>NC_089870.1:9347648-10547648 GCF_036373705.1 Amia ocellicauda
GTATATATTGGACTGACTTTCAGTACTAGACCACCTCCTATTCTGAAAACAGACATCTGTTACATTTTAAATGGATAACTCCATGTAATGATCATAATTGCTATTTAATTGCCAACTCTTTTTCTGTTAAGTTAAAAGGCACTAACTGTTGTTAATACCTATAAAAACATATCTGTGTTTCAACAGCAGGGTTGGCCTTTTGAGTAGAAGACATTCCAGGTCGCCCAAAGCACCACACTTGTGACATCGTACAGTTCTTGATGGGTGACTGAGGCTAGTGCTATACGATAAAGATGTACAGTAAACTATGAATTAAAAACTGAAAAGATAAGTTAATAAGCGTGTTCAATAACTTGGTAAGTAAATCTCTTGCGTGAGACTGGTTTATCATGGCTTTTACAGTGTTTTATTGCGCATGTCACTGCTTTCCTTCACCTTTTCTTATGCCACTGCTGACTTGTATAATGTCCCTTTCCATTGAACAGACATTAACAGTAAGTTATTGCAGGCTTTACATTAATGTAAATTCAACCTGTGGTCTCTGGGGTGTGCTGTATTCAATGCATAGTAAAATATGGAACAATTTACAATGCATCACAATGAAAATGAAATGCCAGTAGTCCATATAGTAGCATTACATACTCCTTATTCCCTCCTTCCATATTGCTTTACATTAAGGGATTAGCAGCCAGGATTTGTCATAATGCAAGTTGAAATAAAGTTTCTCGAAGAATGAAATCCATCAAATGAAAATAAAATCTAAAACTTTTAATGTTATTTGCTTTAAACAAATCCATATCTAGGCCTATACCAATATATGTGCAGGTACACGTACACGTACACGTACACACACACACACACACACACAATATTCTGTCAAGCAAATGCCATCATTTGAGAAGTCACCCACCTGCTAATGTGACCCAAGCTTAGTTTTTAATAACATTTGAAAAGTAAGGCCCGAGGGGAAGTACTGTGGTCCATCATTGATCAGGTTAATAAAAAAGTGAGCCTGCTTTGTGATATTTTTGCACACTGGACAGTGTATTTTCACACCTACTGTTAGTCAGATATTAATAAAACATGGACTCATTTCCTACACGCACCCTGAATACTTATAGCTGACCGACTGAGTGTCAATCGATTGGTTTGGACTGCAGAAAGAACACCACAAAGCTAATTAGAGATTTAAGAGATCTGTTTTTTCAACATACTTTCTGCTCAAACATTATGTGTCCAGTTCCATTTGTGAATACCTATACATTTACCATTCTGTCTTGCTGTGATTTCACACTGGACACTGCAGGCGGCTTTAAAGTTGAATGTTTCTTATGTGAAAACAATATTTTAAATCAAGATACAATGGATATGTCACAGCCACTGAATTTCAGCCTTTGGCTATTTTTTCAGCTTAATAATTTATTGTGGTAAGTTGTATTTTACCACTTATTAAATTACAACTTACTGTTTTAGATCACTTATATGACTGTTCTCTGCACTGTGCACTCAGCCCTGTCTTTGCATTTTAAACATGCAAACCATACATTTAATTAATCTAGCTGCTGTTAAAGATAGTAAAGCAATAGGAACTGTAATTCTGTCCCTGTCATTGCCCATGCCTTAGTATTAGCAAAAACAGTTATTCATACAGAAACAGACAAAAATCTGAAGAAACTATTTATTCCTTAGTTAAACCATGTGATCACTACATAACATATTGCAATCCTGCACCTCATGTACTGTATTTGCTGTGTACTGTAATCTATTTTGCTTCACCGTATAGGTTATTGCATGATGATGTATTTTAGTTTTTTTTTTTTTTTTTTTTCCTATGACAGTAATATTATACATGCATGCATATATTCCTTTGATTCAAACGTAATGTGTTAATAAACGGAAAGAACACACCAACTGAAAATCCCCATCTTTTACTTTCACACTCGATCAGGGACAAAATGTGTCCTTTGCTTGGTCTAGTCAATAGTATCCACTGCCTTAATTGACCTGCTCCCTGATTGGATCAGCAAATATAGTAGCAGAGAAAGGCTTGTTATTTCATGCCCTGCTAAGTAAATACAGGGTGAAATAATCCTTCCACTCTTCTGGTTTTACACAGCTCTACAAGGTTCAAGAGGTTAAAGGTGGATAGTGATGTAGTTTTCCCGACACCATGATCTCTGTGATCTGCGTCCCTCTCTGGTGTCCATCTCCGTTAACCTCTCATTCTCCACACGCTCTGATCTGCAGGGAGCATCTACAAGCCCTTCTGTGCCAACGACACCCACAAACATGCATTTGGTTAAATTATAAATAAAGACTATTTATACACAAAAATATAGATGTAATAAATACATTTCAAATAAAAATCCAAAATTCAATGTAACATATTACACAAAAAGCATGTTGTTATTGCTTTTGGTTGGTGAAAATCTCAGGAGATCTCATGTCATGACATGTAATACTATATAAAGAGGTTCAAGATCACAAAAACATCAGATGATCAATGAATGCAAGTATTTTAACACTACGGTTATAAACAGAATGTATAGTGGCAACAAAAAATTAAAAGGGGTACCAGTAATAAGATTAGGTAGCATCCCTAATTAATTAGGGTCTGTGTCTTCCAGAGGTATCTAGAAGCTATTAATTATTTTTTAAATCTCCTATTTACAAATAATTAATTATAAAAAATAGCAGTAATTTACTTAATGAAAGCCACCTGGCTAATGACATGCGTATCATATGCTGCAACAGTAGTTAGCATTTGGAGGAGTTATATGTAGAAAGTGGTGCGTAACTAGGCTCTTCAGGGCATAAAGCTAACTGAGGCATATCAAATTTTTACTAATGACTTTGAAGTTTTCCAAAAACTGAAGTTATAACGTCAGCATTTTGAAAACAGCAGCCTATTGAGGTCAGGATGTTGCAGAACGAGGCAAACTACCGTAATGTGTGGAATATTCTTCCTGACATGCATAATCTATACTATTTTGTGTGATTACATTTCTCCTTTTGAAAACAAATCTCCCAAGACTGTCATTTAATGGGTATACTGTATTTAATGTCTTTGATCAAAATATAAAGGATCTGGACCTGGATACACTAAGCCTATATAAACTCATTCTTCATAAATAATGGTGTGTACAAATACTTACTTTTGAAATAAATTAATATTTAGATGACAATACTACACTGTATTGCTCAACTGAAATGGCAGGAACTGGTGATAAAAACGATCCATTCTAGTTTCTCCATGGCAAGAACATACACAGAGACACACAAATTGCAACATGCTCGAAAATGAACAATAGGAATGAGTGAGATGGTATGATTCTCGATCAGTCTTTATTATAACCTTTAGAAAAGAGTTTCATCTCATTGGATGTGCATCAGTACAATTCTCAGCAAATGCAAATTACACATGCTAATGTTGAGCGACATCAAACATCTGTTTACTCTACATATTCCATCACACCAGGCATAAAACACCATTGGATCCTTACACACACATTATATATATATATATATATATAATCCGTTTGTTATTTTGTGCTTTTGTTCCTAAACTCAAAGTGTAAACTGCAGCTTCACTAATCGCTCACAAACCTCAAGTCCTCAAATATGTCAGACTGACCAACTCCCTTTCTCCCCTAAGCATGTCTACAGTACTTGTACCATTCTGGGCAATTTGTTTCATTCTCCTTCTGCAATTGATTCCAGTATGCAAACAGTTCCCCAGGCTATAATCTTCAGCATAGCTGCCCAAGTGTACTCTCTAATATGTTTTCTCATTCATTCTTGTATGTTTATTTTTATTCATTAATTATTTCTGCAGACTATTTATACATGCTCTTGTTTATTTATGTTTGACCTAGCTCTAGTAGATTTGTATTGATCTTCCTCGTCCCTTCACTTTCTACATGTATGTGAATGTCTTTTGTACAACTTGTGTACCCTACAGCAGCTTGTTTTATGCTGGAGTATTTTGATCATCACTGCATGCTGGGATCACACCACATTAGTGAGCTATTTCACCATCTACTTAATTTACAAGGTGCTTAATGAGTAAACTTTACAATTGGTTAATTGGATAATGATACGTTTTATTGTCGTAAAACAAGATCAGAATTAGTTTGAACCACCATGTCAGGAAATGCTGTTAATTGAACAGAAAACAGATAGCAAAACAGGAATACAAATACTGCTGTGAACAAAAACTTAATACCAAATTATAACATACATATAAAATTCATATTATTTGTAATAATTGTAGTAGAAGTAATAATAATAATATTTTTATGAGGAAATTCAGGATTCATGCATGCGATGACTTCAAAAGTCAGTCCGGTCTTTTTCTCATTATTTTCTCACTACAGAGATTCTTCTACCTCTGTGGGTAGTTTGCTGCCGTCCCCAAACTGCATACAACAGTACAGCCGTTAGCCTACCCACAACTGCACCTGCCAACTTTGCTTTTGTTCCAGCAATGAGCCAAGGAGCTCGAGTCACAGGGGGCAGGAGATCTCCACATCACTACTTTGGCTGCATACAAGCGAGACCAGAGGCTTGCTATTATCACTTCCACAGTCTTAGAGGTTAAATATTTTGAATGGGGCTGGAATATAACTTACAATTTACACAATTTATTGAACACATAAGGCCTACTTGAGGGTTCTAAATAAAAGACCTTCCTTAAAAAAGAAACAAATACATAATTTAGTACTACTACATATTATTTAAGTCTCCTGTTGCTCTTTGTATTTTGTTTGAATGCATGTTCCTAAAATTTCATTTTATTCTTATACTTGGATTTCAGTAAGATGTCATGGTGGCCCCATCATTGTGTCTTCCCTTCACACAGATTTGGGTATCGCTCAAGGCCTAAAAGCACAGAGTTCCAATAAAACACTTGAACAGTAATAGATATATTTCTCTCTGCTTTAGAATTGGAAAATAATACTGCAGAATGTTCCACTTTGTTGGGGCTTTATGGGAAAACAAATTCTGAACAACTAATGAATGTGGTCTGAAGAAAATCATTGGTTATGATGATACACAACTGGGTGGCAAATTTCATGAGTTACAAAAAAAAAACATCTACCTGTACACAATAACTACAATTGTGTAGTTTTACAGATATACTTTTTATTGTATTGTATTGTAATAATTTATATCCATGCAGGAAGCCTGGTCTCTGAATTTAACAAATGCCAAAGAATCTACAATAAGTATTTATAGACACCTAATAATATACATTTTTATATTATTAATAATGACAAATATTCAAATCAAATGCTGTTCAAGTCTCCTTCAGCTCCAAGTGGATGGTGTTCTTTTTCACGAGATGTACCCAGTGGTTTATCACAATTGACTGTTTTTCACTCATACAGGACCTTGACTTGAATATGCGTGTAGAATGAACAATCCTTCTCATCTCTGTAATGAGAAACCCCTAAAGGCATGGAATAATCTACTGTACACTTGCAAAGTGCTGGGTGGTAGCCTAGCATTAACAATATATATGGGTCTGTGATCCATGGCATCATCAATCTAGCACATATTTACTATACAAATCAATTATTAAAAAATAAACAAACAGTTCTAAACCAGGGCTTTAAACCTCAAAATTTGTTTCAAATATATTAGTATTATAGTACCACTAAAGATGAAATTATGATTATTTACACTAAATTTCAATAACTTGAGATACTATTTCCCTTTGAATGTGGCTTTAGAAGGGTAGAACTGGAATCATCTTGTTATTCTATTAGAGATCTGGCCAGCAGGTCTTCTTGATGTTTTTAAATGTATTTATTTTTTTAAACATACAAAAAACAAAAAAATGATAAAATACTCAAAGAAATCTCACTTAAATAATTTACTTTATTTGCAGTATATTAATGACCTAGTTCTGTATAGTAATAGTGGAAATATGTAGATGACAATATTAATTGAGGAAAATATAACGGTTTATAAAGGTGTATCTTAAGCTCCAACATGAATTTCTTACAAAGTGTTTGAAGATTTCATACATACATTTTAAAATTGTTATAAATTTAAAACAAATCAATATAGCAGGTATTTAAATTTAGAACACAGCATGAAAGGGAACATTTCTGAGTATCAAACTGATCATGCCATCTCTTCTTTGCGTCTGTACAAATTATCTTGTTTTGTTTTTTTGGGGGGTGGGGGGGTGAAAATGTAGGCTAAATCATTCTTTAATTCCGCAGTACATAAGATTTGGAGTAAGTTAACAGTTAATACGGCTTTTTCAAATTAAACAGCATGTAATATAAAATTAACACCATAACCAAATGAATAATTGTGGAGTGGTCCCAAATTATACACAGTTACAATATTACCATCAAAAACAAAGTCTCTCCTGCCAGCTAATCACCATATCAATGGCACATGCCACAACAGAAAAGCGCTGGTTTATTCGACTGATCATGGTAGATAAACCCCAAATAACAGAGAAATTAACAAATGCTTGACATTTGCTCAACATCCATTATTCTGACACTACTTCTGAATTTCAAAGCCTGAGAGCATGCTTAATCAACATTCATATTCCCCAGTGAGCCACAGGCACCATATTGCGCCCCGCCTAAGCACTGATGAAAACTGCACATTAGCTATTTCCAAAATGTTCTGGGACTATGCACTGGAGCACTGCTATATCTTGCTCCTGCTCTCGCACTTTCCTTTTAAACACTTCCAAGACAAAAGCATCTGCCAGTTCTTACTCGGGGGATGTATGCAAAATGAACTGAATGCCGTTTTAAAGAGAGAGTAATCATTACATCCAAATTCATTCATAGGGCAAGGAAAGGCCAAAGAGGCCTCTCCAGGGACAAAAACCTTCAGGGATTTTGCCCCACTGGACTAGGAGCCATACACAGTGTTGGGAGCAGACAATTTCCAATTCTAATGTCCAATACTATAAGACTTATGTCACATCCTACTGGCCTAGATGCACCCATTCTGTTTTCATTGTAGTGAGCACAGACACTAGACAGGACACTACTGCTAAGCGGGAGGTGCGATATTTGCATGTTATTCAATTGTGAAAGGGTAAAAGTGACAGCACTGTGTCGAATTCTTCTCCCTTTAGAACTCAAACTCGGTAGGAGAGGCATAGCTGACAGATGACTCCCCAACATCTGTGTTACGTGAGCGTCACAGACGAGAAACCTCGCATCCCTGTCATATTCACAAATAAACAGATGACCGGCGTTTTGCTGGAACTCAGCTCTGTTGTTTCCAATATTCACTGCAGTGGACTAAGCACAATTAAAAACGGCTTTGTTTCGGTTTTTCTTCTTTTCAATAGTGCAATACGAACTACTATATAAAATTAGCAACAAAAAAGTAATTGCAGTTTACACAATAGCACAAACTCAGCCCTCTGTGTTCAATATCAATTCTGACACAAAATAAAAAGTAGGAAATATTGTACGTCTTACCCAGTGAAAGAACTGTATTGGTAATAATGTTACCAAAACATAATTTCTTCTAATTTAGTATGAAATGTCACACTAATAATTGAAACTGAAACTTGCTGGAATAAAATATAAATGCCACTCCTACTCATAAAATGTATTACGATACTCTATGAAAATAAAGTATGGGCCAGATTTAGCCTGTGCTCAAGTACACAGTTGGGAGTGCTTTTCTGTGGTAAATTAAATACAAAAGGCTCCTCATACAGTATAGTGCACCAAAAGAAATATAATTATTTCTTAGTAGCTCTTAATAACTGTTATTATGTGTATTATTACAAGTATATTAAAACATTTAAGGTGCATAGTCCATATTATTTATTATATATATATATATATATATATATATATATATGATTGACATGAAATACAATTTAAATAGTTTTTCCTTCATATTATATTAAAATGTTTTTATGAATAACTGTCAATTTAAAATACATTATTTCTGTAATTACATAACATTTTCTTGACATCTATGGAAGCATTTAAATTCTACCTTGCTGGGGAAAGGAGAAAAAAAAAGTCATACTATGTATACAATTGTCTATATAAAATTTTCATGCATGAAAACCTTTTTGGTTCTAATGTAAGGAATGGAAAAAAATGCATCAGATATTTCTGCCTGCCGCAGAAGACTCACCATGTGGCTAGTTTGATGTATATTAAACTAGAATACTCTCTTTACTGTGTAGCTCAGTGGTTCACCAATATAACTTGCTGTTCTGGCCTGTGTTTAGTGTATGCGTGATTAGGGTAAAATACCTATCAAACTGTAAATTGGAAATGACATATGTATGTGTGGGCTGTTTAAAAAATAAGTGGATAAAATATTAAAACTAGTGTGAGACCATTGTAAGGCAGAAACAGTGTTTATATGGGGTCATGTATCCAAAAACTATTATAAAATTATTTACATCCTTTTATTCATCGGCTCCCTTTCCTTGTGCTTCTTGCAGGACAGCTACTAAAACACTTGAGGAAACAGTGGTTAGTGTTTTGAAACGGAATTTTCTTTCATTAAATCTACTCAAGCAGATATTAAAGATGAATTTAATATAGTAGGAAATGGTCGGTGGGCACCACCAACTGTGACAGACCGGTTACTGATGAGCTACTGTCGGCCAGCCCTCTCAGCAGGATTCTGTGTCTAAGGCTGCTGAAGGACAGTGATAGCTTCCCTTGTGTGTAAGCTCTATTCATCTCCAAAGTATTTACTAAATCACGGGCTCCTGTGCAGAAACTCAGTGCTTCGGCGCATGCTAACAAATGATGGATGGCCTAGTCAATACGTTATGTCTTGAAAGCGTGATTTCCTGCCATTCCAATCACTAAACCTCCAGAGTCCTCTGAGCTGATCGGACATCCAGAATATATTTTGCAGGCTGTGAAAACAGGGCCGCAGCTCTGTTGGCACTAAAACTGTGTTTTGTTTAAAGCAAGTTAAAAATAATAGAAAATAAATAAATAAAACACTCATTACCAACGTCAAGAATTCACTGATACAAGTTCAATACCCAACATTCCCATAACTATATGATTGATTCACAGATGAAAAGTGTATTTTAACATACACAGTAGTTTATCATCAAGTTAACTGAATAAAACAATTTATCCATTAAAAGGTATATTGAAAATGGAGACAGGGGTGGTCTTTTTTTGTACACGTTTATTGGAAAATCAAAGCAAATCACACAAAAATTATCAAAATAATAATAATAAAAAGTTATTAGTAGCCTATTTACATGTAAACAATGCAGATATTGTTGTATAACACGTACAGATGGCCCCAAAATGTTATTAATAGAGGGAAAGGTCATGCAAACTTTTGCTATATAGCCTTTAACAGGAAAAAGCTGTTGAACCTCTAGCCATCAACCATCTATCATATTCCCATTGCAAACCATACCACAGAAAATCCAAACAAAGGAACTGGATTTAAATTAATTAAATTAGGTAAGGTAACTCACAAAACATTCAGTTATTTTCTTCACATTCTAATCAGTTAACATGAAACACAGCATCAAGTAGAAGTGTGTGTGTGTGTGTGTGTGTATATATATATATATATATATATATATATATATATATATATATATATATATATATATATATATATATATATATATATATATATATATATATATATTATGGGGACAAAGGTAACGTAAAGCCGTTATGATTAGTCAGATGTCAGACCTTAGACGTATAGGACCTCTACTGCTCCACAGAAACAAACTACATCACACACAGGCAAGACTAGCAAGAAAATGCAGACGGGAGGGGGAATACATCTTTTTAAAAGATTTAATTATATTTAAAACATGCTAATCAGAACTACCAAGAGTGTTTCAAGGAGTAGCCCAAATATTTCCTCTTCTTGTTCCCGTTTGCTTGACGTTCTCATCATTACAGTTTTGGAAATCAAACTGCAGCTTTGAGCTAAATAAAGAATACATTAAAAAAGGATATGGATGGGTGACAATTCATAAACAAGCTTGTGTTTTCTCTCCAGAAGTGAAACTCACTGGCACTCACAAACTGGCTTCATTTCTCCTGATGGAACACAGACTTATATCCACCATGCTGCATAGTATCGATATTTTCATTACTTTATTGGGGATTTTACACAAGCAAGCAACAAGATGGCAAGATATGCTAAACTAACTGCTCTTACCATGTTTACACCAAGTGCAATGAGCACATAAAACACTCTGCCAGAAGGAATACCTTATTCTTACAAATAATATAATACTGAAGAGCTAGAGAGCCCCAGTTTATATAGAAATCCAAATTAACATCTATAGATCAGCACTGTCCTTATAGCCATGGTATTTATAAAGTGTTACATGTAATACAACAATTCTTATTACCTTGGTGTGTGAAGGAGTATGCTTTCTGGGGAAGTGGAGATTACAGGACTATATTAAGTAGCTTACATTTATTAAGGAAAGCTTTCCTGTAAGAAGGGCATCCTCTATATATTCCAATACAGAAGTCAATTCCTAAAAATATCTTTACAGTAAGAATGTATACTTAGATATAAAGCACTATTTTGACCACTGTTAAAATAACATTGAGGTGGTGACTTCTCCTTAGACATGACTGGGCAGAGAAATGTTCCTCTTAAAAGCCATGATGCATCAGACATCCAGTGACCCAGTATCTGTAATCCAAATAAATGAGGCCACCGTCATTCTACAATAGCTTAGGTAATAACTGGATATATGATGAGTTGAGCAAGTGTTGTATATCCTTGACTGAAATCGATGAAAACATACCACTATACCCACTTCCTGGAGCACCTACATATCAAGTGCTTTGTCTTGGATTGGGCTGCAATCTCACTGACCATGGCTGCTAATATACCCTGCCCATGCAAGATGGGTTCTGGGAGATCAATAACTTGCTGCTTGTTCACTTATGTCTAGTCTAATCATTAGGACTATTCATAGACACCCCTTTCTTTCTTTGAGTTTGGTTTTCATTCCACAAAGTCATTTTACAGCCACAGCCTGCAAACATAAAAGGTTTAATTATTTGCTGCTGCAGTTGTCCTTTAACACGATTCAGATCACCAGTTGCATTTGATTTCCATTATAAAACAATGTCAGGTTCTATTACATTATTTGATTATGATTTTGTTTAGCGTTAGATGTCCTGTTGGAGAATACAGACAGATCCAATCCTAAATATGCACACATGGATTGAATATACAATAAATGCTAGAGAGCACAGTGCGGCTCGAGTGACAATCAATCTTACCTGGGAAATTTCGTCTTTAGCATCTTCATACACTGCCGTGTGGGTCTGAGCCGTTCCATATATTTGGCTATCTGTTTATATTCTGTCCGAGACAACTTCATGGCTGCAAGCCTTAAAAAATAAAACACAATCAGCACACCGCTGTCTACCCAACGTGGCTCTGTCTTCCTCTTGATTCTCTGATTGCTAGTAACGTGGGGCAGAATATATATTTGATATTCTTTCCCATGTTACAATCCCCTTAGCGTAATGTGATTTATAGATTTAGTAATAATTTACCCCATGATCAAATCGTATTACATGCAACACATGGAAATACGGCTATAGCAGCTCTGTACTACACGAGTTTAATTCTCCTTCCGACAGCACCTTCAGACATGCATTACATTATTGGCCGTTATCCACTTTTTGTATCCATGGTACCTTGATAATATATTGATAGTCAATATATTGATAGTCAAATGTATTAAAATATTGTGCGATTGCTCTACATCGGGATCTGATCATGCATGCTCTCTCTGTATCTGTCTCTCTTCCTGTTTACACAGCCCCCCTTTCACATTGAGCTCCGATTACAGCCAAGCATGACGTCTACTACATGTTACTGTATACACCCTAAAACTAAAAAGCGTGGCAATTACCAGTTGTAGAAATTAACCCCCAAAACCAGTTTAGCGCGGATAACCGGTGGAAAAAGCAAAACAACAACAAAAACTTCCTTCCTGCTTCCCGCGGTCAAGTTGAATAACCCCTTTGCGGCAGTAACCCTGTCTCTGATTGGCCGAAAACACGCAGTCGTAGTATTCTGCAAGGTGATAGGCTGAGAGACTCTGCAGCTTTCTGTAAGGTGATAGGTGGAGAGTTTATGTAGCTGACATGACAAGACAGCGGCATCTAGATGGGTAGAAATGTGTTGGAAGCTGAATTTCACCCCAGTGCGAAGCAGGTAGTGTGTACTCAGAAGGTACTTTATAATTTAATGTTTTATAGTCATGTTCTTGCCCTCCTTGAGTGGAGGATTCATGGAATAATTAAATTACATTGGTTGTTATAAGATCCAGTAAGTATTTTATTTGTAAACAGGAGCTGCTGGCCAATTCTTACTTTTTATTCACTTGCCACCCTAAAGTGGTGGCTGGGTAAGGTATAGTATAATCATAAAGTATCCCAAAACAAACAGATTACATGCAACCGATAATGATGTATTTGGAAAATACAGTGATTTAATGTTGGGTTAACATTACAATATTTATTCTCACACTCAGACACTTCACAATTATAGCAGTGTTTGGTAAACTGACAATAATCAATAGCGAACCAGTCTGAGGAGATGTTGTATTCGTAAACAGACTGCAGTGCTAGCTGGAAAATATCAAAGCTGTTTGTTTGAGTTCAGTATAATATGAGTCACTGTAATCAGACTTTTTCCATTACAGAGAGCTTCCCATCTCATTTTAAAGTCTCTGCAGGCTCCATTGGAACGGTTCAACTAGATTGATGATTTCACTGGTATTTAATAAAGCACTGCTCCCTTTGAATTATACCTGTAATGCAGAATCCAGTGGCACAACAGAAGGGATCTGTAATAATCCAGTACTGAAAGACTTGCCTTCCCCATTTTAGTCAACTGAGTAACCTCATTCAGATCATGCCCCCTACCAAAAAAAGTTTGTATTCATTCCCAGCATAAGTGTATTGATGCAAGTGTAAGTATAAATAAAATAAAATAATGGGTTCTTTCAGAATCTATTCATTATGTGTGTCGTCTGACATGTTATTCCTACACAGAAAGTTACCTTTTGTTTGTTTCATAGTAATTGTAAGGGCCTGAAGCAAATTTGTGGTGAATTAGAAAGGCAATAATGGATTAAGAGGGGGTTTTAACTAATCAGTTTGTAGCTTCCTTTGAGATCATGTGTAGGTTTAAGTCACAATGCAAAGTGAAAAGTTGTAGTTGAAAATATGTGGGCAGTATTCTTAAGAGTGCAAAATTCACATTATTAATAGAAAGCATTAAGAACGTGTTTATAAAGACTGAGAAAGATTATACCACTGGAAAAATCCCAGGGGAGGCTTTAAATGGGATTTTGCTTTTGCAAACAACAGGTGTGAGTAAGTAGACTAATCACAGCAGTAGTAGTTATATGAGTACAATGTTCTCAGGTGAAAGTCCTAGAATGCAAACACTTGAGTCATGTATAGATATACGCAGATAATGAAAGGGATTAGCACATTGTGGACACACCAATTATGTCAAAATGTATATTAACATAAAACCAAAATCACATCTGAAGAGAGAGCTTTTGTAAAAACTTAATTGAAATAGCAGTTTAAAGATGAAAGTAAAAAATTGAATGAACTGTGACCACAGTGGGAAAATATACAATTAATTTATTTGATGTGAAGTTTTTCACTCCTTTGGTAATGTGTGTATTACTATTATTAGTGTCTCATTTAAAACATTTTATTTAAGTATGCTTAAAAGTAGTTATTTGCAGAAAACCAGATTTACCTTATGCAAACATTTTTACTGTAGAATATTTTAAATCATTATCGTTTTCAAATCCCCTGGATTATCTGGATCAACACTAATTCAAGCAACATACACTCTAAACCTAGTGTGGCTTCAGATTAGCGTTATTGCTAATATTAATCTCAGATATCCCTAACAGGAAACAATAAACATGACTTCATTTAATTCTGATTTTAGTTTTATGGTAGGTCTTCTGTAGTGAGATTTAAATAATAGGTAAAGGGGCATATAATTAGTGGTTTGCTTTAATCAGTTTTGCTAATGTATATTAGTGGGTTCCCCTAACCAAATTTGAAAGTCCTGTCTAATATTTATGTAACTTACTGTATTTTATTTAAAAAACATGTTTTTCCCAATTAAATAATATTATTTTTTAAATACGTATTTGGGATGTGTTCCAGTTCGTATATTTGTTTTATGTTGCATATTAAAGAGTAATTCTGTTGCATTGTAGTAGGTCTTAATTTGTATTGGGATTTGTTCTTTTTACACTACACCAGGTGTGCCGTTATATCCCGATGTGGTAGTTCTATATTATTGTGAACACCTGTTAATAAATACAGAAACAAGAACAATAATAAATAAATACATATACAATAATCACAGGGGTCTAGCAGTCTTCTGGTGTGAAAGAGTTTTATTTTCCCAGGTTCAGAGTTAATTTCAGGCTTGATTTTTAAAGAGACGCACAAGGCCTCAGTGGGTAACAGCCTTTCTAATTATGCTTGTTCTGATTCCATCGCCATGGCCTTATTTATGTCATGTCAAGAAATGTGCAAGCCCAAGTTACCCATGGTAGGCGAGTATTGTCACTAAAATGTGTTGATTAATATTTTAACAACACCTGTGTCAAAATTATTTCTTTTTCTTTTTCATCTCTTCAAAAAATGCATTTAATGATCCTTCCTTAATATGGGGAGGGGGGAGAGAGTTAAAATATCACAGTTGACATGTCGGGCTCTGAAATTGTCACTATTACTCAAGTTACCTTAGAAACAGCACACCCATTGAAGGAAGAATTCCTTCTTAGCATTGTCAGATATCAACTTTTATTTTTTTCTTTCTCTATAATCCTCTTTTGTACTCAAATGATTTAAGGAGATTGTGAGGGAAAGTAGAGAACTGGTTGGCTTTGTAGAATTTATTGCAAAGCGAGTTCTTTTAACTGTCTTCCTTCAAACTAGTGCCTTCTCGTGTTGCCTAAATCCACCAAAGGAGAAAACTGAGAGGAGTTTCCATATGGAGTACATTAGAAAACTCTTTTTGCAACTGGTACTTCCATCCCCATAAGCCTAGCTACAGTTGAGAGATACGTCCTTGTGAGAAAATGCAACAAGTTCAACAAAATAAGAAACTATAATTTCCTAATACAATTTATGAGAAGTACTTTGGTTAAGCGCTTTTTAAATTTTGGCATGTTAATGGGCAATGTTCAGAATGCCCTGGGCCAGGAGCTTGGAACAGATTTTCTGATAATGATACAGTAGACACTGTTAATAAAGCTACAGACGTAGGGGAGTTTAAGGTTAATACATAATTAAATATACCTGCAAGGACTTGTGCTTTTCCTATGTTATAATCAAACAATAAATTGTGTTTAGGTTAACCTCGCTAGGGGGAAGTTAAATACATTTAGTCAAAAAACCTGTCCCTTTTGATTTAGTTGCATTTACCTGACATCAGGACATAGCCTTGTATGTCTATAACTACAGTATTGGACTCATAATGATAGCATTTTCCAATTTTATGCAATGAATGGATTATATGATAGACATTTAGGTAAATAAAGCATGATTCCTACTCTTTATTAATTACATACTTTTAACTCCTTCCTATTGTGTTGTTTACCCATCATTCACTGACACAGTAGTATTTATGTGTCAATTACAAATGCTTTTGGGGAAAGAAAAGTTTTGAGGTACAGCTTTCAAATGGTATCAACTCCACTCCACTGCATGTGGTCTGTGTTTTATCTCTGGGGGCAGCTTAGTCATAAATTCTCCTTCAAATCAATAATCTTTATTATAGTGCTGTATATTTTGTAATTACTCCTAGGTTGGGTGTTAAACTCCATGAAGCTAATAGAATTTACCACAGACGTTTTAGGTTGCCCCCCCCCCCCCCCCCCCCTCCTCCTTTAGACTTGGCTCTTATCTCTGCTGCTGTTTGAAAGGGAAAAGATGGCTAGCTTTATTTCTCAACCATCACATATTTTTGAGGCACGAATTGCACAAAAACATATCTTTCTGTGATAACATATATTTCGATTTAAAAAAGAAAGTGGAAAAACTGTCATATTCTTTCAGCTGCTGAAAAAATCATATTGTCCCCTTTTTCAGAGAAAGGTCTGAATTGATCTCAAGATGAGGAAAAGATGGGCCAAAAAGGGGGAAATGGTAAATCCCCCCCCCACTCCACAACCCCCATGATCCTAGAAATCGCCACATATGGTAAGAGAAAGGAAGTTTAATTTCTCTCTATATTAAAATGAAATACCTGCCCACTGTACACTATTTAAACACAATTTAATTATTGTGTAAATGGTAGTTTTTTCTTATGTATATATTTATTGATAATAACCAATTTGATTGCTTATTTTAGTCAGTGTAGTGAGTCAATCAAACCATGTACAGTGCTAGAATCATCTGAATCTAATGGGGTTATAAGTGTTGCCTCTTGGGTTGCTCAGTGCTTTCCAGGCAGCCAGTACATCGAATTGTGATACAGAGATTGTTATTAACAAGCTGTGAAGCATATACACAGTGGGAGATTCATTTACGAAGGATTTTATTTTCTGATATTTAAGAAAAGGTACAATGATCTCTACTGTAATACACACAGCACACCATTAGTACTAAACTGTTTCTATAAATTGAAATGTTTATTTCTTTCATTTTAACATTGCATGGGGGTAGAGATGGGAGGTTGTTTGGTGCAGTTTTTTTCAAACAATAGATTGAAAAACTATTGATAGAGAGAAACCACTGACAAAGACAATATGTTTTAATTATCGTTTTATAGAGTTTTTGCAGGCATGTTAAAATTCTCTATTTAGAGTTGCTTTTCTGTTATTATTATTATTATTATTATTATTATTATTATTATTACTACTCAAATCTAATCACAGGCCTGAATTTAAAAAACACCAATGAAATTACAGTTAAAAAACAAACGCATCTTGTATTATTATAATGATTAAAAAATTGTCTTTGTATTTAATGTGAGCACGATCCATTTTTTTATGTCATATGGCTATCATGAAAAAATGCATTTGTATATATTAATATATTCCTGTAATTTGGGTGGTTTGTGATAAATGATCTCCTCTTGCATTCAGCAAAAATCTCTCTATTCGTGAAATGCGTGCATTCACACTTCTTAAATTACCCAGTACATGTCTGGGTAATGTTTAACACCCGATTCCTGCTGCAGAGTGACTTCAACATTAAGAGGTTGTATAGAAAGGCAGGGTTCACTACAACTGGGTCTCTCCCGAGCTGTTATGACATACACAAGTTTAATATTAAATGTGTACCCCTCCCCCAACCCCACATTGTTTCTAAATCATTTGTTACATTAGAAATTGCTTTCAAAAGAAAGAGGCTTACCGTGCATCGAAATATGCATAGTGCTATAGATTTTAAGAAAATTACATAAACCTTTTTTCTATCTTGGAGCTTCTAGCACAGAAAGAAAACATATTTTTTTATGTGAGGCAAAGCATAAGCAGGAAATGCCTGTAGTATTAGAAGAGTATCAGATTCATACTTTTGGAAATGTCTCTGCAACAGCATGGCTGCATATAAATCCTGCATCCATATTTTACACAGGAAGACAAGACCCATGTGTTTTGCAAAAGCTTTTAAAGCTGTTTCTTTCATTTATTTTATTAGCCTTTAATGAATGTAATTAGAAGGCAAGTAATTAAATGCAATTGTGCTCAGTATGTTCCTGTTGTAAATTGCCCTAAACAATGTGCATGGTGTGAACAAATTTGTGGGATTAATAGAGGATAGATAATGTTTTTGGATTGTATTTCACACTAAACGGCCGCACAGAGAAACAAAGAATCTGGCGCAGTGTCATTAATCTTAGTCAACTGGCAGCACTCATGTAATTTGCATGACTGAGGTGGTGGCACATGCTGTAGTTAGACTGGGTGCTGGATCAGTCGAATTTCTCCTCCTGTTAAAGTTATGTCAATCAAGAATAACCTTTTAAAACCCTGTCTTTGTAAATGAAAGGGCACCCCAAATACTGATTTACGGTAAACACTAATTACATTGCCATATAGAAGCATATATACTTCTTGGAAACTCGGAAACCAAGCCATATTATGAAAAAATAACTACAATGTTAGTTGATATCTGTATACTGTATTTTTGTACACTAAAATATTTTGTTTATTTTTGTTAACATCATGTACTTCATCAGCTGTTTTAAACAACATGCAACAATAGGCAATATTTTAGAAAAGCAGAGCAGGTATGAATGCGTGAAAAGATTATACATTTTTTCTTAACATTCGTAGTCTGGAAAAAGAAGTGTTTTGAACCTAGCACTCCTGGTCAGACGCTACCTTAGCTGTTCTGTCGTTTCAAAGCACAGATGCCCTCTTTTCATTATTTGAACATTTGTTTGTCTTTCTTTCTTTTCCATTCTTTTCATATGTGTTGCCTTCAGTGCAGATGTTGCACCTTAAAAATTCTTTAGAAAATAAGAACAAGGTAAGTTAAAACATTTTTTTTTTTAAGCTTCTGCATTATGCTGCAAATCTGAATGGATTATCTCCTCATAATATTTTCAATTTTCAAATATTCCCTTTGTAACCTGCTTAAATAACAATTTAATAATCTCCCTACATTACAACACAGTGTTGTTAGTTCAGTATTTTTTTGTTTGCTGTTTTTCAATTTATTATTATGATGATGATGTGGTTTCAGAACAATGCTATATTATTTACACACAGTTTGTGTTTGGTTGTTTGGACGACTCCATTGTCTTTTGTTAGAAAACAATAACTATAAATTCAGACTGGGGGGGGGGGGGAGCAAAATAACAGACATGTTTTATTAGAAACCAATTTATTTTCACCAATCCTTCTTCTGCACTTTTTTTTTTGTTTTTTTTGGCCAAAGCTTTACTGTTAAATGTATGTACTGTGTATGTTGAATTTCTATAAGCATGGCATACTGCTAAACACAAGCTACTGTAGGCTGCAAATAATTTTAGTTTACTAAGTATTCATGTATTTTAGTTGTGTTATAGTTGAAACTGAATACTATACAAGAGATTTAATCTCTCATATGCTCCTTGAACTGAATTCTAATTATTCAACCATTAACTTTTAAAGGAAATGATTGTAATGGCTTTTTAATTCAATGAATCTGTAGTTTCTGTGAAAACATATTTACAAATGTGGAAATGTGCTTGTATTTGTGTTGCCTTCACACAACCACACTGCATGCTGTGTTTTGCTATCCATTTCTAATATCCTGGAGGCACTTTGCTCATTATCAAATATTGTTTGATGTCTTTGTTTCATGATGATTAACCATGGTCACCAAACGCTGGCCTGGATTGTTTAAAATTTAATTTTCATCTCTGAAGTATTAGAATAGCATCTGACTGGAAGACCTACATATTTTATGTATGCTATTTTTTGTGCTAAAATGCAAGAGAATACATATAATACATAGAAAAGACAAATCTCTGGGTAAGACATTAAATGACTTTAAATTAGTATATGTATGTGAATATATTGTAATGAAATTGATTCAAGTTTTATGTGTATATAATTAATCACACTCATTTAATAAATAAATATATAACTAAGATATCATTCTTTTTAGTCCAGTGTTGTATTCATAAATGCATTTTTTTCACTCCAGGTTTTCATCTGATATATAAGAATTAAAGGTAATTCAATTTGATTAGAGGTTAATCAAAGCAACATCAAAATATTTTACTGAAACAATTTCCATATTAAAGGTTTCTTTCAGTAAATCTAAAAAAAATGTCAGTTAAGTGAATAGCTTTTGTTTATAGAAAAAATAAGCACAATGACATTTCTTTGGATAAGCAGACTACATCTATCTGTTAAAAATTTAAGATTTATCATGTAACTGATATAATAGGTAAACAAATTGTGAAACTTCACTCTAAAACGAGGTGGCATCGTCAAAACTGGATTAAACACTTGACAGGTCCCAGAATTCAGTCATAATAGCAGCCATTGTATCCATCTATTGCCATTATCTTTGGAAATTATGAGAAAAGGAAAAACATTGTCACTAAGCAAAAACTAACAGAGCTATTGTGTGCAGCCTTATTTAAACAAATTGTGTGAGCAAGAGGAGAGACAACAAGCTAAATGAAAGGTTATACTTCGCCCTGTGTGTTTGTATTGTCAATAACTGGAGATGGCTGTCAAGAAAGTATAAAGATAAAGGTCAATAACTATGACAAATATGTTTGTATTTGTGTGCTTTCCTGATAGCTATGCACTGGCTGTGTCTGCGTTTGACACCTCAGAAGAATCATTTAAAAAAAAAGCTTTTTTTACCAGGAGATTTTTTTAAGCAAATATGAATTATCCCTTTTGCATCATAACAGCACACGAGTATAAGGCATCTGTCTCTCAGGTGTTTCAAGTATGAACTTAATGACAGATTTGTATGAAGTGAATTTTTGATATTCTTTGCTATCTGGTTAAAATCCATACTCTTTTATACCTGCTATCAGTTTTGCTACATCAAATTGCATTGTAACAGCATTTTCAAAGAAAGACCCTCTTCACACAGTAAAACACAATGACCTTTTCTCACTATTAAGGTTATCTGTCATAGCTTCTATGACATTGTTACTTGTAAAATGGTACCATTGCTTTTTTGTATTGCTGTAATTTTTTTTTTTTTGTAAAGAGTGGAGAAACATTAGAAAAAACAGTTGCTTGTCAGTCACAGTATAATAATAGCCATATTAGTAAACATACAACTGTTCTCAAGATACTGTTTTGATATCCTGGCTTGCGGTGCAGTTTCACTGATCTCGCCTAGATATGTGCCAAACTGAGGTCAGTACAGATGTTGAAGTACATTCTGTGGACGGGTCGAGTACCTCTTGCATAACCATCAACTTATTATTTACCACTATTGTTTTATTTTTACAAAATCGCTTCTCTGTAGTCTGCACATCCAAAATCATCTCCCTACTTAGTGAGATTAAGTTGTGAATTTATTAATCTTATTTTCAGTTTGTATGTTTATTTAAATTCATTTTGTCAATTGTGCTTATGTATATTTTAAAGGAAAACGGTGCATGTATTTTATTTTGTTTTTAGTTAATGGTTATTTTGAAACTGTCTTTGTTTTAAAAAAAGTATTATTTTGTTAAAAAGGTTTTAATTATTGGTGAAGGTGGCATATTTGATGTATGTGTTTGGTTGCTATAGAAACAAAGAAACACTAGTGCTTTTGTGGCGTTTTTATCTACAATTGATTTAAAGGGAGGTGTTAACTCTTGAGGTACATCCAGATATCAACTTACTCTTCAAGTAAGAGACAAGTAACAAATACGTAACTAATATATGTGTGTGTTGGTGTGTGTATAAATATAGTAAATCGCCTTGGATGTGATAGGAAGCTAATCTCCCAATTAGAATGTATATAATTGGAAAATCTTTTGAAAATGGAAAAACTAAACCACATTTTAAATGTGTTTTGTTGTTTTACTTCATTTCACAGGCTCATGAAAATCAAAATTCATCTTTTGAGAGGCACATTTAAAAAGTATGTATTTGTGCAAGAACTTAAACATTGTATAGTCAGTAAATTAATGTTTATTCTGGAAGCAGTTTCAGAAATAGGTGATTAAAAAAAAATGAATACTTGATGTTCATGATACAGTGTGGTGTCCATTTAAATGTGTTTTCTATCTTAGATGCAAAATGCAGGTAGTTCAGCTGTTTTTCAAAAAGAAAATCAAAGTAGGAAAGCACAAAAAAAAAAAAAAATCTTCATCCCAACTTATTTAAAATCATTGTGACCGGGCAGATAATGTAAAATATATTATAACTATAAATATGAATTCTGTGGGGAAAAAACAAAACAGTTTTTCTTTAGCATGTTTTTTTGCAATATTACTTGTGGTTTACATTTTGTGTGATTATGTTAATGCCAGACTGTTATTCTGCATTATGAGCAAATGCATTGTCAAGATCTTTTGTAAAGCAGTCAAGTAGCGATTTCTGAATTCTTTTATTATTTTAGAATGCAACAAAGAAAGTCTTTTGTTCATAGTTTGCAGCACAAACTCCCTTTTATGACTTGCTACTGTCCCCTAGTGGCAATTGATCTTGTGTGTGCTCTGGAAGTGTAGCTTGGCACACTGGGCAGCTTGATTTCTGTGTGTTCTCTTGGTTATCATACTCAAACATTTAAATAATGATTTGTTATATTTTCTGTCAGAGGGGCCTAAAGCTCTAATTATACATTTCTGTTTCCTTTCAAGGGGAGCTCAAGTTGTGTAAACAAAAACAGGAACCTAATGTTATGTGCTCTTTGTGTTGCTTAACTAGAGTCAATATGATATTGTTTTCTGAGCGTCACACCGAAACTGAAGTGAAAATGTTATCAGAGCCCTGGAATAGGTTGTGCTGATAATCGTGTTAAAATGTAATGCAATTAATTGACAGGCCCAGTGGTAACGCGCGAGGCCAGCATGTGAACTAAGGTACTGCATCTCTGGCTACTGTGCTGAGTGTTTGTACATTTTGTAGAAATTTTACAAATCACAGAATAGATTTTTGCATATTGAAGAAATCTATACTTCTTAGACCTCTCCAGTTTTATAGGTTTGCTGTATTTATTTATTTAATCTGTGAACTCACAGAATCAAGAGGAAGGTCCCTATAATTGACAAATGCCACATTTATCTTCCGCCGTTTATAACATTGAAATGCATTTCTTTCATTAAACTGACAATTCTTTCATTTTGCTTCTGATGGTGAGAAAAAGGAAATCTATGTTGTCTTTTAAAGTGCATTGAGCTTGAATGCCAACATTGTGCTGCCCTTTTCAACACAGTGGGTCATGCTGTGTTGAATTTGTGCACTCCATATATTCTTTTTTGTTTGTTTGTTGTTGTTTGTGTGTGTGTGTGTGTGTGTTTTCCTCAGTCAGTATTTGGTGATTTTCTTAATTATTATAATGATCTAGAAACTTGAAAAATAAAATATTAAAAGTATCTTCTCTGTTGGCATTAGAAGGAGATGAATTCAAGCCTTTCATGTCACATTACCAATTTAAAGCATTGCAAAGGCCACACTGGGCTTTGATTTAATCATCCCCATGGGGTAGCTCCACATCAATGACATAAATACAGTTTTGACGTACATTGAATTTTCTTTTTTTCCACACAAAAGGCACAAATTAGAATCATTTTAATATCTTAATTTGAATGCCCCACAAAAAAGTTTTAGAGTTTCTCTTAAAAACTGGATTGGATTTTGGTGTTAACTGTCACAGCACAGTGGATATTCACATGCATCTAATGTGTTGAGCCACAAATTAGCACCTCCACATTTATGTAAACGGAGCAAATAATCCTTGTCTCCTCCACTGACATAATTTTGAAAATATGAAACTGGGTAAACATTTCCAATAACGGCCTCTTTCCATCAAATGGGAAAAAAAAACACATGTAATACTTTATTACTGCATACAGCACCTACACAAATAGTTCTAGCCAATGAAGTATAAAATAATAATTTCCCATTTTTTCTGGGGTTATGTCTTCCAAGCTCACTTTGCCATTTTCCATTTTATACCAATGAAGGAAACTCTGATAAACTGATAGTACTTTTATTAACATAAGCAGAAGGTATAAACATGCATAGTTGGCTGACTAAGAAAATAATATTTTTACTATTTGTTCATATTGGTAAACTACTTAAAATATAAATATACACACACTCACACTACTCACTCACTAAAACTAGTTTCTGTGTTCGAGAGGTTGTCTTAGTGAGTTTGCTGAATTCACTACACAGTGCAGTAGCTCCCTCTGATTACCGTAATTAACAGTACATTTTAGTTTCCTAGCTCCTTCCCGAGGGCTTTAAAGTTGAAGTGCAATCTGTTATGTTTATTGTACTTGATAAATTAAAGGTTTAAATCCTCTGGTACAAATTGTTACTGTGTCCATTTAAGCATAAAGTGTTTATAAAAACAGTGTTCTCTGCATATTGTGCTTACCTCTCATTTCGCTTTGTTTCACTTCCTAACTCCAGAAACACAAACACAGTGCTCTGTAAAATCCCTTTATTGGAATGTTTAAAATCCCTTGGGGTGTTTCAAAAAGTTTTAGCACAGTGCTGTACCTGGGGGGAACCGAGGACCTACTAGCCTTGGCCTGTGTATGAACTGTTTTCAACAAGTACCAGAACAAATGCTACAGTCATTATTATGAAGTCTCCCCCCACACACACACACCCCCACCCTTTAATACAAACTTTTCACATAAATAAAACTTAGGATCTCTACACTCCCTTTAACTCACACAAGAAGGCTTTCCAATAAGGGGAGTTTTAGTCTTTCTTCTCTGGAAAGCATCACTTTTCGGGACCAAAGGGTACGTTCGTGTTTAAATATCCACACTCCTTCCTGGATTGCAGATAAAAAAGATACTTTAGCAAATGTGTGAAGTTTCTTGATTAGATATATTTTGAGCTACGCTATTTGTTTTCTTTCTGTTTCTTTTTTCGTGATTGTAGTTTTCTTGCTAAAGGAACACCAAAAAAAAAAAAATCAAAGGTTTGAATCTGAGTAGTACTGTTTTTTTGGAACCATGTTTATGGCTGAATGGTAGGTTGTCATATTTATGTCTCTAAATGGAGATTGTAAAAATTAAAAACACTTTTAAGACAGCCTTCAAGTATAATTTGTGTGCAATTACTGTGTTCAAAAAATAAATGTATGATGCCTAAAAAACTGCATAACTATTCAGTCAGCTGAAGTATGTTCCATTACTCACGATACAATTGACTTATATGGACCACAGGCTTTAAACCTATTTCATCATACAAACAATATATAAATGAATACACTTAAAATAATTGTCTGTTTTAATTACAGGTCTACCATGTACATATACTGTCTAGTGTTTAATAGTTCTCTTATTGTCTTCTCTCAGCTTTTGAATGAGTCATTTATTGTTTTGTATTTTAGATTCAATATTTGTTATGGTAAATATAATTAATTAATTAATATAATGCTATAATATGAGTCTCTTTGTCTCTATATCTTCTCTCTATCTGGTATATACTCCAACAGCCAACTCAATATTTTCTATTAATTTGTTCCTTATTTATTCATGGTTTTGCCAGTAAACGATAATGGATGCTGACAATTATTATACTAAATAAATATGTATTGGTGTTCATATTTATGAATACACTGATGATCGCAATTACGGGGCCAACTCTAAAAATTACAGCTATGAAATGAAGACATTATTTGTGATAACGTACTAACCATCTCAAATGAAAATACAGAGGACATGTTTTGCTTGGATTTTACTGCGGACTTGTCCCACCAAATATGAAAAATATCAAATGTCAAGCATCGCAGTGTCCCGTTGCACATATTCCCGGCACTCTGACACACAGCAAGCAGTTTATCACTGTCTGTTTCTGTACGGTCACTCCAAATCACCTCCTATAGCATGTTTATGCTGTTGGCAGGTACATTTTCATTTTCATCTCAAGCTTTTATGCTGTAACACTGCAACTGGGGTTAAGGCCATATATTTATGTATGTGTGTGTGTATATACTGTATATATATCTGCATACTACTAGTATATTCATATGAGAAGAGTTGCAAACTCAGTGATTAATAATTGTATTCAAATAAACATTCAGTCTTGTATTTCTAATATTATATATTTGTTGGTCATTGTACAATTATATATTTTATTTAGTTTGGCAATAGAAGCAGATTTTATTTTGCTTCGTTCCATTAATTGTTAATGCTAGAAAAAGTGCTTTTAACATTTGTGAATTACAGATTAAGTGGAAAGTATATATAATATTAAATGATTGCATTTGTAATGAAACAAAGTCAAATTGATATTTCTGTCCATTTACAGTAGTACCTTGTTAGTCTTTATAATCTAAGTGGCAGTTAATAGTGTCATCTTTTGTTGTTTTCCAAGGGGCACAGCGTTTTTGTTCTTTTCAAAAATGTACTTAATTTATTACAGCAGTGGCTAGATTTATAACAAGGCTAGTTATAGAGAAGTATAACTGGCACCTAGGGACACCAAATTACTGTTTATGGTCGGCCTGAGAATGGCTAAGCAGATGATAAAGCACTTGCCATTTTTTTTGTTTCTTTAGTATTTCTGTCTGTCTCTTTTACTTGGTGTATGGTGGAATAAAGTATAAAGTTGCTTTAATTCCTTTTCGGTGTCACATTCTGATCCAGACAGGTAAAAAGAAGATGCTTTACACCGATTGAGACTTTATTATAAATATTTCAGAATAACACAATAATAGAATAATAACAAACTAACAGAACTTGTAATAGCCAGTTTGTAGTTCTTTTTCTTTTAATGTTTAGTTGCAAATTTGTTCAAGTGAACACAACTCTAAATGATGAAGATTATAGTGGTGACTCATGGACTTAAAATAATTTATCCACCAGTAAGCATATGGACACAAATGGAAAATACAGGCTTTTACATGAACAAGCTTTTGCTGACCCCAACTGTGAAAAACTCTAACGGATGCACAGCCACAGAAAAAGGCAGAACGGTGAACTTTGGCAACTTTATTTCTTTGTTTGGTTTGTGTCTTTGCTAATTTCTGAATTTGATTGCATCTATAGATTACCTATAAACTGCAGGGATCTATCTCAATCCCTTAAAAGTTGTACAGTTCTTAAGGTATGGCCACACCTGTATCATCAAAACAAAAAGATAAACCGCACTGCAAATTGGCGGGAATTTAAGTGGTTGCACTGGACACCTTTACCTTCTGAACATAAAAAAGTGTATTGGTGTGTTTTGCTATACAGCTGAAACAAATAAACCTACTAAACTATGCCAATTTGGGCTAAACTAGGCAACTGCAAGAGACACACAGAAACTAAAATAAGACCGAGAATGAACATTGCATGTCATTTGTCAAATCTGTTTGGATTAAAAATATGACAAAAAGATCGGAAATTAAATCAAGATACAAAGGTACAAACAAGTGACCTTGTTTGGTAATGAATGGCCTTTACCGAGTTAAAATAAGAAACACAATCGGGTCAAAATAAGCATAAAAGGAAGTCACGTGATCACATGAAAGGCCCAGGGGAAAAACGTCTTTAATCACCTGGATTTGACAAAGCATAAGAATGCACATGCTCATCAGGAAGTGTAATAATCCATGTAAGTTTATGAGAATTAGAAATATTATGATTCTTTTTTTTATACTAGTAGTTCAATATAGACCAAAGTGTTTCTAATGGTCTTCTTCTTCATTATTAGATTTTTGTTTGGTTAATGTATTTGTTATTATTCTTATTAGCAGTAGTAGTAATTGTAGGTACTACTACTAATAAAGCCTTAGACTTTATGTATACAGAATATGTATGCATGAGTGTGTGCATCATTAGGTCACTGTTAACTCCTCCTTGTAGCCAACACAAAAAGTTTCAGGATCCCCTAGATTGATGGTTTCAGTCCACTCAGGGTTTTCAATATGCACCAAAACTGTTTCAGCCTTTTAGTGTAAAAACATAATCACCCTAGCAGGTACTGATAACAAAGCAATTTCCCCAATACGGACAACAATTACCCAGCATACTCTCAGTGCTCAGTACAGCAACCTGCACTGCCCTGTGACAGTTCCTGTACATCAACTTCCAAAGGCTATTATTAAATGCATGGGAAGTGTTTCCAGTTTAAGGGAGTTGTAATTTATGTTTCCTGCTTTAAATTATTTACTAAAATGAGGAGGTGAAATCATTTTTTTTCTCTCATTACAATCAAACTATCCCTCTTTGTAATGACTGTCATTAGTGAAATTAGCATAATTTCACACCTGTAATTAAACGTCAATCCAAAAGCAAACAAATACTAATAATACTCAGTTGTTATGTAGTTGAACTTAATCTTAGCTGTTCCTCATTTATCACTGTCCTAACAAGACAATGGGAGCTGACAGTAAGCCATTGTTTTATATGCATTAGTATTACGTGCTTACATCCAATTGGCTTGGTTTGTTACACAGGACTACCCATGTCTTGGGTTGTGTCTTGTCTTTATCCAGTACAAGGATTAATCTCACGGAAGGTGTTAAAAAAAAAAAGCCTTTCTGGGGTCAAAGTGCCCATTGCCTTTTGGGATATGCATAGCATTAGTGTCATTTTTGGGTTCCTGACGTTAATCAAAACCAACACCAGAAAGTGTTAGTTGGCTAATTTGTGTGTTATTGTCAATGTTATCATTAATTATGTGGTTGTGAGGAAAGTTAGGATTAATGAGATGTCACAGGTAATTTACACCGATCAAGCTCCCTAGGACATTAAGAAAACAAAAACTGTGGAGGATCACCATGTTACTTGCTGTATCACAGGATTCCCTGCAAAACCACACAACCATTAAATTAACACTGGCCACTGTTGTGATGTTCTGAGTTTTCCTACCCCATCCTCTGGAGTTCTGTCTTTTTAGCCATTGTTAATTTCCGCAATAAACTAACAAAAAGAGAAGAACTGATTCTGAGACCACATAATAAGAATACTGCCTATTCAGACAAGTTATCCTGTGTACAAGAAAAAACAGCAATAGACACTTTAACCTTTTTTTTTTGGGAGCGAGGGTGGGTGGGTAAGAAACAATCATTTGATTATACTGTTTCAGACAAGTTACAGCAGCTCTGCAGGACAGATTTCATGCTCTCGAAGGCAATCCTGTTGTAGCTAAAACTGGAGGTAAAATCAGCTTTGAATCCTTAAGGAGGAAGAGCATTTTCAAACATGCATGGATGATGTCACTAAGGTGTTGTTGATTTGTTTTCTGCATCTAATAATCATAACCCCCCTTTCTTCTCTGTATTTGCTGTGAGGAGTATATAATGTAACCTTTAATTTTCTGGCTTTCCCCTGTTAATATAAGTATTTTGATGGATTATTAAGTCATCAACCAGATAAATGCATCTATGAAAATTTCGTAGTGGCTAAACAAAGACTGATGAATGCCTTCAGTTAACTATTAAAATATGTACCTTTTAATATTTCTCTAAACATGAACCCATCCCCCCAATTCTTACCCAATGACACACAAACACACAAATACACACACACTTGCCCTCCATGTACAATAAAACAATGGAATATCTACACATATGGCTTTCACTGGAGCAAAGCATTTCAACTTCGATTGCTGACAGGTGCCCCAAGACATCAAGTTTACCATTTGAAACTCAAGTAATTATGTTTAGCTTCAGCAGACCAAGGAACATGAGTGTCTCAGTGTAGGAGCCCTGTCTTGTCTTGTTTTTTCTAACAATTGTTAAATTCCACTGTGGGATATATCTTGGATAAATTTAGCCATCTGATATTTAATGTAATCCATTTTTATATTCATGGAAAATGCATCTGATCAAAGCTCTAAAGTTCAGATGTCAGTTTTGTGTTGGGCACATTTTTCTTTTAGTCTAGCTCTCCCTTCAAGTTAAATGTTAAGCATCTTGTCAGAATGGTCCTTTTTCCGAAGCTGATTTTTTGCGTTTGATTGTATGTGGGTGTTCTACATGTACATTGTTTTATCCTGTGTATCTATAACTCCCTGACTTTAGAGTATTTGATTAGTGGATTTAAGATTGATTTTGTTAAAATTAAAAATAAAATATAAAACAAAATCAGATCCACAAAAGGTTTATCTCCAGTGGTATAATTTGTCTTATTTGCCACAGAGATTAGGACTGGCTTTGTTTTCATTCTATCATTTTAGCAAAAAAGGTATGTAAATAATTTGGTTGAATAACTTGTTCAGTCATGGAGTCATGGAGCTGGCAGGTTTGACAAACGACCTCAGAATAGGGAAGATAACAATCTATTTTCTCTCCAAGTGGGTACTGAATTGAGAAGATTTCAGTGATATCAGGTAAAAAGATGTTTGCATTTCAATTCTAGCATGGTTTAAATTTATTGGGGGTAGATCTTTTGTTGCAGAAGTGACAGGCCAAACGGCTACAGTGGCTGACAAATTAGGCTAGGAACTGTATCAGAAAGAAGCATATGGCAAAAGGAGATTGTCATGATAAAACCTTAGTCAGCTTCTCCAAGCTGCATGAATTCTGTGATTTAAAAATAAAAGAAAATATAATAATTATATTTCAAATGTATATATGTTACTATATATGTGTTACTACTGTTATACAATTTTTAAATATTCTTATCCCTTTATCTATACATCTATCTATGAGATTATAGCTACTTATTCTGTAAATGCATACTTAGCCTATATACATACATACATGCATAATGGGGTGGGGGAAACTGAAATCCCACATAAGTTTCTTTTTGCCTAGTTTGAGAAGGAATTGAAATGGCTTATGGAAGCACCTGTGTCTTATGGTTAATATTAATATCATATAGCAATATGTAGGTAATCTATTGATGTTATACAATAAGGCACGCCTACTAAACTTAAAATAAGTTAAGTGGCACACCCATTATTTCAGACAGTTAATTGAAATAAATTAATGTATTTGTATACATTTATTATATTATTTAGTTTTTCTCAAATCATTTCTCATTCCTGTTTCAGTTTTATTTTCCTCTATTGGTACACTTTATGTATTATAGTTGATCACTGGATGATTGGAACTAATAGCAAAGACATGATGTATGCTTGAAAGGTCATAAGCAAATGACCCTTATTAATGTACACTTTTAGTGTTCAAAGTAATCAGTGACTGTATTTGATTACCCTTGAGTTCAAGTAGCTTGTAACTGTAACTGTTTTCCCTTTTTTAGTTATTTGCTTTTAAAAGTAACTTCCCCAGAAGTGGTGGGGTGTTACCTGTTAGGTCATTTGTCAAACAATGGCCCATTTAACTCTTCAAGCAGTGGATCTCCAAGGACATGACCTCAATTCTTAAGGATTCCTAATGGAATAGGAGAAAGCAACTATTTCTCTTCTGTCAGCTTATCATATTTTTTAGTTCGACAGTTGTTGCTTTAAATGCAGACCTATAATTCTGTGTCATTAAAAGTGAAGAGGGGTGGGTTTGAAGGAATGTTTAATGCCATATTAAAATAGCCTGCTCCGTTCTTTCGTCTGATTCCCGTCATTTTTTCACAGGAAACTTCTGGCATCACTTGAAAGCCTAACGACCAGTTGCTGCACTAAAATGATCATAAAGTCAATCATGTGGATAGAATTACTTAGCTATTTAGTCAGCTGGTCTTTATTTCTCTTCAAGATACAAGATGCTCTTTTCTAGGTGCTTTTCTGGCTTTAAATGTACTTTGACAACTAAGGTGAACATGGAAAATTAGTGCCTGACAGCCCATTTTAATATTCCGCTGATCGACTCTTCAGCTTGACAATTATTAGTTTAGTGTTTCATAACAGCATTTAACTGTCCGCTGTTGCTAATGTAGACTCTAATGTTGATAAGGAAAGTGTTGTGGAAGTACACAGTATATACTATTCAACCTCCATTCCTCATAAAATCAGCAGAGAAACATATTTACTTATTTATTTAGTATTTGCCACCCTATAAAGGAAGGCACATTTTGTTGTTGTTAGTCTGTCTATCTACCCCTGCTCCTAATGTGCTCGTGGCATTTCAAAGATAATAGAGATTTATGGGTCTTAGTTGGCTGGTCCACATGGAAAGATGGTTTAATCTTCTAGATATGTGTTGATTTTGGGGATAATATCTCTTGGGAGAGTGGCAAAGTGAAAGATTTTGAGCATGTTATTGTTAAAACACTGCATACAGAAGCACTGTGCTTCAAATTTAAGGTGCCACTGTAGTAATGCATGAGTAGATATATAGCTGTACTCTTTCAGACATACTGATTCAATTTCTGTGGAAATATCAGAGGTTAACAGAAAGTATAAATCACTATGAAAGGACAAGACAACATTGTAAGATTTAAAAATATACTCTTAGTGTGAAAACAAAATGAGACCAACCTTATATTAAGGACATGCTTTAGATTACGGGGCAGAAAGAGACATGTAACGACATTTTAAGAAACAATTAAAAGGCTTCACATTCTGAGATGATAAGTGCCATGAAATTGTCACTTGATTTGTAACAATTCATTTTTATTATATTTGTAGCCATTCAAAATTCTTTTAAGTTTACATTGAGCATATTTGTTCTCGTGCAAAAAGTGGTTTAATGTAAAAAATAAAAAATAATTCTGCACAAATAGTTCACGGATTATACATAACAGAATTACGTTTGCCGCAGCAAGTTTGTCTTTGGCTTGGAAGTAATTGTTCGTTTCGATGGGACAGTACTGCAGATTCATCTGTGAAGTCTGCTTCTTAGAGAATGAAGGCACTTTTCTCTCAACTTGTGCACCCAGTAGTGTTGGACAATGAAGATAATGCTAGAAAATGTAATTATTATAAAAACGCTTTTTGTTCTAGCAAATAAGATAAAGAAGAACTGTCCATAACCGTTATTTGACTAGTATTACAATTACTGAAATTGAAGTTTGAATCTCTTATCTGGAATATCTTTGACTTTAAATAAGCCCATCTATACCATAACCTGTCTACAGGTTACAATTGATGTACGAAAAGAGAATATGTAATAAGCTTGCATCATAAAGGTTTAAATGTATCAAAATGTCAGTCTGTAATAGGTTTAAGATTTCATCACTAAGAATTCTATTAATAAGTCAGTGTATGACCATGCCCATACATCTGCCAAGAAAACGTCTAATGAACATTAGATTCACTGTAGTGGTTCATATATTTCCATTACATAGATTGTGCAGTTTGCACTACCAAGACACTGCATTCAAATTAAATGATCAAAATTATACTATATACTCTGTTCAAGGTAACTTTTGAGAAAACATGGGCTTCATGTTTCATTGTCTGGAAGTACTTTTCATTAAAGCATTGCTCTAGGATGACTGTGGGGCATCTGTCAAAGCTTACACAAGAAGTGCTCTAATCCAGTGCCATCTGCTTTGGTTTTGTCTTTAGTTTAGGAGTAGCTAATGACAATCTATTAATGCATAATACACATGCTACTAACATTAGACATTAGCTATACAAGTAAGGCACTATATCAGAACTGACCTACCCACCTGTCACAAACTACAATGACAGTACTTGATATTTACAGACTAACAGTACTTTTATTGAAGACAACCACATACCCTTTGATAATACCATATTACCACGTCACCAGAGGCTTATTGCTCTCAGGTTAATGATGCTGTAATTACACTTAGTGAATATATTCTACCTAGAAGTCAATAATTAACAGCTCACAGGTGTCTGGAAAAGCTAAATGCATCACATTCGGATGGTGCACTGAGGAAACCCTGGCTGACGTCACACTTAACCGACCTGGGTGACATTCGGCCAGTTGTGCTCCTCTGCTGGGAGAATCCTAGTTAAAGCCTGTTCATGTCAAATCCCACAAATCTGAGCAGATGTTTAAACTTCCAGTAACAAGGCTCTAAATCTGAGTGCTATTCTTAAATCATATAGACCCAGGAAACCGAGCATAATCCAAGAACTATACACGTAGTGTACACAAATACTAAATACATCAATTCATTATTATTATTATTTATAATGATAATAATAATAATACAACCATTTCTGAAATGTATTTCAAAAGGAAATGTTATGTATAACTAAGATTCTTGTCTACACAATGACTGAAAACACCTTCACAGGTTGTGTCAGTTTTACATGAAGAGTATGTTGGAAATGCCCTCTTGTGTATTGTTAATATCTCCACAAAAGACTGAAACAGGGATGCATAGCTCTTGAGAGTCAGAGAATCTCTTAGTTGCTCTTCCAACTCTGTACTCTGCCTTTTGTAAGAGGAATAATGGTTCACTTAATATGACAAAACTATAAATCTATAAATCCTCAAGCCATGCCACACTGAAACGACCCAACAGATTTCTGCACAATGTCATGCATAGATTGTGCCAGAAAACCAAAAGAAAATTTTTATATTTTCTCCCGAAAACTTTTTTTTTGTTTGTTTCACTTGACTGTAAAATAAAAAAACTTGCATTAACTGCAAAATATGGTAGCTCCAAACCATAAAAAAGTGTATTATTATTTCTTTATCCATATCATCCCAACTTGTCAAAAAGCCCCTATGAGCCTTTTTGCCAAAAGATAGCAAGATGTTAAAAACATGTGCTGTCCCCAGTGGGTACGTGAATAGGCAGCTTAGTGTGGTTTTATGCACAGAGATAAAAATCAATTCATGGGCTGTCAGTGCCTGCTTGAGGGAGCGAAGTCACTTGCTAAAACAATGTTGATGTTCTCTTAAAGGGAAAAGCGATGGGAAACACCTGTGTGTAGACTGGATTACCTAAACTTTAAAATTTTGTTGGATTCCAAATAGCAAGAATGCAAACAAATCTGGTTAAAGTAGGTCAAGCAGGATCACTCTGTTCACTAGGTGATGAAAAGTCCAAATTTGAGGAATTTGGATACAGTTATGTCTCATTTGTAGCTCTGTAAACACAAAACTTGGATCGTTTACTTTAAGCACCCGGATTGATGCACATGGCCTGCAAGATATTTAAACACCTAATATCTAAGTTCTTCAAGCCTTTTAGTTTAAGTAAATTACCAAAAAAATTATAATAATGAAATTACAGAAATTCTTACTGAGATATTTTCATAATTATATATTTTTATATTACATAAGTATTATCTATTTAAATCCAATTTGAATGTAAAATCCACAGAAAAAAAGAGATACATATTGATTTAATTAATAATCTTAAAATAATTATTTTCCCTTTGTTGTTAACTTTTTCATTCTCAACCCCAAAGGTTGACAATTGCCTCCACACTCTCTGGTATGTTCTAAAGCAAACTCATAAAATCTCTTCTTTAATAAATGAATTAGACATATCTTTGTACACCTAAAAATGTAAAACAGTGGCTATTTCAACATGCAGGATTTAAAGCAACAGGCTTATATAAGTATACTTATCTGGGGTTATTTAGTTATTTCTTCTTAGCATACAGTAGCCAGCAGTCATCATTCAAAAGTAGTAAAAACAGCAGGGGTCCTAATGTCAACCCCTGAGATACCCCAAATAAAAGAAACACTCAATCACATGTTTTACAGTGATCAGATGCATGGGAAACATCAGCAATTTTGGTAGAAAATACTTTAGTTTTTTCCTTAATTAATTACTGTATAATTCATCCAGAAATTCATGTCATTTTCTAAAGCTAGGTGGTTCTGCTTTTGTTTATTATTGATTATTATTGAGTCCAGAGAAATGTTAATGATCTCGGAGAAGGAAGATAAACTGTTTATAAAGAATATAAAATCATCAGTATTCATCGTGCTCTGGTCTGGAATCTTGCATATTAATGGAATGTTTTTCAGATGAAACCACACTTCCTAGGAAAAAGGTTTTAAAATAGTTTTAAAAGGAAAACCCATAATGAAATTCCCAGTTCCCAGTTCAAGATGATCTGTAGTACATTTATACCTCTAAAATGTAAGAACTGCTGACCACACTTAAACCATAGTAAGCTGCATCTGTTCATTTTTTATTGTTAGGAATTTGGCCATTCAATGGGATAAGTCTCTTTTTGGAGACACTCAAATTATAAACACTGAATCTGCAGCTGTGCTGACTGATTTTAATAGCTTTGGTATCTTTTGACATAAAGTGAAAAAAATATTATTTATTTCTAGTGTTCAATCATAAACCAACAAAAAAAGGGAATTCTAGCTGTTTACAGGGTTTTTATTTGTTGGAATATAAAGAAGAAGGAGCCAATGGCTGTTTCAGTTGTTATATAAATAAATCTGTACTGCATTGTGTAGAATTATAGATGTTGTTTTGTCAGCAAGAACCATTTGAAAAGATGTTGGTTATTACATTAATAATTTTAGCCCTTTAATGACATTTAAACAACCATGTAACCTAGGCTGAATAAATGTAGCATAATTCTTGCACAAAATAAGTTTGTATCATAGCAGGATCTGCAATATTATTTATTGTCTGCAGTTATTTTCAGTGTGTTGTTCACAAAATCATAAGTGTGTAAATCACAGGCTGCAGTCATAACAGCCTAGATAAGATTCCTCTGGCAAACGGCATGTCACATCCTTCATCCAGATACCTTGTTTAGTTACTTGTTTGTTCACCCATTCATTCATTCAGAAGAAAAACAGAGATTAGTGTCTCCCTCCCTTCAATGTCCCGAGGTACAACTTTTCAATTACGTTGACATTGTCGTTTAATTTGAGATTTTTCACTGATGTTGGCATCAATGTAAGATAATAGAATTGCATGTGCTCACATCAATATGGCCCGTCTCCAAGAACAATATTGTAAATGTTAGTTTTAAAAATACAATAAAATAATCACTCCCCCCTCAATATTGTAGAAACAATGTTCGCATTCCTAAACAGTTATGTTGTATTAAATTAGCGTAAAGCTTCCTTATTTTTCATAACACATATTTATTTATCTATCTATTTATTTATTATAATTAAAATAAAGTCACAGACAGATTATACAAAAGGCTGTGATATGAATCTTCCATCTGCATGTTAGAGGTTGTTGTTCTCCAGTCTCTCCAGCCGGCCTCAGTCAAGCAGGGGCTCTGCCAACTCCAACTCCTGTCTAGAGGTCTTCCCTCAGTCAAGTGCGCATGCAGAGAAGAATCGGTAGGAATTCCAGTGTGCAAAATGTACGACAACACAGCATTAAGTAATTTGGTGTTGTCTTGAGCTCCTCCATGTTGTCTAATTTCAATTGCTTAGACTTGAGCACGCACCTAAATCACTTGAAAGTGGAATGTACAGTGTGTGATACAGCTGCTTTTGTAGATGTACAGTAGATGAAATACCAACACAGCCGCCGTGCAGGTTTGATTCCTGATGTGCCCGTGCAAAGACTTACAGTGGAAACACTGTTTTGTGGAACAAAGGGGTCAGGTATTAGAGATGACAAGTTCCTGCATTCTCAATAGTTGATGGACAGCTCAGAAAACTTAAAAGTTGTCTCATTACAAACACTGTAAATTAACATAATGTATGCCCCCCTCTGAACATGTTTCTATCTTATTATTCAGAGCTGTTCACTATTCTTACATTCAGTTCTTGCTGGTGTCGGCTACTATTACCCCCCCCTCTTACAATAGCTTACACACAATAGTCTTCATGGCTGCTGTGTTTCCGTGGTGCACTTGTGCGCTATCTGTATATTTTTTGGTACAACACATCTGCTGGGGACTGCATATTAAATCTTGTATCGTACACTCTGTCAGGTGCCATATTAAAACTCCATCTCTTCTTCTCTGCCCCCACCCCCCTTTCTCTGACACATCAGTTATTTGAAAATCATTTCATATCAGCTGGCTGCAGGTAATGTGCCAAAACTTTTGTGACAGGGTAATAACTCTGCACATTTTTGCATATGTATTTAAACTCGATAGAACAGAGGATTTTTTTCCACCCTCTCTGCAAGCAAAATTAATTACTGTATGTTTTATTTTATGAACGTGTCAGGATGAAATGATGAATAGCTAGTAATATCAAGAGATTATAGACGTAGTGCAAGACAGTACATTAATAGATATGGAGACGCCACAACCCCACATCTGTGAGCCATACAGCCACCAGAAAGATTAATCTATTGCTTCATATTTGTTATTAACTTACTAGAGGAACAATCTCAGCCACAATGTCATTACTAGTAGTGAGGGCATAATAGAAGTGAACTTTAAAAAGGTCTTTATAATTACAGTCAGAACCCTATAAGATTACATATTGGTTTGTACACTCCACCCTCATTATAGCTCGGCAAGAGAAGCATTTCATGCGTTATAATGAGGTATGTTATAATGAAGGTCATCTTAATAGGATTTAATGTGGTAGGGATCCAAAGGTAGCGGAGATAGTGTAGCATTCTAATGAGGGTGGCCATTTTCCAAAGTGTTCATTTATTAATCATGCCCTGCATTTACATGTATGCACATGGTTCATTTCATAAAATACATAGCCCACAGTATATTTTTCCCCCCACATTATTTATTTAATTGTTGGTTTCAGTTTTCCCCTTGTAGATATGCTGAAATTTGAAATTCATGTATGCACACACATGCAGGCTCGGAGATGCGTGCTGTTATCATATTTTAGTGTTGCTTCCTGAGCTGTGGTGTTTATTGGAAGCTACAGTTTATTTATTGCTCATTTATGGGTGGAGAGACATGGAAACCAGGGAGAAAAGCATGAATATTGCACATCACATGCATCAATGCGGTATGCAGAATCAATCTGGAAGAAGAGGGCATAAATACTTTCTACTTTATCCTTAGGAAACCTCTGGGAAAAAACTGTAAGTCTCGACTGGCATACGCCTTGGATATTAATGGATTGATAAATGAACGCAGGGCAAGCTTTGGTAAAGTGCCCTCCCATCCCCCCTTAATAGCAATCAGATTCATCTCAGCTTTGAGGAAATCCAGAGCTGGACTTGTGCTGCAAACCCCTTTGACGCCATTACAAACTTGAGTGATGACCTGCTTAGCACCTTTCCATGTGGATTGTGTCTCAGAAGAGAGGAGGTTCTGGAACTCCAGCTTCCATGTGTGATTGTACAGATTCAGGAAACGCTCCCAAACAAAGTAGCTGTTATCCAGATATTATGTTGTACTGGCAATTACTGTGTTGAATTTGATATTATTTTATTGAATACAGTTAAGCGCCATTTCAAAACACAGATTTCTTAAAAACCTATATATATATATATATATATATATATATATATATATATATATATATATATAAAGGTTTTTAAGAAATATATATATATATATATATATATATATATATATAAAGGTTTTTAAGAAATATATATATATATATATATATATATATAAAAAAAACATATAAGAGTGTGTGTATGTGCACGCGCCACTTGCTTGAAAGAAATAAAATACTTCTGTCATATCTGTAGAGGTAAATGAGTTGGATGGCTTTCTGTGTAATAGAAGAATGCAGACGGAGTTAGGGTCAGTGTGTCTTAGACATCAATTCAAGTGGCTCTTTCTTCCTCCCCTCCCTCCTTTGTTTTCCTCACCCCACCTCCCTTTCTCTCAGCAGCACTATATATCCGCTCCGGATTCTGTTGGAAGTTATGACTGAACTCATAAGATCATAAGAATACTTTGGCAATGACTTTTTGTCACAAGGGAAGTACAGATACACCAGGAGGTCAAAGGGAACATCTCTTTTTCCTAATCACCTTTTTTATGAGAAGCAACCTTTAATGCATCATTCAGCCTACATTCCGGAAAGCAATATTTCATGGGGAATGGAATTGAAAATAACAGAAAAACAAAGATTCCGCTGATTTTAATAATGCGACTACATCAGAATGACTTTGTCCACAGAGACAGTCTCCATACTGTCACTGTATCCCAGCTGTATTAAGAGCGAGAGACGCTTCCGTTTTTATTTAATTCCTCCTGTGAAATGTTTTCTGATTCCACAAGGTTTTGCATTCCTGGAACTGAAGTAAGAGAAGAATGGGCATTCGGCAATGCATCACACATCAGTGCTGTTACGGCTACTGTATGATTGACAGTAAAAAAAAGAAAACTGATGTCTTCAAGTGTTCGACATCTGATCGTAGAGCTTCACAGGCCACATTAAAGTGTAAGGTTTAAAGGTGATAAAAAGGAAGGCACCGAATGTAATTCTGAAGATAAGCGAGTCGCCTTCTATCCAGGGGCTATATTCCTTTTATTACATCTGGCAGCAAATTAAGGCGAGTAAAAAAGACAGAAAATTAAACCCCAGGCAAAGATTGTATTCAACTGCTGCCTCAGTGGCTTCCGGAACGCTGACATTATTCTTTGATTTTAGATTAGATCTTCTGATGATGATGACCATAAAAGAGATATAGAGCAATAAAAAAAAAAAAAAAATGCAGGAGTTCATAAAAGGGACCCTAGGCAGTTTTAAGTTTGGTCTGTGCCTCTGATGTTTTTTTCCTTCATTGATTTTTAGAGATGATTACCTTTTTTATTTATAGGGAAACAATTTGATTTAGGCTTAAATTTATTGGGATGCTTACGCCGGCTTGAAGTGAGTTAGGGCCTGTCAGGACCTATTAAAATTGTTTGTCAGCCTGAGTGGCCAAACCCCCAGCCAAAGCCATATACAATATATAGGCTTTTCCTTGAAACTAATTGGAAGAATCCAATAATACAAATATGCCCAGTCCATGCCTATTATAAGTCTATCCAGTAATGCTGTGCGACATTAATTTCTATTGCGTAGTCACAGCACTTGTATTGTTATTACAGACAGGTGATCTTGACAAAAAGCGTGTCCCAGCTACACTAGATTAAATCAATTCCTTGTGGTTATGACTTCAACGAGGAAACTTTTTTTTTCTTCTAAAAATAAAGAAAACACAAAATCAAAACCTCAGCTTTTCTTTATTTGTTCTTAATTTACATTTTATTTCCTTGTGAAGGTACCCAAAGCTCTGTCAGACTTCAGTTCTGTTGTTAAACAAACTCCTGTAGAGTTCGGATTGATCCCGGGGGAGTGAGAGGGAGATTGATGAGAGCAGCGCGTTATCCCATCCATCGCCAAACTACTGATACACCTCACAGAGCACTGATAAGCTCAAAAGATCAGCACAAACGCATCCAGATCCCACCACTTTAGGCAGAGTTTGTGATGTGACATGCCGTTTGTGATCTTGCAAAAGTCTGATGTGTACAGGAAATAATCAGGGCAAAGGGAATGTTCACAGGAATGCAAATATTTTCCAAACGGTTAAAAAAACAAAAACCGTGACAAAACTCCCTCAATGCATTTGCATAAAACATTAAGCTGAACAAAATGATTATACCTGACAAGTGGAGTTCCAAGAAGAATTGTGCCAGTGGCAGGCAGTTACTTGTAGATTGTGCAATCAATTCCTCGTCAAGCTACTTTTTCATGACCAGCTCTGTATGTTCTGTCATACTACTGCATGATTAATCTATGCCTTTTGGTGTCCCCCCCCTTCTAGCCTTCTCCAAATGTAATAACCTACCCTTAAATTAAGTTATTGTGCTCCTTAAAGAGAAGGTATTGTGATAGATATACCAAAATTGATGCCTGGCAGATTGTATTTCATGCACACTCCTTAATTTGTGCCATTATAATTTTACATGATGTTGCCAACATTGTCTGTAATGCAATTAAATGTGTGCATTGCACATGCCCTCACCCTCACCTCAAACGCAGTTTATGGAATATGATCAGCCTTATTTACACATCCTTTGTGATATTAATCTGTAGCACAGTAGCCAGGGTAAGAAAGCAATTTTTCTGAAAATATTCACAGAATAATTTATGTCTTTCATATGGACGAGCACCAGGTTATGTATTTATTTATTTATATTTTATTTAAAGATGAAAATCAACACATTCATATCCTACCATCCCATTTAAGCACCCGCAAAGGAATTGTGAATGTTAACGCTTCACTAAAGGATGGGTCATAGATTAAAAAGAAATCAGATTGTTGGATACTTATACAATATTTCTATACAAGACATCTCTCAATATGATAATATGTTATTGCATATTTGCAAGCAAAAACCTAAGAAAATGAGTACTGATAAGAAATGACAGCGACAATAGCAGGAGTGATCTTCTGGGTGACAGGCTGTGTCAGAAATCCCAGTGACGCTGTCATATTGAGGAACTTTTCAAAAGAACAGTGTTGGGAAGTGCATACTCTGTGTGTCAGTCTTCCAGTTGTAAAGCTGGAGATAGCATAATTATGGACATCACATTAGTGTTGATCACTGAGACCTCACAGTCTTTTGTTTTTTTATCAAAAGGGTGATGTTATTCTTTTATTAATATGTGTAAATACTGTGTATTGTGCAGTTTTAATACCATATGTATATCCACATTTCTGTCATAAAAAATATCTGAGGTATTATAAAAATCTGCTTTATTTATTGAAGATCTTAACATCATCATTCTGAAGTAAGTACAACTGTTGTGGGTATGTATTCGCCAAAGTATTATGAAAGAAAACTGCATTATAAGGATTATAACCTTATTAGGTACCATTAAGATAAGAAAAGCATATCAGATGGGATAATGTGTGGACATTCTTGCTGTTTTTCTTTCTGTTCGGATAATTGTGCATTTTCAGAAATCAAATTATTTATTTTCCATTAGAGTCTAACAAAATGTATTTAATATATTCATATATGCGTTTTTTGCCATATCCTGGTCCTCCTATCTGCGTGAAACAGCAGGAACTGTGATTTATCATCGTTTTTCTAGTCCTTCATTGTCCAATGTTTGTGTTCCCACTACAACCCCGTTGTTTTGTGGATCTCGATTAGGTCGCCGGCTGCCATACACCATCCGTGACAAGGTACAATGAGTTGTGTGTTTTCATACGGCTCTTTCAGCACCGCTGTTGTTCTCCGCTGTTATTTGACTGACTGTAGCCCGACCGTTACTCTGCACAAAGTTATCAGCCTCTGTTTGCCTTTCATCAACGAGCTGCTTCCGAACACAGGACCTCTGCTGGCTGGATGTTTTTTGGATGCTGGACCATTCTTGATACACCTGTGATACTGTCGTGCATGAAAACCCCAGCAGGGCTGCTGTTTCTGACATACTCATACTGGTGCGTCTGGTGCCAACTACCATACCCGTTCAAAGTTGCTTAAATCTTTTGTCTTGCCCATTAACCTTCTGATTTGCACACACACACAATCCCTGGGTACCTGCCTATCTGCTTTAAAACAGTATAGTCTGAACACGCGATGCTGTCACTGACTGCACAGTCTATTTAATGGAAAGGGGAAGTGTACCTAATAAAGAAGCCACTGTATATTCTCTTAAGGCAAAGTGTGTAACCGATAGGCACACATATAGTATCTGCAGCATTAAGAGTTATTGCTCCAATTGGAGATTTTTCGATTTTAGAAAAATATATAGAAAATACATAAAGGTCACATGTATTGAACTAATACTATTCATGGTGAACTGACATTTCCAAAGTTCCCTTAAGTTGAACTCTCTTTCAAATGTACAAATAATCTCAATGTAAAATAAAGTAATATCATTTAAGAAGCTTTTCCATTACAATCTTGAATGCAGTCAGGACTCCAGTTTTTGGAAGACCACTTCATATATACTGCTGACATACAGTGAGGGAAAAAAGTATTTGATCCCCTGCTGATTTTGTACGTTTGCCCACTGACAAAGAAATGATCAGTCTATAATTTTAATGGTAGGTGTATTTTAACAGTGAGAGACAGAATAACAAAAAAATAAATCCAGAAAAACGCATTTCAAAAAAGTTATACATTGATTTGCATGTTAATGAGGGAAATAAGTATTTGATCCCCTATCAATCAGTAAGATTTCTGGCTCCCAGGTGTCTTTTATACAGGTAACGAGCTGAGATTAGGAGCACTCTCTTAAAGGGACTTCTCCTAATCTCAGCTCGTTACCTGTATACAAGACACCTGTCCACAGAAGCAATCAATCAATCAGATTCCAAACTCTCCACCATGGCCAAGACCAAAGAGCTGTCCAAGGATGTCAGGGACAAGATTGTAGACCTACACAAGGCTGGAATGGGCTACAAGACCATCGCCAAGCAGCTTGGTGAGAAGGTGACAACAGTTGGTGCGATTATTCGCAAATGGAAGAAACACAAAATAACTGTCAGTCTCCCTCGGTCTGGGGCTCCATGCAAGATCTCACCTCGTGGAGTTTCAATGATCATGAGAACGGTGTGGAATCAGCCCAGAACTACACGGGAGGATCTTGTTAACTATCTCAAGGCAGCTGGGACCATAGTCACCAAGAAAACAATTGGTAACACACTACGCCGTGAAGGACTGAAATCCTGCAGCACCGCAAGGTCCCCCTGCTCAAGAAAGCACATGTACAGGCCCATCTGAAGTTTGCCAATGAACATCTGAATGATTCAGAGGAGAACTGGGTGAAAGTGTTGTGGTCGAGCTCTTTGGCATCAACTCAACTCGCCGTGTTTGGAGGAGGAGGAATGACCCCAAGAACACCATCTCCACCGTCAAACATGGAGGTGGAAACATTATGCTTTGGGGGTGTTTTTCTGCTAAGGGGACAGGACAACTGCACCGCATCAAAGGGACGATGGACGGGGCCATGTACCGTCAAATCTTGGGTGAGAACCTCCTTCCCTCAGCCAGGGCATTGAAAATGGGTCGTGGATGGGTATTCCAGCATGACAATGACCCAAAACACAGAGCCAAGGCAACAAAGGAGTGGCTCAAGAAGAAGCACATTAAGGTCCTGGAGTGGCCTAGCCAGTCTCCAGACCTTAATCCCATAGAAAATCTGTGGAGGGAGCTGAAGGTTCGAGTTGCCAAACGTCAGCCTCGAAACCTTAATGACTTGGAGAGGATCTGCAAAGAGGAGTGGGACAAAATCCCTCCTGAGATGTGTGCAAACCTGGTGGCCAACTACAAGAAACGTCTGACCTCTGTGATTGCCAGCAAGGGTTTTGCCACCAAGTACTAAGTCGAAGGGGTCAAACACTTATTTCCCTCATTAAATGCAAATCAATGTATAACTTTTTTGAAATGCGTTTTTCTGGATTTTTTTGTTGTTATTCTGTCTCTCACTGTTAAAATACACCTACCATTAAAATTATAGACTGATCATTTCTTTGTCAGTGGGCAAACGTACAAAATCAGCAAGGGATCAAATACTTTTTTCCCTCACTGTATGTGTGAAATGAAATCGTTATTCCTTAACGTAATCCAAAACAGAGCTATTAGAGCAATAAACCTTGGCTTATTTCTTGATGAAATAAGAACAGCGAACAACTTTAGAACAGCACTTACTCTAAAGATCCTCATACATTTTTCACCTGCCAGCACACTTTTCCTGTGAAAGCAGACCAAAAAAAACAACTTTAGAAAATAAAGTAAACATACATATGTTTGGTGTATTTACTGGATGTGACCTTTTCATTTTTTGTTTTTGATCCTTTAGGTAAAAATGCATACATGTCATTATATATTACTTTAAAACTTTGAAATGTATATGAGTAAATATTACTCAAAGAGCTGATGACCTTCAGAGAAAGTTCAGGCAAGCTAGAAAATACTGCAAGAAGTTATCATCAGGAGAAGTCTGCTTATCTTTACACATGAACAATAAAACAATATTGTATCAACGGAAGCCAACAAATTGCTGGTATGGACTCGGCAGTGAGAGCACTTCATGTCCCAATGTGAACGGACATTAAAACGAAACCTGAACTGGCTCTGGAATCTGTAAGGTGTATTTATTAAAAGAACTGGGTCAGTGAGAGGTGAGCAAAAACAGAAGTACCCTGGTTGAACTTTCTCAGGAATTTAAGATTAAAAACTAAAGACGTTGAGTCAGAGATAATCACAAGATCTGGAATTTACAATAACAAACTCACCATATATCTACCTGTCAACCGTCTTCCTCTGAGGGAGGGACAAAAGGTCATGGAAATGGCTGCTTTCCATCAACATTACTTCTTTTTTCCCCCCTCAGAGGTAAAAATTAGGTGTCTGGTGGATCAAATATAGACCCTTAAGCAGCTCTGGTGTTTAAGTTCTTTTTCTGTGTGAAGTCAATTTGAAAGTGTTTATTTTTACTTACATGTCATTTTCTACATACTTAAAATGATCTGGCCTTCTGCAGAGAAATGTCAGAATTTTCATACATTTTTCACTGTAGGGTAGCAGGATTAACCTGTAACCTATGCAGTAACCTGCATTGGAACAGCCCCTTAAACAAAATAAATAAGTCATAGATAAGGAAGTTACAGTGTGTCCTGGAAATCTTACAGCTGAGTTGATTAAATAAATAAAATAAATTGCCTTAAAAATTATATATATGGCAAAATATATTGTTCAAAATATTTATATATAGATGTATATAGAACCATACATTTTGAGTATTACATTTTTAAGTATTACATTTACACAGTTTCCTCCCAAGAGAGATTGTTTGTCTATATTAAGCCCACTGTGGCATTGCAATGCTTTTTTTTTTGTTAAGCTAATTTCATAGTTAATGGATGATATTTTTCTGTAAGCAAGCATTGGAATTAAGTGAGGTTACATCAATAGTTCAGGAATATCAACATTAAACTCACTTATCATAACTAATTAAACAATTATTTAAAAAAATATATCTGTTTTACTCTTTTAATAGCACTTTTCATATTAGTGCCAGAGATGCATTTATAAATTGCTCGCAAACAAAAACTTAAATACATAGAAAATGCATGAAGCCTGAAAACAATACATATATACAGGTTAACTATATCTTTCTTGATGCATGTTAATGCTTTAACAAGATGAAAGGGGTATTCATTGCAATAGATGATAGGTCTGTAATCATGGGGAGAAATTCTGTTCAGTGGCATCCTTGTGGGCAAACTGATCCTTCTGACATCTCTATAAGTTTCAATACCGAGGTTAAGTAGTTAAGTATAGAGCCCATTTTGTCAATCTGCACTTATATGGAATATTGTAGGTTACTATACGTATGTATACACAGGCCAACATTTTGTTGGCACCTTCTAGAAAGGACCATGCACATGATACAGAATGATGATACAAATATGTACTGCCCATGTACAAGAATGAAAAGAAATCACATCCCAATATCCCTAATTTTCCATTACTTGTGCATTAAAAATATTTGCTTTCACAATTGAAAATGGGATTGCTGTAAAAATTGACTTTCTGTTTAGTCAAAAGAGTAAATTTTATTTGTAGTGACAGCAGCTGAACAGAAAACCTATTGTGTGGCATTTAATTATTGAAGATATCGACAAAGTGATTTATTTCTTATAGTTCAGCTTAAGGATTCACCAATTTCTAATTGAGTTACAGTGAGTTTCTGCCTGTTGTTTTCTTGTTTATTTTAATCAAACAATAAGAATGTAAAATGTATAAAACCTGATATACCCATTTAAACCCTTCAAACTCAAAATGCTCTTTGGGTAGCCAGGAGGGACTGCAGGTTGAAGTTACAGGATAAAATGCTTTTAGATGCCTTTAATGTGTTTTTGGGTGAGGTCCAGTCTGTGCGAGGGAACCCAGGACAGGTGAAATAAATACTGCAGTTTGTAAGATGTAGCAGTGCCATTTAGGGTAACTATATTAAGCACTAGTAGGAGCACTATTCCTGCAGTATTATGAATTGCATCCTAGATTATTATCAGAGAGCTGGACAAATAATTACATTCAACACTCAAAAAATATTTTCACATGACAAATAGGAACACTTGCACACTTTTGCAAAGTAGAATGTGTGCATGAGGATTTACCTGTGCTGTTACTGTGCATAAACCAAGCATAAACCAAGTTTATGCCCATTGAATTAAACAATAGTCTACACAATGATTTCACTGCAAATTTCAAAAGTCTGTAGAAGGACAATTCACTAACACAGTGTTTTAAACCAGTCAAGTCGAAATGTCTGTTGAGATTTGTAAAATGTATTATGCCTTGAACTGCACTGTATTATTGCACTTTGTATTGCTCTTATATTTTGTAAGTCGCCCTGCACAAGGCCGTCTGCTAAGAAGTAAATCATGAATAATGAGTAATAATATTTAAGCCATACAATTTAATTGCATCCTTAACTGAATCTGAGAGAAGTTGTTTGTTGGCATCAGGCTGAATAGGTTGTGATACGTCTTTCACAAAGCATTTATTTTTTCAAAACAAAAGGCTGGTTCTATGAATTAAATTACCTGGACCATTCAAACTATAACTGCTAATTAAGATAGATTACAAGGACCATTTAATTCAGTTACAGTCTCTCCCATAGGTGTAAGTAAATACAATAAATGGTGGTTTTCTCTTATGTTAGGAATGCTTTTATAAGTTTCACATTAATACAAGAAGTTGCATTAGAAATAAATGACCAAGCTAGACTTTAATATAAGGAATTATTCAACTCTTGCATATTCTCTTTGATTGAAAAGACTGGTTTTGTTAATGAATTGTCCACTGAAGTCTTACTTATATAAGTAAAGCCATAGAGGAAATGAAGACATCAGACGGTGGAAGTTTATGGTCTTTATTAACGTATCCTATATTGTGTGTCCCAGGCATTAATAGCTGCACTGCACATTTACTCCACTTTCTTTAAAGAATCCATATCCAATTGACAATCCACAGAAAATCATTCTCATCTGTCTTGTGGGCTGAGAATGATGAAACTGCAAATTCAGAAGTCAGTTTTACAATGGACTTTAAATAAAGCTGTTTGCAATTGAGCTAAAACCCCATCAATAAGCTGTTGATCTGTATCGGCATTCAAATGCATTTTAACCACTCGCCTCAAGAATGAAAAACAATCCCCATCTTCAGACGCGCGAGTGCTCTGCTGTCCAGGAATGATAATCCAGATGTGCCACTCCTGGGTCTCTCCTTCTCCAGCGTCACTTTGCGGCAGTTCTTTTTAGTGCTCGTTCAAAACCCTGTTTGATGGTCTGCGTTTGGAATCCTGTGTAAATGAAAGGATGTTTTCTCCGACCGAGTCCCTCAAAGATGTTGTCCGAAAAAGAAAAACACCCTACAAGAATCATACCAGTAATGAAGCTCAAGACAGCTGGGTTTTATTTGAAGCAAGATCCTTTCCTTTTTTGTTGACACAATTTCTTAAGCTGGGGGTTTGAGATTTTTACAAGGAAAAGTGATATCTGATTTTACAGCCACAAACCAAAACCACGTGCCCTCCGACAGCAGAAGAGAGCCTTGGTTAATCGTCTTACATGCTCTCTCTGGTGCCGCAGTAATGCAACTAATATTCTCTGTGAAAATTAGGCTTTCCTGAGCTTATCAGTGTTTAGATTCACTTGGGATGTTGAAAGTGGGGGAGAGTTGCCGTTTTTAAATGGTAGTTAATTTTGTATCAGGTTGCACCCTGCTACTTCAACATTGCCACAAGCAGCCCCTCTGTCACTTTGAATTAAAGGAATGACCTAAAGAACAGTAATTAGCTGTGACATATAATTATTATGGTTTTGATGACAAGATGGCCTTTTTACCCCAGCTTTTGTAACACATATCCCACAATGTGTGAGCCACAGTGAAGTCCAAAAAAGCGTTTAGGTGCTTGACTACTCTCTGAAATCCGGACAAAGGTTTATTACTATTATTTTTCCACCAATTACATTGTTTTAAGTGACTTTGCTTAAAAGCTATTGGGTGATCTTGCTGTGAATGTGCTCCATAATGGTTTTCTTCCAGGCTTGGTTTGTGACTAGGAGTGGTCAAAGTTGTGAGATGGATAACATATACAGTAGGCTAAATTTTTTTTTTTTAAATGCCCCACTAACTCAGTGGTTGGAGATCAGCAACAGGAAAAGGGTTCTGTATGGCCGATAAAGCTGATGGAGTCTCAGGAAAAGCAGGGCTTCTGGCAAGGCCACAGCAAGTACAGAGAGAAGTTTCAGTTCTGCCACATGGGCATTTTTCCAGGAGGTAAAGCCCAGCATTAACCCCAGCTGCAGGCCTGGATGAGCAGCTTTTAGTAGGCTTCAATTTTTTTTTTCTCCTCTACTCCATTTTTGTTTCATGATCTGATGCCGGGGTCTCATGTTTCGCAGGCCCGGGGCAGCATGCTATTTAAGCAGGGCAAGGAATTGGCACCTCTCCAGTTTACCTGCAGCTGTGCAGTCGTGTGTGCAAGTATGTGTGTGTGACCACATGTATTTGATATTGAACAGGACAAACATACCTGGTTAAGTGAAGACTGTAGTTATAATACGCATTCCTGCAGTATGTCTACTTATCTACTTACATTTATGTACACGTAGCTTGATAGGTAAATAAAGAGATAGACAGACAGGTAGACATTTAAGATTTCAACTTGACAAATCGGTAACTGGATAACAGGCCATCAAAATTAGAGCTATTTCAGAGGCTGTTTTTATGCCCAAAGATTAGACTACACAATATTAAAAGGAGAGGAAAAAGTCCTTATGCTTCATGTATAAACTGTATTGGCTCTGCATTGGGGCTTCTGCTAAGAAATACATAGATATCTTAATCCACTTTTTCAACACATATTTGCACATATCTTGCAGGCCTTGGTACTGACTAGGTAGATATAAGTTTAAAAAATAATATTGAAACCCTCACAGAAACAAAACCTGAGCTACTGTCAATAAATCAGACCCAGGCTTGGGACTCACTGCAATAGCACTTAAACTCTGAGTGATCCCTCTAGTGTACTTACTCCACATTGATGTAGACCAAATACCTTAAGTGCAGAGTCCCCGCTGTAGCTGTCTGTGCTGAGCTTTTCACGGATACAGTATGTAAAAACTGACATGTTAGCTCTTAGTTCATTACGTTTTTTTATTTTGTTTAGGAAACACAATTGGGGAATAATCATGTTCCCCGAAGCATCCCATATTGAAACTCCTGGGCTGCAAAATAAATACTCAGAGAGAACCTTGGCATGGCCTGCTGTTTTTTTTTTCTCTGCTATATATGGGCATCAGGGAAACAACATCTTGTGCCCATGGGATCGAAATCCTTAAAACATCAATATTTTAGTCCGAGCTCAAACAATGACAATAAAAGGAAACAAAAAAATGAACCGGCTCTATTTTTAGACCCAACTATTTCCAGGGAACTGTTTTTCAGCCTGAAATCCAGGACCTCGACCCATTTATAGAAACGGAGTGCACGAAAATAAGCATCAGGCCCAATTTTCTTTTTCAGTTGCGCTCTGTTTCCCTTTCCTTGATCCCTTGTTCCTCTCTCCCCAAGACCTATTGCGATAATTACTCTTTCAGCTGAATGTTGATAGACATGTATTTATTATTTAGGTAGATAAGCCCTGGGACTGTTTTTCCATGGAGTGTATGTAGACATATACATTAAACGCTCCGGTCTGTGGGGCTTGTCAAAGTTATCGTGAAGCCCAAGGCAAGAGTATGTGGTGGATTGAGCCCCCTGTTTAGAAAAATACCAAACGCTGGGACCCAGCCATGGGCTGCCACTCAGGACCCCTTCCACAGTCCAAAAACGATTTCGCTTAAACGTTTCCAACTGTGAAGGAGTCCCGTTTGAAGGACTCTGCCGTTGTTCACTTTTCCACATTAACATCAAAGTCATTAGCAAGCGGGTTATATTGTATTGGCTGGAGTTCAGTGAGGCGCTGAAGAAAAGTTGCCATTTATTAAGATAAATCATTGCATTCATTATACTGCACATGAGGTAATCAATTGGATTAATTTCCTTCCACTTTGATCTGGTATCACTAATCACTCATACCTCTAAAACAAGTGTTTTTCTGTATTTTTTTATCTTCAAATAATAATAATAATAATAATAATAATAATAATAGTAATAGTAATAGTCTAAATACAGATTCTAGTCTTGTATTAATTTCTTCCTTCCTTCCATGAGGATATGCTTTTTACACTTTGCTCTGTTGCTACTTTTGGCCAAATCCTGATACAGCTTTCGACAAAAGCAACGTGTTACTTTTGAAGAATAAATGAGTGCTTTCTCACAGAACCGTTTTTATATAATCTTTCTGTGCTATGGATATTTTTTCTCTGTGTATCTCTCTCATTTCATTGCCCTACCTACAGGGCTAGAACTATACTTAGAACATTGCCAGGTTAAGGGCTTTTCTAACTTTAAAGAGAAATGAATGCTTTTTTTTTTGTATTATTATTATTAATCTGTCCAGAGTTGTGAATCACAGATTCCTCTGGTACATTTTGCAATTTCAAACCCCAGTAATGTCTTCAGTTTGTTATACATTTTGTATGAAGTACAATTAAGTCTCTGAATCTCTCACCCCTGCCGCCCCTCCCCCCGGCTTGCATTCCAGAATGTCAGATTTTCTAGTTTTCACCTCAATGTCACAAACTGTCTCTAGGAAGTTACATTTACAATCTATTTTTGGGCTAAAACATTAATTTATCTTTTAATAGGCTATGTATCCTCTTCCTAATACATCTTACAGCAGCGACACATATACATCTTATATAAAGGTTTTCCTGGGGTATATGCCAAATTAAATTGTACGGTTTGTGGATTTGTGCTGTATAGGCTCGATTTTGTGTTTTTGTCTTGTCAATCAGTCAATGATTATAGACAAACATAAACGGTACACATTCCAGTTACTGACACTTCACATCAAGAAAGTTATTTATTTTAAAATATATTTTAAATATCCCCATACAAAACAATGACACCTTTACAATGATGAACAATCATAAATTACGGGATGGTGTGAAGACCTCTGTTGAATAAGACGCATCTATCCAGAACTGGATTTGTGACATTGATTAGATAAAATCAAAGCCCTCATAGCAAAAGTGTCTCTACTTCACTTTTTCGTTAACCATGAAATCACAGCAGTGATTTCCATGAAAGAGGTTTGATTTTTCTGTTGATTCAGTATGCCAAGTTTGTTTGTAGTCAAATACTATTCCAAGAATGTACATTTTTACTTCGGACATTGCTCTTTTCAGAATTATAAATAAATGTTTGTGAAATGCCACATAATAAATTCAAACAATGATAAGTCAGTTATTTATATTGAAAGACGACCAACAGAGAAATACAAATACATATATTATTATAATTATTTTTATAATTATTTTGAATAATCGGTCATATCTATTTTTTCAGTATACCTTTTCAGTATACCAGTATTACTCAGCCTGGTCAGTGTCCAAAAGTGGAATTCCTTGAGTGTTTTAATGTTTATTTAACCTTGAGAAAAATCCCTGATGCTCCACGTTTTCCTTTGTGCCCACACTCTTTTTTTGTTTGTGAAAGAAGAGAAGAAGACAGAAAATATCCAATTCCCAATCTTGAGGGATTCGCTCAGAAACAGGGTGAAAGCCATTCTCTTTTACTAAGTAGTATTTGAAATGAAAATTATATAGCTTTAAAGGACTAGACAAAAGCCTGGCAGATTTTGTTTTTAATTTTCTGAATCTGAAATATATGCATATATACATTTCTTTGCTCTTCTGTATTACATATACACAGGTCTGTGTAAAAGCAGACAGCGAATCTGGGGAACAACAGTCTCCAATAGAAACCTCCCTCAGCCAAATTGAAAACAATATCACATGCTCAAATATATCTGGTAAACATTATTTGAGGTAAGAGCACACCACGATAACATTACTCCCAAATGAGCATAATGCAAAACAGAAGGCAAGACTTCGCTTATTGTCCAGTCCATTAACCTTAATTAGCTATGTGAGAGCATCCCAACATAAAGAGCTGTAGGAAAAAAAGCTTACACTACATGCTCTGAATTCTTGGCACTCTCCGATGATTTACTACTGATTGGCTTCCCTTTATGATGTGTACTCTGATACACAAGGGGCTAGAATTATAAAATGCTTTAAGGTCTAATTTTTTTTCTCTTGACCTTTTGTGGTCATCACATCTGAATCATTTTCATTCACTCATGTCTAGGCCAGACTCCAGCCTGTTTCCCAGAGGTACTTTTTGCTCTGGCATTTTTTGGAAAGTTAGTAGGTGTTAATGGCTCTCTATTTTAATAATACATAAATTTAACATCCGTAGTAATGCGTTTGGTGGGGGGACTAAATTCAAAACTTTATGTTTTTATTGCCATGGTAACAGGATTTATAAGTGGTAATATAGATACAAATGGAGGCTTTTGATTTTTTTTCCTAACACACACTCACACCACAATATTCCTTTCAGGTTTTCACAACAATATCTGCTGTATTGTACACATTTTTGAACACTAAAGTGGAAGGATATAGAATACAGAATAATAGGTAACTTTTTTGTAGGCATGTTTATATTTTTTACTTACAGCTGCCTTCTATTTATTGACTGATTGATTGATTAATTAACTAATTAATAACTAACTACTCTCTCATCTTCCCAGCTTTGTAATTTATCAGTTTAAAAAAGAAGAAAAACACACATTTATTTCCATACAACTGTTGAAGAAAGTCAAGAATCTCCGAAACGCAATATATAGTCATCCAATTGATGGAAACGATGTTCCAATTTTAGTTACACATATATTTATTAAACTGTAATCCTTCAGATTTTTACCCTAAACATAGGCTAGTGGGTATTGTGTCCCCCATGGCATCTAATAAGACAAGTGAATTGTCAAAAGTACACTGGGTTCATTACAGTCTGCAGAATAATTGTACCTAGAGCTTAAGTAGCACAAGTTTATTCAGGTCCCTCTGGGGAATTTTTAAAAATTTCCACAAGGTCAGAGTCTTAGTGATTTTTCCCTAGATGACAGGGATTCTTGGCTGAGTTTTGAATTCACATTCAGCTTGTGTAATTCTGCTCCAGGCAGTAGCAACCAAGTTAAACAATCACTGATTGACTTTTATTAACTCTGATCTGGATGGCTGATAGGCTCGGGCACGCAACTGATAGACAGGTTTCTGTGGCTAAGCCAGAAGACAAACCAACAGGAATGGCAATGAAGTCTGAGTCGTTATTTAATCAGTCTGATATTTAATACAGGGCATTTTGGTTTGGAAATGTGTTTAAGCCATAACAAAGCTCCTTTAACCAATTACACTAACTATGTGCATGTAAAGAAAGACTTTGAAAGTTTAATTTTAACTTTGCATCAGAGTATTTCTATATTGATTTTTGTGGAATCACAATCTGAGTAGCTCTGACATACAGTAGAGCACAGGGAGTAAATACTCAAGCAGTCAGCCCCCAAGGTTTAGGGTTAACAGCACTCTTTACAATTGCATAATCCCACGATCTCTCAGATACCATTGTTTGTGGAGCTGTCAAAAGTTATAATTGCACATTGATTCATAGCTTGTCAGAAGTGGTCATTACGGCCTTCTGTCTGCTGCTGCTAAAAGCTGTTGATAAGTGAAAAGAGGGTTAGAGGTACGGCGCCCTATTACCCCAGATCGCATCTTGTATTCTGCACTATTTAGCCACGTTAAAAAAAAATTTGTCAGCTCTTAGTTGGGGGTAGAGATTATAACACAGTACCTAGTTTGGTAGCCCTTCACTGATTAGCAAAAGATAGGCACAATAAGTTGTGAAATGATTATTGCATTATATTTTATACATCTCTAAGGATAATATAACACCAAGGTTTAACCATACAGTCTTTTTGGGCAGAATAATGAATTGTCGGCCATAAAGCTTTCAAACATCCTTTGTTCAACAGTGATCCCTTAAAATCCCCAATGCATTGCAAATGTAACAGCCTGGTACACCTGAGAGCTATTACTATGCTTATCAATTTGCTTCCCTATTAGGCTAGCTCTGATTTAACAACGCATTCTTGTGAAAAAGTTAATAAGGTGCAATGTTTCTACTTGCACTTTGAGTAGAGAGCCACTTCCACTAGGAGTCCCCCTTGCTAACCCGAGCTTCTCACACAAGAGTAATTGAATTTAATTCATGCCACGAGAAAGCATGTTTGCTTTATTATAAATTGTGAGGAATCTTAGCAGCAGAATGTAAATCTAATCCCTCTGTTGTGTAGCCTAATTGCAAAATAGAGCAAACATGATTGGCACATCATTAGCTTATTATACAAAAGAGAGCATTTACAAAACCACTTTGATCAGTGTCTATGCCAATACACTTAAATATTATCTAGAATTAAAGTTGCATTAAGGTTCTCTTTATAAAGCATATGCATTTAGGTGTTATTCATTATGCAATTTGCTTTGCCTTTTTATTTTTTTTAGGGGGTGCAATTGAAAATATGTTTCCTTGGCAATAAAATGAATTCCATCTTACTCTATAGCTCTTTCCTGATATACGCCTCCATGTATTTATTAGTCTGTCTGTCTACTCATTCAATTCCCAAATTGTTATTTTGTCCAGACGCTATGTTACAACAAAACTGAAATACAATTTCCCAGCAACATCTTTCTTAACTGGAAAAATGTTCACAGCATAAGAGAATAATTAAAGTCAATGTTTTATGAAAAGCAGTGCACCCTGACCCACGCCCTTCCTAAGTACTTTTACCCTACCTTGAACATTTTGTAAAATTCAAATGACCCCTCTCTGGGGTTAACTAATAATGGAGGCATTTGTGAAAGATGTTTCCCTAAATTTAATGTATTGAAAAATGTGTTTCCTGGCTTTCGTCATATTCCATGTAACCTTTCTTGTTCGCCTGGTTACGGGCTCTGGAAAAGTGGAGGCACAGACGGATTTTTGTCTCCCGTGAAGGAACCACGAAAATAGCCCTAAAAATGAGGATCCACCTGCGGTTCGTGACTTTAATTAATGAAAAGTAAAAACAGATGAGCCAGGGATAGAATCGGAGTTGCATGGACATCCGATGCAGCTGTGCGGGGTTGTTAAGTGTAGCCCATACTCAAGGACTTTTCAGAGGAATCCCATTGAACGGCGGCTGGCACCCAAGCTATGCTCTTCTGCATAGTATTGTTTTTCTATTCAAGGAAAAGACAAGATTGACAGCGCTGGAAACTGGAGCCTGCTCTGAACTCCAAGGAGCTGATACTAGAATGAAATCAGCCGCTTCCTAAGTTTCCTTACTGTGCACATGATGCTGCCCATTTGTGTCCACAGAACAAGGTTAGGAGAGAATAAAGAATGTGTGAGGGAAGCTGTTTTGAAATCTTCAACTCTCTTATTTTAAGAACACCATATTATATTACATTATCTTACCCTTTGCCTTGTACAGGAAAACTGAGCTGTATAAAAATATCGCCTAAAAACATTTACAAACAGATGTGTCTTTAAGATGGCAAATCGTGTACAGATGTGTTTATGTATTAGTCAAGTGATATTCTTGTTATAGGCTGTGTTACAAGCTTACAAACGTGCACATTCATGTACACAACCTACACAAGATTAAACTGATTAAATAAACAATTTAATACTATTTAAAAAGCCATTTATCATAAAAATACATTTTGATCTTAATTGATTTCATTGCAATAAGCTGAAAAGAATTATCTCTGGTTGACCCTAAATAACTGTTAAATTTGCCTTGATTGCTTAAGATAACAATTACTTTTCATTACAAATTACAAAACAATTTTTCCTTTGGGACTTTAAGAACAAAAATTCTTATCTGTTATTGATGGTTGATTGATGTTTTGTTGTTTTAAAGAATATTTTAAAACATTATATATTAAAATGTGTAATGCTAAATCAATTACAGTACTTTAGTTTGCAATCTAAAGATTTGTTGGTAAGTTTGTAGAACTCTTTGAACCCCTTATATGACTATAATTTCAGACTGATCTTTTTGTGTTTTACTTTGAAACTGTTCAGGATGTCTTGAAAAATAGTTAGTTTTTATTGATGAGACATTTCTTTACAATCTATGTAGAACAGATGTCTTGCAGAATAAATCCTGTATAAGCTATACTGATAACCCAGAGTCATTACACCACACAAAATGATTGGCAGCTGCTTTTGAATAGTTTCTATAAACCTTCTGTTTCTTCCATGAAAAAGATTTTCTAACTGTTTTTTTTATTTACGAGATTGACATTTTGTCTAGTAGCTGTAACTTTTATTTGTTAATGTTTGTTCATGGAGCTAAGTGCTGAATGGATGCTAATGTTCTATTAAGCTATTTAATGCATAAGCAAATATTTACACTACTGTTCACGGAGCAGAAAAAATACATTGATTTGCCTGCATTCTTGACTGATCAAACACAAATCTAGGGGATGTTTCTGGCAATTAAATGTAATACATCCAGGAAAGCCTGTAGCACAAGAATGTGTTGGATTCAGTAGTTGATGTTATTTTATTTGCTCACTTTTAATTATTTATATTATTATTATCATTATATAACAAAAAAGCAGGCTTTCAATTCAGGATTACAAAATTACTAAAATGTTATTCTCTATAGTAGCTGGAGTATCAGTAATAGTTATAATAGTTACTAACATTATTACAATAAAAAGTAACTTTAAAAAGTAAATTTACTTTACCTTTCCAAGCACACATTTTAAGCTATAATATTGACCATACAGTTTTCCAGTGAAAATCTAAGTTTATGTGCTGAGTGTATTATGAGTTTACTGGAAAAGTACAATATCTTTGTCAGCACTTGAGGTCTATATAATTCTGCCTCAGGAAATCCCTTTCCTAAGAGGAAATATTGTTTGTCATTTAAGTTTTATCTCTTTCTGTTTATTTCAAATGATGCTTGGCAACCTAAGGAAGGTTTACAGCAGAATAGAGTTCTCATTGTTTTTTTTTGGTGAAGATTGGATTACACAATAATACAGCACGGCTCTGTTTCATATATTTGTATGCTTTTGAAACTTACTAATGGTTTTCATTATTCAAGTATTTTTAATAGAGAATCACCAGCTTTGTTTCCCAATTCTGTATTTTAAAATAGTAATTTTCCTTTAGTTCTTCGTCCCACTTCACATCTGTGCTGACCTGTGGCAGCCAAATGCAGACCTGTTACTCTCAAAGCCATGGGCCATCAGACTCGATTCTGACTCTTGCACTGCCAAGCAGAGTCAAATCAGAGGCAGAATGCCAGTTGGAGGACATACATGAATTGTAATTTTGTTTGGCAAAACAATGATTCATTTATCAGTTATTATTTTCTCACACAGATACAAGAAAAAATACTTCTGATTTCTTCAATTGTTATTCCAAACAGGTTTCATTTGACCATATATTTGGAAAGAGAGTAGGTCCAAGAGAAGGTACTATTTTGAAATGCATCTCGTCTGTCAGCAACCTCTGTGGTACAATTACATTCTGATGTTTGTTATGTCTGAGTTATAAGAATATATATATTTTCCATCCATGTAAAAATCACTTGAACCTTTCCAATTGTTATGTCCATTAATTCAGAGATTTATTTATACATAAGAAATACATTATTCTTATGATTTACAATTTCCTTCAAAGCATTCCAAATTAAGACGCTTTCTTTTTGATTACAGTACCGAATGTGGGGTGCAAAGATTCAAACTCAATAGCAAGATCCTCTGAGTTTTTGACAGTGTGCTGCCAAGCAAAAAATTTGCAAAACATGTGTGCTGGCCCTGCAACAACAGTAATTCATTCATAAGTATCTGTAAGGGTACAAAAGTACTTTAATCATCAGACCCTGGCAATTGTTCCTGTACTCCTCTTGAAATAATCATCATAATTATTTCAGTAGTTTTGACATCTAAGTATGCGTGCTGGACCCCATTAAGAGTCCACTGAATTTCAAAAAGCACTATACCTCAATTTAAATGTGATTAGGAAGGGACAATGGCTAGTCCTGTGTGTGTTCTTCTAGCTACATTATTTGGGGATCTGGGAATGTTCTTGGCGAATGCATGAAAGTTGTCATACTTTTTTTAATTCTCTGTCAGTAAATAATATGTATCTTTATGTATGTATATATAATATATATATGTGTGTGTGTATATATATATATATTCATTAAAAGCAAGATATTTATTATCACTTAAATTAACATGAGATTTCTCTGATTTTAATTAAATAAAAATAGCAACAGGTTAATGGACAATAGTAAAGTAATACTTGCTTAACATCCACACTTAACAAAAGCTAGTAGTAGTAGACCTTGTTCATGTAAATAAGCTGAATTACCAATACTAGAAACCCATTCCACCAGTTAGAACTGTATTTTTTTTTAATACACATATAACATTTTTGCCCAGTTTTCTCAACAACAACTTATAGTATACAGTACATTGCAACTCCTTAATAGGTAGTAGTTCTTTGAGTTCCCTGCTTGACATATGAATCCTTTTCACTTTTTTTTTTCTTTTTCTTTTTAATGTTTGCCACAAAATGAGGAGGAAACACGGGCGATGCATCTTTTAAGTCGTCTCGTTGCATAGCTGGAAGTAAAATGCAACAGGTCCTCATGTGGTTTAAATAAAATAAGAAGTGTGTTCATTCAGGGAACAAGATTAGTAATTTAAGATAAAAGTCTGGGATGGCTAAATAAGTGGGGGCCTCTGGGTGAACCTGGAGTCTGGCAGGAGAACCGCTCGGTTGCCAGCACCCTCGCTTGATTAGCAGCCGCTGTGTCTGATGTATTTTGCACGGTGTCATTCCTCATCCTTTCCTCGTCCTGCCACATGCAATTCACCAGACGCTTGGCAAAACTTTCAAGTAGGAAAAAAAAAAAAAAAATATATATATATATATATATCAATAAGATCAAGACACTAATTGTCTGGCAACTTAGTTTAGGTATTAAAGCATCTCATTTCAAATCCATTTTGTTAATTGATTATTTTTCTACCTTATTACTAATTAATATTATTTTGTTGTTTTTCCATTTGCAAGCTATGTATTGGAGCTCAGACACTGATCTGATCCTTTCCTATATACAGCTCTGGAAAATTTTTAATTTTTAATTCTTAATTTTTTCCAGAGCTGTATTGTATGCCTTTTCACATAAATGTATTATTTATCTTAATCACATGCATATTAATAATCTAAATTACTTACACTGAGCATGAAAGGAGTTTTTATTGTGAACTAAACTGTTATTACATTACCAACTGTGTTCACCCTATAAAACAGAACTCCGTTTCCGGCCTAGTTTAACCCAGGTCTCTTCCAGAGCCAAGCACCTACTCCATCAGACTCCCAGCTGTCTTTCGTTTCTTCTCAGCAACTTTTTCTGCCATTGTTGGACACAGGCTTGTGAAGTTGAAGTTCACATGGTGTGATAGAGAAGAAACTGGGATATAAGCACATATGCCTCTTTTCCTTGTTGTTGCTGTTGTTAATTATCATCATAGTATGGCTATAATCTAAGGTCTAGTTTACATACTGAAGCTATGATTTGGTAACTCATTTGGATACAAATAATCCCATTTTACTATGCAATGGCACCATCTAAGGAGAGAAAAGAATGCAAAACTACATTTTGACTGTGTTGTTCTAGTCAAGCCTTAAAAGCAAACTCTGCTGCAAGCTTTTCAAAGCTAAGTTTGCTTATCTGCAGTGTGTGGCTCTACCTGGGGAATGTACACTGTGTAGAACTCATTTGGCCAGTGCCTTTTAACACCAAGCACATTAAATGTATCATCTAACTTTCAAAATGAAGGAAGTCACAGAACCCATTATTACATGATGCAGATCATTGTGCCGAGTGATTTAAAGCAATGCCCACTGCTGCCGCTTTGACTTCAAAGGCAAAGAGTCCGTTTATCTTCATACAAGTGTGTGTTGTTGAAAACACTCTGTGATAACTGCAAACCAGCAGCTCTCTCTTCTCTCTGCAGCAGCTTATATAGGATGCGCATGTTAAAGTTTCTGATGAAAAACAAGATACTAATTCAATAAACATGAGGCCGAAGCATTACGTTTCCCCTAAACCAAATGAAGAGCCACATAGATGATTTTCCTAGCGATGGATTTCCTTTCGTTCTAATTCCAGAATGAATCTTTAATGTGGCAATTTGGGACAGGACTCCGTAACTACATAATTCATATGTAATGTTTAAAAAGTCTCCATGTGGTGAAGTCTTCAAAGAATCAAGTTGATTTGTTAAACAGGAACAGCTTTGTCTGAAACTATTTTTAACTGACTTTTAATTCTGCCCTGTTTGTGGATGATTTTAAATTAGATGTACAGTAGGTGAGTCTCAAACCCTCATCAGCATTTCCCTTTTTGACAATGCAGGTTTTTGTTGTTGTTCACTCTTGTTTTTACTGGACTTTAAAGTTTGGTGTAATCCTGGAGCTTTGCCAGAATGTAGCGCAGTTACTTAGTTTAATAGTCCATTTTAATGTTCTGTCATTTTGTTACTGCTGAATACCTCTAATCAACATAAGGCAACAGATTAGCTTTCTATTTACGGTCAGAGCACATTAATTAAACAAAACATCTGTAATTCATTATTAATCCACATATTGAATAGGTTGTAAATTCCAAAATCTGTTATTTACTGTTATAAAACAGGAATGAATTACCTCCGTTTTAGTATTTGTTATAAGTGTGCAGTACTTTGTTAATCTCCCACCACTAATTCATCAATTACAAAACCTAGTGATATGTTTGCAATGAAAACAGGAGACAAGGTGCTGATTTGTGTGACACAGTCAGCGTGAACAACATTATACAATTGGAAGTGATAAAATATTTATATTTTGCATTATAAAGTGTTAGTTATGAAGACGAAATGGGTTTATATGAAAGTTCCCACTTTTATGCCTTTGATAGTGATTTCCGTTCCGTTTTATTGAACCTGACGAGAATGATCTGACTCACTGCATGTTTTGTCCTAAGGACAGATTTTTTTTCTCTCTATCATCTGACATTAAAAGAACATCATATGCTTTCTGTTCTTCCCATCAGATGAATCCACTTGTTCATGTTCTGCCATCTGCCACTTGCTCTGTACAAAATCAATACCAGATCCATTTGCTGTATTATTGCCATACCCAAAACTCCTGAGGTAATGATTGTATGATAACCCGTTTTAAATTGCATTAAAGAGATTAAATTTAATCAATAGCACCAGTATGTTTTATTCATATGGTATCTATTTATCCTCCGTGCATATAATTATTTATTGTATATCTTACCTGAGCCCTTTTATTTTCCGGAAAAACAAATTATAATTGTAAAGGTTTGTTTTGGCTTGTCTCTGACAGCTATTCCAAATTATGTCATGTTTCATTTTAATACAGTACATTGTGATGTTTACTTGTACTGTACCCTGAATAAATAGGAAATTATAGTCATGTTAATTTAATTTTACAGAATAGCAGTGCAAAGTTTTTTCCCTTGATATTGACAATTTATTTTTAGAAGTGCCCAGTTCTTACATACAGTAGCTAAGGATATTTATAAGTTTATAACCTGCATTGTTTATGTTTGTATATCATATATATATATATATATATATATATATATATATATTTGTACTTTTATTTTAAAGCGCTAATGAACTTAGTTCTCTGACACCAGATGGACATTGTTGACTATATCCAATTGTATAGTCTAACTATTTCATCTTACAAAGTATACTAATACATTTCCTTATGATATGCATAATAAATGCATAAAGACAGTTTAAAAAAGGGTGATTATTTTTGCCTATTCTCAGCCTGAAGCTCTGTGTTTTAGTCAGTAGAATACCCCGACACGTGACTCAGTTAATGGCCTGGGCATTGAAGACCCAAATTACTGGCATCACCTTAGGGAGATATTAGAGGGGTCTTCAGTGTTATATGCTGTACCGACAAACACCACTTAAGCCAGGCTCTGCTTCCTAAACAAGTATTTAATCCCCTCATTAAAGATATATGAAAGTAGAAATCAATGGGTTCTGTTGGTTAGAGCCTCATCTCTCTTATAGAGCTTCTAATGGCTACACGCTGTCAAACACTACAGACTTCATTCTCCGTGTATATCTATTACATGTGAGGTGGAAAAATGATTCTGGATGAAAAGATACATTAAGGCACTCATATTCTAGGATTATTACAGTTTTCCCATTTCCTGATCATGTTTAAAGTATTCCCTAGAAGTAGCTGTGGTTCCTGAGCAGTAGAGCTCACGGTTCTTCAAAAGGCACATTAGGATCCACACCTTGTGAAGAGACAGAAATGATCTTCCAGTTAAAGCACTTCCTGACTGAGGAATATGTGAAGATGGTGTCGCTTGCTGACGTCAGTAATTGCAGCGCTGGGAAATCCATCTCAGTGTGTGTTCATCTGGTTAGGTGCAGGAGGGATTTAATGAAAACCACAAACTGCTGAATGATGGATTGGGACAGACATACATATGTATTGTATACAAATATTTTGCCTCAGCTGAATGTTTACCAAGCCAATCATTAACTTTTTGCATTAAATCCCATTAGCACCATGCTACTACAAGTACTAATTCACTGTGGACACGTCTGTCTTAATTTCTGTGATTGATTGTGGATATTTCCTATAAAACAATTGTGTTATGTTTTAAATTACATATAACATAGTAGATTTAAGAGAAAAAAAAAAATTATGTTTTGTAAACTTCCCATACTATATATATGTAAAAATGTTTTACTGGATATATATGTCATCATTAAAAGATCAAACAAACAAAGCAATGCATTTCAGCACATCTGTGTCTTTTTTGCAGCCAGTAACACTTTTTTAAAGATGGTCACAGCAAGACAATAATATCTGCATTTAACCATTTTAATCCACAACTGACTTTTTTTCTTCATTATCATCATCAGCAGCCCATATCGATCTACTGCTGGATGAAGGCCTCCCCGAGACATTTCCACTTACTTCGATCTACAGCTCCTTTTTTCCATGTCACGCCTGCAACGTTTATTATATATCATCTTCCCATCTTATGTGATCTTCGTTTAGGTCTTTTTTCATCTCTTGGGATCCATTCGATATCTTTCTTTGTGCATCTTTGATCTGTTCTTGCAATGGCCTATTGCCATTATATCATTTTCACTCTTTCGATGATGTCACATATTTTTGTTTGTTCTCAGATCCATTCATTTCTTTTTCTTCTTATTCCACACATACATCTTACCATGCTTCTTTGTGTCATCAGCAGTTTCTGTAACATATTTGCTTTTAGTGACCAGGTAGTATATATTGATCACATATTTTCTCTTCAGGCAAATAGAGAGATTTCCTATCAACATCATGCTGTTTCTTCCGAATTTTGTTCATCCCAGTTTCATTCTGCTTTTGATTTCTTCCATAATCTCTACATCTGCACTGATTTGTTATCGAAGTTGGACATAACTTTTGACTCCTTCAAGTATCAATTGATCTACTTTTTCAAACATTTATCAAAGCTACAACAATCCAACACTGTGACCAAGACACTAACAAGAACAGCATTACATTACATTATTTGTCATTTAGCAGATGCTCTTATCTAGGGCAACTTGTACCCATTTATACAGCTGGGTATTTTACTGGAACAATCTAAGTGAAGTACCTTGCTCAAGGGTACAACAGCCCCCCCCAACCCACAACCTTTCAGTTAGGAGTCCAGAGCCCTAACCACTACTCCACAGTGCTGCCTAACATCTGCAAAGGAGTCTGTCAAGGAGAAACAATCTCTCTGAAATTCTTCATGACAACTCTGGTGTTCAAAACTTTGTACTGGGAAGAAAAAGGAATCAAGTTCAATGGAGCTTATTAGAACAACTTACAGTTTGCCAATGACACTGTCATCTCTGCAAAAACACCTGAAGACTTGCAGCTTCAAATTCAAGAACTCTCTGATGCAAGCTAGAAAACTGGACTGATATATATATATATATATAGAGAGAGAGAGAGAGAGAGAGAGAGAGAGAGAGAGAAATTCAAGGGGAGATGTCTTTGAGTCCCATTTTCAGGGTGTCTGAGGTATAAACATACAATTTTGTGGATGAATTTGTAACCACAGCCAAGACCTACATGCGCCTTATTTGAGGAGATAGTCAGTGAAGGCAGTGGAATCGGTGAGATTCCTCCTTTGTGGAATTCCAAATAGTGAAATACCATTACAGGAGACGTCAATATGTCAGCCTTTGTGCAATGTGGGTTTCATGGGGGCTGTTTCACTGTAAACAAGCATGTGAATCCTCTACATAATAGAAATGAACCTTTTATGTGGTTCAAGGAAACTGAAATAGATTCATACTTGCTGCTCAAGCGATATTTGATTTTTAACTCTAGATTGGACCACTAAACATTACAATCTCACTGAAGGGTTTTTAAATGAAAATGGAAAGCATTCTGTAGCCCTTACCGATCATTACTACGCAAAATGGAAGCAAGGTCTTTTACTGAATGTTTTCTGAATAGCATATTTTACACATGGCTGAGCCTGATTGCATAGCCAAAAGAAATCTTGTGATCAGTTAGATTTTCGAAGTGTGCTTTTGCTTCTCAAATTTATAACTTAACCATAAATATCAAAGATGACCGCCTACTGTTCCTCAAGGTCAACAAGACATGTCTAAGAAAAACAAATACAATCCAGAGCGCAGTTGTCACAGCAGTCTGATGGCCTTTTAAGGGACGCTTATAAAGCAGTTTTGGAGGCATGCTGTTCTTTTGTAGTGAATTAAATTGCTATAAGGAATGATGCTCATAAAAAATGCAGTTTAGAAAAACCCATATAAGAGAACCATTTTTCATTATTTGGCCAAGGCTATGTAGTTTACATTCCTTTTAATGATATTGAATTTGACTGACATTCTCATAATAAATTACTCAAGGTTTGTGCTGAAATCTGTGGAATTTCACTGTTGCTTCTGCAGTGTTTTAAAACTCTCGTATTATGGCAGCCACAAAAAAAGATCAAAGTTAAATTAAGCCTGTCTTGTTTCATGCCTTGAGTAAAATCCTATCATAGTAGTGTAGCTGTAGTGTTTTCAGAAATGCTGAGGTTATTTTACATTCCTGTATCATTCCATTAATTGAATTTAAGAGTATCATTGTGAAAATAAATCAATTTTTACACACACACACACACACACACACACACACACACACACACACACACACACACACACACATATATATATATATATATATATATATATACTACAATGATGTATCCATTTTATTTATAGTATGGTTTATATGGCTATTCCCATACTATTTGTGTTACATGTATGTATGTATATTCTAGTTGTGGACTGGCTCATAAATCTTCCCTTATTCATTCTCCTTTATACATCTTTAACTACAATAAGATTTTACATGTTTCACCATCTAGTGATCTTATGATGTAGATGTTAGTTATCATAGAGTTATAAAGGTTTAAAATATAGAACTTGTAGAATCATTGGTCAATGTTTTATTCTCTGTTTATTTGTATTTCTTTTTAGATAAGAGCCCCCTTAAATTACATTGCATACAATTTTCAAAGAACAACCATTCAAATTGATGTGAAAAGTAATTGAGCTTTCTTGTAACCTGTCAAGCCATTTGTCTTGCATGTTTTCCAACCACAAGCCAAACAGCCAAGGAAATGGACACCTAAGAAAAACAAAACAAGAAAACAATTTCCTCTTCCCTAAAAATGAAAATGAGAGCGACAGCTAGGACTCGCGCTGTGTGTTTGAGCTCTCGGATGTCGCCAAGCTTCTCGTAGGGTATCTGTTAGTGATTAGGTGTGAGTGAAAAAATGAAGCAGTGAAGAGGTGGGCTGGTGATGTTGTGGGTTAGAGTAATCTGACAGTTTGCAAAACTGTAAAAGATATTATCTGAGGGGAATGAAAATAGCACTCCGCAGATATGTCAAGCAAGATGGACAAGTTAAAACAGATGATGCAAGCCTCGCCACATCGTGCTCGATTCCCCATAGCGATGGCGCTCTGCCTTGCGTGCAGCGGTGCTGGTGTGCAGCCCCCACATCTGGCGCTGCAGCGTGGCATCCCGGAGCCCTACAGTAGGAGCAGGAAGAGTGCTGTGGACAAAGGCATTTAAGAGGGAAAACCTGTCAGCTCAGAACAAACAAAGGGATATTCATGGGTTGTAAGTGCTGCCTGTATAAACACACGGATTGGATATTGCGCCTCGGCCTAATCTATTATACAGCACCATTCAAGTGAGAAAACTGTAGAAATTCAGCTTGTTCAACTTTGTGTGGGCAGAGGTTGCACAGTTCGTATTATGAATATGTTCCTGATTCTACAGAAAATACATCTCTTTACTATACATACTCTATATCTTGAACAGATACATTACAATATTTTTACTAAACAACTGTGTGCCGTATTCCCCGCTGTGTGTTAACGGGAGTGTGGAGCTGGGCATTAAATACAAATCATAATGATCTCTTTTACTATGACTATATTATGAAGCAGACAATTGCTCGATGTGCCCATCTCGAGTATTTAATGTAAAAGGAGTTCTGTCAACTGCAGCAAACTAAAACCTCAGTTGAGAGGATGTAGGAAAAAGTCACAACAACAAATAGTTCTTTAATGCCTTCAATGTCACACATCTTAAAGAGATTAAGGAGACGGAGACGAATCAGAGACAGATGTATGAAAAGACAGAAGTTTCTCAAGAAGAATGGCAGCACATGCATCTCAGATAAATAGGGGTTTTTGAGCAAGGAGCTGAAAGTGAAACCCTGTTTATATGTCTCACCAAAATGAGAGGTTTTTGCATGCTAGTACCATTTAAAGAAAAACCTATCGTGTGAAGAGGTGTCCATAAAGTGACCCTGAGAGTGCAAAGAATAACGACGTCCATACATTTCAGCTCGGTGGTGGCACCTTGACAACGCTATGGCAAACCTGTCTATTAAAATCAATCCCTGTGATTTATCCGTGCCAGATCCATCAACATGCTCAAAGCTAGCCCTCTTAAGTTATTTCTTACATTTACACTTGCCAAGAAAAATGCATTATTCAAAACAAAAGCCATTCGTCTCATTTGTCTGACCGTGCAATAAATTACTTGCACTGTAGAAGCATATTGTTGAACTGAAATGTACCAGCCAAAGATTCATATTTCAGGTTTAATTCCTAATTAGGTTAAGTAACACTTTCCTAATTTTTTGCAATACAATAACTATAATATAAATAAGATGGATTTTAAATAAATCCAAAGAAAAAATTCCATGTATACATGTAATTATCTTTTTACCACAGCCATATTAACTTTTAGTGTATGTCTTGACTTCTAGGACAGACTGCTGGTATATTGTCAGGCTAGTATTTCTGTTATTTTATGATGAAGATAAAGCTGAGGCAGAATCTCAGTTGGTATGGGCAGAAAACTATTGTGTCTTGTATGCAAAATCAGAGTAGAAAGAAACATCTTTGCCACAGTGTTGAATTTGTGTATTGTACATATGGCTGGAAACAAAATCAAGGAAAATGGTGGCCTAAAAAATAACTATATATATGATGAACAATGTGTACTCAGACTTTCAAGAATGCTGTAAATATCCCTGAAGAGAATGTAACAAAGTCTCTTTTAGGCTGATGTTGAGCAGCCTCTGCATGCCATAAAAAATGCTATTAGTATTTTAGATGCAGAAATCTCTGCAGAGGAAGTGTGGTGAATGAGGTTGTGTCAAAACCACGGAGCATGTTGAAAGTGAGAGAGCAGAGCTAAAGGTCATATTCGACTCTTCCTGTTCTGCTGTGCTGTTGTAGGGTCTCAGTGCTTTAGAGATTTGCCTGATTAGTGTACTGGGACAGTATCACAGAATTTTTTCATTAGGGAGAGGTCCAAGATCATAGGGTATGGTTCCAGCCCATTAATAAATTTGAAACGGCAAATGAAAGGGGTTGCATTTTTTGGAAAGAATACAGAGACCCACAGGTTATTTTGAAATGGGAGAATCTAGGCCCTACAAAGAGGACCAGAGTGGGGACAGTCTCAGTGATCATTGTAACCAAACTTTCCTAAGAACTGCCACCAATTTTCCTACAAATTACTATAAATTGCTTGTAAAATCTCTGTATCCGTATAGCAAGTTTTCATTCACTAAAATAAAGCATTTTAATAAATAAATAAATCTGAAAAGCTTTCAGCAAACAGTGTTAACGGTATCCCGTATCTCGTCTGCTTTTAGTTGTTGGTGGTTCTGAATGTAAATAATGTATTTTCATTGCTCATTTGTTGTGCTTTTCGTTTTATTTTAGTTCATAGCAAATTGTGAGAATTATTAGTCAGTTTATTTTCATTCCTCAAAAAATAAAAAGACATATTAGTGTAATGCAATTTCCTTGAGTTCATTTATGGAATTAAAATATGCAGATCCAACATTTGTACACGTGTCCATCAGGAAAGATATCCTTTTTAGCTGAGCCCACTGAGACTAGAAATATTACCACAAGCAATGGATTGAGTGCTATATAATATGAAATGGAAAAAAAAAATCCTTTCATGTCAGTTCTGTTATAATTAATATTTTATCCCATGCAGAGTCATATGAGCAATCATAGATCTACAGCAGTGTTATCACCCAACCAGTATTGGCGATGGCCAGTTTTGTTAACCTGTTGACTTCCTTTTCACTGCTTTACATTGTTTTTTTATATTGTAAGGTAGGGGTCAAGAAGCCAACTGACCAGTCTTTCCTTGGATTCTGTCAAGCTGTCAAAGCTGAAGATGATCCAGTCGTATAGACAGGGGGCCTACTAAATCTAGACGTGCCCATTGTGTCTATGCATCAATATACTATGCAGTCTGGCAGCGTGTGGTGATGAGGGCGAGCACAAACACAGAGCCCTGTAGTGGCGATACTTTATTACTGCACTCATTTTATGACAAGGCTTGGTTATTCAAGGAGGGTGTGAGTAATAAAAACAACTAGCTGGTAGCCAGTATGTATCAGAAGTCATTAAGCTCTGCTGGAGTTAAAATTACATACGTTTCTCTGTGTGCATAATTCCATGTCTTAAATGACTTTCTTCCTGTGTCTGTGAATGGAAAAGAGCACATGTGATGTTAATCAAATGGTTGCCGTTTTGACAAGAAAAATAAATTACTTAAAGACTGAAAACCAAACACTTTAAGAGGGATGGCTTATGTATATATATTTTCTTGCTCTTTACAAATGTCTTCAGAGTCTGCAATTAAAATGGGCTTATGCTACTTTGCATATTTCATATAAGGCGTCACCTATTTCTCTATAAAATTAGGCATCTCAATTATTATCCTTCTATTAACTGCCCCAAAATAAATAAATAAATCATACATTTAATTTAATTTGGATTAATGGCAGTGAAGATGAGAATGGTCTTGAAGTTACATATATGTTGAATTCAGAGTAATATTTATTTTGACTGTATGAAGTACAATTTGCACTAGAATTATGTTCAATCAAAGTACAAATTACAGTTACATTTTGATATGGGCTAGGATTAGGGTTAGATTGCCCTTTAGACTTAGAATTTGGCATTAGAATGCAGTATCACAGTTCTGAATAAAAGTTCAGAACCTTCTTTAGTTAGGCTAATTATTATTTATCCTTGTATTCACTACTAATTTGGATTAAAAAAATTGTGCGATAGATATCTTTTGAGTCCAGAATACTACCCAAAGGTGGAGGGGCCTAATGCATTACCATAGGACCTTAGTGAATGGATTTTGTATAACAAAGCTGCCTATTGGCCACTGTGGGCTTTCACTCAAGCAGCCCTTTCCTGCTTGTAGGAAGTCCATGACACACAGTAAACCACCCTCTTTTTGCTGTTCATCGCTGGAGATCCTCTTGAGAGAGAGAGAGAGACTGTCAGAGGGTTTCATATTGCTTGTGGGCCTTCCCATAAAGGCAGAATGTGATAACACCTCGAATTTAAACCTAGAGAGTTAAGTATGTGGTAACTGTTAACATTCAAAGAGTTTTGTTTAGTTCCTTCTGCACTTTGTAAAATTGTACTGTTTATAGTGTGAGCCCCCAGAGGTTTGAGTATCACTGATCTAGAGGAAAGATAACTTTTCACTGTGGTGACATACTGCAAGACATATTTGTTACCATAGCATGCTCATTTGGTTGACGAACAGAAGCCGAAAATATGTTTGCTGCTGTTTCAGCTAAAATGCTTAAGCAGTGTTAAGACGGCAGGAAACTGCCCCCTGTATTGGCACAGAAGATAACCTATTAAGCCAACGCAGATGTCTTACTGGCTCGTGCATCCACAGCAAGCATGTGTTGCAATGGCAATTGAAACATCGAGATTTTAAGGTCAAAATTATTTCAGAAACAAATAGTGGTGCGATGACAAATCAACAGTAAGATTTTCCACATTGTGCTTCAGTCTTGCTCTTGATCTGCAGTTAATCTAGTCCTACCTGTCTCATAGGGTTAAAATTAAAAAACACAACAAAATCATCTCACATTCTTAGTGGACTTAACTTTGTGTAGTCAAAGATTTTACGTCTTATCAAATTATAATTTAACATTGGTCTTGAAATGCTCTGTTTTGTTTTGTTTGGTTCTTATTGATTTTAGATCATCGCTGACAAAAGCTCAATAACATACAAGGTTGTGTGGGTTTTCCATAGTTAAAAATGTGAAATGAATGAATACAAGACTAATTGTACCTATTTGTACTGTTTGTTTTGACCAGATTTATCAGTGCAGACTGATGACCAAAATATATTGCTAACTTTATTTGCAGATTTCCTAGGCAGATATAAAGTTTTCAGGTGCAGCCCCTAAGCAAAAGTAATTAAAAATACTGCATGAACTGCATTACAAAATAGAACCATTATTTTGTGTGTAGAGATGAGGAACTAGAAGTTATCAGGAAGAGTGCCAGTGTTTCTCTTGTGTGTTAGGTCAAGGGAACTTAAATTTAATAGAAAGTGATATGGGGGTTAATTATTATAAAAACCAAATACAGTTCAGGGAATATGCTCCTTGGATGAACATTGACATTGCATTAAAATTAGACTGCGGTTTGTGGTCTTGTGAATTGGATTCACTATAATATTGTACTCTGCTTAAAGAAATGCAATGTTATCAGAAAGCAAAGATCTTAACCTTTTTTTTGTGAAGGAGGAGGTTTCATTAGAAATATTTGGAATCCTTAGTCAGATTCAAAGTAGTCTGTTATAGCACTGCATTATTATTATATATATATATATATATATATATATATATATATATATATATATATATATATATCAGCTCTGGAAAAATTTGAGACCCTGCAAAATTATCAGTTTCTCTGGTTTTACTAGGTTTATAGGTATGTGTTTGGGTAAAATGAACATTTTTGTTTTATTATATAAACATTTCTCCCAAATTCCAAATAAAACTATGAATGGAATGGAATGGCTGCCATACATGTAGAGATGCTGATTTAAGACAAATGTGCAGTGGCTATATATATATATATATATATATATATATATATATATATATATATATATGTGTGTGTGTGTTTAGTCCCAAACCATAACTTTATGACATAACTATAACCCTGTCACATACAAATAAAATTTCCCCTCAGTAATTAAATGCACCCCCTTCAGAACAGTACCTTAAACCAGATGCAGCTTTTCAGGTTTGACACTTGGAAGACCATGTCACAATTTGACCTTTTCTTTGCAAGCATGTGCCCTATTTTACACAGTATTTCCATATTCACAACAAAGGTATTCACAAGAAAATATTGATGCATTGCTCTGTTGTTCCTTAATAGTAAATTTAAACATTTGCCAGAGCGTGGCAAAAACAGAAAAAGAAAATCAAATAGTTTGAAGATCTGAAGCATGTAATTTGGTCTGTTAATAAATCTGCGGTACCAGGAGCAAAATCTCTTTTGAATAAGACAATAGGTTTTTATGAGAAGTAATTTCTTCAGCTCCAGGTTTTGTTTACACTTTCATTATATCTCAACTACATTATCTGATGCCTTCATACAGTTTTCAATCTTATACCCGCTTTAATCTCTCTGTGCACTCAGCAAATCTGAGCACAGTAGATGGCATGAGGGAATTGTGAAGGTTATATTACAGTACATGAATCAACGGAAAATGAAATGCACTCGAGACATTTTCAGATGGTTTTAATTTATAGCAGAAAGCTATGGATACAAAAATGCATTTAATGTAATCTGATCACTTGATTCGATGCCGAATTTATGAGCAATTCAGCAAAAGGCAGTGACTTGTTTTAAAAATAGTGTCAAAGACCTGAAGCAATTTAGACTGAGTTATTAGACATCTTTATTATTATTATTATTATTATTATTATTATTATTAATAGTAGTAGTAGTAGTTGTAGTATTATAGTGGTAAAGGTTTAAAAAACCTACTTCACTGTCTGACAGGTGTTATGCAGGAAACACTTGTGAGTGTTAAAATTAAACATTCATGTTTCAGTAAGAAATGTGTTTATGATTATAGATACAAATATTAAACATTGATTATCTGTTGCTGCTTATTAGAATCTGTTAGTCTTATTGTTATATACATATTCAGACACCTTAAACCAAAGAATATATCACCAGAGCCTGATGTTGGGCTACAACAATACTTTCTGATGACAAAATTTAAATTATAGTACCTTATTATGACTGGCACTATTAGAAGCTGAGAAATAAGCAAGAGTTCCTTATAATTAAGTTTGACGGGGAATTATTGCTGTTTAGTTATTCATATAAACCCATTACCTAATTACGTCATCAAATAATAATAATGGAAAAAACACTAACCTCAAGGCATCTCGAAGTTCAGAGCTGGGAACATATGTCCTGTGGGTGCCAGTTAATGGAGATTACTTGAAAACAATCATTCTCAAAGACCATCAATAGAATTATTGAGATTCCTAAAGATGCCAATTTGCCATTGTTTCAGGGGGGATTTGTTTTCCTTAACCTATAATTCCACTGTCTGTGGTCCATATTCCATTAGATGTCTCAATAATTAATATTATCTCTCTCTCTCTCTTTGGAAATGAAATCAATTTACATGAGGCAGATATTGGTTATTTGGCCTTATCCATTATCATCAATCCTGCACTTCAGGGCAACTGTTTAACACATTAAGAAACCCACGGGCCTTTCTATGGGAAATGGAATAAAGCTTCATTTGTTTTCATGCTTGTGGCCACAAAAACCAGTGTGAGCTAATTTTAAATCACACACTATCTCGCTGTATTGTTTGGGGAATTGAACTAAACATTGGCAAAGAATTAATGGAATACGAGTAATGCACATTAGAGGAATTTCTCTTTTCTGGAACAAAAAATTATATTATTGCTTGATTCTCTCAATTAAATCTGTGTAATAATTCAGATTTAATTGTTATTATTAATATCATCTATATCTTAAACATCCTTTAAGTGGATAGTTCTTGCAATCATATTGCTTGAAGCCATAAAGGCTTTGAGAATAATTACTATATGGCTCATTCCTAGTTTTAGTATATTTATTTATAATAATAATAATAATAATAATAATAATAATAATAATAATAATAATAATAATAATAATAAATAATATCACTTGTTACCCCAAGACAGGAAGAGAGATTTCAGTACAAAGCTTTAAAACATATTTAAACATAAAATATTAATTAGACCAGGTTCTGATTCTTCTTCTTGTTTTTCATGGTGTGTTATTTGTTGTTTTTCTAAAAGGTGGTTAACAGATAGAGATGCTAGCAGAAGAACAATGCTTGGTTAATAAGTGCAGGGATGTTTAGTAATCGTGTAATAAATATGTAACTCATGGCTACGTGGTCATTGGGTGTCTTCATCGAATGCAAGACCATAACATCACTGGGATTTCTTGCTTGTTCTTCGTGAGGATGTCAGTGTGTGTCTGTCGAGGGTGTACTTTATTTTGAGTTCTTTTCACACACTCACAAATGGTTTTCTTTTAGTTGCTCTGAACTGTGTATCTCAAACCAAAAGCCAGAGGGTTGTTTTTTTGTGTGTGTTTAATTTTGATTTCTTTTTCAGCCAGAGCACAAAAGAAGGGATATTAACTCTCTAACACCCTAAAAAAAAACAAAGAAACTTTTCACATGTCTTTGGATTGGTGGTCTTGATCCGTCTACCAGTTAACACTTGCTTTGCATGTCCCATAGGGGAAATCCTCCAAGGTCTTTAAAGGAATAAGACGCTTTGTGTCAGGCAGCCGTTCAGGAGTCTGTGTTTCCAGCTTTTTAGAAAACCTTTGGGGTTTTCTTGCAGCTTCCTTTGCCAAGGGACCTGCAGCCAGAATCTAATAGAAAATCTCTAGACCGTCCAGATGCTACCTTCAGGGCAGCTGTTTGCAAGTAGAGTTTGTTTGCTGCCTTCAGGCTCTCATATTAAATGTGATGTTGCTTCTCTGTGTATATGCTCTTAAAATATAAAACACATTCTGTATATGCTATAAGCAGGAACAGTACATGTTGTACATACCTGCAGAGGTGAGAAGAGCACCTATCTCTCTTATCCACCGGTTAGACAAAACGGGAAAAAATGCCACAGTTCGTCCTGGATAGCAATACAATTGAACGTATCCCAGGTGTGCTGTTGATTTTCAGGTAGAGGTCTTTGTACATCTCTGTGGAAGAAGTGTGTTGTTTCTAAATCTTAGAAGTCATTTGTTTCTATGCAATTTTTTTTGTCCTTGCTGTCTCTTCAACTCAAATCTCTAGCTCTTGACAGTAACAATTCATTTATACACATCCCTACACAGAGGTTCTTGGATAAACCTCCCATTAAATCCAGAAAGGGACTGAAGTTCAATTTTTACCAGAGAGAATAGGAATTTGAGTGGTGTAAAGGTACGGGAAAGGGCGGAGACAATACCGTGAAAGGGAAATGCAACATTGAAGCCCCACAATACATCTCATCCTATTGTAAGTTCACATACATATCGAAAAATAAAACACCCTTTAGGGTCACCTGGTGTCCTCACAGCATTGCCAGTCTTTCTTCTTGTGGGCAGGGGCTGAAGTCAATTATATTTTTTTCACATTCCCTATATCCATTTTCCCCCTCCCCCTTTTCTTCCTAATGATCTCTATCAAGATTGCACCAGCAAGGAAACCCAAGAATGGTGTCGTCACCAATGGGATGACTATCTGCAGATTGGAGATGAGACTTTTATGACAGCAGCTTGTGAGCAGCTGTATAGAGACCTCCTTTTTTCCACTTAAAACAAATGCAACATGAGATTTGGAATATTTCTTGGCCCATCTGCCATTTATCCCACTTATCTTTGTGGCTGCATTTTTCTTTATTGATCCAAAATAGCAAGAGCGCCATGACGGAGAAGGATGCCAGAGAAGCAGGGCCATAAATCCCTTCTTTTGTTGTCATTCCAGCAGCATCTGTAAGCAATTGTCACAATTACTATCTGAACTGGAGTTGACATCCAGCCAGTATCCCAGTTCCCCAAAAAACTGCATATAAACACAAAAAAGGTCCAGCAAGTGTCTCTATTCTGACCAAACCAGTAGTTTCAGTTAAATTCACCGCAATGACCAACCTAAATGTTATATTCTATATTTTATAATAGAGTTTTCCTTACAACATTTTCCATCATCCAAAGAGGTAGAAATCGGCAGCATTACATATATAATGGTAACACATTAAGGTGGGGGAACAGTACTTATTACAGGGATGCATTTAAAGGCTATAGACACTTTATTAACAGGTAATAACAATGACAGTGAAATTCCAAAAACAGTGCGCTGAGGGGGCTCAATTATTCATGCAGGACCTACATTCTCTCAAATAACCACCAATATTTTAGCTTCCACCAAGAATCACAGTCACAGTTGTTTGTTTGTTAGCACTGCAACTCCATTCATCTTTTTATTATGTAATTTGTATATTTTGAATGAATTTTGTTTAGCATTATAAACTGAAATGTGTTATCATTCCATACGATGTTATAATACATATTGATTGGGAGAACCGGTCAGCGTACCACAGAGTGATGGAAGTGTCATTTATCTCGTTGTTTGGAAGGCAAAAATCAAGAAGATTGAGCAAAAATGGAGTCCCCAGCGTTGTGTAACTGAGCCCAGCACCATATTGATTGGGACACGAGTCAAATTCACAGTCACCATGCTTCATAATATTTAAGCTAATCCCTTCATGTATGCAACAAAATGAGTTAGAAAAAAAAGAAAGGTGATGTTTAAGGCATTTCACAAAAATATCGAATCAATGAACTCTCTTTTAAATCTCGACATAAAATTATTTGAAACCTCCTATTTCCCAGTTAATATATAGTATCAGAGCACTGTAAAACCTTACACGAGTTCCAAGTACACAATTGGCTAGGATGTTTGACTGTTTTACATCTTTAAATATATTAGACTTCCTTAGTATTCATGCTTAAATAAACAGAGCTGTCTTTACAAGCTCTGTTCATTTCCCTGGCAAGGGTTTCAGTTTCAATTTTTTTTTTTTACAGTTCCTGGATGAAAGCTAGAACATTTCTTTTTAGTTTTATATATTCTTCTGACTTAACGTATTATTATATATATATTTTGAAGACAGACACATAATATTTGAAGAAACTAACTGAAAATGATGCAAGTGGTGGGGAAATCAAGCAATCATGGATTACAGAAACACAAATTATAAAAGTGTTGATAGATTGGACATATATCAGAAATGTATCGTGAGTAATCCTTACTGTAGTACAACATAATGTTTTGTCTAATAAACAAAATAACAACAATTCAACTAAAATATATATTATGTATACTTTTTAGTATTATGTATATATTTTTTGCATAACTTCAGAAGCAATCTGTGATGATTTTGCTTAATTAAATATTTTGTAACTGTTTTCTTTAAATGCTATGTATTTTTTATATTTTTGTATCTGTATAAATAAATATTAATTAGCTTAGTAAATATTTGTGAAGAGCTCTAATATTGTTGTTTAAATTGTATTGATTTCCACACAAACAAATAAAAAATAATTATTTTTAAAGGATATATATATATATATATATATATATATATATATATATATATATATATATAGATATATATATAAACAATTGAAAGGTTTTGCTTTTACAAATTCATGATTCAGCTAGAAAAAAAAAAATTAAATCTATAGCGAGGCAGACAGTACTAGGAGGCATACATTTTAAGCTTATATGACACAAAACCAACAATAACAAAAATTATGTTTGTCCAGATATTTTACACCAGTAAATTCATGTTCATCTACTAATTTGCTGAGATGAAAAGGGTGTTAAGTTTAACACAGGAGATAAATATATAAATCAATATCCTTTAAATAAATTATAATTATGTTATTTAAAGTGTAGGAATACGATACAAGGAAAGCAAAAAGTAACACAGAAGAAAGAAACCTTAGAGCTCCAAAAATAAAGAATTTCCAACCCTTATTCTTGTCACTCCCTTTTAAAAGATTTTTATGAGAATGGATATGATATTAAAAAATGCATTGAAGAATAAAGAGTTACATTGTAGTAGGCATAAGGGGACATTAAATCAAAACTACTGCAATGCCTCTGCTACACTAATAAAAAAAGCACAGAAAGCAGATTTGACTGTGCATTAATTTACCCTTAAGTCACATTGCCCATTTTAATGGCATTTTAAACTTTTATTGCAGAAAATTAATATATTAAAAATGTATTTATAGCCTTAATATATACCTGCATATACATACACACACAAATGTGTAGGTTAGCAGGATAGCAGAAAACATTTAGAATTTGGAAGATATGTAAAAATATTTTGTTAATGTATTTAATTAAAAATTTCTCATCAGATTCTTGGAACACATGCAGTAAAATAATAATACAATTAGTTTCTGTTTTGCATAGTGACATGTTTAAAACAGCCTATGCCTGCAATTCAAAAAGGAATTCTGCGTGTGTAAAAATGTGTGTGAAAGATGCTAGACTGTGCACTGCAAAACTTGTAACATTTAACAGAGTAAAAATGGCTTACAAACCAGCTTTGCCATTCTGATGCTCACATATCAAGAGCGTGCTTTGAGTGTAGCATGTCAGGAGTTACGCTTTGAACTTGCATTATAATTGAGAGTATAAACACGACTTTTGATGTGTGTTGTTTTTGATGTACCATTAGGTAAGGACTAGAACAGATTTTGCATTTGGAGTGGCTATTATTTCCACAGGAATGCCCGTGAGGCCAAAACTATTGTGCCAATTAACATTTGAGAGTATGTCCACAACATGCTTTTAAATCTGAGGAAGACAAATGGTTTGGGAGTGTAAGGATAAACAAAAGGTTATGAAATTGCTTATCTCTCACCCCCCTTGAAGAACTAAAGCCAATCCTTTCTATAGACAAGGGAATATTTAATCGTGGGTTGGAAAATAAACAACAGCAGCTCAAATCTGTAATTAATGAGACAGTATACAAACTAACACCAGTAAAAGTGTTTTTTTTTTTTTTTATGTTTCAGTCATTCTTTCTTTTTATTCTAACAGTCTTTCCTTTATTTTTGATGTGATTTTAAAGTATAATGCAAGCCGGCACTCCTGAGGTGCAGAACAGGACAATGGGATCGTCTCATATTTAGAAACAGATTAGGGATGCGAGTGATGGAGCCAGGGAGCTGCTTCATGTAGACACCCTAACGACCCACTGCTTTACTCTCATGCATGTATTGAGATACACTGGGCTAATAACGTTTCTTTGTACCTTTTTATCCCGCAGAGGCCTCCAGCTATTCTTTAAGCCTCGTGTTTCAGTTCAGTGAGCCATAGACTCTGGTGGAGAAATAGTTCAAAGAATGCAGCCTGTAAATTATTGAGGGAAAACTGCTGGGAGCACTCAGTAAATTACTTCAGTTACATATGCACACGGTTTTCGAGAAGAAGATACGTGCCAATGAGGGCCACGGCGGGACAATGATGGTATCAATCAGGGGGCTCTAAAATCAGTCTGTCTGTAATAACTACTGTATACGTCTGATTAAAAGACTGATGCTTCGGTACCACTTAACCAAGGACTAATCAAGGATACAAATACAATATGAATGGGGTTGAAATACAGCTACAGTAGCTTGAAAACATAGAGAGTAGGCTTCACTTAGATGCAGTTATTTTCTGACTTCTTCATATGCTGACGTATATCCCTCTCTTCATTTTGTGTCATCCCCCTTTCCCCCCCACAATTCCATGGGGCGTGCCCATACAGTGTTGGCATCACTATCGTGGGCAAAACGGCTCTTTTAACAGCTAAATCCGTTTAATGATTGCTGCAACAAATGACAAGATTTGCACAGATGTGGTATGTGTCTCTCAATAACAACAAAAGAGGGATTTCCTCTTTGCAGTAGTATTTATATACACGTGTTTGTTCTAATTAAAATAATATTCTTTTAGTGAAAGAACCCATAGAAAACATATAATTTACTTCAGCCTGTCCTTCAATTATCAAAGCTCTAAAGCCAGGGATCGCCATGAAGTGGTCTGTGGCAGAGGATAACAACATAAATGAAAGAGCATGTTTTTCCCTTTACTCCTGGTACACAAACTAACAAATGAGAAGAAAAAATATATATATATATATATATATATATATATATATATATATATATATATCTTTCACACCTTCTATGCATTCCAACATTATCATTACAATTAAAAATGTCAATCAGCACCTGGTGACCAGGTTGAATATTACAATGCAAAATGCCAGCTAATAATCTGAAGTAAGCAGTTTTTTTCTCCCACCCCTAAACTTTAATTACTTAGTTTTGTCAGTTCTGCCTCTATTGTTGTTGTGATGATTCATTTTTGGTGTGCTTTATTGTTGATATTGTATCTGTAAATTGACGTAATAGCCCTGGGATCTTGGTATAAACCACATGTAGTCCAGTCCAATTGTTATGTAGCAGAGCAGATTTTGTTCACCAAGTCTAAACAGTTCTTAAGTCAAGTGTCAATAAACAGTTTTTCTGCAATGTGTGAAGATAGTTTGCTTCTGTAACAACTGCCAATTGCATTTCTTTTTTAATCCACTTTATTACTTTCTCAGTTCTTATGTATTAGAGAAAAAATAATACATGTGTTGTTTTTGCAGTTAGAATAGAATACTTTTGAATTTAGATGTTTTTTTCTGCAGCTGGTATAGATCTAACCATGTAGATCAGTAAGACAAAGTTTTTGTTAGAAGAGTCAAGTGACCGTCTACATATAAGGCCTGCTCTGGAGAAATAAGTTGTCTGAATTTTGACAGAGAACAGGATTTCAGTTCATGTTAGGTCAAGTTCAACTGCAGTATGAGGTATTGAGTCCTGATGCTAGATGTATTTGAGCTAAACCCAGATTTTCTGTGTCTGCTGTATCACTGGTCAAGACAAAGTAGTGGAGAGAAGGAATAATGTTAACTGTATACAGTACTTCTGTCTTATGTTTTCAGAGCTTCATGCTTACGGTGTAAGTAACTTTATTTTGAATTGTTATTTTAGGCTACTTTGAAATGTGGCTCACCTATCGCTACTTACTGTTTCTTTTAAAACTGGAAATAATGGGAAAAGACTCAACGTTTGCATTTTGGCTGGGAGATTTTGAAGCAGAACATAAATTACTATGATGTAAACCATTCTCAGAGCTCCCAACACGACTGCCAAACTTGTGACCACCAAGTCACATTCTTGCAGTGAAAACTTCAGTTGCAGTATTCATATGGGGACATCTGTGCACAGAGGAAAAATGGACTATGAAATATTAAAGCCAATAAAATGTTGGAAAGTCTAGCAAAATAAGATTCAATTCTTCTCACATTCTCTCCGTAATACATGCCCCTTGAAAATGCCACCATTAAAGGCTGACAAATCAATCAAGGTTCATTAAGCGCTCTGAACTATGCTCTTGTAGTTCTACATTGGAGGTAGACCCCCTGTGTATTTGTGTCTGGGGCATTATGTATCAAAGGTGGAGCATAGCCACTGTGTGCTGAAACCTTAAGCATCCTGGCCTGTTAATTTCCTGTTTTGAAAACTTTGGCAACACAGAATTGAAAGACAATGCAGCCAGGCAAAGAATTTGGCAGCTGTTTCAAAAGCAAGCAATCACAATAAGCTGAACGTTAAGGACTGTAAAATTAATAGGGTTTATGTTATCAGATAGCCCTGTAAATACAGGGCTCTGTGCCTGCAGCTACTTTTCATTGCTTTTTTTCTCTTTTGAATAAAGACAGCGCTGTAAGCATGCATCTGACACGATTCGCACTTCAAATAGGACAAGATGGAGGGAAAGAAAGGAAATTATTACATGCAAAAAAATCAACTCGCACCCTGCGGGGATGGATATTAAAAACTTGTGCACACACAGTCTTGTTATTGTCCAGGTATTTCAATGGAACGCATCATAATTACATGACCAGACAACGCTATCATGTCGACTGACACCGCTCTCCCGAGCATCGCTGTGGAGCGGCTGCATTATTGCTGAAATATGTGTATATAATCACGCTGATAAGAGTGGTGACAGAAAAATGCCCAACAGCTCCGGTGGGGATCAGAAAAATGATTGGATAAAAGATCCTCTTAAAAAAAAGAAAAAAAATCTTGCCACATCAGACAGCCAAAAGAACTTCTTCTGTTGTTTTCGACTTTCACATACTCAGCCATATCCAGCACCCCAGCCCCCACATCCCAATTCATCTGAGATGAAGAGCCCCATCAAAGATTTCCAGACACAAGCAGATTGTTTTTTTTACATATAGTATTCTGTTGTCAGCTCTGCCTGGAAAGCACTAAGTAATGAAATTTCTCTGTTTTAATGTCTGGAAGGTGGAGGAAAGATAACATAATCAGCTTTCTTCCCTCCACTGGTGCTTTTTGTAATTAAGGGGTCAGTGTTCCACTTCCACATCCATAGATGTGGCTATCATTAAACATTCTGTATCAGATGTAACATACACATGTATATGTGTGTGTATATATATATATATACACTCACCTAAAGGATTATTAGGAACACCTGTTCAATTTCTCATTAATGCAATTATCTAACCAACCAATCACATGGCAGTTGCTTCAATGCATTTAGGGGTGTGGTCCTGGTCAAGACAATCTCCTGAACTCCTAACTGAATGTCTGAATGGGAAAGAAAGGTGATTTAAGCAATTTTGAGCGTGGCATGGTTGTTGCTGCTCAGTTACTGGGATTTTCACGCACAACCATTTCTAGGGTTTACAAAGAATGGTGTGAAAAGGGAAAAACATCCAGTATGCGGCAGTCCTGTGGGCGAAAATGCCTTGTTGATGCTAGAGGTCAGAGGAGAATGGGCCGACTGATTCAAGCTGATAGAAGAGCAACTTTGACTGAAATAACCACTCGTTACAACCGAGGTATGCAGCAAAGCATTTGTGAAGCCACAACACGTACAACCTTGAGGCGGATGGGCTACAACAGCAGAAGACCCCACCGGGTACCACTCATCTCCACTACAAATACGAAAAAGAGGCTACAATTTGCACAAGCTCACCAAAATTGGACAGTTGAAGACTGGAAAAATGTTGCCTGGTCTGATGAGTCTCGATTTCTGTTGAGACATTCAGATGGTAGAGTCAGAATTTGGCGTAAACAGAATGAGAACATGGATCCATCATGCCTTGTTACCACTGTGCAGGCTGGTGGTGGTGCTGTAATGGTGTGGGGGATGTTTTCTTGGCACACTTTAGGCCCCTTAGTGCCAATTGGGCATCGTTTAAATGCCACGGCCTACCTGAGCATTGTTTCTGACCATGTCCATCCCTTTATGACCACCATGTACCCATCCTCTGATGGCTACTTCCAGCAGGATAATGCACCATGTCACAAAGGTCGAATCATTTCAAATTGGTTTCTTGAACATGACAATGAGTTCACTGTACTAAACTGGCCCCCACAGTCACCAGATCTCAACCCAATAGAGCATCTTTGGGATGTGGTGGACCGGGAGCTTCGTGCCCTGGATGTGCATCCCACAAATCTCCATCAACTGCAAGATGCTATCCTATCAATATGGGCCAACATTTCTAAAGAATGCTTTCAGCACCTTGTTGAATCAATGCCACGTAGAATTAAGGCAGTTCTGAAGGCGAAAGGGGGTCAAACACAGTATTAGTATGGTGTTCCTAATAATCCTTTAGGTGAGTGTATATATATATTATATATCATCCTATATCAAAGGCCTTCCCATGATGTGTCCACTTGTGTTTCGATGAACAACATCTCTTTTCCAGATCACATAGCAAATCTTTTAATTATATCTTCCAAATAACTTCTAGGTCTCTTTCATCTCTTGGGATCCGTTCTATAGCTTCTTTTGTCCATCTTTGGTCTGTTCTTCTTGCATTGGTCTTATGTTCAATGTTCAGCTGCAAGATTAGGAAATATATTATGTCAGCTTTGTTTTATTTTAGGAAATATAAAACTGTGTTTTAAAACCAGTATAGAGTTATATAGATGTAAAAAGTATATAAGGTATATATGTTCACAAGGTCCATGAACAAACACAATGATCCAAAGTACTGCTGGAGTTGTTATTTTTCTCGAAATGTGGTTGTCAGTAGTTAATAAACTTGACCACAACAACCACAATAATTATCTTACCAACAGAGGACAGACAAAGACAATGTACACATGTCTTCCAAACTTGTGCTATCAAGTCACTGATGGTTTATTATACTGCAGTCCCACAGTGCAAACTACGGAGTCTGATGTGCATCTCCGTGATACATTTGTGTTACGTTAAATGAGCAAAATATGATTTTTCAATCTTCCTTTACCAGTTATTTAGTTTTTCTTTGTTCCCCAGATAAAGTATGAGCCCCTGTCAGAAAAATAAAATATAGAAGTAAAAATTAATGGTCCATTCCCTTCATGTGGACTTAAACTATGGTAGTTAATTATAGGCTAAATTGGTTGTCAAATAAGATAGCAATTGCTGCACAAAACAAGTTACACAGTCCGGCTTTTAATATGATTAAAAGTCTAATACAATTGCAATTACAGATTATTATTATTATTATTATTATTATTATTATTATTATTATTATTATTATTATGTAGATATTGTTCTCTCTTCTTTCCTTTATCAAAGGTATTTCAATGCATCAGGCATTCAAGCAAAACATCAAGCAAAAGAAGCTGTGGAATTTAGCAAATGTCAAGACCTTGAAATTCAGATCTGAAGAATGCAGGTTGTGAAGACAGCTGTCAACTCAGCCATAATGTTGGAGAAAAAAAAAAAAGAGAGAACTAGCAACTATTTTGGAAATCTGGGTTCAGTCTGCAAAGAAATATCACTTCCAGCTCAATAGCTGTACAAAATAGTCCTTGTTGGTGACCACCCGAAACCTCAAGTGTGCTGCAGTTTACAGATTTACAGAAATACCCAGCAGGAAAAATCAAGCAAGCTGTCATCAAGTCTTATACAATAATAATAATAATAATAATAATAATAATAATAATAATAATAATAATAATAATGTTTTTTCTCCATTGCATTTTAATATGAATCCAGACAAACTTGCCTCCACTCTGGTCACAACACACGAGACCTTTGATTTGGTACAGACTATAGGACTATAGAAACATTATAATTTACTATATATAATGTTATTACTAATACTATTATCTCATACTGTGTCTAAGGTATAAAGTCAAACCAGATAACAGTGCCTAGGTATTGTATGCGAAATGCCAGTGATTATTGTGTTGTGTGATGATTTATACTTATTGTTACCATTGTTATTTTAATATTTTTCAAACATCACAACTTTTTGTGTAATGATTGCTGCGGTTGTTAGGATAACATCCAGTGCTAGAAATCTAGGTGGCCTGAATACTACTGAGTTTGAACTTGTATCAAGGAGCAAGAGGTGGGGGTGAGAGGACGGGGGAGGTGTACAGGAACGGCTGGTTTTGGGGGGGGCACACTCCCTCCCTGCTTCACCCTTGATCCCCCCCAAGTTACCTAGTTTGTCTAATGAATCATATCAACAGGGAGGAACTCAGACTGGGCCAAAACAGGGAATGGAGGCCTGGGAGCTCTGGCTGGCCCATGTGACCGAAACATAATCTTTTTCTTTTTTTTTTTTTTTCTTCTCTCTTCAAGGGGACCGTGCCGGCCTCGGGCCATATGGGAGTCCAGCCAAGTTAATTGCAGAGAGTCTCTCAGTCAGCCCTGTCTGGTACCAGCAGGGTCAGGGTAAAGGGCTGCTTTGTGAGAGGGAAAAGGTGCGCAGGAAATGGACAGGAGGGGACAAACCGAGCAAGAAATCCCTTGAAAATACAAGCCCAGAAGTAAGCCTTTCTCCGGTTTCATTTTAATAGCATTGTCAAATTTTCCCCTCTGCTATCTGTATGCAGACCATTAGACCTTTCCATGATGTGTAAAACCCCCGGTATTAAAACCACAATTTGCATTGTCAGCTCCTATGAGTGAAATCTATTGCCGTTACAGAGCTGTTCTGCTTTTGCCTTTGTAGCAACTTTCAGACCACAATAACCATCATCAGTTAAAGCAAGCAGATCCATTACACTTCCCCTGTTCCTGCAGCTCCACATTAAGCTAATATTATCTATTCCCAGAGTGCAGGAGCCCTTGCAGACCCCATCAATTATTAATACCTTGCTCACAGCTAATGTTTTGTTTGAATTATTTAAATGTATCTTCATTTATCAATAAACATAAAATGTTAAACAAAGAATACTGATGAAGGGCATAAATTAGGCTGTAAAATTTTATGAGATTATTTAGGGTACTTTCTTTGATTTATTGATATAATATTTTCTTGTAATCTTTAAGAAGAAGAAAACATATATGTATTCTCTTTATTTATCCCTTTGAGCAAGATAATGCACACTATCTGTTGTTGCTTTGGTACCCTGTACAGCATGAATCAGGCACCTGTTCCTGATTATACCAGGCAAAAGACTTGTCTTGTTCATACTGGAAAGGTTTGTTGTGAGAATGGATCAACTTTTCTCCACACACAATTAAAAACACACTCATAAACATATAAAACATTGCTTAAAATCAGATTCATACTGGCTAATGTGCCAACTGCATTCCCCTATTAAATAGAAACCTAAACATTTTCTTATATTTTTCATTAAAAGTAAGGGGTTATTCCTCTGCAAAAAAACAACAACCTGTGTTTCAGTGCGATCCATCTATGAAAAGTATGTTAAATCACATAAGTATTAGTCCAAGATTGTACTAAGGTACCTTGAAGGTATCGTGAAAAAGAAAACCATACATTTAGTAGTCTTCTGTATTTTATCAGAGTCTTTTACAGATGTAGATTTTCAAATTTTTCTGTCACAATCCCCTTTGCACTTCACACATGTAACTTTAATTTAATTTCACCCGTGGATTCCTGACACTTACACGGAGTTATGCGAGGAATTTTCTTCCACTGAGCAGTGGCCAAACTACCTGAAAGCCAGCAGGAAATAACAGCAATTTGGAAACAAGAGGGTTTGTGTCGGCAACTTGTCTCCAAAGCTTCCAACCCCCCAGCTTTTCAGACGGCTTTCTGATAGATGGGGAGAGTCTGCAGAGTTTGCGACTGAGACTTTGCACGCTTGTTGCAAATAAAAGTCCCACTTAAGTCTGTCGAAGAAGCAGAAACTCACGATTACCAAACACTCTGACACACAGCTTGTGTCATCAGATAATACCCTCGTTAACTTAAATGAGTAACGTGCCATTCAAAAAAAGTTAATTTTTAAATCATAATTTTTGTTTTTCTTGTCCTTTTCACAGTAATGTGTAATAATTCCACAACATCCTAAAACAGAGACAACTCTTTCCCCTACATGGCTGCCTGCTGTTAGAAGCTTTAAACAAAAATGTTGATATCTGTGCTCTGACCAAAGAGAAATATAAAGTTGTTGATTTGTCAGAAGGGTCAATTTTCTTTATAGTTACACTGTGCAAATGATTCATGAGTTTTAGCTCAAAGCGTGTAGCGGCACACTAAGAATGTCATGATTATAAGCAGATTTCATATTGTATAAATGTGTTTAAAATGCCTTGTGCTTTACTTGTCCCTGCTCTCATTACCTGACATGATAGAAAACAACATGTTATAAACTGTTATAACAATTGTCCACTATTGTACTTCACAAACAAACCAACTAAAAGCACAGATCTGTGAGTATCGTCTTTATTTCACTATGATCGGTGTGATGTTTTGCTGAATGAATGATTTGAGATCTCGAGCACACAAATTCTCACAGTTAATTAATCTTGTGATATGAACATATGGGGATCAACAACATCCTCGGGGAGAAAAATCTGTACGCCAGATATGAACTGAAAATCTTTCTGACTGTTTTGCACTGCTTTTTTTGATGCTCTTACCTTGGCAGTATGGGAATGATCCAAGCAATGCTCTTTCTGATCAGGTTTGCCCACAGGTGTTTAAGAGGTGAAGGTAAAAGTGCTGTGTTTTCCTAACACCCCCCAGAGCATATGGGCAGAGCACTTTGTCTGTACTTTATTAAGAACCCGAGAGTGACTAGTTGAGGGAGCGTAGTATTCCTCCTAGCACACATCCAAATGTATAATTGCGCCCTTGAAAATGTGGGTTAAATAAAAAGAGGGGTGGGGGGGCACAACAGCCAATAATAAAGACACACAGGACAGATGGCTCAATGCATCGGTGTATTTCATGCTCATAAATCACAGCAATATAAAGTGGGACTGAAGCCAGTCAGCGCAGCAGAATAAGTTTAGTCTGAACAGAGGAGAGTGGAGAATCATATCCTGACTGGCATTTGGAGTCACTTACTATAGAGTTGCTTTAGTTGCTGTACTCCCCCCCAACCCGCCCTTAGTTTTCTTTGCCACTCTTGTTTTATTACCCTGAAACAAATCACCTAGTTAATATAATAATTATTGAATCCAGTCTGTTGCACACAGGTTACCATTAGTTGCCATGGGAGATACATTTCTTATCTAATGACTAAATGCCATTTGCCACATTAGGAGTTTAAATCCTGGGAAGTTGTTAAGCGGCATTTAAATATGAGCTGATTATTACACCGTAAATTTCAGAGAGACATTGAGCTCCTGCTGTGAGGTCAGGGACTATGGGGATTAATGCAGCTATTTTGCAATATATGAGACTTGCAAGATCAGTACTTGGTTACAAAGAGCATCATTAAAAATCATCAATGGCTCTGAGCCTTTGCAGCTCCCTGAAATTCCATCTCAATTGCTTTAAAAGCTGTAACTTTGCCCATTGTTATAATATCAATAAGTCTTGCACTAATTCTAGCTCTGCCACCCAAGGAGGCACACATGCCTTTCCAATAACTCAAATAGCTTGAAGGTAATTCACTTCCTAACAAGTACAAGCCTTTAGCAAATGCCTCCCCCCACCAAAAAAAGAGGAATGACTTTTTGTTCCATGCGTTCAGGAAAGGTAAAGCAAGAGGAATTAACTTTCAAACATCTTTCTCTTTGAATCACAGTGCTTGTGTACACTTTTTAAATATTTTGTAAATGTTCACCAAAGCAGAGTACCCACAGATTGGGAAAGGATGTCACAGCATGTCATCAAATAAGAAATTAATATCTTAGAACAGAATATCAGAGCAACTACTGCAGTTCATATTTACCACACAGGGGCAATTAACCCCCATTTGAGGCGGTTTCTTTCTTTTCAGCTTAAACCTGTCTTTGGAGATGTGGTAGAGCCTAGCCTAAGTACAAACACACAAATTCTATAGACCAATACAGAACCAGCAATTTATTAGATAAGACCTAGGACATTAGCCCGATAGTTCAAATATTGCACAATTGCTGTATGTACAAGATAATTGCATTATCCTTTTCTTTCAAGACACATTTTAGATGTATACTGTAAGGGTGTTAATATGTTGAGTTGTTGGCAAAGAACTGTTATAGGACACAGAGTTGTCTCCTCTCCTTCCACAGCGATACAAACCATTCAGAATTTAAAGGAGCAAGAGATTCATCAGTACTTTCCAGTTGTTGTTTTTTGGTGTGTGTACGTGTTATTGAGTTATTTCTTAATTATTACATATCCTATTATGTGTACCCTATTAATTACTGTGTTCTCTTGGCTAACAATATCATGTGTTTTAGCACTTCCATTATTATCCGTGTCTCAAAAAAGCTCTTTTGCACCAGGATCTCGGTGTTAAAAAATAATTGGCAGTGTTACAGAACTATAATTTCCCACTTAACTGCATCTGATTGAAATTGTTTTTGTGCTTTTGGACACTTCTCCTGTAAACGTCCTAGCAACCAGCTTTGAGCAGGTCTTTCCAACAAAATAGTTTTCATGGGAAGTTACAATCTCTGGTATTACACCAACAGGGTAACACACAACACCAAGAATAGGATATGAAACCAGACATGAAATTGAGAAAAGTACAGAATGCTTTGTGGGCTGTACAAGTGTCTACTGTTACAACGTGGTTTGAATTATAGCTCAGCTGTTTAGAAGCCTCAGAAGATGTTAAAAGTGTCTCAGAGGCCATTTCGATATTATTCAGTCTTTGAGATAACACGGTGGAAGAAAATCTGAAAAGGCTCTCTTTGGGCCTTCTCCTAGATACCTAAGTAAAACCTAAAGAAGTTGCCATAAATACTTCTATTAATCCTCCCACATAATGTACGTTTCTGCCATTGCATTGCCTGTGTTCTTTAATATGCCTCTCATGAAAAGCTTGAGACTACAAATGAAAATATTCACACAGCAGTAAAAGCTAAACTCTCAGGGATCCAATCAACATGTATAGTTCAAAGGCTTAGGATAAACTGTATCCTTCTTCAGTTAGATATAATCATAGAACAGAGACAGATGAGTTGAACTGACTGTCGAATACCTGTCTCTTTAAATTTTCAAGCCTCCGAAAAAAACAACAACATATAATTATACACACACATACGTATACATATATACAGTTAGGTCCATAAATATTTGGACAGTGACACAATTGTCATCATTTTGGCTCTGTACACCACCACAATGGATTTGAAAGGAAACAATCAAGATGTGCTTTAAGTGTAGACTTTTATCTTTAATGTGAGGGTAGTTACATCCAAATTGGGTGAACGGTGTAGGAATTACTCCCATTGTTATATGTGGTCCCCCCAATTTTAGGGGCTCAAAGGTAATTGGACAATTGGCTGCTCAGCTGTCTCAGCTGTTCCATGGCCAGGTGTGTGTTGTTCCCTGATTAGTTCAGTTACAGGTAAGCAGATAAAAGGTCTATGTTTGATTTCAAGTGTGGCATTTGCATTTGGAATCTGTTGCTGTTAACCCTCAATATGAAGTCCAAAAAGCTGTCACTGCGAGGGAAGCAAGCCATCATTAGGCTGAGAAATCAGAACAAACCAATCAGAGAGATAGCAAAAACATTAAGTGTGGCCAAATCAACTATTTGGAACATTCTTAAAAATAAATAACGCACTGGTGAGCTCAGGAACACCAAATGGCCTGAAAGACCACGGAAAACAACTGTGGTGGATGACAGAAGAATTCTTTCCCTTCACAACAGTTGGCCAGATCAAGAACACCCTCCAGGAGGTAGGTGTATCTGTGTCAAAGTCAACAATCAAGAGAAGACTTCAGCAGAGTAAATACGGAGGGTTTACCACAAGATGTAAACCATTGGTGAGCCCCAAAAACAGGAAGACCAGATTAGAGTTTGACAAAATACATCTAAAGAACCCTGTACAGTTCTGGAACAACATCCTATGGACAGAGGAGACAAAGATAAACTTGTACCAGAATGATGGGAAGAGATGAGTATGGAGAAGGGAATGAACTGCTCATGATCCAAAGCATACCACCTCATGTGTGAAGCATGGTGGAGGTAGTGTTATGGCATGGGTATGTATGGCTGCCAAGGGAACTGGTTCCCTTGTATTTATTGATGATGTGACTGCTGACAAAAGCAGCAGGATGAATTCATCAAAGTGTTTAGGGCTATATTATCTGCTCAGCTTCAGCCAAATGTGGCAAAATTCATTCTGGATCCAACTTCTAGACTTTTTTAAGGTGAAGAAGTGGAATGTTCTGCAATGGCCAAGTCAATTGAGCATTAATTTCACTTGCTGGAGGCAAAACTGAAGCAAAACACCCCAAGCACAAGCAGGAACTAAAGACAGCTGCAGTGCAGGCCTGGCAGAGCATCACCAGGGAACAAACCCAGCATCTGGTGATGTCTATGGGTTCCAGACTTCAGGCAGTCATTGACTGCAAAGGATATGCAACCAAGTATTGAAACTCACAATTTAATGCATGATTATGTTAGTTTGTCCAATTACTTTTGAGCCCTTAAAATTGAGGGGACCACAATTAAAAAATCCCAATTTGGATTTAACTACCCTTCCTTGTGTCCTTTAAAATCCATTGTGGTGGTGTACAGAGCCAAAATGATGACAATTGTGTCACTGTCAAAATCATTATGACCTAACTGTGTGTGTGTGTGTGTGTGTATATATATATATTTATATATCATCAGAGGAGGAGTCTATATTGATCCACTGATGGATGAAGGCCTCCCCAAGATTTCCATTTGTTTAGGTTTATAACTTCCCTTTTCCATGTCACACCTGCAAAGTTTATTATTTCATCCTCCCATCTTTTATATGATCGTCTTCTAGGTCTTTTTCGATCTCTTGGGAGCCATTCAATAATGTCCTTTGTCCATCTTTGATCTGTTCTTCTTGGATTGGCTCAAATTTCACATTTTCACTCTTTCAATGATGTCAAATATTTTTGTTTGTTCTTAGATCCATTCATTTCTTTTTAAATTTCTTCTTGTTATTCACACCATACATCTTCCTGTGCTCCTTTGTGTTGTATGCAGTTTTTGCAACTTTGCGTTATGTGACCAGTTTTCAGCACCATGAGGGAGCACTGGTACTATACATTGCTCAAGTCCTTTCTCTTCAGGCAGATGGGTAGATTTCCTTTCAACCATGTGTTGTTTCTTTCAAATCTACTTCACCCCACTCTCACTCTTCTTTTCAATTTCATCTGTGCTGATTTGTTGTCCAAGGTAGACATAACATTTATTCAAGTATCTGTTGATCTACTTGTCATCGATTGTGCTATACATTATTATTTCTGCTCTGTAAAAGTACTGTTTATACTTTTGTACATTTGTACAATCAAAATCCTGTAGCAGATAATCCTGAAAGAATGGTCAAAAATGCAATGTATTGCTTGAAAAAAAAATGTAATCTTTCATATACAAAACAAGAAGGTATTTTTTTTAAGTTTGAAATAGTGCCTGAAAACATGACCCCCAAAATATTAACAAAAAGTGTTACCATATTGTTTTTAATTTTGAAAGTTTGATCTGAAAATAATTTGCAAGTATGAATAAGTAACTTTTGAAGTTAATTAATAGTTTGTTTATGCGAAGCTCAGTGACTGAAGAAATCCTGAAATGCAGTAATACATTTGCACAGTACTGAATTTATGAATGTAGGAGGATTAATGTGAGGATGTACATTGCACATGGCCTTTTTAATTAACACACAAATGTAAATTAGTGCCGATGAATGTTCAAGCTGTTTCGCTTTCAAGAAGTGTGAAATGCAGCGATACACACCCCACCAGAGGTACAGAAACTATTATATTGTTAAACCATGACTGTTGTAATATAACTAAGCATAAATCAATTTCATAAGTCCTTTAATGTTTGATGTTGCAAAGCACATCCAAGGAAACTAATTGAACTTTTATATACACAGATATTTTACCCAGATGGGTTTTTAAATATAAATATGTAGATTATTAGGCAGCAGAGAAGCTAAGAGAGGAAGAGAAGGATTAAGGAGATAATTCTTTCAGTGCAAAATGATCAATGACCTCTTTGTGCTTTAATTAAAAACTAGATCTTGGTCAGATGCAAAAGTTTACATGTGGAAAGTTAAAATCTTGCCCGGCCCTTTCAGCACTATTTTTGTCCTGAAAGAAAAGCAGACCAACAAAAGCATTACTTAGAAAATAAAAATAGAAAATTTGAGAATAAAAGGTAACATTAAAAGTATTTTTTATGGCATTGTTCTTCAAAAACAAATTGCTTTGTTGTAGCCACATAAAATAAAATCCCTTTTACCCAGACTTTAGCTTCCAAACACTCAGCTATGCGCACAATGTTCAGCAAGGTCTACCAGCCAGATTATATGATTGATTGCTCCTATTAAAGTAGATGGTCTGATCTTGTCCAAAGCGTTTACTGTAGCTGCCATTGTTAGAACAAAGATTTTTACTCCCAACTTCGCAAAATTTCATTTTCACCTCTGGTTTTCTCATAGTACATTTTTTTTCTTCCCTCGGGATTACTTAACTACCTTGTACACACCTTCCTCAGGGATTGTTTCCAGTTTCTGTTTTTTTATGATCATCAGGAGGAAATCCTCCAAACCTCATTGGGAACCACATTTTGCTGCTGTTGTCTTCTTGATTGCATTGAAATCATAGACCCTTTCAACTCGTGTCCAAAGAAATGCCATTAACCTTGTCCGTAAAATAGATAAAATGGATATAAAAGTTTTATCAGTCTGCAGAGTCCTGTATAGTAGTTTAGCAAGCAACCTCAATATCAGGAAGGTTATGAATCAAAACCCCAGCTCTGTGGGGTAGATTGTAAATCAAACTCTCGCCAGGTTTCTGAATTGTGTTCACATTAGATTTGTAAATGGCAGAACTGGGGATTTTTCGCAGATGAAAGAACAATGATAAAACCTTATATAAAAATGGATCAAGGGAAAATTGCTCCGAACAATTGAAAGCATGTCCTGCCAATAAATATGTACTATCAGTTCCTGTACAATTTATGGTGTAATCTTATATTCAACACTTATTTTCTTCTTAATAATCAACTTTGTAATATTCTATTAATTAGTAACCAAATATGTAGAATCCTTCTTTTACTAATGTCTAGCTGTATTGACTAACACATGATCAATCCAATAATTAATTTTAGTGAATTGTTTTTGTGAATGCCATAGTGTAATGATGAAAATAACATGTTGTCTCTTGTGACAGAATGCATATATGAATTTATGGCACAACATTGGAGGTAGCCCTTTTGAGTGATCTTACTAATGTTTTCCCTCTAAAGGCCTTTGCACACTGGATCCGATGATGCATCCACATTTTTACGTGCATGAAGAGAAAAATACGAGTTTGTACACTTCTATCTCCACTTGCACACCGAGTCCATAATTGTCGTATGGCGGTGATGCGTCAAATTTGGAACCCGTGTGATCCGGTCCGATTTTACGTGCGTTAAAAATTACATTGACCAACGAAAAAGGACAGGAAGATGTGTGAATTGATAGATAAGCTGATCATCTGTGTGTCTAACTGCGAATAACTGTACAACAAAGCAAACAAAGGACATCGGGAATAAATGAATGGTACCTATGGATGTTGATAGAATAGATAAATTAGTTTAATGTTGAACCATGCATTCTGCTTTTATGTCTTCATGGTGAGGTGTAGTTTGTGTGTGATGTTGTGTGTCATTATTTCCTTGTTTAAAATGGAAGGATTACCCCAAGCAAGTCATAATGCACCAGCTTACCACAACTAAATGAAGTGCGAACCAATGATGGACAATTCTGCATGAAGCATGTTAAATACAACAGGCTGTACATCAGTGAAGATTTTGTTTAATCCTTCCGAAGAAAAATAAAGTTTGATTATGGTGGTGAACTGGAGGGAATTTCGATGAACTGGCTCATTTTTAAAATCCAGAGTTGGTTTGGCCAATGTTGACGTAAGGCCTCGAATAATGCATGGCTTTGAATCTGTAACATGGCACTCCATGACATTTAGAGTCTGGTTTAAAGAAGGGATTGCAAGGAACAAGATGAAAAAAGACAGGAAAAGCCTCTGTTGATTACAGATTCAATTACTGGGGTTTCTCAATTCACTTGAGATGTAGGATGTTACCTGATATGTCTGCTTTCTATGAGATTTAGCTTTTTGATAAATGCATAAAACTACAAAGCCTTCGTTTTCAGACTGGCATTAAATATAAACTGGTGTTACACTTATAATACAAAAAATATTCCTGCATGTAGAATATAGACTGCTGAAGAATTGGGCATGAAGGAAATAGACTGAATGAGAACATATACCTGTTTGAACACAACAACAGAAGTGCTTTAAACAATATTTGTTTTTAAACTGTAATAATATGGAACACATCCAGAACCATGAAAAAGGCCTTCTGAGCTTCAGTTTGCCTTTAAAAGTACTGTCAAGGAGTCAGACGGTGCCATAACGAATCCAGCTTTTTTAAATTGGGAGAGGGGTTCGAATTTATAGGTATATCTCTCAGTTCCTGTCAGTTTTGCATAGTTAGATTCTGAGCTGGGTACGTTTCTGTATTGTTTTTTTTTTTAAACAAACAGACATCTTGTCTCAAAAAATAAAATTGCCTTAAGCCAGTATGTTAAAAGAAGAGGTTTCTTGACCTTTAATAGGAGTGAATGGGAGATGGTGGGCAGAGTTAGCCAACATTGTACAAAGACAACTGAGAGAGCGCTATTGACAGGTAAAGTACAATTACTAATTTATTTCTCTCCTTTTAGTCTCCGTTAAGAGGAAGACAACTGTGTCTCTGAGCTGATAGCGAATGTCAGCCTTGTCAACCTTTCATTTCACCTGTCAGTTTTTTGACTGATGTACAAGCACTTGTTTGGCCTTCCTCTCGACTTCTCCTCGATGCTGTGACAGGCTGCTCGAGAGGGCTGCTCGTTCTTCTACTTCGACCTGCTCTAGGTCTTTATTTAATGCTGCATTATCCATCTCTGGGGGCTTCATTTATTCTATAGTGCTTATAAAATAAATATGGCATCAGAATAAACCATTCAGAGTTCCCCAAAAGTATTAGATCAAGGCTAATAACTCTGGTAAACAAGCACAAATTCTGTAATATTCTGGTTAGTGTTATTTATAGTATCAATAAATTCAGTTTTCCAATTAAAATTCAAACCTTTTTCACAATATGGTGAAGATTGAACATTTCCATAACCGTGGTTAGACTTCAGAGTGATACAAAATAAAACAACCTTGAAAAGATGTCTGTCTTGGAATCGAAATGCGCGGATGTACTCTTAACAAACCTTTCATATTCAAACAACGAAATATATATATATATATATTTTAAAGCAATTATTCTCTGAACAGTCTTCATTCTCAATGAAGTGTTGTCACAATTTGGGAGGCTGAGTAATGGACCATTACTGGCCGATGTCAATCAATCAACCGACCTATTAAATTACAGCTGGATTTGTCTGAGTTAGCCTATATAAATTGGAGGTATAGGACGCTCTGCATTCGTTCTGTACTATCATAGTGCAGCTCCTCCACAATCTTCATTACAACAGATCTCCCCCCTGGGTTTAATAACATGCTCTGGCTTCCTTTGGGACTCTGAATTTCAGACTTGATCCCTCTCAGATATTACTTCACACGTGAACATTCATTTATCTCTATGTTTCTACTTTGCACGGATTGGTGGTTATAGGTCTGACCCTGAGTGTCGATGCACTTTTTATTTTTTATTTTGTTTTTTTACAAAGAGAAAAACGGCAAGATCTATTATAGTACAGTAGTATTAGCACCTGAAGAGTCTCACAGCGACTTTCTAGAATAGTGAATGCTACACAGTGTGACAAACTACTGTAAATTAAGCTTTAACAAGAACATATCCAAGTAACAGATATTATTACCCCAAACGTATTGTATTTCCCAGTTAAACACCTGAAAAATCTACTCTCAGGGCTAGAAATCTGGTTTAATTAATATCAATATTTCCAGTACCTGGTTAAATTTACCTATGTCTAAAGAAAGCTTCCTTCTCTCTGTGCAACAGGTACAAACCAGGATCCCTGTGCTGTCTAATTGAACCCTTTGTCTGCAGTATGACCTAGACTCAGGTTATGCACCTTTACAGTTACACAAATTACACATCAGGGAAATTAATTCTGCTCTGTGGGTGAATTGTTAATTTTGTGTAGATGCATTCCTGCATGCCTGTGTACTATATATCCATGTCCAGGAGGATGTGTTTTGCAGTGTATTAAACAAAGCCACTAAACCAACATTCAGGAAGGCTGTTTTGGTAGCAAAGTGTTTAATTGTGCTTCTATTTGTTCTCCTTCGTTTCTCTGAGCTTGTGAGAATGTTTGTTGCAAGCTTATTAGAAATGGCTTTGCACACAGCCCCACCCAATGGAACAAGAGCGTAGTTTGTTTCCAGTGTCTTTCTCTAAACATATTGGTAAGTTTTGTGATCCCACACATTTGTATTCTGTATGTAAAGTAAAGATTAATCAAATTGCCCCAACTAGGAATCAGCACTGATGAATGTACTGAACTGCAGTATTTGTTTTTTTAAATACCAAGAATGCTTCACTAAGGTTCTTACTAAAATTGCATTAGTATAGCTATAATATGTAGATTTATATCTTGATTGAATTCAGAATTGGCATTTAAAATGTTTAGTTTTTGCTATTAGCCCAAATATCTGTGATGAAAACACTGCAGCTCTCTTCTCTTGTGCTTAGTAAAGGTAAAGTTCTGTTCAAAAGATACATTTAGGAAAGATGCACACCTTCCTTCTTTTCCTACAGGGAATATGAACCAGCTAAGCTCTTAAAACTGTCTAAATAACTCAAAAACAACCACTAGCTTTAAGCTTAGAATAATCATAGTTTGTGTTATTTTTATTATTACTTTATTATTATTATTAATTGTATCAACTTTATTATTCCATTGTATTATTCTTTGATCAACTTTTTTGTTAGCTCTTTTAAGATTCATGTAGAGCAATTAAAACTAGTACTCTAATATAATAATAATCATTGTTAATTGTATTATATTAGTAACTTTTAACAATATAGCTTAATGCTCCTTTGTTTCTTCCATAAATAGGCTGTTTGTTCGTATTGTAAAACCATTTAATTGACACACATGTACTGTGCAAAATCTTGTAAAACGCACTCATTTACTAAATATGTAAATATTTATTTTGTGAATTTTTATGGGGCGGCGGGACGCAGACGTATGTTTACTGCAATATCAGTTTTCGTGGTATTGATATTGGTAAACATTTAGCATCTCAGATTTGCTCGGGTGTCAAATATGCCAGTGATTCAAAAGATTAATCCTCAATCTGATAGTCTAGGGGCTGATTTATGTATGTGTGCCCCCTGGCTCTGCGCCACGGTTTGTGCCATTATTATTATTATTATTATTATTATTATTATTATTATTATTATTATTATTATGTTGTTGTTGTTGTTGTTAGTAGCAGGATTTCACGTTGTATGTAACTTGTAGCTCTTTTTGAAAATCTAACTCTACTCACATTTCTTCTTTCCATGTATTTATATTGCGGTGCCAAACATAACATCAGTTTAATGATAGTGAACACAACAATTACACGGAAACAGTCAAATCGTTTGTTTAAACTTGATGCAGTTTGTTTTGTTGTTAGCTGTTTATACGTGCTGTATCTTTTCTGACTAAGTGAAGGAAATATAATCAAACTATTGAATTTACGTTTAAGAGCTGACATATCCAAAGAGGTTTATAATAATAATAATAATAATAATAATAATAACTGGAAAATATAAATACAAAAAGTGCACATGATTGGAAAAAAAGTGTGATAGATTTCGTTCGTATTTAGCCTAATAAATGTATTGTTGTAAAATAAAGATTTATTTTCGTACAGCGCCACCACCTTGCTATAATAACGACTCCTTTATAGTTGTGTGCAAAAAAGTTATTTAGAAAATATCGTGGTTTTAGAAATATACATTTCAGTTAGTGTGTAGACTATTTAAAAAGTGAAATGCTTTTATTTTCATCAATAATAATAATAACAATAATAATAATGTGATGCAGTATTAATATTAGGCTGCAGTTTCTAAGGAAACGCATAAAGGCATGAATATGTGCTCCTCTTTGAACTCGGTGCTTTTGTGTGTTTGCCTCTATCAGCGCTGAAACAAATGTTGAAATTAATTTGATAACTGCTATTACTCGGTGGAAGAGAGGTTTGTATATGTGTTCATACATTCATGAACTTTCTGCGCTTGTTTTATGCTGATACCTTTCTATAACACCCGAGCTGTCATAAGATAAATATTAGCCTCTTCTGTAAGGTAAGTTTTGTCAAGCGTCAAAAATAGTTAAACCCCTTTGATTATTTATCCGAAATATATTGTACTGTTTATTGTTTTCTGTATATCCACTGTGGAATTAATGTTCAGAGTAGATTGTCAAATCTGTTTTATAGAGAACCTGAAACTATTGATATTGAAGCACACAATATTATGCTTCTGTCAAATTAAAGGTTTATATTGTTTATTTTTTATGATGATGATTATTTTTATTATTATTATTATTATTATTATTATTATTATTATTATTATTATTATTGTTGTTGCTGATGTTGTTGTTGTTCAGCTTTCATCAGCAGTGGGAGCACCCCAATCGCAGTTTATGACAAGAAAATGTTTTGTTATTAGCATTAACTTATGGAACATAGAACTTTTATTCCACATTTTTCAGTTCTTTTCAGCAATTAGAGCAAAATTGCAAAAAGAGCATCAAACCGAGAAAAACTATTGACTAACTTAATTGCAGTGTATTGACAACAAATCTGAAAATGGTACAGTAGGTGGAGAAGTGACTTCGACTTCATTCGTCACTGTCCATTTAATCTGTGTTATAATATATAACTAGGAATGAGTTTTTTTGCTTCCTTGTCATGCTTTGATCGGGCTGTTCTTCTGTGCGCTCCCTGGATGGGGGTGGAAACCTCCGATTGTCAGGCCTTACAGAGGCAGGAGGCAGGAGGCTTTGCTTTGAGATAGCTGTGACAGCTCCAATACCCTCCTTCAACCCCTGATCCAACAAAGACTTTAGTCATGTTATGGGTTATATCCCTACAATATGTCCGTACTTTTGTTTCAGTGAAGCTATTTTACTGGAAAGGAGATCATTATTATCACAACATTATTCTATGTAAAAAAATATAATAGACAATTGTTTTATTTATTTTGGTGGAAAAGCCAAAGCAGAGTTCTTGTAATGATTTTTAAAGAGTAGTTGTACTTTATTGATACATTGTTTCCTTCTTGACCTTAGATGGAATATGTTATTTTTTAAGATAAAAACATTTTGTGTTTAGTTTTTTTAGTTTTTTTATGTGCCTATACTACCACTTTGTGTCCCCACTTTTGTACTATAAATCATCTCTATATTGTCCTCTATAACAACGGGAGTTTATACACCTTCTTATTGTTTGCATAATTGCTTCGGCTCCAGCAAAATACCTAACTCTGTTGTGGAGTTTTCAACTCTAAAAACAGGCCACAGTTCAGTAGATTATGTGTCTGGCAGAATGGAGACAGGCTCGGCTAATCTTTTTCCTTTCTCCAACAATTTGATGTCCTATGATTATACTATGAAGTATGGTGTGTTTGCGTTAAAGTTAGAGGAGACAGTTTACTAAACACAACTTACTGAAGGATATATTCATATTTATTTGTATTAAAAAAGTTTGGCTATTAAAGACTTTTAATTTGGATAGGGTAACATGAAATCCAATCCATCCAATCCTTGCTGAAGTGTATTGTAGGTACATTACAAGAGATACAAGAAGCAGCTCCGGCTTCTTTGATGATCCGCACAAGTTTAGCCTGCAGACATTTGTAGAACAATTATGTTTCACGTATTGGGGATGTTTGCAAATACCACCGTTTAAATTCCTTGCTTTATTTTTAGAATAAATTAGCAAGTTTTGAAAACTGCGAATGGAATAAAACTGAATACAAGTGGCCTATCAAGTAGATTCAGGCCTGCGAACTGTCAGGTTTGGTTTCTGTCAGACGTTATTGTCACACAAACGCTACTTCTGTTCATTTGGAGTCATGATTATTTCCAGGGCGGTCCTGGCGTATATCTGACTGAGGACCGTACAACAAAACACTGTGTCCCCTCCTTCCCAAACAGTTTGTACCAAGAGTTCAAGCCAGTAATTGGATTTACCCCGCTCCATAATTATGTTTGAAAACCTGTGATTTCCAAGTTGTCTTTAACCTCCTCGTCAAAGTCAATACAACTTCTTTCATTAAAACACCCTCTTTTTTTCATTTCATTTTTTTCCCTTTTTTTTTTGTACCGCATCGATTCTGAACTCTCTTTCATCCGCCATTGTCAAAACTCAAAGCCACACATTCCTGCCGCACAGCTAGAATAAGTGTTGTCCTTCTGAGTGGTGCTACTTTCCAACCTTAAACGCCCCCAAACTCTTCTGTCGATAATATTGATGCAATCCACAGGCATTTTTGAGCGATCCTGCTGTCAGATGGGCTAATGACGGGGAGCCAGGGGTGATTGCATTGGTCTGACGCTGGGCGGGCGGCAGCTAGCCAGCAGAGAAGTCATTGATAAAGTGTCAGAGACTTCAGAGGTTTGATTAGCTTTCCGACTAATGCCATGCTAAGCAGAAACATTACTCTGCCCCGCTAGCAAGGGAGAGAAAAAAATATTCTACAGGGAAATTAAGCAATGCGGATGAAATGGTGTACCAAGGAAATTCTTGGATAAATTAACAACGCAATTACATTACATGACACGCCGCAAGATGGATGAGGAAAACTTGGCCAGTATTATGTTCTGTTTTCCAAATTGCAATTTATTTGAGGGCTTTAATGGATGCCTTATTAAAACATCTCGGCCCTGGTCAGGTTTCATTGTGTGTCACCGGGCTGTGATTGATGACCTCCTCTCTCCTCCCCCTCCCCCTCTCTTCTGCATTCTCTGCAGATTTGCAGGGAATTTTAAACATTAGCTACATTTATATGGATGCAGCAGTAAGCAATTGATTTTCTTATCACTTAATTTCCCTGCTTAGTCCTGCAATATGGCGATAAATTTAGTACTTGGTTTGGAGGCCTTATTTCCTCTCAGTGATTTCTCTCAATAACTGCTTTTGTATTGAAGCGAGAGATTTGGTCACTGATATCTTTCTTTTTTCAGAGTTTATGATGTTTCACTTTTTTTTAAATTTAATTATATATTTATTTATCTATATATCTATATATATATATATATATATATATATATATATGTTTGTGTGTATGTGTATAGACTCATATATTATTATTATGATTATTTCTTTCTTAGCAGACGCCCTTGTCCAGTGCGACTTACAAAATATAAGAGCAATACAAAGTGCAATGATATAAATATAGCATGTTTGTTATAGTGTATGGAAGTCATTTTGGCACAACTGATTCACTTATGGCAGAATCAGATCAATTGTAAGTGTTTGTAATTATTAACAGGACAGTTATTACCACTAGCTTTCTTTGAAATTAGATAATTTGCTGCCTGATTTGGGCAAATTACGTTTCATGGTATACATTAAACGATGCAGATGCTGAGAGCTTAACCGTATTCCCATTGCAGCAAGGCGTAGTTTTTGTCCTCAACAGTTTGTTTAGAAATGTTCAACATATTTAGCAAATCATTATCAATCTCGCCGGGGCAGATGCACGAGAAGAGAAAGTGTGACAGCCGACTTCACTTTTCTTCTCGGATTGAAGCTTTGAAGTGCAAGCCTCTGAATAATGAACTTTACCACAAGCAACATTATTACATCAGCTTTTGTCGCACCAGACCACAAACAGCTTTGTTTTCCATGTTTTTCAGGCTCGATGTGTACAACTGAATAAATAATAGATGAGACGTGGCTGCTGGTACATATATTTCACTTAGAAGTAATGGAATTAATGCCATTGTTTAAGATTAGTCTTTGAATAATCGAGTCTGGTCCGAGAATAAGAGACCGAACAAACAAATCTCTTGCCACAATGAATTGAAATGTTGTTCATATATCTGACCTAATGTTGCCCAAGAAATCAATTCTTATTTTCTCTTACTGCTTTAGTTTCGTTCACACTTTCGACAGAAGACGAGACAAGTGCCGAAAAAGTATGTTTTTCTCTTTTTGCTTTGCTCCTGATAAGCAGCAATGAGAAAGTCTTGGACCTACAATTGCTTTCCAAACCCAAAAGCCATATTACACTCCATGGAAAACACACATGTGATTTTGTCTGCTGCTTTCACATTTTTGTTTTTGTTTTTGTTGTAATCGTTTTATGAATCATATACAAATGTTCATTCCTAACAGCGGCCTTTGAAGCCTGTTGATGTGAGGGAAAGATGGAAAATAATTAATTAGTTGCAAGAAGGTCCTATTAGGAACAATGGATCATGGAACCAAAGGAACAAGGCGTTCGTAGGAGAACGGTCTTTTTTCTGTGCAACACAAGCATTTGATTTTATGCTAGAAAATGTTAAAGAAGAGCTATGTGTTTCAGGCTGTTATTTTTTTCTGTTTTAATTGTTATTTAAAGGGAACATTATGTGATAATAGAGGATACAATTGATAATAGATCTCATTCTGCATCTGTCGATCAACCATAGTTTTGTTTTTAATAAACCAATATTATGTTTTGTTGTTTCTGTTTTCAGGTAATGTACATATGCTCTCTCTTGAGAAACTGCAAGATGTGTCTCGGCCACAGTAAGTCAGGACCCTAATACTAACATTCTTCTAACATGGTAATTGGAATATATATAATTGCAACTACTAATAAATAATACTGTATTCTAATAATAACATTTAACAAAACATATTTGCATTATCTACCATCCATAGTTGAGTATTATGAGAAGTGATTTTTTCACATTCACTAATATTATTATTATTAATATTAATAAAATATTTAACTTTTACTTAAATATATAGCTTTGGATTTGAATTCTTCCAGCTGCAATTTTTGTATTTGATTTTTATTTTGTATTTATTTTATTTTCTTCCTCAACTGGGCTTCCCACTACCACCATTATGCCCACATGGGAGAGATGGAAACACCTTTTTTTCACACTACAAGTCCCCAGCATAAACAGCAGAGCTAACAGCCTCACATTGAGAACTATCACACCTATCACCGGTAACACCGCCAGCCCACAGGAGGCCGTTCGGCCACAGGGGGCACAGTTGTGCAGAAAACCACACAGCGCCGGTGACAGACCACCCAGTATGTGTGCCTCCTGGGAGTCCCCTGCCACATATGGCTGGTGCAAGTGGTTGGTTGATTACATAGTGTACCATAGATAGAGTTTTTCTGTGTGTTTTCTGTATTTTTTGGAAAGCAAATATTGGAAAGTTGTAATAGTTGTGCTGCTTCATCTCTGGGTCCACACACCATAAGCAACCCCCCATGGGGCCAGAGATCTATGTATGGGTCAGTGGGTCTTTCCACTCACTTTCAAACCACCGAATTTCCTGATGGTGGTGCCCAGCTCCTGCCGCCTGAAGAACGATATTGAGTTTGACTGGTCACTGTTGTAATTTACAAGGTCAATACTGGTCCCAGTGGAGAAAAAAACAATCTGTCAGAGTTGAGTTGTGCCCAGAATTCGAACCAGCACTGTCTCAATGGCACAGTATACTTAACAGAGTGTTTCACCACCTCATCAGGGCCTATTTTTATATCCACACTTAACTCCGACCATCGCCATTCACACCATGTTATTATAAAACAATGAGTATGGGAATGAAAAGGTAAACGCACTTCACTCGCACTTGATTTGCTGCAGATTTATCCCTTCTTTTGGAAATGGGTTTATTCCATTCTAACGGCACCAGGTGCAGTCTAGGACGGTGCCTGCTACCCCTAGGCCAAACTTTACATTTTTTAAATGTCACCTCATATATTCTCAGGACCTGTTCTTTGATTTCAGTTTTCAAAAGACTTTGCACAAGTGCGTAGTTTAATTTTGCATTTTTCTTCCTTTCCTTATTTCTTTTTTGAAGGCTGGGTGTTCTCAGGGTCATTTTTGAGAGATTTGGTAAGAGTTGTAAGTCTCCCAGATCTGCAGATTAAAAAGGGGAATTCGATGGAGTTGTTTTTGGCAAGGCAGGGGGTTTCAGAGAGGTTGTCTAAACATCATTCCGTTTGTAAATAGCTAAGGTTATCTTTTCATCGAACTCCAGATGCAAAGTGAAGTAGACCACCTGCCATGGGAATGTTATGCTATGAATGGGGTGAGATGTTTGGCCTGGTGCTCTCTGGTAAATCCTCAATGTTTAGCTGAAGCCTTTTAACATTCACACGAGTGATGAAGACGAACATTTTGGGGGTGAAAGTTCTTTTCTTGATAATATAAATTTCGCCGGAAAAGCAAACACAGCAGCCGCTAAAAAAATAGCAGATTCTGACGACACATCTTCAGAAGAACAGGCAAGAAAATGGCATTTAGCTGTTTGCCAGTGGCAGATGAAATCAGGGGATGCCATAAAAGAAAATGCTTACAAACCCAAAAAGTACCTACAGTGTCGAGTATGAAATATAAAAAAGCTTTTAAAGTTGGAACTCCTCTGAGTTTTTTCACATTTTTGCTATGAAATTGACGAGCAAATATAAGCTATGCTAAGTCGGGAGCCTGAGAAACGTCTAGTCGGGGATCTATTTAAGTTTTTTTTTTTTCTTCTCACAAACTGGAAAAAGGGCATGAAACTATGACTGAATGCCTAATGTTATGAAAGTAGACAAATATTCAGTATGTTTCTTATTCTCTAAATCGTCTTAGTAAAGGGTGTCTTTTTACTGTATAACAAAAATCTGTTTTAAAGCCCTCAAACCTCTAATCAGGTGATGATAAAAGATTGGACAGCCGACACTAGATTAAATGTCTGAAATAATTTATTTGGGCTATTGCTGAAAAATAGACAGGTCTGAATTCCTGTCATTTGTTTTCATATTTGAATACTCTGTAATATTCTTGAGCTTACAAGTCTTTCAGATATATTTTTCTCCAAATCCAAACGCACAACTTCTTTGCCAGCTTTGCCATGTGTTTGACGTATGTAAAGGAATTTTGTATACGTGAACAGTGTGTATGATCCTACTATGGTGATGTCAGTTCCCTGAGGTCTCAAGTGTTACAAACCCTGTACACTCAAGGTCTGTGTGGAGGAATCCTGGTACAGGTGTTTGAGTCCAGGGCCTGTTGTATATACCACATACAATTGAGTATAATTATTCTCTTCTTAAATCCTCCATTGGTAAGAATTTGATTCCGAGTTTACTGTAGATCTAATTTGCACCCAATCCAACAACCATATCCCAGTTTTCCACTGAGTAGAAGCATACAAAATGCCACTGGTTTCTAAGTTTGCAGCTCTTGTAGGCTGTGCTATCACCGTAGTTGATGAATATTACAGAACAACAAATGTTCAGAGGCTTAAGGAAACGGTTCTGTAAATCCTCGCAGACCTCTCTAATCTGGGTCATGGGAGAAACTCAGATGCTTGTCAAAGATGACTCACACATGTGGCTCAAGTCTGTGATGACCCGATTGTGACAAGAGTGTTTGTTGCCTGATTGGTCAATCGAGATATTGTTATTCCAGATCACCCAAAAGGCAGTTCTGATGGAAGCTTTAATCAATACGGTCTCTCTGTTGTGGTAGTACAGACACCCGCTACCGCAAGCATTAAAAAGGTCACCGAAAACCTTTTTGGTTATAATTGCTGAGTGTCATCTGCAACACTCTCAGAAAACATGACGGAAAGGAAGCATCGCTGACCACATACATGCATGTGTATGAATAGCAAACAAGAAGACTCTATCTGTTTCAGTTTTTACAATTTTACTACATCTGTGTTCAGCTGATTATTCCAAAGAAGAATCCTCTCTATGTTAGTGTACACATTAGTACATACACGTGTAGATTCACTTGCGTCCATTCTGCCATCTCCGGTGAAAAAGCTATATGTCGGCCTCGTCACTGTGAATGTAGACCTCTTTGCAGATTTCTGCTTTACCATGGAAATAGATACCAGCCCTTTGGGTTTGCTGTTAATTAAATGTGAAAGGTTACAAAAGGTAAAACCAAATAACATGGCCACATATTACATTTAAGTTGCTTCTTTCCCTTACACTCACTTAATAATTCATGCTATCAGAAAGTCTACAAGGATGTGGGATTACTTTCAGCCTCAGATGGTATCATCTGTCCTTTGTATTCAATTTAAGTAAGGAAGTGTGTGTAGCAATATATTCAGCATATCCTTATAAATAAATATGATGATTGTTAATGGGGTTTAAGATTACATTTCCTTTATTCCCAAGTCTCCTCATTCGTAGCTTCTTGTAGGAAGAGACCATGCAAGCTCAATGTCCCTGAACTAGAAAATCTGGCACCACTAGGCCTAAACAATAGCAGTTTAATTTTGCATTAATTTAACTGAAACAAAAAACCATCTCTTATGTTATTGATTCTTTTAATTTAGATAAGAGCCTTGTCATAGCCTGCATGGAGATACTCTGGAAAAATCTTCCTCTCTGTCTAAATCTCACAATTTAATTGTAAATATGTGTGATGTGTATAAAGTGACATTGTTTTTTTATGGATTGAAACTGAAATATACTCGGAGGTGCTTTCTGTTCCAGGATAATAATTATAATTTGAAACCATTGGAAGAATGTGAACCACTGATATTTCCATGTAATTACACTTCTGACTGCAGTGTAATTATTTTTAGATATACTCACTGTAATGTATTACCCAGAACTGACTCTTCATGTTTTGTCTGTTTTAGCAAAGTTGCAATACATTAGTGCTTCTCAGAAAAGTGCGAAATTTCAACAAATATTATTATAATTATACCCCCAAAAAATATATTAATGTCAAATTTGTTGAGATATTTCTTTAAATTTATGGACCTATTTCTGATTTTCCTCAGCAGAAGAAAAAACAAAAACAAACATTGTCTTAAGAGATGTTATTTTTTCCTTTACATAGTCTAAAACCACACTGTGAATACATCAACTGGTTAGCTCGTTGTGAATGTACAATTATGAAAGGCACAGCAATGCACACTGTTTTGTGTTTTGTGTTAACATTAACTATAAATTATTTGAAAGAATGCAGTACAGATTAAAATGAATAATTTCACCATCATCAACAGTTCAACTTTTTAATATAAGTTAATTTGTATATATATATATATATATATATATAATATACATTAGTGGAATGTTGTATACTGTACACTATGCTGTATTTTGAGTGCTCATGTTTGATTGTATGGTTGTATCTCCCCCTCCAGGACAACCTGCATATGGTCCGTCTGCTAAAAGAATAGGGTTTCTGTTTGCAGTCACTCTACAATCTAGTTTGATAATTCGCTTAAGTGATTGATGTAACATTTCTTTAGACTTGTCAGGAGACAGTGTCTGTGGCATATGGGCCCCATATATATGATAGTTTGACTGCTATGACAGAAATATATATTAAAGATCAGCTTTGAAAATGTAGAGTTCTATATTTTACTTGAAGGAAAAATGAAAATAATAAATAAAAATAAACAGCTTATACTATATTTACACGGACTAAATGAGTAAGTTTCTGCTGAAACCTATTAAGATGATGTCGACTATGCACTTAATCATTTTGATGAAAACAAAAACAAAGTGAGAAATAAATAACACACACACATTATATATTGGATACTCTGATGGTATTTAAATTCAAATTTTAGCCAAAACCATTAATTAATACTGTGTACTGGAACACTTGCCTAACAAATATGACCAATGCAACAACAAAATATCCATCAGGTTTCACACAAAAAAAAGTTTTACTGCATAAACAAATTACAATAATTTGCTCTAAAGTGAAAACTGCTCAGACTACGGTTAGAGGAACAAAAAGCCACACAAAACTACGGATTATCTGTATAGTCCTAATTTCAAGCTATACATTTGAAACAAGAAATAAATGTAAACAGACTTCCAATATTAGGAAAATAATGTCCTGAGCTAATCATTCATTGGGCATTACCATTCATAATATCTGCCCACGAAGAGCATATGCACAAGTGTGTTGTCAAAACCAGGTAAACAATGCCAACCTATCTTTCTCCTCTTCAACTTAATTGATAAGTTTTCCCACTGCTCTGTTTTGCATTTTCTACAGGAAGGCTTTTGAAGGTCCTCTAGAATACTGTTTGATTGTTTAAACCTACACTTAATTTTAGCTTTGTCTCTCTGTTTTTAAATTAGCTAAACCCCTACAGTGCAAACTCCACAGAGGCCGCTCTTGTGGCAGCCGATGTAGAGGGTCTGTCCCAGAAACCTCAAATTGTGTGCTGTGTGACAGCAACCCAGTCCCCAGCAATCTGCCCAATTAAAATTCAGCTGTCAGTAAGTGAGATTAATTGCTCTCTGTCTTGGCCTGCTTGTGCACGGTGCTTGTGTGGGTGTGCATGCGTATGCGTGTGTGTGTCTGTGCCTGCCTGCCTGTGTGTGTGTGTGTGTGTGTCTGTGTGTGTGTTTGTATGTATTTTGGGGGGAGGGATCTGGGTGCCAGTAAGACTGGCTAGATTCGGTTACATGCAGAATGATTTGTAATTCTGAGTAATCACTTAGGACAAGCCCTTACACCATTTTATCTGTTCATGACTGTAGGCCAAAGTCAATACTCATAGTATAATAATGAGATGAGGCTAACTGAGCCCTTTTATTAATGCTCTGAGGAGTAAATCCAATGCTGGGATTGTTCCCTTTGAAAGTATCTTTTTCTCTCCCTACCAATGGACCAGCAGGTTAAAATGGCCAGCAGCAGCTATGGTACCTTCTTTAGCCGCACAAGCCTTTGTTTCCAAACAAAAAAATCAGAAAAAACAAAAAAAGTAAAGGGAATAAAATAAACTTCAGGTAGGAGAATTTATTATGTTGGAGTTTCTGCTGCTGTTGGCCACAGAAGATTAAAAAGAGAAGTAATGTAAGCACAGTAAGCCTCAAAAAATAGCGTGCTTTCATATGGAATCAAAATAATCATTTCTGGACTGAGGGAACATATATGTTTAATCTCTGTTTTTATTGCTGTGAGAGAAAAAAGCATTAGCAAAGAAAAATAAAACTTTATACACTCCTGTTTTGAAGTGAATCTTATGTTCAATAGCTATCTTGAAAGAAATGTAACAACTTAACTAGAAAATAATACATTTAAAAAGTTTTCAAAAGGGTGGATGTAGCTAACTACAATGAAGTCAGGTAAACTGACAGATTTTGAATGACTCGGAGGGATACAGAGGGTCTGAAAGATTAATAAATTACTGGATATTTTTAATGTTTTCATGTAAATCTGTTTTTACAAAACAATGGGTTTCTGAATATATCTGCAGAAATTGATAATTTTAAATTAGTATTTTATTCTGTATGAACTCCCTTTCCTGGGAGATACAGATACATTTGTCAGCATTCAGACAAATAATAATAATAATAATAATAATAATAATAATAATAATAATAATAATAATAATAATAATAATAAAGCATTCAGACTTCCTGTAGAGTTCACACACTGCTTGTATGTTCACAACATGCATACCCTGATCCTGTACCCTGCTCTGTTCTTTATTTCAGTCATGCATCCCACAATCTCTATCACCCATCAGTATGAAATCTGTCTTCTTTGCCAAATTAAATGTTATAGTTATATCAGTTATCTTCTCAATTGTAATGCTTTTATTATTGCCAGAACCTCCTTTACTCAACTGAAGCTTGTAACCATGTTTACTTCCTTTTTATTTATTATCAGAATAAATAAATAAAATACAGTGTTACTTTATACTAGAGATTGCATTCAATGCTTAGTCTAAATTCAATTTTTGTTTGTATTTGTAATTGTAGTAAAAGTGGTAGTAGAAGCAGAAGCAATACTTGAAACATGGGTAATATTTTCAAACAGAAAGCAACCTAGAAATCATCTTTGTTTTCTATAACATGCAATATCAATTTGCACAAATAATAGTGACAAGGGTTGTATTATCATAGTATGTAATTCAGTGAAACTTTATTAACTTGATTCTGAGGCATCAGGTAAAGAAAAAATGAAACAATGTTCTCACGAGAGGGACTGATGACTATACAGCTCTGCTCGGGGGGGGTACAGAAAACATCTTTGTTTAATTTCACATAAAAGCAGAGACAAGGATAAGGACAGTAATGTTTTTCCTATGATACCGCTGAACTCGAGAGCAATTAATACGGATTTTACAGCTGAAACGCATAAAAGCGTATGAAAAACAAGTCGCAGAGTGGGGTTGTTGAGCAGTGCAGGGGAGGGCTACCTCAATCAGGCGGTTGGAAGAGTTAAAAGGTTAACTTTGCAGCTTCCCCACCACCACCCCAACCGCCACACCAACGCACACTCTGCACCCAGACACACACACACACACACTCTCTCATCCCCTATAAAACACATTGCGCTGCATCTGGAAGCTAGTCCATGAAAAGTGGCTTCTTCCTGATAGCTGGAAACATTTTCAGCGAAGTGGAAAGCTTCTTCTGGGATTTGGCGCCACTCCAAGAACGCTTTGGGTTTTACAGCTGCTTTACAGCATTTAAAAGCAACATATGTTACCAAAGTACCATTGTTTTCCCACTAAAGACCATTTTTTATGTTTGAAAGTAGCTCTTTAACATCAATTCTATGAAAGTAAAAAAAAAAAAAGAAAAAGTTTAAGACATGAGAGGTGGAAAAGTGTATGTTATTTTCTTCCCCTTTGGTATTAAAAGACATCACTGACATTGGCAGCAATGGATTTTTGATTCCAAGCATGTGACTTTATAGAGCTCCACCATCTGTGCGCTTTACCCTAATTAGTATAATAACCACAAAATATTAACACAACTGTTTCATAAGACAAGCTGCTTTACATATCCATAAGAAGAAGAAGGGAAAAAAAGGAATATTCAAATTGTTGCTAATGAAAAGGGTTTTTAATTTAGCAGTAGAGGGAGAGAAGACCAATAAAAGCCACTCTTAAATATTAAAATGACATGTTTTTGGATAAATCACACCTTTAAGATTCTGCTTATGATTGTTCAGATTTGGTGTTGAATTACATTATTATATGATTGTGAGAGGAATAGAAAATTAAACACATTATGTACTAAAACTATATTTGGTTATAGATTTGTAGCAGATTATATTGGCACTGCATGTGCCTCGTATTCATGGATAAAATGTCATATGCAGTCGTTTACACAGAGTTAATTCTTATGTTGTGGAAATATATGAAGTGCAACTCAGATTTATAATTTGTTGTTATTGCTGTTATAATAATAATAAGAACTAGTATTGTTGTTGTTGCTGCTGTTATTCATATTATGGTTGTTGTTCAAAAAATGAAACATTGACATTAAAAAAAAAAAAAAAGTTAATACATTTTCCTGGAACAAACTCTAATCAGTCTAAAGGTTAATGTTTCTGCTAATTTATAAATGTTAGACTCCTGTCAGCATGAGAAATAAATTGTTTTGAAAGCACTGACATCATAAATTAAGCTTGTCAGTTCCCCTCACTAAAACTGGGAATCAGAAAATGCATTCACCAATGATGTCAGACAGTCAGACTACCCCAGGGGCTATCTTGATTAATTTACAAAACTTCAGTGTGTTGGTGGCTCATAAGGTAATATTCTCACCTTTGGGCTTGGTTGTTATGTGTTCATGCTTTGCCCAAGGCAAGACTCAAGACCTCGTTAGAGTACCAGGAGTTTGTGGAGCCTGGCTGAGGTACTGCAATAACATGCCACACTATACTGCAAGCAATCAAAAAGGGTCACCGAACGAGTGCATTGTTGCCACACACTTTCAAACATAGCTCTGACTGTTCACCCAAGCTTGTTAATTTTAAAATCTATATACTGTGCTGTGAGAAAACAAATTTGCCAAAACATAAGGTTTGTAGAGTTAGAAGTCTGAGAAGTGAACAAATGACCTCAGCCAGCTCCTCCAAGCAGATTTCATTGTACCTTCAAATAGAGAGGAAATGTACTTTCTTCAGTCTGAACAAGGTGATTCATTATGTATGAGGATTTTATTGAAATTTTATAAAATCAGTGAACCTCCTTTAAATATCCTTTGCAAATTGTACACAGGGATTGCGTTTCTATTCTTTGTTACCAGATATAGATCATATTTCTGTTTAGTTACAGCAATACCATTGTCTCCCCCAGTTTCTGTTGCATAGTTATGTGAATTTACGAACAATAACAATATTAAATGGCACTAAATCTTCCCAATGTTTGCCAAGTAGATTTTTCCCAAGAATGGCTCCATTTATGGCAAGTGTTATAAATCCCCAAATGCTGGAAGAATTAAAATAATACAATAATGTTCTTATTTTAATCAGTAATAAAGAGAGCAGTCATTACTTGGAAGAGAGTTCTGACAACTTTCCATCTTTTGTCTCTTTAAACTGAAAACATAATGTAGGCCTACTCTCAATCCTGAATGCATACCATTTCAGAGTCGGTTGTATAAAGTGAACGCAGCCAACTTTCCTTTCATTAGGGAAATTGCACAAGACAGGCCATTGTAAAAATGACTAATCTGAACAATCTCTGAGTATGAATGGGGTTCACGACTGAAGGTAAAATAACATCAGCAATCAATACAGCTAATCAAAGCTAATTATGTGTAGAGCTGCAAACGTTAAATCAGATTTTTTTTACTTCATACAATTGCAGTTGTCCCTTTTTATATTGCTTTATAATCCAAACTCTCCTAATTGCGTACTTCATTGACTTAATACCAAACGTTTTTACACTAAGAGGTGTAGGTGCCTGGAATAAAATACCCGTTGACGTTTTGAGGTTAATTTGCTGCTAGAGGCCAAAGAAGCAAGATAGGTAGAATGATTTGCATTTATAACCTCCTTGTGTTCTTCTAATACTCTAACCTGCATAATGCTGAAATACCAAGAGCAGCTTTAATCACCAACAATAGCGTACGACTACACAACCTTTTTTTGTCTCTTTAAAAGGTCAGATTTCACTCAAACACCCCGTACAACAGATGGTAGGTGTTATGAAGTTCTATCACCAGTCATTACCGCAGCAGATTTGTAGGTTGTCAGAAGTCATTGTAATGGTTCCTTACCTGGCAGACACAGAGATCCGCGCCAAGGGAGGCGGGGGGAGGAGGAGGTAATGAAAAATGTAATCGATAGAATACTCATCTTATTGTTTTTCAATGAAGTGACAAAGCACCCAATTTATTGGCAAATTACTGGGTTAAGAGATGGATTTATTCAATAAATTAATCCCCTGCTGCAAGTTCTGTGCAAATGTGGCTATTTTAGGACAGCCATATTCCATATCTGACAACAAACAGGATTATGCAGTCACTGCTCCCATAAAAAATGGCAATTACAGTAGAGCAAGTGTATGTGTCTGACATCTGCAGAGGAGTGATTTGTATGATGCGTCAAGGACTACTGGCAAGATCAATCTGCCCAAATCCCTATGATAGCAAAATAATAACATAGACCCTCGTTCTGTGGGATGTCGGCCCAATAAGATTACTGTATGGCATCATCAATAATGTCTGAGCTTGAAACTGACACAATCAGCGAGGAATCAATTGTTGCCATCCCTGCTATTGTCATTTGTGCTTTTTCCCTTCAGTTTTAAATGAAGTGGAGAACCCCAATGCTTCAGCCAAGCTCTGTTGTGTCATTTTTAATATGGAGCTGTTACAGTCGAAAATGGCAGTTGAAAGGTTGGGTTAACATCAATCACCTGTTAATTCGTGAGCATAAAGTGTCACTGAAGCTCAGGTCTTGTACAGAACTGGATCCAAAGTTATAAGATTCAGCAAAGGTACCAAGGCACATCCAGTCATTCCTGAGCAATTTGGATTAGCGTGCATCTTTTTTTGACTGTGAATTTGTGATGAACAGGACTGTGCTATAGTTGGAGGCAGCAGTCAAAATGTAGGTCAGCGTTGTAAATAATACTTAGGTCAACAGCTTCTTTGCAGATTTCATTTCTTACTTTGGTTTGGTGATGGAACAATGCCATTATCAATGAATGCAGATAGTAAAAGACACATTTTGTTTTAATCAATGTTTCTTTTTCTCTGAAACCACTTACATGTTTAATAATATTTTTAGCACCTCAGAACAGAGACATCAGGCTACAGGCAGTAGAATCCTTCTTAATTTTTTCTTTTTACAGAAAAACAGTCCCTGTCAAAAGTGTTTCTAAAGCAGTTTTTAATCTTACCGAAACTTAATACCATCTGGGAGATTTGTCAAGGTATTTCTTCAGAAAGATCTCTGGAGATTTCTTCACAGAATGAGAGATTCCTTCATTTAAAATAAAAAACTTTAAAATTTATCTCAATGATTTTTGCATATGTATTTTTTCTCTTTACATACTTTGTACTAAAGCATAATAATGAACAAACCAAACTCACCTTCTTTGACTCTTTCAAAGTCAATATTTATCACTACCTATAGGGAGCAGCTTGTGACATTGTACTCCAGCACAATAGCTCTTGTGTGATGTTCAAACATGAGTCAGTGTTGAGAAAATGTCCTATCCTATTTAATGTAACAATCATTTGAAGCAGTACTGTATTTCCTTAACCTGACTTATTTATTCAGTGACAGATAAGCAGAGTTGAGCTGAATTACTTTTAGGAAATATGTCTTGATTAACTGAATTAATGTACTCATTTCCAGTATGTTTAATGTGCTTAATATTATATACAATTTTTTATTTTTTATTTTGCTGTTATTGCATTACTCATGCTAAACTGTTCTAATATATTTTTAAATAAACCAGTTTAGCAGGATGAATACAATCTGTCATTATGGTGTACATTATAATTTTGTAGATGTAACAGGGTGTGTTTAATTTGTAACACAAGTGAACTAGATATTGGAAACACCAATAAAGAGCTCATTCTGAGGATATTCTGCAGATTCATTATAATGCCTTGCTTTTGAATTGGAAAACCAGTTGGAATGGTCTGTATATCTTCAGATAACCTGAAGCTAGTGACTCCAACATATAGGTGATTCCCCATCTTATGAACCAAGCAACATGATCAGATATGGTCTCCGTATCTCCATACATGAATACATTTTGGGGACCTAGGAAAATACTTGTAAGGGCATTCCACTCTTCATTACCTGTGAAACCTTTTTCCTCAGACAAGGGGTGTATCGAGGCCATGCGAAGCAATGTGACCTACCGGTACGAGCAGGGGACCAGGCTGTGTAGTGATTCTGTTTTGTAGGCCCAGTGATTTAAAATGTGACCCTGGGCCAGTTGCTTTACCTCCTTCTGCTTCAGTTCAACCAGCTGTAAAATTAGGTACAAGCAGGACCCCAGTGGTAATGAGATGTGGCATCTCACTTGGGCTAACCTCGGGAAACAGTTTCTATAAATACATTCTATAAATAAAGTAAACCTTGGCTCAGCCTGTGCTGCTTTTTAAAAGGTCACAGTTTGCAGAGCGCAGGTTCTCGCGCAGACCTGATCTTTCTTTTATTTTATTTTTTAGGAATACCTGATTGCATTTGTATCTGACACATTTATTATACAATATACCAGATGAATCTCTTTTGCATTAGCGGATGTACAAAATGGTCATTGTGGAAAGCTGACCCATGCCCAAGCCTTTTTATCAGGTGTCAGGATGCAGAAGCACACAGCTCAGTGGAAGTTGGCGTCCCACTCACTGCAGGGCTGGAAAGGGCTGCACTTTTGCTCTGTAGGAGGTCCAGTTTGTGTTGATTTCATTGGTTTGTTTACTGATGTTCATACTGTAAAGTCACAGTGCATTCCATATACAACTGTTATATATTAGGCACATTGTAACAATAATTCAATAAGAATGTGACCATGCATTTACATCTTTCCTATTTTAGGCTAGACTCTTCCTAGAAAACTCTCCAGTTTCGTACACTTCAATTTCAATAACGTCAGTGTCATTTCTTGTAAGGCCATTAAGAGATATTTCACCCGCTCAACAAGCTGAAACACATCTGTCAGTCCACAAACCCCCGATGTCATATTAAAGCATAACTACTACTTTTTAGTCTTATGTCATGTCTTATTATGCCTAGACACTTTACAGCACAACAATAACTGAAACTTAATATAGAGTGTTCTTGCCTGCAACTCAGACTGGGTATAATCTCATGATTATAATTACTTACCAATTGACTTGGTTTTACATACTCAGTAAGCACACTTAACCCCCTCTCCCTCAGCGATGCAGTGCTGATTATCTCTGGTGAAGCCCCAAGTTCTAGATAGTATTTCAGGATGGAAAATGTGTTTTGAATCAGGGGTGTGGGTGGTATCGCTGGCTTGAGGATGTTTTTGAATAGTGTGAGAAAAGGTTGTCTCTTGCACATTTATCACCGAACGTCTAATGTCAGAAACAGGACATGTATAATACAGCAATGGAAAGCTGCCATTTCTGCTATGGGAAACACAAGACTGGTGTGGGATGGAAACCAAGAATGAGAGCATTCCAGGTGCAATGTATATTCAAGAAGCACGGGTTCCAGTCATACAGTCGATGAATCCATTAAGCTGTACTGAGTGGTTTTAAGATTATTATTTTTTTCCCATCGTCAGGTTTTATTCCTTTTAAGTGCTTATGTGAGAAGAACAAACTGCATTCCTGAAATGTATTTCCCCCGGTTGAAAGCAGCCTGTAAATTGCCTGTAATGCATGAAGCCTTCACTTTGGGCATTGTCATACTATTTTACTGGTGCTTGTAACCCTGGGGGCGAACAACGCTAAAGTTTTAGAACAGTACCCTGATGGCATATGTACAAAATATATCTTGAGATTAACAGCAGTTACAGGCTGATTAAATAGACGTGTATTAAATAATAATCTTTTTTAAAATGAATCCACAATATGGTCTCATCTAGAATTTATGTTTTTGCTATGAATGTTTTATCTTGAGAATTTTATGGAAATTAAAAGTTTGGCCAGTCGTAACTTAACATCAGCAAGTTCATTGTTCATGACAGAGAATATCTAGATGGCATGATTTCACAGACTCTTCCAAGCAAAATGATGCACTGGCAAACATTTTCAGTATTTATGTATATGTGTATGTATTTATATGTATTTGCTTTCTAGGGGCTACTCTGGTAATACATCGGCGGTATGCGTGGCAATGCAGACGCCGTGCTGGGATATCTGTTTTATTTGAGTCAACATTTCTATATCTTAAAGCTTGACTCACTTTTCACCATCCTAAGTAACTTTATTTTCTTTAAACATGGGTTATTGACTTAGAATAAGAATGTGAAAAAACTTATTCATGTACTATTTTAACCCAAAAATGTAGAAGAAAAATATTAAGTGAAAACAAAATGGGCTTATTGTATCCATTTTAACATTTAATTTTAATGCAAACACTATGTTGGAAATGTAATTTGTTTTCTGTATAAAAGATCTTAAAACTGTGAAGAACGTGCAAGGATCCAGAGTTCCAGATTTATTTGTTTATTAGAACATAAGAACATAAGAAAGTTTACAAATGAGAGGAGGCCATTCGACCCCTCGTGCTCATTTGGTGTCCATTGATAACTGAGTGATCCAAGGATCCTATCCAGTCTATTTTTAAATTTTCCCAAATTTTCAGCTTCAACCACATCACTTGGGAGTTTGTTCCAAATTGTAACAACTCTCTGTGTTACAATTGTCTCCTGTTTTCTGTCTTGAATACCTTGAAGCCCAATTTCCATTTGTGTCCCTGCTGATCTGGAAAAGTTCCTCTAGTTTGATGTGATTGATGCCTTTCATGATTCTGAAGACTTGAATCAAGTCCCCACATAGTCTCCTCTGTTCCAGGGTGAAAAGGTTCAGTTCCCTCAGTCTCTCACTAGGACATTCCCTTCAGACCTGGAATAAGTCTGGTTGCTCTCCTCTGAACTGCCTCTAGAGCAGCGATATCTTTCTTGAAGTGTGGAGCCCAGAACTGTCCACAGTATCCAGATGAGCTCTAACTAGTGCATTGTACAGTCTGAACATCACTGCCCTTGTTCTCAGTTCTACACTTTTGACAATATACCCTAACATCCTGTTGTCTTTTTTATTGCTTCCCCACATTGTTTGGATGGAGAAAGTGAGGAGACCACATAGACTACTAGGTCTTTCTCATGCGATACTTCATCTAGTTCTATTCCTCCCATAGTGTAATTATAGTGGACATTTTTGTTACCTGCATGTTATATCTTGCACATGTCCACACTGAATTTCATCTGCCAGGTGTCAGCCCAAAACTGAATATTATCTAAGTCCCTTTGAATAGCCTGTGCTGCTAAGATGGTATCTACTGAGACACCTATTTTAGTATCATCTGCAAATTTGACAAGTTTGCTAAATATCCAAGAGTCCAGATCATTAATATAGATTAGAAAAAGCAGTGACCCTAGTACTGATCCCTGTGGCACTCCACTAACAACCTCACTCCAGTTAGAAGCAACTCCTATACATCAACCAGTTCATTAGCACCTGTTGTCACTAAGGAGATGAGGTTTGAAATAACAAGAAGAGATTAACAAAGTCAGAGCACAGAGAAGAGTGTGTGATATAATTGCAAGAGAAAAATACCATAGTGACAATGCCCTGTATATGTAAAATACAAAGACAGTTAGATCATCATTGGATGAACTGCATCCCAAGGGAAATTACATTTGAACCCTATGGAAGATGGTAAGATGTTGGACATTGTTGACAATGATCAATGTTCATGGAATATGACTAGATACAAACTGAGATATATAGGCTAATTAGAATGACAAAGATGATGATTTGGGACACATTTTGTAATTAAACATTCTCCAAAATTATATTTCTTCACAAACATCCATAGCAGCTTTAGAATGAAATGGAACTTAATTGCTTGTGTTCGGGCAATTTTATTTTTGTGCCTCTCATTGGTGGAATTTTTCTAATTCAGAATAAACTTGGGTTAATCAGAGACAGTTTAAAGAAGCATGCAAATGTATGCAAAAAGAAACACAGTTAAGATAACTTTTAGGTAAATATTATTACATGTTCATGTAATCAGTGATCAAATGCATTAATTAGTCTCTTAAACAAGTCCTTATTTTGACTAAAGCTATTCCCTGCCATACATAAACAGAGTTTTACTAGTATATTTTACAGAGCTGGGTCTCTTGTAGGGTTGCATGAAACACCTCTCTGTTACTATCCTGGGAATACTGTTAATGTAAGGCCTATGACATTGTCCAGAATCATTCCCTGGATATTACTTGGGGCCTCACAGGAACTGCCTTTCTGACTTTCTTCACTTCTGTGGGCTAGTGAGGAAAATTCCTCAGGAATCTTTTAGTCTGGGGAAACCAAAATAACTCAAACAAATCAAGCAATTATTGATGTTAGGAAGTATTTCAGCAATGTAAACTACTTACTTATTTGACGGGATCATGGGATTCTCAGGTGTTTAATATCCTTATTCTTAATTGCTCAAAAACATTAATTAATACATTTTATATTTTCTTTATTTCCTACAATTTAAATATTTTCAGATAAAAATAAACTATAATCAGAGGGATTTTAGTTTTCCTCTGTCAGTTTGTGTTTTTGTAAGAATACAAAAAGTATATCTTTTATAATATAAACCTGAAAGATGCATTATAAAATTAGAAAGACAGCTGTTTTGCAATTCTTGGGGCAGTGTGTTGAAGACAGACCATTTAAAGACTCTTGCTCCTCTGACTTTCTGTTTGCCTTCAAGAAATACAATGTGGTTTTGAGATGACCCAGTGACACGGTGATACACAGCAACATCTTTCACCACTTCATCCCCAAGTTGAAATCTTTGATTTTGAAGAGAACTTGTTCTGTGTTCACATCCCTATTGGTCTGTTGTTAAATCACAGTCCCACCACATTGCTCAGTAAAGTCTAGTACAAATTGTGCTTCTTCTTGATTAAATATGAACGATACTATATATATATATTTATATACGCATTGAATGTAAAATGGAAAACAAAACATGCCAGACCTTTGAGAAAAAGAGAAAACAGTAGCACTTTTGAGTGATCTGCATCTACCAGTGCATTAAGTGAGAAAGCAGGAAAACACACTGCCTTTTTGATCTTGTACAAAATACATAGTCTTGTAATGAATTGGGAAAATATTATCCAATAGCTTATATGCTCCCATAGTTCCCATAGTTTGTTTGATTGCTTGTTATCTTTTGTAAGGATATGATATACAATTAGATCCATAAATATTTGGACAGTGACACAATTGTCATCATTTTGGCTATATACACCATCGCAATGGATTTGAAAGGAAACAATCAAGATGTGCTTCAAAGACTTTCATCTTTCATTTGAGGGTAGTTACATCCAAATTTGTGGCCCCCCAATTTTAGGGTCTCAAAAGTAATTGGACAAACTAACATAATCATAAATTAAATTGTCTTCAGCAAGTGAAATGCATGCTCAATTGGATTCAGGTCAGGTGCTTGACTTGTCCATTGCAGAACATTCCACTTCTTCACCTTAAAAAAGTATTGGGTTTCTTTCGCAGTATGCTTCGGGTCATTGTCCTTCTACACTGTGAAGTGCTGTCCAATGAGTTTTGAAGCATTCGGCTGAATCTGAGCAGATAATATAGCCCTAAACACTTTCGAATTCATCCTGCTGCTTTTGTCAGCAGTCGTGCATGCCCATGCCAAAACACTACCTCCGCCATGCTTCACAGATGAGGTGGTATGCTTCGGATCATGAGCAGTTCCTTCACTTCTCCATACTCTTCTCTTCCCATCATTCTGGTACAAGTTTATCTTTGTCTCCTCTGTCCATAGGATGTTGTTCCAGAACTGTACAGGTTTCTTTAGATGTTTTTTTTCAAACTCTAATCTGGTCTTCCTGTTTTTGGGGCTCACCAATAGTTTACATCTTGTGGTAAACCCTCCGTATTTACTCTGCTGAAGTCTTCTCTTGATTGTTGACTTTGACACAGATACACCTACCTCCTGGAGGGTGTTCTTGATCTGGCCAACTGTTGTGAAGGGGTTTTTCTTCATCAGGGAAAGAATTATTCTGTCATCCACCACAGTTGTTTTCCGTGGTCTTCCGGGCCTTTTGGTGTTCCTGAGCTCACCAGTGTGTTCTTTCTTTTTAAGAATGTACCAGATTTGGCCACACTTAATGTTTTTGCTATCTCTCAGATTGGTTTGTTCTGATTTCTCAGCCTAATGATGGCTTGCTTCACTCGCAGTGACAGCTTTTTGGACTTCATATTGAGGGTTAACAGCAGCAGATTCCAAATGCAAATGCCACACTTGAAATCAAACCTAGACCTTTTATCTGCTTACCTGTAATTGAACTAATGAGGGAATAACACACACCTAACCACGGAACAGCTGAGACAGCTGAGCAGCCAGTTGTCCAATTACCTTTGAGCTCCTACAATTGGGGGGACCACATATAACAATGGGTGTAATTCCTACACTGTTCACCCAATTTGGATGTAACTACCCTCACATTAAAGAAGAAAGTCTACACTTGAAGCACATCTTGATTGTTGTCTTTCAGATCCATTGTGGTGGCCTACAGAGCCAAAATGATGACAATTGTGTCACTGTCCAAATATTTACAGACCTAACTGTATATACAGAGCATACAGATTGTATGTATGTGGTTCAACTGTAAGGAAATTAACTGATCGGCGTAAGATTCTTTAAAATGAGTTTTAACTTACCAGAAGCCTTGGTCCTTGGCTGTTCACACCTAGGACCAAGGCTGGAACATCCCCATCATCCTTGTTGGAAAACTGTAGAAAAACGTAATTGTTTTTCAGTGAAGGACAGCATCTGCAAATGAGTTTGATGTGACAATGGATTTGTTTTTTGTTTTTTTAAATAAATGTCACCTATGGCACTGAGAAGATCTGATATATTTATTTTAGGTGTCCACTACATTGCAGTATCTTCGTGGTTAGGCATTATGTAAGTTCGAAACATTGACTGTTAACCCCCAAGAAACTATTAAAGAAGTTTAAATTAGACTTCAACTGAGTTCTAGAGTTCGACTGATATGAATGTTAACATAAACCCCATTCACACTGAAACAATTGCCGGCAATTTGCTGGCATATTGTTGCCGGCTAGGTCTATGTGAATGGGTCATTGCCGGCAAATTTAGCGTCAAGTTCGTTTGACACAGTGCGTCAGCTAACTGACGTGACCAATCAGAATAGGGGCGCATTTTTGCGACCACAACACGACAAGGTTACCTTTGAACAAGAACTGGTGACCGTAACAAGAAACACACTGGGTTGTTAGAAATGGCGGAGGTTGAAAATAATATAGTTGCAGCAATTCTGAGTGTTATTGATGAACCAACAGGTTGGTATATGTAATGCTAACTATTGTCACACATGTCAGAAGTAATGTACCAATAAATCATACAAAATATATTATCTCTATACAGGCAAACGTGTTACCCCCTCACATTGGGTTAGTTTGAAACAAAATCAGTTGGGTTAATTTGCTTTGAAACAATGTATCAGTCACTTTGCTTGCTGTTCACTTGCCTTGTGTACAAACGCGCTCAGTTCGTAACTCGGGTTCGTTTTCGTGATTCACTTCCGTGTTTTCTCAGGACTCCGATCATATTGCAATAATCAAGTGAGCTTGGTTCCTTTTGTATTAATAAAACCCTTACATTTTACATGATTAGTGCATATAAGAAATGGCAGCATAATGCATACAATAACAAATACATATGACTACATTGTATTGTTTACTGTATATTTCCTATATACGTGTGTAAATTTGATTTTGTATATTGCATTATGCTTTGAACTGTACTGTAGTTTTGCACTATAATAATAAAGACAGCAATACTACATGTAGTCTAACACATTTGACTACTTCTGATACAACCAAATAATACACGGGTGCATTCACGTTGTGCACAATGTGCGCAGATCCGACCAGCAAAGCGATTCATTTTCATAATCGTATGACAACAGTCTGAATATTGACCGCATCCCACTGTCTATTTAAACACACTGTATGCAGTTATACAGAACAAAACAATAGGCTGCTATATTTGTGAATATTATAATCAGCGTTGCGCTGCCGAATGGTGATTGTTTTGCCTATATAAAAATATACAATAACACCGTAGTGTGACATCTCCTAAATATCCATCTCGGAGTATTTTACTGCTTCTGCCATATCTTTAAACGCAGAAATGATCACACTTGTACACACACGTCCAGAGTTCGGGTCTGCTCTCCGGATCCACGGGCTTCTGTAGCGTCTTGTCCCCAGGGCCACAGCGCTCTTGCCGGCAATCTCTGTTTTCTGTGTGAATGCATCCTTGCTGGCAATTTTCCGGCATTCAAATCCAGTGTGAATGGGGGCAACGGGAAAAAAGCAGGCATATGTTGCTCTGGAAAAAATTAAGAGACCACTGCAAAATTATCAGTTTCTCTGGTTTTACTATTTATAGGTATGTCTTTGGGTAAAATGAACATTTTTGTTTTATTCTATAAACTACTGACAACATTTCACCCAAATTCCAAATAAAAATATGAATGGAATGGAATGGCTGCCATACATGTAGAAATTTGCATTGGTCTCTTAATTTTTTCCAGAGCTGTATGTATCAGTTCATTATTGATGTTGATAACTGTTTTTTCTATATGAATTAAAATATTATTACTTGGTACATCCGATGCATTGTATTTTCTTCTCTAACATGAAGGTTTACAATAAACTGTAATCTTAGCTATAAACACACAAAAAAGAAAATAGGATGATTTCATGACTCACTTGTAAGCTGGAATTTGAACGGGTGGGTGGGTGGTAAGGTTTTATTTCAGGCTTTTGTGTTTCAAAATTGGCACAAACTATCACTGAATCCTCAGAATTCAGAAAGGCTACCAAGCAGGCAATTCAAGTTAATATTATGATACGCATTGTAAAATATGAGGAAATGGCCACTTTCCCTAAAATCTCCCATGGGCTTTCACTTCGGCAATGGGCAGACGTCATTTGTGGGTCAGCGAGCTAATGCTAAAAAGATGTCTTCTTGAAATCCTGCATTTATCAGGGTATTCTATGTCATGTTCAACCTGGTTAATTCTCCCTGGAATGCTCTCTTTCAGAAGAGCCAGGGCTAAATGGGACAGCTGAGATATTATCTGTGCTACCCCCGCTCTGCGCAGGCCTTTTCAAACACACTCTTGATTTCAGTAGATGGCACTCAAGGAGAAAAACTACCATTCAAAAAATGTATGTATTGTGTCTTATGTGTGTATAACTGGGTATATGTTTGTTTATTTATATTTGTTTATTCTTTATTTAAAAATAAGATGAATCAAACTTAATCAGTGCCTTTTGTCGAGATCATTTAAAATCCCAAATACATCCATCATGTGGTGCCACAAATGCCTATAATTTTGTGAGCCACTGGGTACAGAATTGTGATATAGGGGCTCCAATGATTTGGGGTGACTGTGAAATTAACACTAATAACACAGTTTATATTTGCATGTTTTCTGGACTCTTTCTAAATATATTCCTCCAATGAGAGCAATGAGGAAATTAATCCTGTCTAAGATGTGTGGGATGCTATGAACTTTCTGTGGCTGACCATGCGTGTGGCAGCGATGGGTCTGGTTTGTGGGGTGATCTAGGTCTCCAGGTAGTTTCTGGCAGTAAATCAGCTCAGGATCTCAGACTCAGGGAAGATCTCAGACCCAGGGAGGATCTCAGACCCAGGGCTCCTAGCTATTGAGGAGTATGGGCACTGGTTGACCGGTTGACCTGTGACAAACTCCTCCACAACCTGTATTAAAGAACAGTTCAATATTGCTTGAGATGTAGCTCTCTCCAATTCAGGAATCACTTACAACCCGGGATATAGGATGACCAATAAACTATACCTGCTTATTACCATGTAATTACATGTAATGAAATAAATCCCAATTAGAAGTGGACTTTCTTCACTGATAACTAGTGGGATGATCTAGATGTTGTTTAATGGAAACCTCTTCTATAATGCTATTTTAAATGCATTACAATATTGGAAATTATTCCGAAGTCAATTTCCTTTAATGAACAATCAGATGTTAAATCAGGATCTAGTGGTAGTACTGGTGTAATAGCCAGGATGCTTTGTTTGAATACAAATCTTGACCTCTAAAAATGTACAGTTCATAGTGTTTCAATATTTAATAAACTGGGCCTATAGATCTTTACTTATCAGGCCTCAGTGTGCTCAAGACCTGTTTCTTGCTTTTCGTTTGTGAACACTCACTCCATGAAATGCCTACGTGTCCATTTTATGGCAAATATTGTTTCTTTAAAATAGTAAAGCACATCTCAGGGTCTTTAGTTCTGTCTTAGACACCAGCGTTGGTTTTATGTGGTATGTTCGAGTGTTAAGATGCTTTCTGGTGGCAGAATCACCATGTATTTGTTCCCATCATTTTCCCTTCCCATCTAAAGTATTTATAAGGAAATTCTACAAGAGTGAGGGTCAACTATGAACATTAACCGATAGTGGTTGTAGTATAAAGGAAGCCTCAAGACCCATCTCTGTGGCTGTCAAAAGGGTTGTGTTTTTTAAAAGATGGCATAATATGTTCTGACATAGGGGAGCTGGTACGGTGCTTTTAAGTGCACCCAGTTTTTAGTAAGTTGGTTCAAAGTATCAGGCCTTACATATCACACAAAAAACTGTTCAGAGTAGATTTTTAAAGTTGGTATTTTATGTGCACAAACACTACATGCGTAGTTATTAAACAAATATATATATTTGAGTGAAACTCTGTCTTGACATTGACCACTTATATAAAAAAAGGACAATTCTTAAGAGTGGTAATGATTATATATTATTTATTGTATACCGATCTCTGTTTGGACAGGATTCATTTGAATTAAACAAATAGTTGTTATTTTTTTCTTATCCATAGGTTATATTACATTAGATTTTAATCAATGAGAAGGAAATCTAGCACCACTAAGCTAACGAGAAAAGGACAGTGTCGTTCCCCGTGGCTTTGGGCCCTTCAACTATCAGTCCCCACAGCTCTGTTTATGTTCCTCTACAGATCTCCCTCTTGTGAAGCAGATTGTTTTTCTAATTGTTCAGCCCTTTGAAAATTCTCCTTAAGTGTCCCAGTGCCATCCAGGAGAAAGAGGGAGAAATCCTTGTGTTAAAATGTCCCCCCTAGTTTTATTTGCAGCCTATTAACAACTGTTACTGGAGCTTTAATTATGCCCCTGTGATCCTGGAGATGTGGCGGGCGCGTGTCATTTTCCTCTCGGGGGACACTTTATAATTACCAGCATCCATCCTGCCTGCCTGTGCGCGGCTGCTTCTTTTTTTATTACCACGACAATAATCACTCCGTCTCTGTGAACATCTGTTCTGTGAGCGATGAGTGGAAAGGGCCCCGTGCCTGTCTGACAAGGCTGCCTCCATGCATCTTCCCCTTTGACCTTTTCAAACAGTTTTACAGCTAATTTGTTTATGGGGGGGGTGGGGGGGAAGGCAGATATGCCTCACCAGTATGCAATTAATTGCCCAGATTTACAAATAAAAGGCTTTTCTGTCGGCTCTTCGGCATTTCAACAGCTCATATTTATGATGTGAGTTTTGATATGGGTGAGTTCACTGACTTGCCCTGCAACTAATATTCAAAGCAGATGAATCTAAAACCTAGTAAATGCTTTTTCAAAGACTTATTTTTTTTGTCTTCTTTATTATTCAAGTGCTCTGGGGCAGCTCTGGTGACTGAAGAAGAAAAACCTAGAGTCGGGGGCAAGGCATTTTTTTCAGACTGGGCTGAAGGATCCTATCTGGTTGGGAGTCTGAGGTTTAAAGAGAATTCATAACAAATAAATAAATAAAAAGATTTCTGATTACACCTGTTATGCAGTCTAGTTTTGTTCAAATTGTAATATAGGTAGATTTCAAAAGCATCTCCCACTGGCTTTCTGGAGGTAAAATGTCAGGGAAGGAAAGCGTGAAACCAAGAATACGTTTCATAGTCAAACCCTGGTATATTCTTTGAAGTCTCCTGAAAAATAAGTCTTTTCAAATGTATAAATTGTCAAAAATTTAAAACGCTACCATATTTCTAATAAGTGACCAATATATTAATGTGTTTTTAATACTAAAACAAAATTGGCTTTATCCAGCCTGATAAAATCATATAGTTTCCTATCTTAAAAAATAATATATCAGATTATTGTGTCAGTAAAGACAATGGTGGAGTTTGTTGTCCATAGACCTGGTATATCTTACGTAGCAATTATTTCAAATGTTGATGGTGTTGTTTAGGTTTAGTTTTGGTTTTTCTTTTTTGTTTTGTGTAAAACGCCACTGTGTTGCTTGACCTTTTAACAGTGTCAGGGTTATCCTCGCCCGGGAAAACAAGACTGAGCAGGAAGGTTAAGAATACACGAAAATATGTGCTGCAGGTGTAGGTATTAAATTGGAGATCTCTGCTGACGGAGGGGCTATTTCGGCAGAAGACAGGTGAGAGCAGGGCAGGCTATCTGCTTGAGCAAACTGACTCCACTGTGAACCTGAAGGACAATCTTCAGCCGGGAAAATTGGGCTATTCGTTCTCCATGCTTCGTCAATCCAGGGCCACTTTCAGCCAGAGATTGCTGATATTGCCAGATTGCATTGATTTATACTGTGTTGTTGTAAAGTGTACAATAGCTCGTTTTGCTTCAGACTAAGACTACCAGGCATATTTTACTCAAGACCATAATAAACTTCAGCTGATATGACCTTTTTAACTTCTGAAAAACATTTACGGGAACAGCAAACAAATTTAACTTAAAAAATGTTGAAAAGAAGTATAAATTGTAGCATCATGTTATTCTGTATACATGCTTGGATAGAGACTGGTAACAATCTTTAATCTCATTGTATATAATTATATTATTTGAAAAGGAAGTTTAACATTTGAACTAATCAGGAGCTGTATTTTGTTTTACTTTAACAGTGAACTTCACACTTTTTTTATTGATTCAACTGGAACATGAAAATAAATACCCTAATCAATTAGTCTGAACATATATCTAAAAAAAAAAAAAAAAAGTTTTTATATAGCAAAACGCAAACAACATGAAGTCCATATCTCAATTAAGGCTCCCACATGCCACGCTATTTTGTTAACATTTCATTTCTGTGTTTATTGACCAGGTAAGAAAAATGTAGCCCATACTGCAATGCTGTAATAAAGACTACAATTCTAGACTTATAAATCATATATAGGTTACTTCTTTGGGGACTCTTGATTTATTTATTTTAAATCTGTTAAGACTGGTTTATAAACCACAGCACAGTTGATACATAAATGATTGGCAGGCTACTCTTCAAAATGTTATTGATTTCTCTAAAAATGTGAAGCACTAACATTGATAAGTTTTGAAAAAAGGGGCAGAAGGTGAAAAAAAAATCTAATAAAGAATGCATGAGCTATCTGGAAAAGTTTATTCCCGGTTTAAAATTACGGTGAGATAAGTGAAGTGGAATAAAAAGTAAATGCTACAAAAATAAATAGTATTGAATAGAAAGCTGCAAGTACCTTTTGTGTTTCAGTAGTAATATCTAAATATATTGCATATTTCCCCCCCTGCCTTAAATTGCATAAAATGTATGAACTTCAGCATTTCACTTAACACAGTATAGTCTATTAGCCTGGAGGCTTAACAAGCCAACACATTTTGTCCTGGTCTAAAACTGGTGTATGTTATAACTGGCTCCTCACCTTGTGAATTAGTATAATTAAATATCAATAAATCGCTTGAACGGCTCTGATGGAATCGAGACACTGGAATCCATTCATAGAACTTTATGTCTCCAATGTGGCATTTATGTTTAGTGCATTCTTCTTCATTATTTTCAGAAGAACAATCGTACAAAAATTAGGATTAGGATTGTGAAATTGGACACTGAAGTGCTTGCCTATTTCCCAATTTTTCTAATCAACTATTCTGGTACATCTGACTTAAAGTATCCACACTTAATCAAGTCTACACTGACAGTAGACGGACCACTTACTATTGGTTGAACCTCTCTGTGAAGAATGCGCTGTTATTATATACTGTATGTATACACATCTGCCAGTACAGGCTGGCACACTGCCATGTGTAGGGAAATATGAAGATGTGGATCTGAGGAAAGCATTTTAACCACATTATTATAAAATTTAGTCACACCCCCCTGTGAAGAAGTGTATTTTTTTAATGTAGAATATGTTTCATATATTTTTTGACATTTGCTTTTTCCTTGTGTATGTGTGTTCAGAGGATTGAAAACAGCTGGTTTAACATCACAAGAAAACAAAAGTCTTTGGCATGGTGTGGGTCCAAACCAGCAGGCATATGAAAGCCTAGCCATTTGTGCACTTCTTATGCAAATGCTGTCTACGATGATAAATTGATACTGACTCCACTCTCCCTTTCTTTTTTGTTTGCAGTGGGCTGTACAAATAGTGAAAGCAGCAATCAAGCTCTTTAACCATGTTATTATCTTTACATTTGTAGCTGCCTTGAAGGAAACACTATGCTGGGCTTGTGCTTTGGGGGTCACCAACTGCACTGCACAACACCTTCCTACATGACACAGGACAGCAAACAAATATGTTATATCAACACATTTGACAGCATGCTGTAAATAATGACAATAAATGTGGGAAAGTGTGTCACTTTCTTAGCAATGGTTGTATATGGGCACAACTGATATATAGTGACACTGTGTGGGGTTGGACATGGTGTCTGGAGCTCAGGTAAACAACACACATGGATATGGTGCAAAAGTGTGTGTTTATGTAAAGACAAAACTTACATACAAAACTCAAATAAACACCTAGCTCCTCTCAAGCCTAAACTAAACACATGGACTTCAGATCCCTCTCTAAACATAGATTTAACGATAATCACATACACAGCAGCAAACGATCAAGTCTGTATCCGGCACAGTGCAATTCAGGGCGGTCCCTCACCTTGTCGCCCAGCACAGAGTCACAATATATTTAAATAGACACACACACATATATAAAGGTAAACAAATAAAACCCACAATGCACATACATTTGTACAGTATATAAAGTAGTTTTGCTGGAGGTGATGTGAATTTATTTTCAAAGTAGTTTGCGTGTCTTAGGATTGTGAAATTGGACACTGAAGTGCTTGCCTATTTCCCAATTTTAACGGGAATCTGTCATCACAATACACTAACATCTTATCTCCTAAACATCCCAATTCCAACCGCAAACCTTTTCCTGTCTAAATATTAAGATGAAAAATTAACTTGCACCTAATTTCGTCCACATTTCACACAGGCTCCTTCCTGTGATTCATTGCGTAGAAACGGCATTGGTTTGGAAATTGAAATCGTCATGGCCGAAGATAAAAGTGAGCAATTGGAAAAAATACACAATTGCTCAGAGTAAGCAGTAAAGACACCTTGTGGGAATATAAAGTTTCTCTTCAACCCATGGGCCAGATGCATGCACAGCAATTCATGACAAGAAAATGAACGTGAAAAATTAGAACCATCTAAACCTTTTTTTTTTTAAACAGGAATAAAAAATAGTACTTTATACTTATGTATATATGTAAAATAGAGATGGATCAATAGATAGGTAAATAGAGATATACTATATGCTGAAACTGTGAAAAGGGAAGTAGCTTACATTTTTTTTAAATTAAAAAAACTCTTGATCAAAGGGATCAGAAAGCTTTCCGTTTAAGCTAGTGAAATTTTTAAGCTGTTTTATTTATTCACTTTTAAGAAAGAAATAAGCGCACAACATTTGGCAGCTATGACATTAATGAGCAACACATTTGAAGTAAAAATCATAAATATGCATAAAGATATTAGGTTGGTTTTAACTGTAAGCACCTGTCTACTTAACACTGACAGAAAATCATTGACTGACTTTATGAATGTTCCTTCCATAAGCCACATGTGTCCTTTTTTATTTAACATAGCAGTTCGTCGTCAGTGACAGTTGCACAGTGCTGACAATCTGCATCTGGAAAAAAAAATGTTTTCAGAGGTGTCAAGCTCTGTGATGATGGCTCAAGGTTAAGGTATCTTGCTCCACTTTTTTTCGGGCCAGAAGCGGCTGTAATGTAAATTAATAATGCATTTTTAAAGTAGATATGAAATACAAGGATATATCTGTCATGTCAACTTCTAAATCCAAAACACTGAAGTCAAAGGGTCTTGCATTTTATTTTTATCAGTTCATGCACAACAGCCAAATTTAGGGTATTAAAAATGAATGACTCTGAGGTACATAAGATGTGTAGGTATATACATTTAGGTCCATAAATATTTGGACAGTGACACAATTGTCATATTTTTGGCTCTGTACGCCACCACAATGGATTTGAAAGGCAACAATCAAGATGTTCTTTAAGTGTAGACTTTCATCTTTAATTTGAGGGTAGTTACATCCAAATTGAGTGAATGGTGTAGGAATTACACCCATTTTAATATGTGGTCCCCTCAATTTTAGGTGCTCAAAGGTAAGAACATAATAACATAAGAAAGTTTACAAATGAGAGGAGGCCGTTCGACCCATCGTGCTCGTTTGGTGTCCATTAATAACTAAGTGATCCAAGGATACTCCAGTCTATTTTTTAATGTTCCCAAATTTTCAGCTTGCAGTTTGTTCCAGGTTGTGATGACTCTCTATGTGAACAAGTGTCTCCTGTTTTCCATCTTGAATGCCTTGAAGCCCAATTTCCATTTGTGTCCCCGGGTGCGTGTGTCCCTGCTGATCTGGAAAAGCTCCTCTAGTTTGATGTGGTCGATGCCTTTCATGATTTTGAAGACTTGGATCAAGTCCCCACGTGGTCCAGGGTGAAAAGGTTCAGTTCCTCAGTCTCTCAGTAGGACATTCCCTTCAGACCTGGAATAAGTCTGGTTGCTCCTCTGAACTGCCTCTAGAGCAGCGATATCTTTCTTGAAGTGTGGAGCCCAGAACTGTACACAGTATCCAGATGAGCTCTAACTAGTGCATTGTACAGTCTGAACATCACTGCCCTTGTTCTCAATTCTACACTTTTGACAATATACCCTAACATCCTGTTTGTCTTTTTTATTGCTTCCCCACATTGTTTGGATGGAGAAAGTGAGGAGACCACATAGACTACTAGGTCTTTCTCATGCGATACTTCATCTAGTTCTATTCCTCCCATAGTGTAATTATAGTGGACATCTTTGTTACCTGCATTGAATTTCATCTGCCAGGTGTCAGCCCAAAACTGAATATTATCTAAGTCCCTTTGAATAGCCTGTGCTGCCGAGATTGTATCTGCTGAGCCACCTATTTTAGTATCATCTGCAAATTTGACAAGTTTGCTAACTATCCCAGAGTCCAGATCATTATTATAGATTAGAAAAAGCACAGGCCCTAGTACTGATCCCTGTGGAACTCCACTAACAACCTCACCCCAGTTAGAAGCAACTCCTCTAATGGACACCCTCTGTTTCCTATACATCAACCAGTTCATAATCCATCTACTTACATTACCCTGAATACCTACAGCTTCCAATTTGAGGATCAGTCTTTGGTGTGGAACCTTATCAAAAGCTTTTTTTAAATCTAAGTATATAATATCACATGATCTACAGCTGCAGTTGCATGTTAAAAAAATTATAATAAATTAATAAGACGTGATCTGCTTCGTCTAAACCCATGTTGACTATCTCCAAGAATTTTTCATTAAGATGCTCCTCTAGGTAATTGGACAATTGGCTGCTCAGCTGTCTCAGCTGTTCCATGGCCAGGTGTGTGTTATTCCCTCATTAGTTCAATTACAGGTAAGCAGATAAAAGGTCTAGATTTGATTTCAAGTGTGGCATTTGCATTTGGAATCTGTTGCTGTTAACCCTCAATATGAAGTCCAAAGAGCTGTCACTGCGAGTGAAGCAAGCCATCATAAGGCTGAGCTCAGGAACACCAAAAGGCCCGGAAGACCACGGAAAACAACTGTGGTGGATGACAGAAGAATTCGTTCCCTGGTGAAGAAAAACCCCTTCACAGTTGATCAGTTGGCCAGATCAAGAACACCCTCCAGGAGGTAGGGCGTATCTGTGTCAAAGTCCACAATCAAGAGAAGACTTCACCAGAGTAAATACAGAGGGTTTACCATAAGATGGCAAAATGCCCCAAGAACAAGCAGGAACTAAAGGCAGCTGCAGGACAGGCCTGGCAGAGCATCACCGGGGAAGAAACCCAGCATCTGGTGATGTCTATGGCTTCCAGACTTCAGGCAGTAATTGACTGCAAAGGATTTGCAACCAAGTATTGAAACTCGCTGTTTAATTAATGATTATGTTAGTTTGTCCAATTACTACTGAGACCCTAAGATTGGGGGGACCACATATTTGAATGTAACTACCCTCAAATTAAAGATGAAAGTCTACACATCTTGATTTTTCCTTTCAAATCCATTTTGGTGGTGTACAGAGCCAAAATGATGACAGTTGTGCCACTGTCCAAATATTTATGGACCTAACAGTATATACAGAACATATAGATTTCTGTGTCTTGAGATTGATTTTATTTTTAGGGTTTGGGATGACTTATCATAGTCTATGGTTTGCTTTTGGTAGGAACCATCACTAGTTGTGAGTGCTTGTAACAATGTACCAAAACAATGGATGTGTTTTTTATTGAGAAAAATTGGGCTTTGATTAAGCAGGAAAAATATTAATAATACAAATATATATACTGTAATCTTTAAAGTGCTGTGTCTTTAGCAATATATTTTTTAATTGTTGAAATTATTTTTTTGTTGTTTACTGGAAAATATCCAGCAATTTTAAGGATTATCTTATTTATATCTTTCCACATGACAAAAGTGACATGCAAATTCTCCAAACATTAACATAACAGGAGGAAGGGGACTAAAAAAAGTCGTCCTTCTGTGGAAGAGCAAACCAGGGTATTTCCACCTTACTGTCTCAGAACACTGTGACTTTACAAGGAGAGGTAAGTGCTAGTTACTGTCCGTCAAGCAGCGAGACATAAGGTAGAGAGAATAACAGGTCCAAAGGTGCCACTGTCTGTTGTTGGAGGTTTTTTTTTTGGCCCTTCCTTTTCCTGTTGAGCAGAACTACTCACCCCATCAGCAAGAGAGAGGGCCACCCTCCCCCAATCTCTGTGTGAAGCTCAGAGGCGCACGGTTATCACAAGCGGGGGCTCAGGTCAGAGCAAAGCAAGCTGTGAGGGGACGCCATCTCACAGTCCCAGAGCTTTAGTCAGTCACAGCTCCAGGTGGCATGCCTGCCTGGGCTACATCTAATGCAGAATAGTAACGAGGTGGGGATATCTTAACAACGTGGAGGATGCATACTTCGGTGTCTTTAAAATGTCTTTGAAGAGTACGCTAAATCATCACATCTGCTCTTTTATGAATAAACATTGAACCGTGTCAGTCAAATTAAATAACTGCATTTTTTTGTATAGGCCTTCTGATAACGTTTAATTTTCATAGATTTAACTTGCTGAAGACATTTATTTTTTCTCGGAGAAGGCAACTATCCCTCATTGTCTCGATAGTTTTGAACAGACCCCAGAGCTCAACTTTAAACCTAAAACTGTAAAAACATCATTGACCCATTACATGGTCCTGTGTGTGTTGGGGGAAGGGGGCTTTTTGCAGCTCATTGGAGTCTGAAACTAATCAGAACTGGGTTATCCATCTGATTGTGCTTGTTTTTTTTTTCTGTTTTGTTTGTTCTTTTATTTATTTATTTTAAGAAAAACTACAGTAGCCACAAGGGAAAAGAAACGATTCAAACTCCTTAGAGCCAGTCCTTTCTGATTTCTGGGTAACCTTCATGTTCGATCAATAACACTCTTTAGGGGCTTAACTCTCTTTATTTGTTTGTTTGGTTGTTTTTCTCTCTACTTCTTACATTGCTACTTACTGCTGAAATCCTACAATTGGGGAGATTTCGTATTGTTAACCCTAAATAGATGGTCATTATTGTGTTGATGAAATGGCAGAAAAAAGGAAATAATGTTTTTCTCAGAGAGGAGAATGGCACGCTTTTGTAACGTCTAACGAATATAGCCAAATGTTAACCCTCTAAGAATCTCTTTATTTATCAGTATTATTTTCATGTGTATTTTGTTCTCATATTTTAGCTTAGTAGCATAAACTGACTGACATTGTGAAGGTGAAGGAACAACATTGACTCCCACAACAGATCGCTTTGTTGCAATAATGTATATTGCCCTCCTGTAGACTAAATACACTGTACACAGTACCTTAGATGGTTAAGTGGAACACAGTCAACTGCGTTTACCTCGGCCTGATTTGGTTTTCGTTTAACACAGACAACCAGCACTCTGGCACATCAGTGCGTCAAACCGTTCCCTGGATTGGAAGATTTGAATTCTGTGAAGTTTTATCTTTTATTTTTTTTTTAATATCTGAAAAAGGTTACGGATGTTTATTGTAAAGCTGACCTGTAAGCGAATTTCTCTTTTGATTTTCGGCTGCTGTACTAAGCATTTCCTCTGTGGGGTTTGGGAAAGGGTACACTTTAACTTTCAAGCCTTGCTTTCAAGTGCTGTGCCATGTTCAGCTCATTTCTGACATGGCAATGGAGGGAGCAGATGTTAACCCCTTCGTTGTCAGCCCCTATGAGCTCTTAGCACATGACGTGATTCTTTTTCACGGATTCAAATTCAATTGCATTGGACAATCAGACGTCTGCTTTGTTTCCAAAACGATCAATCATAATATTACACACGAATGTAGATATTATGTCTTCAAATTATATTTCTGGATGGAAAAAAGTACTTGAATACGATACAATAACACAAACAGGTATCAAATGTTGAACAGTGAAAAATTGTTTTTTTAAACACCTTCCATGTGACACTGAAGAAAACCAAACTCACTGTGCATGGATTGTTATGCTCTGGTCACACTTAAAGATCAATCATTTGTGAAACCTGTATGCCACTAATGAAATTGGAAAATAATTGTGGTAAAATGGGTTAAAAATAAGCAAACTACATATAGTATATTTTCTAGGATGTTATGTGGAATTATCCCAAAAGCCAGGCATGTACTGTGTTGTCCATGAGTCCCAGATCAAGTTTATTTTGTTCACAACACCATGACACAAATTAAGTAAATTATGTCAGTTGAAAAAGAGGTTGACATACCGAGAGTGATTACTGTAAGGATTGAAGTGATGATGAGAAGAGTGCTGTCATCTCATCTTAACCTGTATGTGCAGCAGAAGCTGATGACTGGGCGGTTAGCAGTTGCAAGTGAATGCCTGAAGAATTAAAGAAATCAAAATAAAAACTCTGGTTTGTCCATTTTTTACCTTTTGTTTTTAAACAAAAAATGAAAAGAACATGATGGGAATATGATAGGGAAATGAAAAGAAAAGCCAAGATTGTGTTACTGTATCTTCATTGAGCATGTCAATATTTTTGTTAATAAAAAAGTGAAATATTTATGTGTTCTAAAATCCATGACATTTGGGGTTTTTATGTTGACTTTATTGAATCACAGATAATCCAGGCCAGTGAGTCATTACATTTTGTGGGAGTTTATTTTGGAGAGTGATTGCCAGCTTGTGTTTGGCAAAAATGTTGTCTTTTACCTTTTGAATAACAAATTGGTGTTAATTACAAGCGTGGCGTGATACTTTGCATATGGTATGATTTTCGAATGAGCTCTATGCATAAATTTAAGACTCGATACTATGCTATTTGATACCTTGCCAACCGGAATTTGTCTCGAATTGTTCCCTTAAAAAAATAAAAATAAAATCCCTATTCACAGTCTATTATTTTCCTTCCCATGTCCAAAGATAAACAAACAGTAACATGTAGGACTATTTCTGGTCTGAGCTCATACTCCTGAACTCTGTACACACAAGATCCTTATCTTTGAAATGGCAGTCCCCTCGTACCTTCATTATAGATTCTTTGTTTATGCTTGGGTGCAACTGTAGCCGCTCCTGATAGTTTTAGGTCAACCATGACTGGCTACGGGTTACTCTAAATAAATACACAGGGACTAGCCGGGGAGGTGCGGGTTGGCCACATTTTCAGTTGCATTTTCCTTGATTAATCAGTCTGGCAATTCAGGGTGACTTTTTGTGTATACACTTGAAGTCCCTTACAAGGAGATTGAATCATGCCCGTCTGGGTGTATGGGGTCCCCCAGTCTTGACAGTGCTGCCATTTGACTTGCTGTTTGGATTGGGTTCCTTAAAAGACTTGATCGGCTGCCACATTAAATGTCTCACAGGCTATAATGCAGGCAGGAATATGTAGCCTGTGGTCAAATGAAAGCAGCCAAGTGTGTAATTCACAGATGCACATTATGCAGCTGGGTATGGTCGGGTTTTGTGCGTGAAGGGAAATGTTACAGAGAAAGTACAACATTTCTTCACTTCATTTAAAGGAAAGTATTACTTATTAAGGTTAAGGGAGGGACAGATCTTTCCAATAATGCAGGGTAGGTCTCAAAAAGGGGGTGGGTCTCAAAATATAGTCACACTGTGTTCAGAGATGATATGTAGCATCAGTTTCAAAGATGCTTAATTATAGCCTACCAGAAATTAAGCCGTAGACATGAGAGCTGTTACTCTGTCTCTGTCTGCTTTGCTTTTTAGTGTCCTCTCAACAACTAAGACATTGAAGTACAATAAAGAATGATTGATTTCATTAAGATGTCCAAATTAACCATGTATTATTTACTGTGTCTTTCTGTGTTTATTGGAAAAGCAAAATTTTATTCAGTGAGATATTGGTGACCATGACCACTGGGCCATGAGAGAATTATTACTATATATTTTCTTTAGTGCGAATCTCACCCTTATCTGACGTGGCCCGTTCCAGATCGCAGTTTGTTGTAAGCGCCAGTCTGGGTCCCGTGTAGCTCTGTTTCCTAATCTGAAAAGGCAACAGTCCCTCTCCTTTTTAGTTATAGTTGCATTATCTCGAGGTGGAGATGCAGACATGGGCTTGTACCTGCTGAAGATCTTATTTTAGTTTTAACTGAAAGCCTTTTTGACATATGTTGTCTTTTAAGTGTGTCCTCTGCATTGTACATATGGCAGCTCTGTTAAGTTCGATCACTGATTGAATTTTTGTGGAATTTATTATTAAATAGATTGGTATTGATGATAGACTCAATTGATAACCTATTAACATTCAACTACCTGATCAATCGTCATGAAAAAATGGCTCAGACCTTTTTTAGGAAAATGTTTTTTAAGCTCCCCCTGCAAGAGGCCGTCAAGGGCCCGCTCACCTGTCACGTTGACTCTGGGTGAGGTCACATAAGGTTCATCTTCAACATGCAGGCCCAAACACTCAGCTCCCTTGCCTAAAGCCTGGTCTGAACTATCCTTAGGCAAGGTGTGGCCCCATGTGGTGTTCCAGTCCAGAAAGGTTATCAGTTGTGATTATAGCTATAGACTTCAATTCAAAGACGCTGCCCTGAGGACTTGACTAGGATCAGCCTGGAGCGATTGATGAGACCGCACTGTACTCTCAACACATCCAGACAGAGAAGGCCCTCCACAGGCCTCCACTTCTGAGCCTGCCAGAAACCCGCGCACACATTCGTTCTAATAAGAGAACCACAAGCTTTTCTCTTATTATTTTTGTATATACCTGTAAAATGACTTATTCCTCTAAAGTGTTGGGCATTTCCTAGAAAAAATATTAGGCAATGTATTATTATTATTATTATTATTATTATTATTATTATTATTATTATTATTATGCCTCAGACAGTAATTGCAGAGTTTGAAAAGTAATTTATATTCCGGTGGTTTTCTTGTTATTAGTCACAGTCTCTAATCTTAATCAGTCTAAAACATACCACAGGAAGTGGAATATACCTGGGAGATGGCCAACGCATGCTAATATGGGCTGCAATGGGATACTTGATTGCAAAAACCTTGAACTCAACAGATGGGAGTCCGTGGTGAAACAATGCAAGTTCGTACACTCATTACACTGCGCTGGAAACTCAGAGAATGATTACTCTCTTTGCATGAGTCGTTGCAAAAGCTTATAGTATCTATGACTTTTCCTTGTGAAAAAAAGAAATAAAATAACATTCTGTAGAGTCATTTAGTCCTAGAACCTTTGTGAGGAATTATTTCCAGAGATCCTGAGAAGCTTTGATGCATATTTTTGCTTCTACTTTTTAACTGCTCTGTCTATCGGTGGATCACTGGTATCCTTCAACATAAAAAAAACACAACATCAATTGGAAAGATCAGTTAATTTCAGAGTAAGTCTTGCTAACCACAGAGCAGAAGACAGGTTGTGTCTTCACATTACCTTTCACATCAGCAAGGCATTAAGAAACAGGTTTTGCAGAAGATTAGGAAAGACCAACTCCTTTGTGTACGATAATTACTTTATATACCTCCATACTCTGTGGGCCCAATAGGGAATGAGTTTAAATGTATGTGAGGTGGAAGTCTCCCTAGCTGAGATTGCAGAGAAAGGGCTGTTAGAGCCTCCCCCAGTGCTAAAGTGAGGACTGTCACATATTAACATTGCCCATTGTTTCAGTCTTGGGGAATGTCCCCTAGTAAATGACAATAGATGGACAAGACACTTGTGTGATTGTGACTGTTTTGATGCCATCAGCCTAAGTAGTGATTGCATCTCTTCAGCTTGTCACTTCTTGTTGCTTCCATCATGGCTCTGACAAAAACAGGTTGTTATGAAATGCTCTGAGGTGTCTGTAAAGGCTTTTGATGTGCACACGATTTTCCAGTCATCTGCTGGATGCGGCTCCACTTTTCTTTCCCTTCCCTTCCCAGAAATGATACGCAGTCCTTCTTCACGTTATCGCAGTTGATAAGACTGTGTTCCACGCTGGTGGTGCTCTGAGAAGATAATGTCAGTCAGTGACTCTCACGCCCTTTCCTTCTATTTGCAGTGGGCAGGAAATGAAAGGTTTTCTTGTCGTGTGGACGCAGCAGAAATACCTAGCGAAGAGCAAGGAGCGTCTCTCTCTCGCATGCAAACAGTCCCATTTCCTTTTTCCGCATGACGGCTTCCTTCCTGTATGCTGGGAACAAGTGTCTCCTTTCGATTTTCCTGACAGGCTTGTCCGGAAGCCCTTGGGAGGGAAAAACATTTTTGTCAACATGAACTCAGTCAACCAGCTGTACAGCCCAGCGACTTTATTTTTATTTCGTTGATTTATAAAAAAAAAAAAAAAAAAAAAAAAAAAAAAAAAAAAATCCTATTTATGACGGAAGAACAGGTAGCCCATTTATGAAGAAATAATATACACCCACATGTACTTAGTGGTAGGATGGTGTTGTTGGCTCAAAAACAGAAGACTCAGTCTCCAGTTAAGGGTATTAGATTGTCCAGAATTAGCATACCTGACACATTCAAATATATTCAATGTAAAATAAAAACACTACACTGTATAAATGTCTATTTTGTCCACTCTCATCTCCATCTGAAAGTCTGTTTTTTGTAACCAGTGTTTATGTATGTTTTATTTGTATTCCTAGATACCACTGACGGTGCGAGTTCTCTATGAAAAAGTCTCCAGTAAAGTTTATGTACGTGTCTTCTGATTTTGAGAGTGTCACAGGGAAAACCCGGAGAAGGAAAATATTATAAAATAATTAAGATAGGATAGTGACTGGAGTGATCTAAGCAAGAGAGAATTGCAAAGAATTACCCTAGTGACTCCACCAGACTTAGCTGTGTTGCAAATGTGTGGTAATACAACTCCCTAATGACGGCAAGGACTTTATTTCCTTACTGTATGATCATGGATATGAATTGTGTATATCAACTATTAAAAACATAACTAGCTCTGACTTGCAGCTCCAGGAAGCCTGTGTGGAAAAGGCTTTTCTCAATTGGATTTCCTGTCTTAGTATTTTTTGTATAAATAAGAATCAGTCACCAGGGCTGTAAACCAATTTCCACTTACAAGCACAGAGTTCAACTGATGTTTTATATATAAATGGAGAACGCACAGTGCACACTTCTATAGACCATCCTTTTGCAATATTTCATTCTCAGACTTTACAGACCCATAAGCTGCATGTGAATTTGCTTAGGGACTTTGCCCTTTCTATATATATAGTAATAAGGACATGCTATCAATACAATTAATACATCAAATGTATTAATTAATGAACCATAAGGTGTTTACTCTTTTAAAAATCACAGAAGCATTGTTAAGATGTAAGATATATACTGCCCCTTGTATGTTTTATTTTATTTCTTATAATATGAAATAAATCATATGTGAAAAAGGAAAAAACACTGATTATAGTACTGTGTTCAGATAATTATGTGTACTAGACAGCCAACATTTCCTAAAACAGATTTCAAGACAAATCTACTGATGGCGTTATTAAATGGGATGTTGTGTGTTTGCGCTAGAAACTAATGTGTTTGAACAGAGTTGCTCTCTAGCCTGTCCGGAATAATTTATGACTTTGAATCTTTTAATGTTTTACTAGGAAATATAGCAAATAAGCAATTTTCTCCTTATTAATGGTCATTAATGACCCTCTAAATACATATTTTGCAGCAACAACAAATGGTTTCCATAATGGGGTGGTGCAAAGTAAATGTGGGATGAGTTGCTGTGTGTTTGATCATTTCTTTAATGTCTTACAATTACCGATTTTCAGATGTGGTTATTTGTGTTTGCACAACAGGCTTGAAGTCAGCAATCCAAAAAGGACATGAAATATGACATGCATATATATATTTATATAATCTGTACATAGAGACTGTACTTCGTGTGTATGTGTGTGTGTGTGTGTGTTTCTGAGGTGAAAACTTTGAACAGGTTCATATTGTTAAATAGATTTTTCTTATATACACTTTGTATGAGTGTATATGGCAACCAGTGCTCCTTTTTCTCTAAACTTTATCAAAGTTGTCAGATCTTTAATACAGTTCCCAAATTAAATAATAATAATAATAATAATAATAATAATAATAATAATAATAATAATAATACCCCTCTGATTAGTGCCAATTAATTAGCCATTGATGTATAGGAAACTAAAGTAATTTACCTTAATATTATTGTAAATAATTTTAAATCAAGCACAGATTGATTTAGCAGTTTAATCTCTTCCAAATTGTTCATTTTACTTTCTTTTTAATTATTCTGTGAGTGGAAATTGCTCCATTTCTCCTTTCAGTATCAAATACATACAGTATACAGTATTACTGACTTAATGGAACAGATAATTGACACTGAGCCTTAGGAGGCTAATAATAGATATTTAATTGACTTATATCAATTTGTCACACTTTAAACATCTTTTCTAAAGCGTTACCTAAAGCATTCTAAAGATTTACCATACTTTGTTCATTTAGAATACTGCCCTACATTTAGTGAAAGCATGACAAAAATAAATAAAAATAAATGTTTAATTCTCCAGCAACAGAATGCATAAGATTGTAATTTTCCCCGCTTGAGTTATTAATCTGTTTTGCTACTACCATATGTTTTCAATCAGGAAAATCTTTTTGTATTTCAGGGGTTGCACAATTTAAATATAACAGAAAACATTCATATACAATGACTACATACTAAGAATAACTGCAGGACTTCGCTAATGTGCTACTAAATATTCCAATCTGTGCCTGATCCTTTTTTTGCAGGATTGTAGGCAGATGGTAATTTGGTTTCTAGTGGGAGCGAGCTATGCGTGACATGCACTTCCTCCTATCATACACCAGCTCATTTGTCCATCAACGGAGTGGAAGTGAAAGTTTATTTTCGTTAACGCTGCTAAATAGGCTCTTTTAAGACAGAATATGACAAGTCAGCTACTGTCCCAGGCCCGCAAGGAGTATTACCCTGTCTGAAGAATGAGTAGAAGTGGGCCTTATTTATATATCCGTTTCACCTGATCCAGAACAATTGCAGAACAGGAAGGTTCACATCCCACAAGCTGCCGGAAAAAAAAATCCTATATACAACGATGTCTGGTATTCGAGACCTTGGGGCAGTCCACAGTCATACCCACAGACACAAACACACACACACACACACACACGACCACACAGAAACAGCGCCTTTGATGAGAAGATTCCTGGGGGTTATTTTTAGCACTATTGCTGTAAATTTCCAAATAAGTAGATTTTAAAAATGTCTGTGGTGTCCAAAATTCCCTCTTGCTTGGGAATGTATTACTGTTAAACACTGTCCAAAGAGAAGGAGCTTCAGAGTCAAATATCATCGAGGTGTTCAGTCCTGTTACACTTGCCGAAATCTGTAAAAGCAAACCTCAAGTTAGCCACTTATGAATAATTATATTTTCACATTGAGTTAAATAATATGACTGCAAGTTTCCATAGGGTAGTTCATAATTTATGACATTTGTAGCTAAAAGCATAAGAACAAAAACAATATACCTAATACTCAGCTGGAACGTAAAAGTACAAAAAATATACATTTGAATTATATATATTTACGTGGTTTCCTTCGAATATTGGCCTGACTTTAATGGGGAAAATGTACATCGTATAAAAAAAGTGTTTGTATTGGCTTGATGTGTCTGGTCTTGAAAGGATGCATACAAAACATGTAGAAATTATAGACATGAAATATGAAATTTCATGGCAAGAAAGGGTCTTGTGTTTGCTTACAGTGCGTAACCTAAAAAATGTAAATTTCATATGGTTGCTATGAAGTTTGTTTAAATTTTTTTTCTTCTTCTATTTATTTATCTTTTGATTCAATATTATAGAGTAGAGAAGCACCATGGGGTTTGTCAGCCATCTGTGTGTTGAATAGTTCATATCCCTGTCAGCATTTCCAAGCTGTTGCGCCGCGCAGCATCGCTGTATACAGTCTGCTGTGAAAGTCTCCCACAGACTGGAAATCCAGCCTTAATCGATAATTGATATCTTTATCAATTAGGCAATCATTTGGATATGTACTTAATAGTGTTAAACTGGGGAAATTTAAAGCTATTGAACTTGAAAATGACTTTCCAAAAAGTGTCACTCCATGACACAAAAGTGACGTTGTCAGTGTGAGAATAACTGGGACGTTTTTAATGGGCAGAGTTGGTCATGATATAAAAGGTAATAAACAGTTCAGGGGGAATTTAGCCCTCCACAATGTAAATCAGATGGATTCGTTCGAGTAAGTGAAGGAAAACAATTAAGAAATTGAATGTATTTGCGTGCTACTGTTTAAATGAAGCATAAATAAAGCAGCAGAGCACACAGTGACCCGTGCACCCTGTTTATCTCGGCACCGGTGGCGGGAAAAGACACACAATCATGAAATTTCCAGTCGACCACCTTCAATCTGTCTCTGCTGATGATCTGATAATTAAAACAAGATTTCTCTTTGTTTTTGTTTTTTGTTTTTCTATGATCATCTTTTTTTTACTAGCTAGTTTCGGAATGAAGAATTGCATGCTGGATGCAGGCCTAATATTATAGTTCCTTGTTTACAGCCGAGAAATGTCCATTACTTTTAAATAGGTAATCAAGGATGTTATAGTTTAGGCTCCCTGCTGCTGCTTCCTATCTTTTCAGGTTCATTTTGAAATGCAATAAGGGTTTGTCTTGAAGTGGGAGCCCATTGCATAACGTAATTACGCTTTTCTCCTCTTATCCTTCGTTGGAAATTGTACGGTGACATCAAAGAAACAGCCAAATGAGTCAATAACATTTAAAACAAATGTATTCCCTGAGACCTGAAGGAGTAATAGAAAGACCTTATGGTGCAAAATAGAATTACAATGTGAATACAAACATTATTTATTTAGCATTAACAGGTAAACAAATATACAGTTACATTATTCTATAACCTGGGGACAAATTACACTAGATATGATTTAATTATTACATTTACTCATTAATGTAAGTACATATATTTAGCCTTTAATTAATCATAGATGATCGTATTACTAAACATACTGAAACACTCCGAGGGAGGTGCAGTTTATCCTATAATTATGACTCGAATGGCTTAAGTACAACAAGGCTCACTGTGTATGGGAGCCCAGTGCACTTACATCACTTCCCTGGACTTGAAAGTGCATTCAGCCTCCCACCCCAACAGCCCCTGTCAGGGGACCAGTCTTTTGGCATTGGGGGTTTATCAATCATTGAAGGCGGTGTGGGTCAGGCCTCGGCTTGCACACGTTACCAAACAACATCAGCGCCACAGAATTTATGTACACATTATTAACTCCAAAAGGGAACTAAAGACAATCTAAGAAAGCATACTAATCATACAATCTTGTTATTTGTTTAAATGTATACACAATATACATGTTGTGGCTGCTGTAAGTGTTAGCACACCTGCTGTACAAGTATTTACAGTTGCCACTGATAAAAGGGTTTAAAACAACAAATTCTATTAACATTCAATACGGAGACTAATGGTCGCGGTAAATAAATCTCTCTGTCTTAGTTTCTCGTGGCAGTGCTGGATAATCAGGATTGGTTTTATTTCCTGGTGGCCACAATAGAGAAAAAAAAATGTTATGTTTTCATGCCATCCTCACAGTAGACTTCTCATAAACTGTGAGGGGATGAGGAGTTTGCCATGCTTATTTGTGTAAAGATAGCTGACAGCTGTTTTCATTCTCCAGATATTTCATTGTTCAGATATTTCATTGTTCAAAACACATTATGAGTCCGACCAATGCTGCATCAGCGAAAAAATAAAATAAAAAAGCCGGTGAAGGAAATGGAAGTAAAAATGAAAATAAAAATGTGCAGGGGTATAAAAAGGATACTTTATGTATGAGAGCAAATTAATAATTTGTGAATGATCTACTTAAAGATACCATATTATTAAATCAACTTTTATTGTAATCCTATAATTCTGTTGACAATTTGCAATTCATCTTTCTGTTCAAAATATGACTAAACCTATAAGGATCTGTCAATGAATAATACCTAATGTGCTTTCATAAATAATTTTGCAGACCTGAGAAGAAAATATAATTACTTTTCAAACACTTAGCAAGCCAAATAAACTTGCATAAAACTGCAAGTTGAATTACTTATATTTATTGTTGCCGTACAACAGTATTCTAACATTTTATTTGAGAACCTGCAAAAAATGTGTCACATGATTATTAATACACAAATAGCCCAACACACGTGGCAACACATAATGTAGACTTACGCACATTAGGTAAAGATTAAAAGATGCAACGTGACATAAAAGTAAATGAGTAGCATGCAAAATGTGACTGTGGACTGCATTAGAAAAAGCATGTTGCTAGAAGATGATTCTGGTGAGCTGCAACTCAGACAGAACAATTAAACATTCCAGACAGCCATGAACCTTCAACTATAATTTATGGTAATTTTATGCACAAGAGCCTAGTAGCTTGTTAATTTGATAGAATGTAAATAGTGTGGATTCTAACACGGGAATGTCAGTGTGCCATATATCATGGAGATTACTTAAACATTTCAAAGTGCGCTGATAAATGAAGTTTCTCATGATGTGGGGAGATATAGAAGGTGTTAGAAGGTTGAGGATATTCATCATAGCAATTATTGAAAGTGTTTTCACTGACATCATACTCGCCGATCATATTTCAGGCCCTGCGACGTGGAGATGAAATAGCGAGCGGGCGAGAGTAGGGGACACTGAGAGATGTTTTTTGCAGTTGTTTAAAATGAAAAATGAAAAACCCACCACGGCATGAGAGCAGCATTTATAATTCCAACGACCCTGTTAGATGAATATCACGAGCTCTTAGGGAGTTTCAAAGATTCATCTACATTGATTTTCCAAGTAAAGGTATCTCGAATCATTATCAGTAATATTGTTGTGATCGTTATCTGTAGCAGGAGCAGTAGTATTAATAGTAATAGTGAATAAATAGGCAACAGCTCTGCTTTCATTCCTGTTTGTCTTTAAAAAACGTTGTTTGACAACCGTTAACTTGAGAACAGGGATTAAATTAGAAAGCTCAAAAGCGATTCAGTTTGTTAAAATGATGTGGGTCTTTCTGTGAAAAGTACTTAAAAAAGAAAAAAAAGCAGTTTTGACTTTCACACAAATGTTCTTTACAATTGTAAAACAAACTGGCTTTCAAAATCCAGCCGATGGTCCCCAGTGCCTGTATACATTGTCTGACTGCAGGAAATACCGGATATGAAGCACTTGAAACAGTTATCTACTGATGCCCAGCTTTCCTCGAGTTGTGAGAGCAGACATGCGAATAACTAGGAGTATCGGCCAGACATGTCCCAGTCACCAAGAGTCCAGGAAACGTACTGTAAATTTCAGCAGCTTCGAAGTCCCACAAGAAAAGACGCAGAAGGTCAGCGTAAAAAATGATCCAATGTGCCCTGTTTAATCCTCAGTCCCATTATAGTGTGCTCCTCAACAGCTCTTGACCTCCTTTATGTTTTAGGGGCAGTGTTTTGTGTCATCCCTCTTCTCCTCTTACCGGGGAAAACAGCTCCAGCTGTCTATTCTTTGAATAACCTTACAGCACAAAGGTTTCCAATAACTATGGTCACATTGTACAGCTGTAGGGCAGACCTGTACTTGTGTAGTGTTGTTTAAGGTTACATGAACATATCATTTTTGTCTTCTATTACAAGTGTCTTGTTGTTTTTCTCAGCAGGATACAACAACATCCTACCATTTACACGCAGTGAGTTATGTAAGCAGATTTTGTTTAGGTTCATTTATAAAAAAATAAAAATAAATTAATTTATACAGATTGGTGTGGGTGCACACCCTCTTGGCTGAAGCGACGCAGTCTGGCCGTGAACCCCAGCGAGAGGTTAGCCAAGGGGTAGCAGCGAGAGCGGGATGGGTGTGGTGGAGGGATGCAAAAGCAATAAACACCAAGAGAGGAAGGGACAGCTGGCCTCGTTTTTGCATCCAGCTGGCAAATTAGGTGAACAACGTGTGCTGGGGTTTGCCTTCCCTTTCAAAAGTTCACTTTACAGTCCTTAATGACCCTGTTACCGTGTTGTAATGTAGTTAGGCTTAAGAACCAACCATGGCTAGATAACATAAAGTGCCTCGAAGGGCCTGGAGCTTGTTAGCGTGCCTTTTAACTAGCATGGCGTGTTCAAGTTCAACCTTCAGAGCCCTGCAGAAGGGGAGCCCTGGTGGCCGTGCCCTTCAGTCCTCACCCCGCCTCCGTGCTTCATTTTCATTACAAGTTTTAGTTTCCTGCTGGGATCTGAACTTGTTGCCCCCACAGAGCAGGGTGACAGGTCATTAAATCATGGTGTTTTAGTGGAGTGGCCTCTTTTTTATACACTTTAATCACAGAACTCTTCTAGCCAGGAATATTGGGCAGAGTATGGGATTTGGCCATAAAAAGACACTGATGTGCTTCTCATAGTAGATTCTCTGAGAGAATTCATTACATTCTTGCTGAGACACTCGCCGGACACAGCAATGCCGTTTACTTTTACAACAATCAATCGCTCTGTATCAACAGGTACGAGCTATAAACCTGAGGTCATCGCACATCGTTTATATGGCTTCTCATCTAGAGACTGCATTAACGCTGCAAAAAGAGGATTCAGAAAAGTCCTTGGGTCTTGGTTTTTTATTTTTTTATTTACGGGGTACTGACCGATTAGAAAGGCATAAATGATCTGGAGGGAACCTTTCATAAAATATTCTGAATGGTGTAAGAAGATGTGTTTAACTTTATACTATACTTCACCAATGTACTACACTACCAGCACAGTAACTTCTTAAGACATATGATCAAACTGGAATACAGTACGGCACAGTAAACATGCTGAAGAATAATGTATTGAACTAAATTATTCCCTGTCATTTATTTTGTCAACTCCTCTCATTGCCAAAAAACAGTGCAGTTTGAGGGATATTTTCAATGATATTCGTGGCGGTGGTGGATCAGAAACAAATAACAATCTGTCATGTAAATAATCACAAGAATGCAGCACTGTATTGAGCATTTGCAAAGAAATCCATTCTTCCTGAGATAGCAAAAAGATACACAAAAGGTTATCATGTGCCTGCATAATGTTACAGAAGGAGAAGCCTTTTGTGTCCGCAGTGAAGGTGATTCTGCTGCAATAGGACAATCTAACCCAAGAAAAGGCAAGGGTAATGAATTCAATATAACAGCATTTCTACTAATATAAACGGCCAAACTCAATCTATCTTTAATTTCCAAAATAGCCATTAACCTTTACATGTTATACACCAGCTGACTGCAGCCTTCCTCTACAGTCCAGTGAATAATTGTGGATGTTGGACAGGATGCAGGGAAATAGCAGTTTGAAACCACAACATAAATTACCATCCCAGCTTTCCTGCTGGTGTTGGCTGATGTGACGGAGAGGACAACAGGTTTGTTTATATTATAAATACGTCCCTAGTCTAGTCGGCCTTCTTAGGAATATGATTAAATGTTAAAGAATAAGAGCAGAACAAGTTTGTCATATATATATTACTACAAACTACGAAACTTTACTACGTAAAGAAATATGCACAGGGATGGGTCTAACTGAACAAGTCATCAACTGCTATATACATTGTTAGCTTAATACATGGATTTGGCAAGATTAGGTTACTAGATTTTCTGATCAAGACATAATACACCTTAATGAGCTGCACATTGTACTCTAACTCCGGAAATAAATTAAGTTTTCTTTTTTTCCTGTAAGTGTTTTCATCTTAATTAATTTAAAACCCTACTTTTAAACACAGACAGCTGTTTGTGTGTGTGTGTGTGTCATAAATGGAGAAAATGTATAGAGGTTTGTTTTGCTTTTCCAAGACTTGTAAAGTTATATGTTAGACACAAATACTCTTCTACAGTAATAAGTGAAGAGGCAGAGAAAGCGGCAAGCACTTTAAATCAACTATAGTAAGCATAGGTACATTCTCGTAATCTGGTGCTTAAAGCATTATTTCTATTATCAATCATGGTAGGTTACTTCTCGCATGTCTGGTGTTTCTCAGATAGGCCGCAAAAGTTAGAGTTTACATTTGTGCGAGGCCCCTGACTTTGTCCAGAGCCTGTGCTGTTTGTAAACCCGTGCTTTCTCTTTGTTCTGTGGGCATGAATCATTACAAATGTGACCTGGGTTCACGGTGCTGGGAGGGAGGGATGAGGGGATGAGGTAGGTTAGATAAAGCATCATCCACATGCTGGCCTTTCATGGCAGAAACAGGTGTTGGCTTTGATTAGAAAATAATGACATCATCCGAACGCAGCCACAACCAGACGCAAATACATTCGCAGATATAAGGCCGTTTCTAATGAGAGCCAAATTGTCTTGGCATAGAGCGGCAAAGCGGATCCAAGAAAAGCAGAGCGGCCTGCGAAAGGCTGGGGCTTTTTTGTTTGCTAAGTGTCATACTTCATCATCTGTGAAACCAATAACAGGGCTGGGAAGACCTTTGAAGCAGGGGAGTGTGCGGGATTGCAGTGTGGCTACCTCTGATGTCAGATCCAATATTCTGATTGCAAGCTATTTCCTGGATTAAGATCATGTTTGTCAGGCGAGAGGGAAGTCATTCACGTATTGTATATCAGAGAGCAGACATCCTAATTACAGCATCCCACCGAAATCGCTGATAAAAAACCTCTGATTCATTGCTCACACAAGAATTGGTATTCTTCCCTAGCACAATGGCTGCTTGTTGTTACATTTGTAAAAAAAAAAAAATTAAATGAAATTAAAACATGAATATGCCTTTGTAATCCGAGCTCTCCTCAGAATACTTTTGTACACAATGGGCAACCGTTCGCATCTGAGCAGACCGAGGAGCCACTGAGAGATAATAAAACAGTCATATTTCATCCTCACTCACCTGAGGTATACCAAGCACTCAGCCATTAAAAGCTTTTGTTTAAGAAATGCCTTTCATAGTGGTGTCGGTGGTTTATATGCTGTATTACTAAATGCGAGGATGACATCATGCATAGCTGTTGGCCCTTCCAGTCAAACTTTCTATAAATACTGTCAATTCCAAAGACAGCAGTAAAGCAATCACATTTGAAACCTAAAGCAATAACTAAAAAAAAGGCAGCAATAAAAATTAAAACATACTTTATTGATAATTACCTTGAGAATTTGGATTACCTACATATATTACTGTAAAAAGTCACAGTGCAACTATAACGTATTGTATTACTTACTGGAATTATTTTGTTTAGTCAAAGAAGAAAATTAAAGATACATGTTAATTATTTAAAATTTAAGATTTTTATCCTGCAGGCAAGTTGATTTGAATCCAAGTTTGAGCTTCTTGAAAAATGTGTCAGATTTATTGTCTAAGATATTGTGGTTTATTTAATAATTTGAAGATATACTTCATCTGAGTTTAACTTTAGAGACTGCGATATATATACATACACGTACACATATACTATACACTGATCAGCCATAACATTATGACCACTGACAGGTGAAGTGAATGACACTGATAATCTCATTATCATGGCACCTGTCAGTGGGTGGGATATATTAGGCAGCAAGTGAACATTTTGTCCTCAGAGTTGATGTGTTAGAAGCAGGAAAAATGGGCAAGCGTAAGGATCTGAGCGACTTTGACAAGGGTCAAATTGTGATGGCTAGACGACTGGGTCAGAGCATCTCCAAAACTGCAGCTCTTGTGGGGTGTTCTCGGTCTGCAGTGGTCAGTGCCTATCAAAAGTGGTCCAAGGAAGGAAAAGCGGTGAACCGGCGACAAGGTCATGGGCGGCCAAGGCTCACTGATGCACGTGGGGAGCGAAGGCTGGCCCGTGTGGTCCGATCCAACAGACGAGCTACTGTAGCTCAAATTGCTGAAAAAGTGAATGCTGGTTCTGATAGAAAGGTGTCAGAACACACAGTGCATCGCAGTTTGTTGTGTATGGGGCTGCGTAGCCGCAGACCAGTCAGGGTGCCCATGCTGACCCCTGTCCACTGCCGAAAGCGCCTACAATGGACACGTGAGCATCAGAACTGGACCACGGAGCAATGGAAGAAGGTGGCCTGGTCTGATGAATCACGAGTTCAAGGTGTTGACTTGGCCTCCAAATTCCCCAGATCTCAATCCAATCGAGCGTCTGTGGGATGTGCTGGACAAACAAGTCCAATCCATGGAGGCCCCACCTCGCAACTTACAGGACTTAAAGGATCTGCTGCTAACGTCTTGGTGCCAGATCCCACAGCACACCTTCAGAGGTCTAGTGGAGTCCATGCCTCGACGGGTCAGGGCTGTTTTGGCGGCAAAAGGGGGACCTACACAATATTAGGCAGGTGGTCATAATGTTATGGCTGATTGGTGTATATATATATATATATATATATATTGCATACTGTGTTTACAAGATGCAGTGACATTATTTATTTATTTATTTATTTATTTATTTATCCATCCATACATTTAAATAGTCTGACAGTATTTCAGATTATTTAGTGTTTGGCTCGTGGACATCGATTATTCACTTTTGGCTTTTCAACAAAAATAACTACAGTAATTTCCTACGCCAAGCACAAATTTGAAGTTAGGCCCTGTGAGGATTATCTACAATACTTGCTGACCTGTGTCCTGATAAAATCAAGACAAAAGGTTCTTACTCTCTGTTGGTCCTTGCATTTCTTTCCAGCAATTGCTGCTCTTGTCTTGTGGGACTGTGTAAGCCAAGGATTCAACGCAATGGCTTCGAGCTTTCCATGGGTATTCAATTTAGAGAACTATTTTGGGAAAACTCTTACAATTATTCTTTTCATGACCAAATTCTGTCTTAAGTCATAGTATATTCAGTATTCCCTTCTTGTGTGACTGGGGGTCAGCAGAAATTATTGAGGAATTTCTCTCTCCGAATTATTGTATTTATCAACAGTATATATTTCTCTGTGGTGAGCAAGCAGTGTGTGTGTGGATGTGTTTAGTTTCATGATGTGACTAATGTTTTTTTTCCACTTGTATGCCTCCAATTTGAAATAGACACTTTTTTTTGTTCAATAGCAGCAGTTGCACCTCTGGGACAACCAAAGACAAGACACACTTCTTCCAAGGCAAGTATATGACTTAGCCGTCTGGCTCTTTGCAAGCTTTTAGCTGGATGATAAACAGCTGGGCTTTGGTGTCAGCAGGAGGATAGACAAACTTTTACTGATAACTCCCAGTCCAGCAGAGCCCATTCACCAGACTGCAAACCATAACTAAAAGCTCCTGGCCACAATCAGTTTATACAATATACACCCGTCCGAAACTGCGAGCGAAGCCTTTTATTAACGTGCGCCACATCGGAACCGTATCTGTCTTAATTTGAAATGGTGTAATTTGTCTGAATTATCTTTACCAATTGAAATAAGCCTTTTTATTTCTAGTGGTTGGTGGGAAGTACCATTTTAAAACCCTCAATACAATCCGATTATTTAGATCTGTACTGTTGAATATCTATAAGCTGTCCATGGCTCTCAACTCCTGCATAACAAATTAACAACTGAATTGAATTAATAATAGATTTAGAACTGGGACTTGCAACTAGGAAACAATCTCAAGGCAGTGATCAAAAGGTTGCTTCCAGGGATGGTAAAAGTTGAGGCATTAAGTGTTCAGGAATTTGGCACTGTTTAAGTTGATCTCTTTCTACTTTCTATCCGAAGTACTGCCTGCAGCTTCTCCGCACTGTCTCCTCTGGGCCCATCAGCAGTCATGTCAAGCAATTATGTAAAGAGCATGTACTAAGGAAAATAGGCATCACAGGAGGACAAAAAGTACTTTAAATTATGCCTGAGTAAAGGACACAGAGAACCTTTGAGGAATTTTAATCACAATCTAATTTTTCAGACATGCACTAACATCATGACATATTGGTTTCTTTATCGTAAATTGCCCATATAAAACAATCATGGTCCACTCTTCCTGAGTTGAGTAACAGCGAAATTTTTTTTTAAAATTAATTATTTTGATTCTGTCCCTCTCAGAAAATTAAGACAAGCCCAAGATCAAATGAGACTGTAGTCCTGTAAAACGTTAAGGCACTTGCTTTCGAAATTGTGTTTGGCAGTGAGGTCAAGCAATAACAGACACATAGTGCGTGTAGTTTTCTCAGGCTGCCTGATAATTAAGAGAATCATGTATTTTAATAGACCACATCCCCTTGGCTGTGGTTTTGGGAGAAAATTGCAGCATAATTTGATTCCAGAATTTGGAATGAAAACAAGACACTTTCAAATCAGTGAAATATGCCATTCATTCAGGAAATTACATTTGCTCATGGAACGTATTATTTGTAAAGTTTTTTTTTTTGTTTTTTGTTTTTGCTCCATGGATTTGCCATAGATCGGATAGGAAGTTAAACATGAATGCCTTTTCTTACCTTCCTTCTCTGCTCTATTTAAAGCTATTTTTGTACCTGTAGCAGGGTTTGTACCTGTTTGTACATCATGTGATGCATTCCTACAAGTGGAATACAAACTGTCCTTAACTCTTAATTAATTATTGAATTATTTATTGAACCAGTTACTGTTGTTTATTAGTAAAGATCAATGTCATTTTTATCCACTGATTGGAGACACCTATAAAGTCTGGAGTAATACTTTCCTAATGGTATAGGGTAATTGTTAGGCTTGGGATTAGGCAAGGGGTAGGTATAGGGTGAATACGAAATAATAATAATACTTTTGAGTTAGGGTTAGGTTTAGTCTCAAGACTACAGTTGGAGTTTGTTTAGATTTACAGTTGAGAGTTGAGCTTGGGTTACTAATAGAGTGAGTTAGGGTTATGTTTCAGAGTTTCCTGGCAGAAATAAGCCAAACAAGTTGATATTGTGGTGTTGCTTATACATCACAATGAGTTAGGCACTTTGTTCCATACTTGAGATGCATTTCCGTTCTGTGAAACTCTACTATCTATTCTTCAACAAGTGAACAAATGATTTCAGATCAGCCGATAGTGGACAGCACTTACATAAACCTTGAACAGGGGTAGATCTATATTTGAAGAGACTTTAAGGCTTTCACTTAAATTGATAGCTTGAGATATTTCCTGCCAACCTTGCATTGTTATCCTAAAATGCATCTTCATAGTCCAGATACGTCTTACTGCACGCCACTCCCTTAAATGTTGAATTATATCAGTGGGGACTACCTTCAGGATTAGTTTCCCAAATATCCAAATAACTCCAGGGAAGTTGAAAGAAAACTGTGAGAGTTAGGTTTCAGTGGTAAATGCATCACCCATATATTGTTAGTCTTTTCAGATGACAGGGTAGGCAGTATCAAGCTGAGATCAAAACAACTTGAATTATAAATAGATTTATTTTTCATGATGTCTCATTTTCTAATTGTGCTTCCATTAGCCCTAGACATTAATGAGGCAACTAATACATTTATGTTTCTCATCATACACTTAATTGTCCATAAAAGTAGTGTACAGGACCCTTGGTTCGGTTGTTTACCAACTAATTTGGATGTGGTTAGGCTTGCAAGAAACCTCATTATGTAAAACTCTTGTTTACGAAAATGTGGCATTAATGTAAGGGATACCACAGTGGGATTGAGACCAGGCTTCGATGGGAAGTGTGCAGTACAATTACTTTTATTGTTGGATGGTTTGCCAGAACATCTGAAGCTATACTAAACAATTATTGAATTATCAAACTAGCTGACTATTTTTCCTATTTTGTTCTTCTTCTAAATTAATAGCATGTATGTTTATTCCCATTGATTGGGAGGAATCTAAGCAGATAATCACACTCATATCCTTTTGGGGAGTTTATTAGAAACTCACTTTGTTGTTAACAAGATTTCACAGAAAACAGTTACTACTGCAAAACTCAGGGATGTACAATGTGTGGCCCGTTTTCTTTTTTTTTTTGGTAAGACATTAAAAGCAACATATGGCCAATCTGTATGCCTAGCCAACGAACTCCAGGAATATATACAAAGGGAGGTTAAAAAATGCTCTTTGTAAAATCAGTGCTGTCACATCCCCCAAAGCCATTCATAGTAATAATTTGAACTAGGCTAAAATACTCAAAATATGTTAAAAGGCAACCAGTTCTCGGGATAAAAATATTTACAAAGTTCCATCTGGAATATATGGCAGTTGTCCAACTATACACCATATCTCCCTTTATTGGAATGATTAAAAACATAGAAAAGTTAAATATTTCTTAAAGAGATACTTAAAAAGGTACTATAATATTTAGCTCCAAGCAAAGCAGGGGATCATACCTCATATATAAGTAATGTGGGCTGTTTCAACAAAGGTCAAAGCATGGTTTTAAATTGATATGGGGGAAAAGGAAAACAGCTTAACAGTCTGTAAGAGGAGCATAAAAATCCTCATGTTCTTTTGGAATAACTTTATTCAATTTGTATTCTGTGAACTTTCCTCTCACTGTACACCTTCACTGAACTTTTTTCAGAAGATCGTTTCAATCCACAATTCATGATTTTCAGCTGGTAGACAAATGTAATATATGGGCTGTTAAAGACAATATAAAATGCAATTGTTCATTATCAGGTAAATACTTTATTGCATGTTCTGTCTCCACAGGGAACTGCTTTAAACCATAGCAGACCTGCAAGAGGCAAGAGGCCATGGGATTATGCCCATATGGAGCAAGTGCATTTCCCAGGTCTGCATCTTAGCAGTCGTTGACAGCACAGATTTCCCCTCTCCATCCTGGCTCTCTGCTCTGATACAGAACTGCACAGCCTTGCTTGGGCGACCAATAGGGAAAAGGCTTGTTTGAATGTCCACATGAGAAATTAAATACCGTTTTCTGCTGGGATTTGAGGCAGGAGTGAATTGAGCTTCAACAGCACACAAATCAAAAGAATATAACGAACTTGTGCACTTGTGGTAAATGCTTCCTTTAAAAAGAAAGACAAAAAAAGACATAAGCCTTTACATTTATCGGAAGTCTTTTATTTGTTTTTAACCACACACAAAACACATCTTTCACCCTTAGGCACTTCAGCAGGAAAATGAAGGCTGGTTCTTACAAATAACATAATTTGCAAACGGACTTGTCAAAAGGCAAACTTGTCTAGTTGTACTTACTGAAGTCATGACAACAAGCTGTGTCATGTTTTAAAAGGTAATCGAAATGCAGGGATCCAACTAAATATGTCAAAAGGCAATTCTATATTTATTTAAAATACTTTTGTTACATAGTGACTATTCATAAAGACCAAACAATCGAGTTGACCATAGACTCTAAATTTAAAAGTGCAGTATTGTATTATGAATAACCTTATTATTATTATTATTAATAATAATATTATATACAGACATGCTCAAATGTGTTGGTACTCCTCCACAAAAAACAAAGAATGCAATTTCCTCTGAAAAAATTGACAAAAGTCATTGGCATCCACCATTGTTTATTCCATATTTAACAGAAATCAGACATTGCTTTTGATTTTGTTTTTCAACATTATATTGTAAATATTATAATAAATGAAAATGGCTTGGACAAAAATGATGGCACCCTCAACCTAATATTTTATCACTGCAATCAAATGTTTTCTGTGTCTCTCAATGAGACTTCTGCACCTGTTAACAGGTAGTTTGGCCCACTCTTCCTGAGCAGACTGCTCCAGCTGTCTCAGGTTTGATGGGTGCCTTCTCCAGACTGCAAGTTTCAGCTCTTTCCATAGATGTTCGATAGGATTCAGATCAGGACTTATGGAAGGTCACTTCAGAACAGCCTAATATTTTGTTCTTATCCATTCTTGGGTGCTTTTAGCTGTGTAATTTGGGTCATTATCCTGTTGGAGGACCCATGACATGCGACCGAGACAGAGCTTTCTGACACTGGGCAGTACGTTTCGCTCCAGAGTGCCTTGATAGTCTGGAGATTTCATTGTGCACAGATTCAAGGCACCCTGTGCCAGGCGCAGCAAAGCAGCCCCAAAACATAACCGAGCCTCCTCTATGTTTCACTGTAAGTATGGTGTTCTTTTCTTTGAAAGCTTTTTTAATCTGTGGACATAGAGCTGATGTGACCTGCCAAAAAGCTCCAGTTTTGACTCATCTGTCCAAAGGACATTCCCCCAGAATGATTGTGGCTTGTCAATAAGCATTTTAGCAAATTCCAGTCTAGCTTTTTTATGTTTTTCTTTCAAAAGTGGAGTCCTCCTGGGTCTTCTTCCATGGAGGCCACTTTCGTACAAAAAGCAACGGATGATGCAATCAGAAACTGACGTACCTTCACCTTGGATTCAGCTTGTATCTCTTTGGCAGTTATCCTTGGTTGTTTTCCTTCTGTTCAATCTGGGGTCAATTTTCCTCTTGCGGCCGCACCCACGGAGGTTGGCTACAGTTCCATTGACCTTGAATTTCTTAATAATATGTGCAACTATTGTCACAGGAACATCAAACTGCTTGGAGATGGTCTTGCAGCCTTTACCTTAACCATGCTTGTCTATTATTTTCTTTTTGATCTCCTCAGACAACTCTGTCCTTTGCTTTCTCTGATCCATGTTCAGTGTGGTTCACACAATGATACCAAATAGCACAGTGACTACTTTCCTCCATTTAAATAGGCTGAATGAATAATTACAAGATTGGAGGCATGTGTGATACTAATTAACGAAACAAATTAGTTTGGAATATCACTATAATTCAATTATTTATTATCTTTTCTAAGGGGTACCAACAAATGTGTCCAGGCCATTTGAGAATATCTTTGTAGAATGAGCAATAATTAATCTCTTTTCACAGCTTCTTTGCTTTATTCTATGACATACCAAAGGCATGCAAGTATACATGATGCAATGGCTTTTAATTTAATCACTTTTCAGGAGGAATTAAGCATTATTTCAATGAGCTGTAAGGGTACCAACAAATGTGAGCATGTCTGTATATATTGACATTTTCTATATACTCTAAACATGTAATTGTGAGGTGTGGAGGTTTTGGTTTAATGTATTTTCCACCAACACATTACGTAGATTTTAATATTGGAATTAGATATTAAATGTCATTATTATTTGTAAATTTACTGTAGCTGTAAAGTATAGTAAAGTAAATTTAGTATAGATTAGTGAGTTATACAACTCACTTTTACACATCAAGTATTTGTTTTAGACTAAAATAATACCCTGTTTTGCATCAAGGATGTGAAAAATCGATGCAGGAAAAGTTTGTTGCCTAAATAATTGACAACACAGAATCAAAACAACACACAAAGGGACATCACAAAACAGGGTATTAATGTATTTACAGTTTAATTACTATATCAACAATATATATTAGTTCAATGGTGTCTTTTAAAAATGTATGTAATAACTAGGTAGTGCAGTTTGAAATCCATTCAATTATGTTTCTGTGGATGTAAGCATTTTAGCTTTGAGTTAACATTAAGCATTTTAAAAGCAGTGGAAACTTTATATTTACAACAATTCTTGGTCACTCCTTGACAACTATCTTTTCAACGTAACTTTAAACTCATAAACAGTTTGTGATATTGGAGATTGAAAGGCCAAGGGATGATGCCTATCTAGCTTAAAGGAAATGATGACAACATTACAGTGTGCGGGAAAGTACAGTTAATGTGTTTTTACATTACCTAGGCAACATCTCTCCTTGACAGTTCTGAACAACAAAGTAAACATCTTGTAGTTTTCATTCATGCTTGACCTTGAGGTGCCGGCCTTCGTGTTATTATTTCAATGAGCAGTTCAACGGCTCCTTCACAACTCCCCATCTCATTACACTGAAAGTTTTGTGTCCTTGCGCTACAAAAATTAGTTTGTGTAACTGTGTAAATCAACCATGATATTCACATGTTCTCTTAAGAAAGGCCAAGGGTGCCATTCTATTTTCTCTGCCCTGTTTCATATTTATGCCTCTCATTTTCAGTTCATTGCCTGTGCCTCGGTTGTGCTATCCATCAACACTTTTATCCTCCCAGCTCCAACAAAAGGACATAAAATGCTCTCGTATGCGTCCAGAATATTGCAGCAAATAAAAAATAAACAACAAAGTTCTTTATTAATCTGCCAGAATAATAAACTATTTAATAAACGAATATTGTTTAAATAAGGTAATTTGCATCGCTCATGCTCTAATGGGTTGTAAAATGTTATTGATCAGTAGCTTAAAGAGAGTTATATGGAACAGTATGGTGCAACTGTTGAGGAATTTAGGAGAGAAATTTATGAGTTTACAAAAGTGAAGGACAGACAGCCTTGTAGAGTGTTGTCCTCCAAACGGCTGTTTCTCAAATGAAAGTCTGAAGCTCCCAGACAGACGTCGGGGGACAAGATTAAAGGTTGACTTCAATGTTCTCCATGACATCATTTCCACATAACTTTTCTTTTATCACATTTATCCCGTAGGTTTACAGTAGTGTTATCAAATCAAATAAATTAAGGCCATCTATTTTTTTAAGCAGCATGATCAAATCCAGCACATCTAAAAGTGATAATGACAGGAGCAAACTGCATGAGAAACACTGTCAAGTGGCCAACTGTAAAAGAAAATGGGTTTACAAAATTGATATTTGGGTCTTTTGTGAAATTCAAAAAGTGTTTTACTGAAAGTTATTTCTGCTGTTGAACTATAAGGAATTATATAATAGAATGAAAGACTCAACCCTGAACTTATAAATTAGTTTAATAATAATTAGTTAATGCTTCACGAGGGCCAAATGCCTTTCATCAAACTATACATGATGATGTTCCAATAAGAAGTTGCATCTAAGGGTGTAGAGACAGCATCGCCAGCTGTCCAAAATGGTCTGATTTCCAGGACACTGCCAGGAGAAGAGTTATTTGGAATAATCAAAGTCTGTTGACTAGTGATTTAACTTCATCTTGTTATGAGTACATCGCTAGTTATTTTTTTAATTCATAATGTATAAATGTGAAATGTGCTTGTGCTTGTCATCTTTGACTAATTTGTGGTTTGGGTTAGTATTTAGGTTTAAGATCTGTACTAAATTTAAGGAGATGGGTTATTGTTAGGTTTAATATAAGATACCATCTTAATATACAAATCTAAACCATCCCCATAATAACTATATACCTAAACCTACTCATTCATCTAGTGTAACCCTAGCCCTTATGACATTTTTTATTCTACAGTTAAGTGTATATTTTGGCTCAATTTAAGTTTAAGCTTTGGACTTTGGATAAGCTCAGGCTATTGAAACAAAGTGTGCATAATGCATAATGCTCTTGATAACAAGGTTACTCAGTTATGTAACATTGTTATGAAATTTTAAGAGAAATGATCAGTCTTTCATAGATTAACTTTGAAGACATAAGAATAGTGGATAAATGTTAATTTAAAGGTTCCACTATGGGTTTTCTTTCTTTCATTTTCATTTTTTTTCTGTTTTATTGCAAATTCTGAATTATGTATATATGATACAATGCTATAGAAACTGTACATTCATTTAAATTCAGTTCAAGTTTTAATTGAAAATACATGGTTTCCAATTTGCAATGAAATGAATAACCCTAAGATAAACAAAGGCCCGAGATAAAGAACTGTGTGGGAACTGAAATGTTAAACATTGCTTTCTGGATCACAAATGACCTGCATGAATAACGACAAAGGGTGGCTTTCTTTAAATGGCCCACTCTTATAAAATATGAATGATGCTCATCTTCATCATTGTGCTTTGCAAGCTTTTAAAAAAACAAAAATTATATATATATATATATATATATATATATATATATATATATATATATATATATATATATATATATATATATATAATAGAGGATAGGGAGATGTCTTCTTCAATTTTGTACTTTCAGACAAAATATCTTGCCTATGGCCTGCTTTTGGGCAGAAGGTGAGGAAAGCACAAGAAGGCATTGCAATTACTCTGTACTGGCACAACAACTGAAAGCAAAAAGAGCATCAAAGCCTTTGCTGTCTGCCTCACTTCACCCTTAGAGGAAAAACAGAACATATGTGAATTCCAGAATATGGTGTAGCTCTCAGGCTTCAAATATTTTGTTAGAATGAGAATTTGTACCATGCTTTTTTTCCCTTCTCCTTTACCCCCATACAAAGCACTGTATATTAACCCACGAAGGCAAGTCACATAAAATAAAAACTGAAACATGAACATGATTCAAGTGGCATGAAAGTGACGACATGGCGTCTTCCTTTGACTGTAGGTGAACCTGTCAGATCTGTATTCTTTATACAGAGCCTGACGTCACGTCCTGGCTGCGGGATACTGACTGAGTTTAAATGCCAGCGTCAGAACAACACCTTATCGATCAAACCTTATTAATTTGACAACTATCACACTAATTAATTAAACGTTTCGTTATGTTTAATATTTTTCATCAATTCACAAATCGCCCTTTTCTACCTGTCACCAACTTTTAATGTTTGTTTAATCCACATACTGTATTTCCGAAGATTTTAATAGACAAACCATTTGTAATGCAATAGGTTTATATAATAATGAAAAATCAACCCAAGTAGTATAGAAAATTACATTATTCTACTAGTCGAAAACTATATTATATTATATTATTACATTAAACGCTAGATTGTATTTCTAGATAACGCAATGTGATCAATACTATATGCACATGTTTTTATCAAGGTCAGTTATTCTTTTTGAAGACATATATGACTCTTAACACTAATACTAATAAATACTACTACTAGTAATAATAATAAATAACAAGATACAATTCTACCATTCCTTTAGCAATCCCTTTCCCCAAGTCAAACATTAAATGGTGCAGTGCCCTTTAAATTCCGCGTATAGGTGTTCACAGTAATTCCTAATGTAAAATGAAACGCCTGGATTAATTTCACAAGTTGATGTTAGAAATTGTATTTTTTATTATATAAATAACGTAGTAAGTAAGGTCATATGTACACAAGATGCGTCTTTGTAAAGCAAGGTGCAATTTTGTCGTTGATTTTTAATATGGCAGGCGCTAGGACATCCTGTGTCGAGGACCTGACTGTTCCTCCTGTCAAGCGGCGTGCTTATATCGTGTAGTGTAAATACACATTGCATCTCTGCAAGGTGTGCGGTATAACAGGTTCCCAATAGTAAAACAGTCGGAATCCAGATTTAGTATTCACAGTATAGTGTTTTAATTGTTGGATGTTAAATTGCTTTTCCAATTCGGAAAATGAAAGTAGTCGCGTTGATAAGGTAACACACAATACTGTCATTATGAAGTACTTCAGTTCTAATGTAGCTTAGTTAATACTGCTGTGCAAACTATAAATCAGCTTTCAGTTTATTTGGGTCGTGTTGTTTCCCCCTCCAGATAATCCAGTGAAGACTGCATTGTGCTTCCGGCACACTGTCTTTACACTATATACTGAAAATGATCAAACAGCAGTAAAAAATAGAATACAAATTTAAAAAGATATGAAAGCCAGTAAGCACTTTTTAAATGCAACTTGATAGGATCAGCAAGAAGGTCTGGTGGTTTGTTTACCCATTTTAACATCCCCTGATAAAATAGAAATATTCATTCATTCAAGCTACCAATCTGGGTTTCTTACTTTTCGCATTTTACCAGCTGTAAAGAAGATGTTCATGTAACTCACAGCTTTATGGATTTGTACACAGTCCTGAAGTTGCAGTTTGGGACCTTATCACTGTGTTTGAAAATCCCACTTGCACCCTGGTGGCTACAGTTGTTGCTAAATATGCCCATTCAAATCCATAGGGGGTTCATGACAATCATATAATTCATATAATTTACTATTGCTACCATGTTGTTGTTTTTATTATTGTTCTTTTGGTAACCATTCAATATTCTTGTAAAACCATGACCAGAGTAACCAGGACCTAAATAGTAATCTACTGAAAGATCTCTCTGTATAATGCATCCTGTATTCTCCTTTTTTGCATGGTGTTGTAGTGGTGGCAAGGACAGCTGCTACAATATGATGCAGTGTGTTGCAGCTGGACATCAGATTGTGGCTTTAGCCAACCTGCGGCCTGCAACAGATAAAGGTAGGCCTTCACGTTTTACCTGTGGAAAAATACTGAATTACTAAAATATTGAATTCTTACCAGTGTCCTTTATATATCTTTCCCTTTCCTTAATGGAAACTGAAATGCACCAGTTGATTACTGTATAACTGTTTTTGTTAACACAGTGCATTTTTGAAATTGTCCATCTTTTATGTAGATGAGTTAGACAGCTATATGTATCAGACTGTGGGCCACCAAGCTATCGACCTCTATGCTGAAGCCATGGACCTGCCCCTCTACAGACGAACTATTGAAGGAGCGAGTTTGGAAATTGGAAGAGCGTACTGCAAAAATGAAGGGGATGAAGTTGAGGATCTATATCACTTGCTGAAGCTTGTTAAGGTAACTTTCGTTTTCTTTGGTGGAAGTGGTTCAACATATGTGAAGTGGACTAAATTATTAAATTGACAGATACTGTGACCTCAGTTGTATTTGTTGCAGGGGAACAGGGTCACATGACATATGCACCTTTAGCTACATCTGCCATACTACTGAAACAAATGAGTGTGTTGCTCTGTCTATCTATCCATCAACTTTTCAGAGTATGTTTCCCCTTATGAGAGGAGAGGTATAAACCTTTTAATGTAATTACATAGTGTTTTTAAAAGCATTCTTTATTCTGTTATACTTAAATGAGTTTCAAGGATAGGATACAATGCACATATAAGAATATATTACCCTTTCTTTTTTTTATTGAAACAGAACTCTTCACAAATTATTAGTTTTCTGGCATGGGCATGGCTCAAAATGTGTATATTATAATACAAATGCTGGAACATGAATTGTTCTGCATTCAAAAGCCAGGTCACTCCTCCACTGGATGCCTTAAATCTGTTGTTTGTAATGTGCGTCAGAATTCAAGCAAATGGCCTTATAGTGCATATTTCGAAGGACATGGCATTTCCTGTCTTCATATGCCTATTTTGAGTTGATTATCAATTGCTACTTTTGAATTGGATGATATTAGACATTTGTTCAATTCAGACTATAGTGTTAAAATAATGGATTTAAAGACATTAGGCGTTTTCAGTGAAAATCAGTCCTATTTGTTTTTATGTTAATTTAATTTTTCCTTTAAGTGTGACTGAAGTTCTTTGAAATGACTGTTTGACGGATTAATAGAAGCAAAGTGTGTTAATTTTTTACACAACTAGAAGTATTTGTTTGATGAGAGAATCAAAGAATAATGTATGAACGGACTTTCAGTACCTTATATTTATCAATTATACACTTGAGAGCCCTTCACACTCCACCAGAAACACCTGATCTGCTTCCAGCTTGCAGATGAAACGTCCAGATGCCGGGCTGCTTCTGTGTTTGTCTTCCTGTTAAGTATAAAAAATAAAGGAAACAGACATTCGAGAAATTTTAATTAGTTTTATTTCATGTATATTTTATCAAATATGCTTCCTTGTACAGTATGAAAATATCAATTTACCCCAAATAATTTATAAGAATTGCATTTGTTTTGTCGATTTGACATTTCTCTGTCAGGTTTGTATGTATATTAAACACTCCTGGCACCACTCACCCGATAACCCACGGCTGGGAGTAAGCTGCTTAGGTGCGTACTTCCAAGGAAAAGGGCTTTACTTGTCAAAGGAAAACTGCCCACATACATTTAATAAAATATACCTTGGTTTTCTTCTCCCACAAACAACATCAAATTTTTAGAGGTTTTTCCTTTTCGTGAGAAATCGCCTGACATCATGTAAACAAACACAAAAAAAACCCAACAACCTGTGTTCCCCTGTAGGTGTGTGAAAATGTGTTTTCCTGGTCCTGGCCCTGTTGTGGTAATCCAACATGAGCAGAGACAGCCTGGCTGGCGGTGAAGGGTGGTGAACATGCCTCAGGGCTTTTTTTTTTCTCCCCTCCCTGATCAGCTTTAGACCCTGTGATTGCCAGGTTTTCCTAATTTCCCATTTCCAGGGCATCACCGACATGACCTCTCCTGCTAAATAGCACGTTGTGGGACTCGGGGGTGTCTCTCACGGCCGGCGAGATAGGCAGCCCCGGCGTTGTTTACAGCGCTCACAGTGAACTGTGCACTTGCAGCAGAGTTTGATAAACACACATTTCCTCCCTTTATCAGTGAGATGGCAAAATGAGAAGTATGAGTTTCCAGTTTTACTCATTCCCTTCAGCCGCTTTCCTGTTTGAAAAATAAAGTTTACTAATTGGGGGCTGATCCTTTCCTGTTTTAAGCTTAAATGCTAGAAAATAGGGTCTCAGAAGTTTTAATGGTAGCATTTTTTTTCTTGAGTATTTATTTAATATGGATTACTGATGACATTTATATATTTAGTCCGTGGAGACTAATACTTTTGGTAGAAAGTAATCTCAGTTCACAAACATTTAAAATCTGCTTTTGTTAAATGTATTCAATATGTAACAACTTATTATTTATTCAAATATGTCTGCTTTGTGTTCGGTTTGTAGGAAGAAAAGATGAAAAACTATGTGGATTATCTGTGAATATAATTTTATATATATATATTTATATATATATATATAATTCCTGAAATTTGACAACTTCGAAAAGCCTGATTGTGAGGCAATAGTGCCACCTATGGTCTTTTGTGTATGATAATTGAAGTGATTCAACTTTCAGCTTTTTAAAATTACAGAACAGATATACATAATGACCATTGGACTCAAATACAATGTTTTCTTGACTTTCATATATATGGTGATGGTGGTGATATATACAAATATAGATATTGATATAGATGTATAGATTTAATTTGTTATTTTGTTGGAGTTTGCCATTGTGAAACTGGATTTGTCCCCAAGTATTTTCCAATACCCAGTAGTAATTCCAAGTGAATATCCCCCTTTGATCTGAGTAATCTGAGAATGATACAAACCATGCCGTCCCCTGCTAGTCTCCAGATTAAGTTGATCTTTGAACTTGGCTCTCATATGAAAAAAATGTTTGTTTTTGAGAGAGAAAGACCTCTTACATTTAATTATTTTCTGTAGGATATGGGATCAGGATTAAACTTTTGTTCTTTTAAAATCACTGTTTAAAGCCATTGAGGAAAGATTAAATAATTGAACTATGTCTCCAACATATATTCAAAACATAAAGAATATACAGTATGTACTGTAAGGGGTGCCAGTGTGGTCTGAGATTAGAGACTGCTGTCTTTTATTTGTGTTAATAAGCACATGTCAATAATAATGTTCCAGTTCAGCTCAGTTTTTGCCTAATTCGGAAATAGCTATCTGTTTGTCTGATCGCTTTATTATTTTCTCTCTTTATTTACCTGAACTCCTGAACTGCATTAAAAAATGTCTAATAAAATTATTTTGATTGCTTAAAGCTTATATCAATTGTTCATTTGGTATCTGAAATTCCAAGGTTCATGTCAAGATGAATTAAAAGCACTTTTTTGTTCTTCAAAGCCGTCAGTGTACGCGCTACAAGACCAGTCAAAGTATCTATCAAAAATGTACTGCTCTAGTCGCAATGTTTACATGATGCACACAGAAAGTGTTTTTTAAAATATACAATGTTTGTATTTAAATGCATGTGTAATTAATATTCTGTAAGGGAGTATGAGCACTCATTCATAGTGAACACGTGAAGTTTTTTCACCTTGCCTACAATCAGCTATCCTGGGAAAGGGACCAAAACTACCAGGCCTTTATGAATACCACTTTTATCTTTCCTCAATATGAAATAACCTGGCCTGGCCTGAACAAAAATGTTTTTGTTCCTTGATATGTCCCCGTGAAGCTGCTTTGAGGTAATTGAAAGTGGCAGTCATTCTGAACAATCAATATCATTTATCATTTGCCAAATCATATACTTGCTCACTCTAATTGTGGTGAACAGGTGAGGGTGTCTGTGATGTTTTTAGCTTGTAGGTTAGGTAGACGTCAACATGGTGAGCAATGCTGTAACATGGCTTGTCCCAACCCCGTCACTCAATTTCTTATGTGTTCTTAAACCTGGCAGGGTATGTTGGTTTGTAATGACACACCATCGGTTTACGTTTAATCCCAGTCTAACAATTTTTGTTTCTTTTGAGCAAAGCACCCTTTCTCCGAATACAACAATTAGAACTCAATTAATAACAATGGAGCAAAGAAAGTAATCTGACAGCAGGCATTGAAAATGTAGCTTTAGTTTAAAGAGGCAGGTAACTCTCTCCCTTATTCAACTTGGTGCTTTTCAGGACTTTAATTTGAAATGATTACTTTGGACAGCTGTTTTAATACCAGCATCTCTTTATCCAGCACTGTACAAAAGCATGACCATTTGGTATCAAATGTTCAATTGGCAACACATTTGACCTCTCCAAGACAGCCTCAGTCCAGGAAACATTTGGCAACAAAAAATATGCACAAGACTCTAAACTATCACAAGCCTCATAAAAACTGGATCCATATTTTCTAAATAGTAAAGTGACACCAAAATATCAGATTACTGCTGATATTTCAGCTATTTTGGTTGCACTTAAATAGCCCTGGAATGCTAGGTGCAGGAGAGAAGCAAATGTTTTAAAATGGTAATAAACTCAAAACTAAACTGAACAGAAGCGACAATTGTAAAGGTCAACTGGTGAGCAGAGTTGACAGTACTAATATCGTAATATGCATATTAATGGTTTTTAGTTATTTATGACGTGAACAATTTTGCCTCCCTTTGATATCTATAGATTTTAAAAAGAGCAATGTGATTTATACAAGAAAGTATTTGTAGTTATAGCAGTGGTTGCATCATTTACAAAAGTCTAGATCAAAACCTTATTTCTTCAAAGGATAAAACATTACACTTCTTATATCCCTTGATATCTCTAGTACACTTTCTTCTGCTATGTCAGTGGCTTTTATCCAAAAACAACCCCCCAAAAAACACAAACAAGTAATACTCTTTTAAGAATATGATGTGTTTAGACATTATTTTCTGCAAAGATTGCTTTGTTTTCACTTAAAAACAATATGAAGTGTTTCAAATCGATCAAATTGTTAGGGACAGGTGTCTGTTTAAATTAATTGAAAATAAATCAACTTCATAAAGTTGTTCTAACTTTATTGGTTCTTACAATACTTACTATAGAACTGAATGTGATTGTTACTAGATTTGTATAAAATCATTAGCACTGAGAAAGGGATTTATTACAGTATTTAAATATCTTATCTTTTATATATGTATGTATGTGTGTGTGTGTGTGTGTGTGAATGTATGTATATGTAGTGCCTATAGATTTTCTACACACTCTTGAACTTTTGTCACTTTTTGTTGTTAATGCCTCAGAGATTCGTGCAATTGAATACCTTTTTCCCCCACTTATCTACACAATATACTCTACATTGTTAAGGGGGTAATGGTTTTATTGTGTACAAAAAATATATATTAAAAATACAAAACTGAAATATAATTGGATAAGTCTCCATCTTCCATAGTTAATTCATACTTGGTGGAAGCAATTACATCTGTGAGTCTGTTGGGATAGTTGTCTACCAACTTTGCACTCCAATATTTGGGTCTGTCAAGTTCCTAGGGCAGGAATCTGTCCATTAAGTAATGCCACAAATTGTCAATTGGATTTAGTTTAGCTTTACCTTTTTGTTCCTAAGCCACTCCAGTGTAGTTTGTATGCTTCAGGGTGTTGTCAAGGACTTGTCATTCTATACTTTGTTCCAGTCATTGTCCCTTCTATCCTGACAAGTGCCCCAGTCCCTGCTGATGAGAAACATCCCCATAACATGATGCTGCCCCACCATGGTTCACACTAGGGATGGTGTTCTTAGGGTGATACATTATATTGGGTTTGCACCAAGCATAACGCTTTTCTTTCAGACTAAATATCTGGTCCATTTTAGTTTAGCCAGACCAAAAACGTTTTTGTCACATGGAGTGTTTTTTTTACATTGTTCAATTGGGATTCAAGGTGGGTTTTCTTGAGTGTCATACAGGCCAGGTTTGTGGAGTGCCTTGGATATTGTTGTCACATGCCCACTTTGACCAGTCTTATTCATAGAAGCCTGTAGCTCTTGCAAAGTGGCCTCTTTGGTAGCCTCTCTGATCAGTCTCCTTCTTGCTTGGTCATCCAGGTTTGTTGAACGGACTGATCTAGACAGGGTCTCGGTGGTTCCATACACCTTCCACTTCTTAATAATCATTGTGATGGTGTTCCAAGGGATATTCAAGGCCTTATTTTATACCCATCCGCTGATCTGTGCCTTTCAACAGCTTTGTCATGGAGTTCATTTGAAAAGATCCCTGGTGCTCATAGTTGAGTCTTTGCTTTGAAATGCACTACCCAGCAGAGAGAACCTACAAGAATAACTGAATTTATCTTTAAACCATATAAATCACTACAATTTAACACAAGTGGAGGCCACTTAACTTGCTGTGTGATTTTGATGGCGATTACTTACACCTGAACTAATTTAGGATTGTGATTACAAGGGGGTTGGACACTTATCCATCCAAGCCATTTCAATTTGTATTAATTAATACATTTTCTACAGATGTCTAGAATATTTATTACTTGGACGTTGTGTTGTAGGGTGTTTAGATAAATGGGGAAACTATTTTCATGCGTTTTAATTCTCTGCCAAGGCAACAAAAGGTGAAAATGTTTACAGGGGGTGTAGACTTACTGTGGGCACTGTATATATAGGTTTTGGTTTATCTTTTCAAACATTCAAAACACAATTGTAGGGTCAAAACATATATTGTGTAAGCATCATAATCTTAATTTCAACTCCTGATGTTTGTGTGGTATAATATGTCTGATTCACCATTTTAGCAAACCTCTAGGGGGGAATGTTGGCAATACACATTGTATTATATGTTTGTCACAGTTTTTTTGAACAGGACATCTGTTAATATTAGACATCACCTGTTTGACTGCAGAGAAAGCCATAATAGCTTTCTGACTGCAGATTTAAATGTGTGCTTTTGTCATCTTTATACATATTGAAACACAACCTTCCTGTCCAGACAATGAAAGAGTTAAGTTTTGTTGTCTTATTTTTTTGTAGTCAAGAGTTTCAGTCTTTATTACTTGTCCTTCTCTGAAAGGAAAGGGACACAAACGATATGTGCATTGACCGGACAAGTCAAGGGTCTTTTGTTACAAGATAACAATTTTGCATCTCCTTCCTCTGCTACCAGACTAAAACAAGAACCTTTGTTCTCTCCCACATTCTGGTTCTGCCTGATCATAGCACTGCGCTGAGAAACAGAGATTACTTTATGTAGTTCCTATATTGTTGACGCTCTGGGATAGCTTGCACTACCTACTAGATACAGGTTATCAGAATAAGGCAGTTGGTCTGCTGATGTTTATTATTATATAAGGAGTGCATCTGTTATTCAGAAAGACATGTACATTTAAAAGTGACAAATGTTTCACATTCCACCTTGCAACATTTATTTAACTATCCCTGCCTTATTATATAAGATTAAAGAGGTTAGTTTGTGAAGAAAATTGAAGAAATGTCTTTGGCAATGCAGAATGAGATCTCTCTATCGGACATGAGGATATCCAATATGATTTTGTCATGATATCTATGGAGAGTTTTTACAAGGCCTTTTGTTTAACTATCAAGGCAGTTCTGTAGCAGGTTACCATGATGTCAGGAGCATAAAGAAATAATAATATTACAGTAGAACAAAATGGTTTGGCTGCTGCTGATAACAATGTAACATCTTAAAAGTACAAGATGAGGTGTTAAATGTTTCCACTTGTTTTGATATAAAAAATAATTTTACCAGGTCTTCATCTAGGTCTGTTTTCATCTCTTGGGAACCATTCTATACATTCTGTTGTGCATATTTGGTTTGTTGCAATGTGTTCGGCCCACTGCTATTTTAGCATTTTCACTCTTTCAGTAATGTCACATAATTAAGTTTGTTCTCAGATCCATTTATTTGTTTTTGTGTCTTTTCTTGTTGTTCAAAACATGCAACTCTGCTTGCTTTTTTGTCTCATTAAAACTTTGTGTAATTTTTACCTCTCCCAGGTTTCAGAGCCATAAGTGAGCACTGGTAGTATGCATTGATCAAATATATCAAACCTCCATGATATTTGTTTTTACTCAGACCAGTTACTTCCCTACAGTAATATGTTATCCTGCTTTTAACTTGAAAAGTAACCATAAACTGCAGATTTACTTTCCCAAAAGAGACAGAAAAGTAGAGACTCGTGAAATGTGCCTCAGCTTATTTATTTATTTAAAGAAAAAACAAGATATAAATAAATGATTGTGCTCAGGTATGAGCGACTTCTAGAAAAACCTATTCTATTTGCAGCTGTTCTCCAGTTGACTGTTTCCAGCTGTGAAAGTGTACAGGGTGGGTTGCATGCATGATGAAACGGGAGACACATTTATTGATTGTGTTTGGTGGTGTTAAGAGCGCGAAAAAAATCTAAACCTCTCTGTTTACGGTTACATTAATGCATCCTCAAAACTGAATGGATTTTTAAAAACAAGGTTAATACAATGATCATGAATGTTAAGGTCACACTAAGGAGACCTGAAATCAATACGGATTCAAAGAGACTTACCTGTTTCATGTGTTTGCAGCAGGAAATGTGATCTTAGGCACCTGTCACATAGAAATAAACTGTATATACTTGACCTTAAACAGAATAATCGTCCTAGTGTGTGCTTGTTCATAATGGTATGTTAGAAAGTTACTATATTTTCTTACAGAATATCAGCTGTTTATGTTTTATATTTATTTAATAATCATTCTGTGGCAAAGAAAATACTTTTTTCTTTGATTAGAATTTGATCCTGTTTTTCATGTCGGATAATACTATAATTGACAGTGAAAGGGGAAAAGGGGCTAAAAATGTATTTCTGGCTTTATTTTTTGTATTAGTCAGTTATTAGTCACAACAAGCATTTCAGTAACTGTTTTGAAGTGATTTGTTTTCCACTTCTCCACTATGTACCTGTTACAAATTTGGTTTCTTATATCCTAAACTGAACTTGTTATAGCATGTAGGATGTTTTTGTCTATCAATAGGTATTCAGTTTGCCACTGAGTAACACAATTCCTCTTATCCAGGTATAAAGCAGCTAAGCTGAATCAGGGCGTGAGTCGGAACCATTGCAATAAATGGCTTGTTATTCTGGCCTTGTTTAATAAATGGGTAAGAATAACATGAAGTCACAGATAACTGGCAGTGTATTGTTTTCTTTTGGTGTGGAGTGCCGAGACAGGATCTATTAGACACAGAAACATTTCCCTCAAATGCTAACAGTCCCACAAACATTAGATAAAGAGCCTTGCCTAAAGCCCTTGTAATTTGTTTGTATTTTTCTGCCTAATGTACTTTGCTCAATCTTGTTTAGCGATGATGGAAATAGATAGCCTTATCTCCGCTTGCCAAGGGCACAAGTACTGGTGGCTGAACATTGTTCCAAAGAAGAGAGATTTTACGAACCCAGCTACCAAGATGAATTGTAGACATAGCTTGGAGTTATTAGCATTCAATCTTTCAACAACAGGTTCTGCTAATATTTTCTTTGGGAACCATTCTTAAGAATGGACGGCTGTTTGGTTATTGTTTACTATCAGAGTGCAGCGTTTGGGGTACTCTTGCATTTTCATTTTTTCACAAAGCGATTTCCTGTGAAAAATGCTCTGTGCATGCATATACAGTTAAAATGAACACCCTGTCTGATGCAATGCGTTGCAAATGCCAAAAGGATAGACAGTGAATTAAATATAGTATAGTATAGTCTGAGGAGAAGGTTGTGGGTATGCAGTATGTGCCAAATACAGTCTGTAATAGAAAACCAAACAATTAGCTCAAATATATATTTTCAAAAGGCCTCATGCTGTGAGAGATGCTGTATGTCAACGTACAGTGCAGATGAAAAATGCAATCATAACTCCAGAGAGAAGTGCTTTTAATGGATAAAACAGTCTTGTAATGTGAGTTGCCACAAAAAGTTTTTTGGGGTTTGTGTGAACACTGCTCCTCCCCCCACCCACAATAGGCCTCACAACAGTACCACTTATCAATATCAATGTCCATATTACGGAGATAAAAGGGTACCGCATACTCTTCCCCAGCCAGCGTGCTCAGTGAAGATGTCCGTCACCTCTGTTTCCATGTCGTTGTCAGTCAAGTCTGAACTGGCCGATTGTTTTCATTGCATCCAGCTGGAGGGTCGAGGAGCTAGTTTTAACAACTTCTCCTGTCAACTGAAAATACTCAAATGTTCTGTTTGGAAAGTGTGCCGAGAAAAAGAAAACATTTGCAAGAGCACAAGACTCTCTGGAGTCCAAACGGATTGGAGTAAGAAAAATAATTGGACAACTTTTAAGTGTCTGAAATCCATATTTTAATACATCACTATGGGAGCAAGTGGGACTGAGAGAGTGAAGCCAATAAGCACGTGTGTGGAATTAGTGGGAAGGAGTTAGCACTTTAAATTATTATTATTAAATTGTGCAAAAGTGATGACCCTAGTTAATGCCATGAGAGACCACAGTGCTGTTACTCTTCGACTAAACTCCTTCACATCACTATTGTCAACTTCATCAGTCACAAGTAATCATCATCTTGTCTGTGGGGTATACTTAATTTCTATGTCCTCTCAGACACCTGCTGCCGAGCTTGCTGTGTTGTTCTTTGGCGTGTGTAAAGAAACCGAATTACCTTGTTCCAGCTAAGACTGATCATATCTGTAGACTTCTGTGCTCGTTTTGGTGCGCTGGAACTTTTTTGTTGTTCGTCTGTTGCTCCAGTATGATGCATGGGTGAGTCATGACGTGGGTAGCTGTGCTGACAAAAGAAAAGGCCTGTCTTTTTAATGCCTTTTTCAGAGCTGTCTTTTTCATCCCTAAATTTCAACTGAAAAATAAAATAAATTCACCTCAATTTATTCAAGCCAGGCAGTGACTCATGTCATGTCATTGATGATCAGGTTCCTTGACACAACAAACCTGTCCTTGAGTGTTGGAAATTGTATTAATCAAGAACAATATGACCTGGATTATATTGAAACAACAGGGGTTCAGCTATACGGAAGTACAGGAAACAAAGCTATTATGTTTGAGAAAGTTAATATAATGAATTAAATCATGTTGTGCTAAGTCATTCGGTGGAGGATTCAGAGCACTACAGTTTGACGAGGCCTCAACATATGACAATGTTGTGCCCTTGGGCATACTGTCATTCATCCTGCAGATTCATTAATTTGGGTTCAGAATCGCCCTGCACAGTCATGCTATTATGTGGAAGAATTAATAAGAGTAGAACAAAACAGCTGTAAACTGTTTTGAAATTATCATAATTTCTTGCTCGGTTATTTTTTCCTTAAAGTACGCGATTTTTTTGGAATGTTTGGTTCTATAAAATATCTTAAAATCCTGTCTTTTTGATCAATGATTTAAGCTTTTTGTGTTCATATATATGCATACATACATTTCTATACGAACATAAATGTACAGTATTGAGAATTTACTGTTTAGGAAGCATGGGGCCAAGACAAAGAAGCGCACTCTTTAGAAAACCATGGTTACAAACTTTGCTGTGTTAAATAAATTGCCTTCTGGGTTTTTTGTCTATGACTCGGTTTTGTGTGACTGTGTCTGATCTTTTAGGCGGGTTAAATGAAGTGTATAAAATGTGATCTTGAATACTGTGTGGGATTATTAATTACATTGTTTTCTAATGATGACCTTAAATAGATTCATTGAATAGCAACCAAAAATTAAACAATCCCTACCACTTCTATGTACCTTTTATATAATGACAGTATATCACAGAGTATTATTCTGGACTGAGTTGTTTGTTTAGGTTTGACATCTTTATTTTTCAAGTAGGTTAATCTATTTTCATACAAGACTTTCAGGGGCTTAATTTAATAAATCGAACAATTAGTAATAGCGGTTAATGATTGTATGAGGATAAGTACTTCCATTGATACAGGGCACAGGGCTAAGGAGGCCAGGCGCGGTGTACAATATGTTTTCATTAATGCCTGTTCTGTCTAACACTGGAAAATTTTGGCAAATTGTGGAAGACGGAGAGCTTTTGCTTTTGTTTAGTCTGGGCTTTGAGGTTTAATGTCACCCTTGCACTGCCCTGACAGGAGTGTGATTGATATCTTACTTTATGCCATGCAGTTTTCCTTTTTTGTTTGTTTTGTTTTTAACTGATTTCTGCTAATAAATTGGTTAAAACTGTTGCTCTTAAATAATTAAATAATCGGTTATTACAAGATATGTGGAAAGATTTAGATGTTCTATATAATTAATTAAAAAGAACGCCATTTAACAAATTATTATGTTGCTGTTGTGTGGTGCGCTTTTGGGGCATTATTTTAATGAAATACAGTAGATAATAGTAGATGCCAGTATATTACCTCTGCACTGGCATACAGAGTAATATTTAGAACAGAATGAATTACATTTTAAACAGAGCGTCATTAAAAAAAACTGAGTGTATAACATTAGATTCATTTTGTGAAGTATGGCTTATATGATGTAAAGCTTGAAGGGAATGATAATTCATCCATTTAAGATAGTTCATTAAAAAGAGGCTGCTGTATTATAAAATAAGTATGTTGAGATTTATAAGACTTTTATAACAGAATTTAAATCACCGCCCTTATTTACTGTACAGTAAAGCTAGCATTATATGATGTACATCTACCGATATGTAAATGTTGTCATGAATAAATCTCTATCATGAAAAGTTTTTCTTTTTTTTTAAGAGGATCCCAAATTAATCATTACCTTATTATGAAGCGCCTGGTAAGACGGTGAGATGCGTTCTTTAAAAATATATTATTCAGCTATAAAGATTTAAGATAAACATTGCAAGCTGTATGAAATATAATCAAGATTTATTTTTACAGGGACATGTAAAGAGAACTAATATGTTCCTGGGGTAGCCATTTTCTAGATTTATGTATTTACACCCCCAAACAATTATTGCTCTTGCGCTTTCCACAGAGGATAAAGAAATATTTCCAGAATTTTGTGAAATTGTAGTAGCTCAAGTGTCCAAAATGCCCATAAGAAAGTAATGTTATACTCTGTTCTCTCTCTTTAAAGTCTCTAGGCAATAGCCGTAATAGGAACAATAATATAAAGGGATCCAAAATCAACCTTTTCTAAAGCCTGAAGTTAATAATTTTGTGTTTATAAATGGTCTACAAGTTATAACGTTCATCAAGAGAGCGAAGTGAGAGTTGAGTCTTTCCCTCCGCATTGTGTTGGAATGCTGTTTGATTTTAATTGCAGATCCTGATGTTGGCTCTGTGGTGATGATTTAATTCTTGGGCCAGAAACCTACATAGTTCTTATCGAATAATTGTAGAAAAGAAATTAAACAAATGCTCCCATGACATACTTAAGTACCTGGTCTGCTTCCGAGTCCCCAAAGTGTAAAAGAGGGAGTTTTTTGTTATTCTATCTTGCAATGTCTGTCCTTGCCAACTTTGAAGAGGCGCGATCCAATGTCTTTGAAGACTATTGTAAATATTAAATCCTCTAAGAATTACCTATGATCAAGTTGTTGTTTTTTTCTTCCTGCCTTTAAGTTGTGCATTCAGAATGGAAAGTCCCTTAGGAGAGTTTATCCTTTCCATGAAACCACAGCCACTCATGCTTTGTTATGGGTTCCTTATCAAGAGTGCTCAATTTTCCACAGTAATAATGTCTTATTTAGGTGTAATAAAACTTGCTTCTATGTCACTGAAATATTGATTAAAATTTAATTTGAATCGTTTTATTCATAAAAATTCATAGCACAGATGATGATGATTTTTTATATACAAGCAGTTATTACTTTAAAGCAGTTTTGTGTTTCTGCTTTTGAAAGGTGATTACCTTGGAGGGTATTAGTGATTGTTACTCTCGAAAATACTTGTTGACAGATATGTCAATTGGAATAATGATTAACTTGGCATATGCCTAATCAGCAGTAGAAACTATCTGAGGCAGCCATATACGGGAGAGATATACAGAGAGGTTTGTAAACAGGATGTTGTAACCATAAACACCCTTTTTAGGCTGGATGGTCAAGTAATACATCTTTTATCTGTCCTGTGTGCAACACAGGATTTATATTCCCAATCGGGAGCCCTTTTCTCCACCTGAAGGGTTTCTGTTGTAATTTGTAACATAAATATTTTTTAATGATCGAGTCATGCCTTTTGGGCAAGTCATGTTTCTCTTTTTGGTCAAAATCCTTTAATGAGAATAAATAGAGGATAGGGTTAGTATACTATAAATGGGACACTTAATGGTTATTTTTTTATATACATGAACAAAAGAGATCATTAGATATAGCCTAGAAGTGAGCACCTTTGCAAAACTAACTATTTGATGTCACAATATGTTACTATTCTGGGTTTAGTTTGTAGTTAACGTGGGTGCTTCTAAGGATTTTCCTATCATATTGTTTATGAAGTAGACTGATTGAATATATGTATAGTGTGTGTGTGTTTGAAGTCTTTAAAAAGTAAAATGATGTTGTTCCCTTCTCTTTATAATATATCAATTGAGTTAATCCCTGCAGTTCTCTCTGAGCAACTTGTTCTGGCTACAGCAGAGAGGTCTTGTGTGAGTGTCCCTGAGCTGTTCTCCCCCTGTCCCCAATCATTCCTAGGGCTGTTGTTTCTTTTGGTTGTAGATATTTTTTTTATCTGATTAGCTGACACATTTAGTAGAAATCAGCCTTAGCCCTTAGGCAGGGCATGGATTTAATTTAAAAAGTATCAAAGGTTTACACTCTGCACTTTTTAATCATCATGTTTATCAGGCAGAGAAAAATTACAGGAAGGACCACAGGGAGAGGGTTATCTTAAGGACCAGTAGCTTGGGAAATTGATAATAGCTAAGGTAATTTACTGGCAACTTTTACATTAATTAACGTAGCATTTCCTCATTTATAATTACAGCCCATGTAATATACTAATTAAGATGGTGGATATTGCTATAATACGTTTATTGCTGAAGTCTTCAGCCATTTGTGGGCTTTATAATTAGCATGTCTTCTTATGAGTTACTAATTAGAATTTAAAGTAAGAAATTTGTTTTTGATTGCTAGTATCATAAAATAATGTATTTATTTTATTTATATTTTATATAAAAGTATACAAAGAATTTACAAACATAGTAATACATCCATCGCCTGCAATACACATTGGACTTCGCCCAACCGGAAATATCATGGACAAAATCGAAGAAGAGTTCAAACCGCGCACTGTATCTGCGAACAAAGCAAAATATGTGATGTCATTTAAATGTTTAAATGGCAGTGGAAGTATAGTCCTTTCCTAACCCCTGAATTCAGCCTAGGAGTTTGAAATACCTTCACTTAAATTGCGAATGTGAGGATACATCTCAAAAAAAGTTCCCCAGTTTGTGTAGAGTTTCAGCTTCGACACCTTTGTTGGTGAGGAAGTATAATATATTGAATCCTGCACATCTACTCACCAATAGCAGTATTGCACTATAAATGTGTCTCACTGTATAGCTTACATTAGGTACTTGGAGATTGTTAGATCACTCAGTATTATGTGAAACAACTTATTTACAGTTACCTGAGGTTATAAAGTTTCATTATATATCAGGGAATTCCATTATTAACAGTAAATACCCTTTAATAAAGTTGTCAGACCAAATAAATAAGTAAAAACAAGTGTACAAACAAATAATACTTTTAATCAAAAGCACTGGTTCTGATCGCCATGGTCAATACCTCAGTGTAATGGTGCCAGTTTGGTCTGGGTTTCAAGCCTCACAGTGTGTTCGTGTCGTGGCGACTCCCTCTCTCAGACACCGGGCTCCACGGGACTAGGCGTGCAAACCCTAGGAAGTAGGCAAGGGATGTCTGGCCAGGCAGGAAAATGTTGATACCGTTGTCGTGTAAACATCCCTGCCACATATCTGATGTAATGGGAAGAGGGGTTGTGAGTAATGTTGGATATAGTTTGTTTTGTTTTTTGGGTTTGTTTTCTTTTCCCATCAGACTGTACTGTGAGTTTCTTGAAACTGAGTGTCCCATTGGTTGCAATTTTCCATAATAAAATATTTGTAAGAATGTTTTGTGTTGTATGTATTACGTATTACTATGCACAGAGCTAGCTGACTAGGGAACTGTCTGTGTGCCAACTTCCAGGCTTTTAAGTGTGCATGGATGTATCATTATAATAATATTTGGAAAATGAGGCTAAATGTAAATGATCAAATGTAGCTCTTGAAGAATCGTGGAAAAAGCTGAAAATGGTTGTTCTGTCATAAAATATGCTTGACATTTAACACTGAATTTTGTCACAGTTTTCGACACCGAATCATTGCATTTCTAAATACATTAGTCAGACACTTGCAGTGTGATGACTTTGACATGATCAGTTCCAGTCATTTGTGAATAGAAAGACACTGGCATGGTTATAGTTTCTTTTTACTTCCATTTAAATAATAATATACTGTTTTATGACATGAGCAGGGCTTGTCACTCTTGGAAATGATGTCAAGCTAATGCAAATGCCCACACTTCACAAACTAACTTCATAAGATCCCACTGTCGAAATTCGATATCTGTAAAACATTTCCATTCGAATGATGTCACAACAGCTTTTCTGTTTTGTCTGTGGGAATCTCGTAAAGATTAGACCTATTTCATTATTTTATTATTGTCTTATATTTGTGTGCATTTATTTTATTTAATTTTATTTATTTATTTCCAGGAGAAGCAGGCTGTTGAAGCAGTGTCTGTGGGGGCTATTCTTTCAGATTACCAGAGGGTCAGAGTGGAAAACGTGTAAGTATAATTACACTTGACCTTTTGTTCTCACATTGAATACTGCGAATACCTTGGAGGATACTATACTTCTCTGCAGTAAGAAATCGTTCAGAGCTGGGGATTCTCCCATGTAGCGAGGAGCTGTAGAAAATGCTTTATCTGATTGAAGGCTTGTTTTTGTATACCTTACAGCATGCTGAAGTCATGAGTAAGTTTTATTTATACTACAACATGTGCTGCATAGGTTTCATATGGCTAGAACAGACCAATTAGAAAAGAAAGTGAGTTTCTTCAAGAAGCATGTTCGAAGGAATCAAAAATGTGATTACAAAAATACACAATACATGATTTGTTTTGAACTATACACAGAAGATTTTTTTTTTTCTGGTGAATGATGCCCTTTCCACCATTTTATCTTAAGCAGAACTGATTCATAAATACAAGATGTCCCTTACAGGTTAAGGATTAAAACCTGCACAATGATGGTCCTTCTAATATATTGACCTGTGCTGTCAAAGCATGTCTTTCATGTCTTTCACACATGTGATAAAAAAACCTCCCTTACTTGTATTCAAAATATTGATGAAGAACCCTCTGACTCCTAACAAATACCTGCATGAACTCCCCATTGTTCCCACTATCAGACCTCGGGCTGTTGTGTGAAAAGACATGCGATGCTCTGTGTCCGTCTCATGTTACCTCTTCCATTTGTGTTTGACAGATGGCGGTGGAAGACTGTAATTACAATGCGCTTCTCACCGTTTTAATTTTAATTTAAACCGTTGTGTATTTCAAAGAAGTGCTAAACAAGTCTAAACAGCAGCCAAACAATAAACAAACGTCCTACGTGAACTCAAACGTCACGTTGTTGACATGTCCACGGTGATGGCCCTGCTCACTCTTTCACAGGTGTAAGCGGCTCAGTCTCCAACCTCTAGCTTACCTTTGGCACCGCAACCAGGAGGTTTTGCTGCGAGAAATGATATCGTCACAAATCCATGCCTTGATCATCAAAGTCGCAGCTTTTGGTAGGTATCCAGGCTGCATGAGAGCAGTCCATTTACACTCACATAATCTCGGGCCTTTTGTAAATGCGCAGTCTGCAAATGAGCAGCTGTCAGAGTGAGGGGAGAAGAAAGCGCAAATCATCAATCATTGTTTTGTAAAACTGTTAAGACTTCTGCCAGAGGCTAAAGCAGTTGAGTGGAGAACAATATGAAGAGATAAGGGAGAATCTGGCAGTTGGAAAATGACCGCAGATAATTACATTTATACCACATTAATGAAACCTGTCAATAATCACATACCCCTTATTGTGCTGTGTGAAAAGGAGGAAAGATATATTTTAGCCTGTTGCATTCCTTTAAATTCATGAGGCGTGCTACATAGATTAAAATCTGGTATACCTCATTTAGGCTTTTAAAAAGCTTCATAGCAAAAAAAAAAGTTGATGTATTGTTACTTAATGTGTGTTCCAGGACATTGTGATATTTTTGGAAGGGGCAGATAATATTACAGACCTCCTGCTTTAGAGTACATTTCTATTTGTGTTGTGTGTTTGTTTTTTAACATTACCTGATCTCAATGACGCTGATGTGGTACCTCTCCGACAATGGGAATGATAAATGATAGGTGTTAGGAAATGCTTCTCTTTGCTCTTCAGGTTTTATTACCATAAATAACAATTAAGACGCTTTCTCCTTCCATTAAAATTAATGCTTGAAGTGAACTGGAAAAAAAGGGGTCCAAAACGCTGTTTTTGTCCAGTTTGTTGTGCACTTTGATTTATAGTTTTATATATTGAATATAAGTGCCCTTGAGATGACTTGAGCTAAGACTACCCTTCAGCTACTTAAAAAGTATGACTGCCAGCATAAAGAAAGTAAGTTTGACAACAGGCTTTAGATATGGATGGATTATGTGTATATCACCATCATCATCATCATGAACACATTATTTTAAATTTTTGCCTTGAGTTGCAGTTTCAATAGCACCCAAAATAAACCTTATTTATGTCATTGACAATTTAATTTAGTTAATTTCCTACAGATACAGTTGAAGTTTACAGTGGTCTTATGCTTACATTTAGGTTGAACATTAGTTTGAGTAATTTCGCTAAATTATGCATTAAAATGAAGTTCAAATTTTGGTCAGGGCAAGAGTTACGGTTACGGTGTAGATTTCTATGGCCTAGCTTGAAGTTTTGGTGTTGACTAGGGTTAGGGTTCAGGCTGCTGTTTGCCCTTAAAATGAGACGTGTAACATTATTATGTAATACACAGCCATTCATCTTCACAGTTCAGGATACATATTCTAAATATTATGTATAGATAATTAGCTAATTAGTTTCTGTATTGGTATTAAGTGATGATTTGGACATTAAAAAAAAAACAAAAAAAAACTTGGAAAATCCAAAATGAATGTGATGAATTAGGGATAGAGATGAAGGTGGGAATTAAATAAACAAACTTGGTTAAAATACATTATTTTATTCTTCTAATGGACTATTTATAATGTTGCTTATGTTATCAGAGACAAAGCCTCTTCATGTTGTGCCCAGGAATTTTGCTGTCTTTAAGCAAAAGTCGAGAGCCTAATATAATTACCTTGAATAATCCTTCTAGTCTGGCCAAAGCCAAGCGAAGGATTGTCAGTGCCACCGAGCTTTTGGACTTATACAAATACATTTTTAGCTTTGAGTGTAGTCATTTTAAAAGCACATTCTCCACATATTTGAAGATTATAATGAGAAAAAAACAACCTTGATTTTTTTGGCTACAGGTAAAAAGGGAGATCTTATCATAGTCTCTTTCTCACCTGCCGCAGGCGGCTGTAATTAGATGTGAGAAAATGTAATAGTGTGAGTGCTGTGGGGCTATTAGGCACCACTGAAATAATTGCAGCTTTTATTAAAACAGGTTTAAGCAATAATGTCTGTTGTTTAACATATCAGGTGACTGAGGAGTTAGAGTAGAGGTTACGTCTTTAGCCCTTAGGTTGATTTTAAAAGGGCCTACCAGGTAAATGGTAACGAATGCATTTGAAATGATGGATTTTCATCGTTTGATGTGTCGTGGTTTGTCTGTTGCACTGAACAGATGTTAAGTCTGGAAGCAAGATGGTAATTTGAGTTTAATATTCTTCTATTATGGTTTTAGAGAGACAATTTTAAATTAGAAGTAATTCTATATTAAAAGTGCATTAGTAGTCTTTTTGAACTTTAAGGAATTTCTATACATTTCTTAAAGCATTACATGCTCAGAAATGCTTTTGAGTTGGAAAGAGAGAGTGATTGGTGTTTAATGTAATCTCACACAAGGGTTAAATGTCATTTTTGACATGAGATGTAGTTTTAATAGCCACCCCCCCCCCCCCCCCCCAAATAAACCATTACATATTTTATTGGCATTTGAAGACATTCATTTTGTTGATTTCTTTACAATTGAAGTGTGAAAACGTAAGACCGAACATTCAAGTAGAAAGAGTTTTAATTTGTTGGTCTCAAATACTTGTCCTTCATGGGAGTATCAACATGAAAAAGTATTTCTAACGCAACGGAAGTAAACTTTCATTGCCTTCATAATGGTTTTGAAAATGAACCTTGGGAGTCATCGTATAATTTGCTGTTGACATTTGTGGTACAACAAGTAATAAAACATTGTCCAGGACACAATTAAACCAACTTTGACATAGCGACAGTAAGTGCAATACTGCTGCCCTTGGGTTACAAAAGTTAACCTTGACTGCTCAAAATTTCCTTTACCTTCTTTTAACACCATTGCATTCAAGGTTACCCAGCAAGTTCAGATGCATTGTGCCTTCATTATTAGAACATCACAGATTTTTAAATACTACTATGAAAGTGGGATTTTAGCTTTCTTACCTTAAAGTTTCTCTCTAGTTTTCACAAACACTGTAATGTTTGTAAGTACCTGTGTATCCGTGGAATTAATGTACATGTCATTTCTTTCCATTTAAAGATGAAATGTTGAACCATGTCACCCTGGGCACATACTGTTAATATTTAAGACATTTAGTTAAAATGATATATAATCTGGTATCTTTAAATATTTAAGACTTCCCTTGTTGTTGTACTAAAAGTGTTATATTTATTAAGATTCATTTTTATGAACTTTTTTCCCATTAGAATATTTTAGCAAAGGCTTTTGCTCCATTTCACTCTTGTAAAGCCCTTGTAAGACTGTGAGATATAGATCTTACATGGTTATAATTACACTAATTTGTATTCAATGGGAACAAAAAAAACAAAAAAGATTACTTTTTGGATAGAACGAGATAATCACTCCTTACACTATGCATAGCCCTAGAATTAAGATAAGGTCTTTCGGCCACGTTGACACAGACCTAAATCTTATCTTCTTCCCATTTTTTAATTCATTTTCAAATTAATAGTTAAGTTGTTTTATAGTGCCGTTATTTTCAGTAACTTCAGTTTTGGACGGTATTCCAAGGCTACACTTGTTTGCTTTACAATTGGAGATATGTATCGGTTTTAAAGCTAAATTGTTAAACATCATACATCTGATTTCTTTCCTTTTTCTCACAAACTGGGGATTAAAGCTGTCTGTCAGTTTACATGGCAGCTCTGAACCAGCTCCTGTGTGGGGTGGGGGGGGGGATTGGGGACGACTTCAGTACTGGAATAATCTGCTATTTTACAGCTAAAACTAAAATAAATATCTTGTAGCTTTTTATATGAAAGAAGTCAGATTTTGTAATGCATTTTTTCAGTCTATTTATTATAATTACTATACTGTATACTTTAAAGTGCTAATGAAAGTAGGTTTAATATAATACATGGTGGGGGGTATTGTTGCATGGTTATTATCATGTACATATTTTGGTATTAGTGTGTCAGACTTTATTTTATAACTTGCTTGTCTTTCAAATAATATGGCGCCTTCGGCCTATAAAAAGTCAGTGTAAAATCATCAAAAAGTCATGGTTGCTTTAAGAGAGCTAAATACAACTTCCAAAAGATGGCTTTAACTATATGATCACCATAGTGCGATGAAAGATGTTGAAAGCTATCATGTTTTTTTTTTGTGAAGAATGCAATTGCATGTACAATTTATATTTTTATAATTTATGTTATCATTTATGTTGGAATTATAATTTGTATTATATTATAAAATCCAAATAAAGGAATCTGTCATTATCCAGAATAAACTGAGTCCTCGGAAGAAGAAATATACATATTTTTTTGAGAGTTACCTGCATTACTATTCTAACACACACAAAGAAGCGAATCAAAGGTGTGCTTTGGTTACTTTACTCTAATTCTAATCCCAGTGTGTAATTTGCAGGAGGGGGGCCTCGCAAACCATTTCCTTACAATCCATCTGATTACTTGAAAGTTCAGTGAATTTAATTGCTGTTTTATAGGATAATACACGATGGAATCCTTTTAAAGGCAAGTGATTCTTTTTGTTTCATAGACCTGAATCTCTAAAGTGCACAAAAACTGTCCTTCGAGGCAGACAAATGGCTCTTTCCAGCTGGATTATTTAGGCTTAATGTGGCATAATGAGGTTAGGTAATTGGGTTTAGGGCAGGTTGTAAAACAGGTTTAGAAGAAGCTTGATGTGAAGATCATGTAAATGAGAGCAGGGTGAGGGGATCAGACCACAGAACCAGGAGTTTCAGAATGTCAGTGCCATGGTTATATTCAGACACAAAGTTCTCATTTTGTTTCAGGTTCGGTCTGAGTTCCTGCTCTAGGTTTTTATCAAAGTTAGAGAGGAACACGCCTCTTTGGGGAAACTTATATGGAATACAAAACCAAACGAATGTAATAATGTGATCTTACTATTAATGTACGTTTCAATTAAATCTCCAGTGAAAAAATGCTCACTGATATGTGCATGAATACTGATTATCTCTAGTTTTTCCTTGAGATAAGGCATTTACGTTAATTACTGCATCAGAAAATATGCATTTTTATATACAGTATTATGAAATGTTATACTGGAAGATACTGCCATGTGTTACTGTTTTTCAAGGTCACTGTGCAGAGTCACCAGTAATTGTGGTTTTCTTCATTAATACAGTATTTCTCTGTCCTTCATCCGTACCATTTGGCAACTCTATAGTTTGCATTGTTCTCTATCCACATTCACATCTATAACAAGTCATTTTATACCAGCCATGTATGTGTGTGTGCTGTGTATAATATATATATAAATTCTCATATCATATTTTATTTAAATAAATTAAGTTCACAAGCATATTCTGCATCAGTATCCTTATAGCAATTTGAACCAATCATTAAAATTAATTAAAGGCATGATTAATTAAAAAGGACATTAAATTCAATTGAATTTTAATGCCTTCCCCTTATTACCTGTGTATTGGGTTAAGATGAAAAGATGTCAAGATTAGACATTCTCGCACTAATTAAGCGTCTCCCCTGGGTTGAGGGTTGGGCTTCCTCCCGCTTTTGTGCATAGCGCTGCCATAACTGCAACACTATAAACTGAGCTGAATAGAGTCTTGAATTACTCCTGATTCTAACTTGAAACTCGAAGTTAGTATAACACACATTCCCCAGAGTGTGCGCGGTTAGGACCATGACCTATGGGCTAACTTGGAGGGGGGGGAAGTCAAGGTCTTTTCACCACGGAACAATTAGCATTGTATTTTACAAAAACAAAGTTCAACAAACTACATACGTCTCACGTTATAAGATTTCAGTTACCAACAGTCCATGATTGTCCTGGAGTCTCTAGAAAGGAGAGACGTATCTCAAGGACAGTGCTGGGAGCAAACCAGGAGAAGAATCATTAAGAGTATTCTACACACTGAAGAGTGCTTTTGCTTTATTCTATTTTAACCTTAGTTTCAAATACAGATGATTAAAATTCAAAGGTTTAAACAGGGGTCTCGGTAACGGTAGACATTATTTCATGGTTATTTACATGGGGGGTTCTGAGTAACGTATTTAAGATGAACTTCAGAATAAAGATTTGAAACATCATTCAGAAAATGATGTTAATTTGGGTGAGTCCTTAATGTTATTATCCTGCACCACATGCTATTGGATTTGTCAATATTCTTTAATAGCTGAGAATGGTGGTCTTGTTTGTAACACCTAGTTGTTCACAGAAGCTAAAAACATGTTGTCCATGTCAGTTAAGTGTATGCCATTTAGAAGAACAAAGCATAGTCCTTCCAAAGCTTATACTACAGACAAGAAGCATTTTAAGAGCACAGTCCTCTGTATTGGGGGGTAGGAATGGTTAACATAATGACCTCTGATAGTCTTAAAGCCATTCAATGCTGTTTGCAGAATAAGGAGACATGTGACGGATAATTCTGTGCGTGTGTGTATGAGAGAGAGTGAGTTTGTATGGTTCATACAAAAACACAAAGTAAATTCATGATTAAATTAATATATATTTTTTTTATTTCATTTTTATTTTATTGCAATTACAGGAGTAGGAGAAAAAAAAAAAATATATATATATATATATATATATATATATATATATATATATGTATATGTGTGTGTATTTATATATATATATATATATATATATATATATATATATGTATATGTCATTTGAATTTACAGTACCAGAAATACCTGGTGTTTTAATAGTAACAGCATGGTTTACAAACAAATGTGACAAATTGCTGGTATAAAAGAAACAGAATATTATCCCCAAGAGGTATCATCATCAAAACAGGAATTTTGATATCTGTCACATGGACTATAAATGAAACCTTCACTTTTCCATACAGTAGGAAAACTGCATTTATCCACTCACAGTGGTATTATAAGCTTCCCAAGATCTGAGTTGAAATCATTGTGTTTAATTACCAGCCACAGTATTAAAGAGCTGGAATGATTAAAGGTACAGGACGTATCTTTGGCAAGATTGAGTTTATATGCCATTATTGCATGACAAGCAGTTTGAAGTAACAGTTTTAAAGTCAGCTGTGCCATACCATCATTACCACTGAAGGTGATTTAGAAATGTTCTGTCTTTTTTGCCAGATTTGAGGCATTACGCCGAGACCTCACTCAGAGCCAGCCTGCAGGACCCAGAGCTGAAATTTCATGCCAGCAGTTAGTTGCCATAAACATCTGCAGGCACTGAGTCATTTCCTTCTACAGTTTAAGGGGAAAGATAAATAAACAAGATCTTTCCAGTTTAGATTCACTGAGAAACAAATCAGGGCTCGCTTTTCAGCACAACTGAAAACTGTTAACTTTACGAACAGCCAATGTGTGTATATAATTTGTTAAGTCAAATAAATAGATCTGAACCAAGTAAAATATCTGTGGGAAGGAGAGACTGATGCTTTTGGTGGACATAATATCTGAAAACCTTGATTTCTTTCTTCTCTAGTCACAGTTGTGTCTCAGGCCTTATCCTTCTTGTTTTGGCAGGACTTGATCCTGATAAACATTTAGGAAAAACTCTGGGTGAAATGGAAATGTATCTTACGCAGGTGGGTGATACATTTCAAAGACTACTGTGTATTCCCTGTCACCTCTGGATTCACAGTACAGTTAGTTTTTGTGAAATACCCCAAATTACATATTTATTTAATTATACTGCCTGTATCCGTCACCATTTATTTAAAAAACGAATCAATAACCAATATTAAACATCAGCAAATGTGTTCCCGAGATGTAGAAATTGTTTCCCAAATACCTCAGTTACCACACTTGTCCGATGGAGGCCTGCTTTCAAATATGAATGTATTGTTTTGTTTGTTTGTTAAAAATACAAAATAAATGAATTTGACAACAATTTCAATAAACCCTTAGTTAACCATTCATGGTAAATATATAACATTGTATTATGAGAGCTTTTTTATGGCAAGTTTAATATTTAGCTTTGAATCAAGTTAGCATTAGTTCAGTAAAATTTTCATTCTTTAAATTAGCCTTTTTTATGTCTTCTCTGAAAACAACTTACCTTTCTTCATTAGCTTTCTAAAAAGTATGGCGTTCATGTCTGTGGTGAAGGTGGTGAATACGAAACATTTACCTTGGATTGTCCTTTGTTTAAAAAGAAAATCGTCATGTAAGTATTGTTTATTTAAGTTTCTATATACCAACTTATACGTGCGCATGACATGGCCAACTTAAACGTTTGACTTGTTTACATATATTCTACTATGTATCTATCTTTCCTGTACTTACACTTAGAAAAAATAGTATTCATCCTTTATTCTCTCCAGAGATTCAATGGAAGCAGTTGTCCATTCAGCAGATGCTTTTGCACCAGTTGGATATCTGCGGTTTTTAAATATGCATGTAGAAGACAAGGGGGAACAAAATGTAAGTAGATTTGTGTCAAAATGCTTTTATTCTTTTCAATAATAGCCTTATGAGAATACAGTTGTATTTGTTAAGCTGTGTGTCTCCCAAACAGGTGATCAAATGTTTCTGAAATATATCATAATTACTTTTTTTTTAATGAAATAAATTAAATTTCATTGCAGCCTGTTTGTCAAACTTTTAAAAGGTTATTGCAGAATTAAGTTCAAATTTTCAACTGTATTTATACTTACTTTTAGATGTACCACTATAATTATATTCATTTCAGAGGCTTTTTGCTTGGGGTTCTTAACAGAGAGTTATACCCTGTAAGGACATACATGCTACAAAATCCTGATAATTTAAAAACATTCATAAGCATAACCCTTTTTATTACCTAATTTGGAAACAATAAGTAATGGTATATTTGTTTTATAATTAATACAGATGCATTGGGGCAAACATTTGTTGTGTGTTAATTGTATCTGTTTTATTTTTATTTTAGTTTTCAAAAAAACTAAAAGAAAATGAAAAAGGTTAGCTTGATCAAATTATGAAAATGTCAGGAAAGCATTTATGCTCGATAATGCTTAAGATTTTTCCATTTGTTTAACAAGAAAGAAGCTACTGAATATCTACAGATCTACAGGGGGTTTTCTGTCCTCAGTTGTTCCAAGTTGACGTCTGCAATATTCACTTGTGCCTCAAACTAAGCCCCATTTAATAAACATGTCTTGTCAAATTAAGGGACTTTGGATTCAGGTAGTCAGAACTGCCTTGGAAAACAGTGTCACCACACCCTGGATGACACTGTCACTGGGGGAATAAGTGGAAAAGGTTATGCTGGCCCCTGAGACAGAACAAATTCAACTTGATGGCCCACACCAATTGCTCAGAATTGTGCAGGAATTTGAAATTTGATGAATCTGTTCCCTGTTTCTTTCTCTAATTGATGTGGAAACTGGGTCATTAAATGATTTGCTTTGATTTCATATTTTTAAGGGGGAAATATCATTAGTGCCTTCCTCAGTGTAAGGTACTATAATCAAAAGGGTTCAAGCAAATACAATTGCAAATGATTGCCTTTCATTAAATGTGCTAATGCCACATTAAGAACAATATAAAAAGATCCAACTAATGTTAAGTCATTACTGAGTGATCGGGATTTTGTGAACTATGCTTTGGACAAGAAGAAACACTATCGTGTCGGTGAGGAGAGAAAATTGTTTCTTTTGGTTCATTTTGTGTCACACCAATTCTTGCATTGAAACTTGGGGTTTTATTATAATGTAATATATATTATATAGTAATTTACCCCACCTTACTGCACCGGTAGCCATTTTGTGCCAGCAGCGTACCACAAAGCAGATAGAGTGGAGGAGTGAGTAATCACTTAGCAAATTAAACTAGAGGGGGAAGGCAGTAGAAGCTTAATTTAAATTAACACAAAGCACCAGGGTAATTGTAAATACCCGACAACTGGTTTAGAATATCCATCTTCAGCAACAAACCTTAATTTCCTGTGAGGTCTCCTGTACAAGACCTGACCAGTCACAGGACCGTGTATACTCCTGACATCTGACAAGATCAGGCTTCAAAATGATGTAGCTGCTATTGAAACATAAATGAACAGTCATGTTTAGAAGTCCATGAAAAAATTAAAAGCCACAATAAAAAGATTAGATATTTACACAGACCTACAGATGGATGCTAAAATCATAAATACAAAGCCGCTCATCAGATGAAAAGTACTCGAAATGCAGTTGTATTGCCGCTGAGGTGACTGTGCAGGGGGATCAGCCAATGGCAGGAAGGGGCTGTTGGAGAGTGTAGCTGGCAGCCCCACGGCCCCCAGCCCTGACTCTGAACGGAATGGAGATTCCCTCAGCGAGGGCAGGAGAACCAAAGGGGAACCTCCCCTCCAAAACAGTCCAAACCACTTTCTGTCACTGTGATAGATATGACCTGACACTATAACTAGAGGAAAAAAAAAAGTAGCATAATTTGCCCTCCGTTAATGGTAGTCAAGCTATTTTGTATGTTGCAATGAGGTTCGTGGTATAATTAATGTGATTATCATACAGGCAAATGCAGTTGACAGCATAAGATTAAAGAAAAACAAGAGTACAATAATGGTTGGATTTTGTTTTAGAATGTGTAAGCAGAAGAGGAGCTAATACATTGGGAAGAAAAATAAATGGCAAGCGAGCAAAAATATACCATAAAAGATGTCAATTCAGAACATGTACAGAGAATGTGTTGGGGTTTGGAGTGAAGGCTGGGATGAACTGATTCAGAGTGTCAGAAAACACACAATGAAATATAACTGATGGATATGTAATGTCTTTTAGTATGAGTCTTTATATTTCCATTCTGTTCTGTTACATTTACAGGGGTTTTGGCAGCAATGTAATGCAATTAAAGTGTAGTATTGGCACACAAAAGATTTTTTAAGAGAATAGCATGATTTTGGACTGCATTTATATAACATTGTGTTTTTTTTTATTTTTTTAAGATATTTCCTTCATGCCAAACTCTGTATTAAATAAATGTGTCATTATACAGAATTCATTGGACAGTATCGTACCTGCTGATGCCTGTCCCTGCCTAAACTACATACAGAGCATCACAGAAAATGCAGAGGAAGTTAGTACCATTGAGGAGTCTAGAGAACTAACTACCTCCAATGCACACTTTAAAGACCTATGGGACTGTGGTGAGTATTTGTGTGTAGAAATGACATGTCGACACAGTCAGAATTACCCCCTCTATGCCCTACTGAGTAATCATTATCATTACAGGTATTAGAAAGTAGAGCTGGACATTGTAAATGAAGTGCTTGTTGTCAGTGTAGTTTTACATAATTATATTTGACCACAGCCCGAGATTAAAGTTTATATCAATCATGTATTATGTTTTTGCCCCTTTCCTGTACCGAAGCATTGCCCTTCAGCAGTGGATCCTAATGGCTTCATCCCCATGGTTAGAGAGATATGTGCCCACACTTGCTGTAGTCATACACAGAACATGGCCGCTAGAAAGCAACTCATTTCCATCTTCTTAGAAGGCACGCATTTTTAATTACAATTTTGGGTCATTGAATTAAATTATGTATTACCATATGATTAATGAATCTCACTGTATTTTAATAGCTTGTATCTTAAGGTAATTCGGTTGTTAGATTTGATTGCATTTTTTAAACAAATCCTTTATTTCATGGATGACAATTTGCATCACACTGGAGATAAATAGATACATTTTTTTTACCATTGTTGAACTCATTTTCTGTCAAAAGTCTTTTAAAAGGCACACATTGAAAGCAATAATGGAACATAGACTAAAGTCATGTCAAAAACAGTGTAGGAATTGAGGGTTATGAATATGCATATCGGTGTGTTTCATACATAAATGTTGAGGCTCAAATGCAGAAGAGGGTTATCCCCCTGTGAAGTAGGGACATGGCTCTGTTTTGCTTTGGGTTTATTTTGGCCTCTAGCTGTAGTACCCTTGAAATGAAGGATGAATGGATTGCACAGTATACAAAGACATTTTAGCCAAAAACTCTTAACTCAAGCTCTATAGCAAGTAGACTTTCCAACAACATGGTGATCCTAAGCACATCAAAATAGTGATGAGAACATCAAATTAACGTTCTTGATCAGCCATCAAAATCTGCACACCTCAAACTCAGGCCTCCCCACGCTGTAGCAGCTTATTTCGATTTAGTGTCTCTATTCCAGATTATGCCAGCAAAGTTCTGATCTCATCTTCTTATCTTCTCATCTACCCATTTATCTTATCTTCTCATCTATCCATTTATCTATTTTTAGATACACTTTTGATTGTATCAGGACGTTGTTCTGATTGTAAACCTAAGGATTGCAATGGGTAGGATCATTTGTCTTTGTTTCACAGTGCTCAAACCAGCTTCTGTTTTTTGCTCTTGATGAAAGGGAGGCTTTGTCCTTGTTCTGGAAGAACAAAGCTTGGTTATCAGTGGATTTGTGGAATTTCTGGGTTTTCAATTCACTGTGAAGGAGCAAGCGTTGAGGACCAAACCAGGAAAGCTTTCTTGTTGTTACAAGGTAGGCTGGAGAGTATGTTGCACTAAGTAAGGTCGTAGCAAAGTGGTGGATCCATGTTCAAAAGCATTTTAAATATGTCTCCTTTCTCATGAATAAAATACATTTCATATTTCAAATACTCTTTCTTCATCATTAACACAGAGGCGCTGGCAAAAACTTATATAATCCACTGTGACTCTGATCAAATGAGCATTACAACTTTTTACGAGTTCTGAATAAGACAGCTTTAGATGACTCTTACAGCAACGAAAATTGGAAAAAGCTGTTACTTCAATACTTCAAAAGGGTACTTGTAGCCTTTTTTAAAGGTTCAGCATTTATCACAGACAATTCAGAATAAGCGAAGCCCCTTTGTTCACGAATCGCTTTTATGTCTTCTTGTTGTGTTAGCAAAACACATTTTTAGAGGTACAGCAGGAAAAAAAAAGTGTTCTTTATTCAGGAATGCTCTTTTAAAGTTTGAGGCAAAAGCAAACATGTCAGGGACCCTGTCGATCACGCAGCGGTACTGAGATTGTAAAATGAGGACAGACACTTTAAATTAAGTCTGAGAGAAGTGAAACTGCTTCTTCAAAATCCACATTGCAAGATTCTCTTTTGCCTGCAGAACATATAAAGTGCATGTTTTAGCACAGATCCCTTAAAAAAAGCAGAGAGAGGGGAAAGATGAAACGCATATTTAATGTTTATCATCTCATTTTGCAATTTTGTAGCATACAGGCTGTAGAGACAATGTTACACAAATTAATATTTAATGCACAACCACTTACATTTTTGGCAGTAAAAAGTACACAAATAGCATATGTGTTTACCAAGTAGGTCATTAGATTTATAATCAAATGTGTATACACAAGTATTTATCAATCTGTATGTTTTGAAATCTAAATATGTATGGCAATATATATTTACGTCTTCTCTTTTGATTGTTCATTATCTTCATCATAACGTTTCTTCTGCTTCTTAATTTCAACATCATCATTTCCTCCTGCAGATAAACTGGAAGAGCAGGGACTTCAATTGACCAATGTGGTTTTGGTCCACTTGTATGTGAGGAGCATGGCTGATTTCAGTGCTGTTAACAGTGTGTACCAGGCCTATTTCAACGTGAACCCTCCATCCAGGTATGAATATTACTGTTATCAGTTTTTGTGTCAGTATTAATATTAACTCCCATATTCTACTGTAAGATCTTAAATGTACTGGTGTGGGTCCTTGGGGGAGCTGTGTAGATCATGTTTGGTGTTCAGAATAACAGTTTTGTTTCACCCGTTTGATTGGTACTTTAGAGTATGTGTGGAAGCCCCTTTGTCTGACGGAGAGCTGCTACAGATCGACTGTCTGCTTCACCATTGGGAAGCACCTGAAGACAACAATGCCTTTTACCAGAAGCAGGCCATGCATGTCCAGAGCCTGTCCCACTGGGCTCCAGCAAATATTGGACCCTACAGTCAGTCTGTAAAGGTAAGAGGACAAGGCTAAACATTTATACCAAATCATAATCTCCCCAACCAACAGCCGTTATTATCCACATTAACCTCACAATGTCAAGACCCGAAACACGGTACATCAGGTGGGTGAGAGCGAATTGGAGGGAGAGGTTATGTTTTAAACTGGGGTCCTGTATTTTACAATCTGCATGGGTGTACATTGTTGCTCTTAATGCAGTATTCACATGGAAACAATGCTGTATTTTATTTGATTTGTTTCTATTTTACCAACCTCAGTTATTTTGTGGCCAAACCCCCCCCTGAAATGTGCAATTTGAAGGATTTTGATTTAATCTGTATATATTATCCAAACAAACATACAAAAGCAAGTACAAACGAAAGCACAAATATGACTACATATGTGGCTGTGGAAATGTTTACTTTATATGCAGGAGGATTAAGCTTGTCAAGTTATTGTCAACAGTTCAAGTGGCTGTTTGTTCTGCCACCATCTTTACCTCTTTCCCGATGCTTGTTGATTGAGTCAGAATGTTTCACACTTATTGTAGTGCGTTACATTGCAATAGCTTTATTTATTCCTCCAGTTTCTGAGGTAAAGAGTCATTTTGATTCATAATTACTGCTTCAATAGCTGTACATCTGAGTCAAATGTGTTCAAATGTTTCTTAATTCCTACAGTATGTTAAAAGATGGAACTGGGGGGATAGAGTTGTGATTTTAGTTATAGATGATCATTAATTTTAATAGCTCCTATGCTGGGATTGATATAAAAACACACACACAAAGTGTATTATTCTTTCTTTCAAATTATTAATTTAATAAATATTTTCCTTTTGAATTAAGTTTTCGTTTTTGGGGGAAATATAGATAAGTGAGGGACACTCAATTTGTTGTTTTGTGTTACCTCTGGCAATGTTTAACTTTGTAGCATGCAATACCTATAACATTAATGGTTCTCAACACGCTGTTCCAGATATATTAAATATATACTAAAGAAACTCTTTTAACAAAGATTTTATTGTATAAATTCATTACCACATTTGTCTCGTTTATGTTTAAAATGATTAAGTATGCTTTACAATACGTAATATTTGGGAGATATCTAGTTGGTTTGATCATGTTTAATGGTCTACATGAAGTTTTGGCAGTTTGTGAGTTAAATTTTAAATTTATTTATGTTAACAACTTCTTAATGTAAGTGCAATTTTACATATGAAACAATTAGCCTACTGCTGTGAAGATGCAGATGTGTCAGCTCCCTTGACACGTTCTTAATGAGAATGTGCTTTTTAGTTTTAATGTGCAGCAGCTGTAATGCCACTTGCAGTGTTTTCATCTGCAAAACTCATTTTGGATTTTGAAGAAAATGTATTTATTCTGGGGGGAAAAACAGAAGAAAAAAAAAAAGTACTCACTATATGCCATGTGTGCAAGAACTGAGAATTATCAATTTTTTTTTTTCTTTGAGGGGGGAGTTGCAAATATAAAATAATTATGTTTTTTTTTTTTTTTTCATTGCTTTGAGGAGAAATCTGTATATATGTTTTTATTTATTTACTAAGCAGGGCAGAGATTACAGAATAAACAGTTCCTTTGAAAATACCCTAAGGATCTATTTAATTTTCTTTATTAAGCCAACTGTATGCTATTAATATATTTATTTTATATATAGAAACAGTTTTCTGCTTTTTTTCATAAATATTGATGTTGTTTTTTTTAAGATAGCAGTGATATTTGAGAAGATATTGTGATGGATGTAGGACATTTTAGCTTTTGCTGTATGTTTAACCTTTTAATAATTGCTTTAAAACTGATGATTTATGGGTCATGCTATTTGGCACATTGACAGGTTATTATCTGCCTTGATTTTTAGAATTAGTTAACCTTTACAATGCTGTTGCTGTGGGGTTCATATATGTTCTGAAACAGTTTAGGCTAAATCAACCAGAAGTTATAAATTATAGTCTGATTTGTGATTTTTTACATAATGTTTTATTTTTTGATTATACCCACAATTAAAATGAGTAATAAAGGCCATGTTTAGCATAATTATGCTAATTGGTAATAGTCATTTTTGTACATAGTGATGATAAAGAATTGTATGTTTTTCAGTACAGAATTGAGCAGAACTGATGATAGGAAGACCAGCTGTGTGTTTTTTTAACCCTACTATTGTAATAGTTTGAGTAACCTTAAGTGATGTATAGCATTACATTCCTAGCGATTAAGTTGTTTATTTATTAAAACATCTTGCATCTGTATTGCTTCTTAAAATCTTCGAGAAGTAAATTCAAAATTGATTGTTTTGCAGTTTACTTTGATAGGAAAACAAAAAAGTGAAATTAATTCGAGATGCTGGACCATTTCTTGGATTTAGTTATCCTCAATGAAGATTTCAATATGCAAATTAATGATGGAGTAGCTGTTTAAAATAGACATTTTAGTACATTCTTCTAGTCCTGAAGTGATGTTTGGAATTTGCAGATGGTGACATTAGAAGAGGCCATTAACAGCACTATTTTATTTTATGTCAACTACTGAAATATAATTGAATGGCCTATGAGTCTTATTTTCTGCTGTAGCTGAGATGGTCTGGCGATGACTACAGCTTCATATTCTCAGCATTATGCATCCGTTACACCAATCTAAAAGTAAACTAACCATTTTCTTAGGATCCTATGTGCTGTCTCCATGTAATTCATCCAATTGGCCTTGCCACCTTGCTGTTGTTCAGACATGACATTCAATGCCGTTCAGGAAAACGCATTAATGACGCTCCCAGGTGTCATTCCCCAGAAACATCACAACAAAAGCCACAATAACAGTAGAAATGTAATAAAATCTAATAGAATAAATGAATCTGTTGCATCAGGAAATGCAAAAACAAGTATACATATGTACGTGCATTGTTTATTTGTCTGGTATACTAACAGGTCAAATGAGGTTGCCCCCCAAATTAAGCACATTGTTACTCGAGGTGCATAATAACTATATTGATTAAAACTATCCATTCTTCTTCTTCTTCAAAATCTCCTGTGAATAGTGATCCCAACCCACATGCAATCATAATGCCTTGTGCATACAGCTATTTTGTGTGCATTTTCAATCTGTTAAATGTGTGTTTATATTAAGCATTAACATGTATGTCTAATCTGAATTATGACCAAATTGTGTTGGTCATATTGTTAAGGGTAGTTCTGAGGTGAGAATGTAGAGGAGGGGGTCTTTTTAGCTCATCTAATTGGCACTGACAAGCTCCATTGTCATGAAATCCTCAGCCTGTTCGCTATTGAATTTGCATTGGATTTTGAAAATTGTCAAAGTGGACTTTTACTCTTGAGAAAAGTGGATCTGACATTTGCAATTAGTATCAGAGCCGAAGCAGTCTGTTGCTTCAATTAAATTTAAATAATCTCCTTATCAGGGTTAAATATATTAAAACAATGAGGTGGACTGTTGCCGACCTTTTGTTGGCTAGTTCAGGGACCGGGTTAAACAGTTTTGTAAATACATTTTCCACATGGGCTCTAATAAATGATTAAATACATGCAGAAAAACTGGATTTTCAAGTGATAAAATTGTATCTCGTGTAGGGAGCATCATTAACTGAGGAAAGTGGGCCTCCTTTGTGGATTCACAAGGTTTAAGGCAGAGATAAAGGCTTCTAGGGAATTGTTCTTGATTAATAGGAGTTTCCATACAAAAATACAACAAAATCATACAATTAGGAGAATGACAGTTTAATTGATTATGTATCATATTCCAGCAGAATACATCACAGGCATGAAGGCGGCATATATAGTTCATTTTTAGGGAAATATTTAGCTGAAACTACCAGTGGAAGCATGTACCTCAATTATCAGAGGGAAATAATTAGCTAAGAAACCAAGGATGGCCATGAGGTTTTATTCAGGGGGCACAATGTGTATAGATTAATTAGGACGTTTAACTTCATTTTTAATACAACAAAATTAATCCCATATAAATTACTGATCTCTGAGGAGTCAGTTGTCAGCTTCTGACAGTCTCTCTTTGCCATAATCTATTAAAATACCGCTTTTATCTTGCCTCGCCTGTGTCATATTTTATGGATTTTTTCATAAACACTGCCTATACTTCATAAATGTCTCAATTTTCTAGTCTATTAACATTACTTCAAAAGCAATTGATAAAAGAGTAGGGCATGCATGAAATAATACACCAATAATATGAAGTGCTGGAGGCAAGAACAGTGGGTAGTATCTCCACACAGCTTGTGAGCTGAAGGGATGTTATCGGCAGTAATAAAAGAACAAATGATAATTTTCAGTAATAGAAAAAAAAAACTAGTAATTGAGCTGATGAAAAATGAAACACTCAACACAATATCTACAACATTTCAAATACTGGAAAACAGTAAGGTGTAAGCTTCCATCTGTGTATTTTTTCTGTTATTTGTTTAAATTACTTTGTATTTAATAGGCATTTTGCTGCCACCATTTGTGTTTTCTAAAGGTTTAGGGTGACAGAATGTGCTGCTTATGTACTTGACTTTGAGAAGTGGCAGATAGACCGAATGATGAAAAGAAACCTTTTTTCTGATGATGACAAATCAGGGCTCCTCGGGGGCAGATACAGTGACATGGTGTTTTGACCAGGGTTCAGCTGATTGCCTTGTCTGTCCCAGGTATTGGCTAGCCTCCTGTAAAGTATCTCTAACCTTTTTCAACATACTTTTTTTTCTTTATTCATTAATTATTTGTGGGTCGCGCTGTGTAGATATGTAATATACTACATACCCTACAAGCCCAGAACGTGTTATTCTTAGTGTCCCATACTCGGATTGCATATTGGCCCTCCCCGATGGTGAAATTAAAGCACGAGCACGTGATCATCGATGCAGGTTATACTTTAGAGAACAGGGATTAACACTCTCTGGCATCTGTCCAGGTTTTATGGCTCAGAATTGTTTTGAGGGCCTAACTTTAACTTGGCCCTTAGTTGTCAAGAAACTTTACAGACTAAAAGCACTTTGGATAATGTAGCTACATGCTGTGACAACAGTGAGCCAAAGTTAAAAAACATTCTAAATTCTTTTTGAATGTGACATCGATCCATCCATTACAAAAAGTCAGCATCATCGATATCATCATTTTCAGTTTTTTAAATAATATCATTGTTAGGCTAATATTTAAAATACATTTTTACATTTTGTTTTGATGCAACATGGATGGCTTGAGGTGCCATATTTGAATAATTTCAGTGTGAAAACGATTATACGAAAATTATAAATTAAAAAACTGTAACAAATGTAATTTAAAAAATCTTCCTTTTCTAAATTTGCTAAATTGCATGACTTCTCTTGTGCTCTGACTTGAAGTGTCCAGGAGAACGGCTCTTGAAAGTGTAATTTACGTGACAGGAGAAGCACAGAGACCCTACACCAAAACCCAGCTCTAATGTAGGCATTTGCATTCGGCGGTGGATGACCAGACGAGAGGAGGAATTATCCGCTGTGTATCTATGCAGTCGGAGCGAGACAGACTAACAGTGGCAGCAGTCATTTTGTTGAATCAAAGCCCATGTTAGCCGCATTATACACTGCCACACAACATTGTTAGGGCTGGTATTAGCATGTACTGCTGAGGACATTGGAAGGACTCGATCTGTCACACTAAATCGCCTTCTTGCCCTCAACCGCTGCATTCCCTAGTTCCTCTGACATGTTCCTTCATTAATGGCCCAGCCTTGACAACTGATCCTAATTGCCTCTGAACAGCTCTTCATGTATTATTGGTGGCTGCCCGCCCCAGTTCATGTCAACAAGCCACAGGAAGGAAGGGGATTGCCCCTCTGTGCCGTCCCCAACCAACACTACAATACTCACCTCTCTTAAGGTGCAGGGGCCAAGATGTCCTTTCTGAATGGAAACCCCTTCGTTTCCTTTTCCAGCGCAGGCTTGGAGGATAGCTCCTTTGTTTACTAAGTGAAAAGGGAAAGTCTAAACCGACCTAAACTGACCAACTGCTGAAAAACGGTATTCATATTATTTGGTGATCTGATGTCTCGCTTCAATGTTATTGTGAATTCACTTGCTCGTGCCCTTTCTAAATTGATTGTTTTCGCCAATGGGACTAGACTGAACTGAACATCTGAAGAGAAAAAAATTAAACATGCATAATGCAACAGTCAAAATGTATGAACAAGATATGACAGATTAATTTGTGGCCTTTAATTTCTATTAAAACTGATTCTTATTATGTGACGCCTAATGTGTCTGAGCATGTTTGTTCTCCACTGTGTGGCTCGTGCTGGCTCTGTGGTGGCGATGCAGTCTAATCTGGAGCTGCCACAATGATGCTTTAAAAGCACTGTGTTGTAATTTTATGCCAGGAGATATCAGTGAAAGATATTGTTCCATAAAAGCAATTAAAATATATATAATTTTGGAGAAAGCGTGGAATATATATATAATGTGCGTGCGTGTGTCTGTGTGAGTGTGTGTGAAGCAATTAGAGGGAAAGCAAGTATTCTTTGAAATTTCATGGCCGAAATTAATCAATGTAATTTGAAAACAAAAAAAGAAAATGATAAAAAGATAGATCCTTGTAATTAATATGGTGAAAACCTTGCCTCTTCTGAATAAGATTTAATAAAAGTAAATAATAATATTAAAAATAATATGTTTAATAAAATAAAATGTTTTTGTTTAAATATTATGTTAATAATTCTACGCACAGGTGAAACTCCCCTAGTAGATCAGAGTGATCTTTTCATCCAAAACAAGATGCATATAAACCCTTGTATTACTATGGTAACTGTCCTAAGGTTGATTCCTAGGCTCTCTGTGAAGTTTGTGTCTGTGGTGTGGAGGGAGCAGGGTTGATGGGAGGAGAGCGGACAGAGGCAGGCAGGGAGATGCTAAGTGTTCAGAGCCGTGTAGTAAAGCAAATGCAGGTTGTAGCAAAACGAAGGACAAGATACAAATATCGAAGAATTAGGGCATGGTAAGAGAGAAAGCGGGGAGAAAATGGCGAGGTCTTGAATGCAGGAGCAGAGAGAAACCGATTTCATTTTGACTCACAACTGAACGCGATGCAGTAAATAAAGAGGATAATGAAAATGTATACTGGCAAGAGGGTGTGTGCAGATGTGTTAATGAATTACTAACCCACAGCAGTATCGTTTCTATTATTATTATTATTATTATTATTATTATTATTATATTATGACCTAATCCATGTAAACATTATTATTGTTATCATTATTGTTAATAGTGATTAGTATACTGCCAAGAAATAAAAATAATTAATAATAATAATTATTATTATAATATACACATTATCATCATAATGGATATAAAATATCTGTTTCCATGCTTAGCCTAATTTCTTCCAATCATTTGATGTATTTTTCTAAGATGTTGACTGTATATTGAGAATGAGTTTTGGATTATTCAAGGGTTACTGTTCGTGCTTCTCTTTCTCGAGGCTACGCATTTGTCTTTCATTTCTCATCGAAGGACTCGTTTGTGCTGTAACTTTTAACTGGGGTCATCCATTTTTCATAACGAGTTGTCATTTTCGCACATTTACAGATGTACAGCTGTAATATAAATGAATAACAAAAACCCTCAATTTAAGCAGGCATATGGTCTGCAAGTATTCCCTGAGATAATGAATAGGATGTTTTTGTTTTTATTTGTGTGTTTTGAGTCGATAGAAACGCATTCAATATGTTAATATTAAATTTAATAATTTTGTGTATCATTGAAACATTTAGGCATTTAGTTAAATGACTAACCTAACTGTTGAAGAAGATGCTCTGTCACACCATTAATGCATGTTTAATATATTTGCCACAATATTACCAGCTGGATGCAAGCACAGTGCAAATCCATTTGTGGGGGGGGGGTTCTTCTTATTTAATCTTTCCTAATTTAATATTTGTTCAAAGTGCATCTGCTCAGAAATTACACTATGAAAAGACTAAAGTGGGGTTACATTTTCATGATAGTTTGCATTTGTACAGTGGCACATTATTTGGGTGCTAATAAAGATGATATATCCGTTATATTGGGGAAAGTTTACTCTTTTACAGATGTGTTGTCATATTTCAGCTTCAATCTGCATCGCATTTTCTGCAAATTATACAAAATATTATGTATTCATAAGGAACTAGTTTGTGAAGAAAGCTTTTGTTAATTGGAATAAAAAAAGTTACAGGACTTTTAGGTATTTCCTTTTTTTAATATTTGTAATTTTGCTTATCTATAGTAATTAATCTGAAACGACTTTCTTTGCTTACATAGATAAAGTATATATATATACATCTCTTGAAAAAATTGAGACCATTTAACATTGATTTCTGTACTTGGAGTGGTCTCTTAATTTTTTCCAGAGCTGTATATATATATATATATATATATATATATATATATATATATATATATATATATATATATACAGCTTTACATATATATACATATATAAAATTAAACATTTTCTATTTGGAATTACATTAATTTAAATGGTGAATTTCTCAATTCTTGCTAAATCATTACATACCCATGTGCTGCTCAGTAAATAGGTTGTATAATTTGAAAATTGATAATTAATCACAGAAAACATTCTTATAGCAGCTTAAAAATATCTAATAAGAAAACAAATGTGTATTTACTGCAGGCTGGAAACAGGAGCTGCTGTCTGTGTGCTCAGGACTTTTTGATGTAGTAACACTGCCACCTTCTGAATCTATGAAGAAATATCAGGATGTTTAGATTTTTTTTTCCAGGACACTTTTTCCTCCCTTTCTCTCAGATGTCTTCTGCAGGTTGTCCACTCGCTTCAAGCAGGCAGCGTCATGTAACCTTGTAATGTCAAAATGCCTGAGTCTAAAAATTCCCAGAATCCTATCAGTTAAATGATTGCTTCATAAGCCAATACAGAAGAAGGCCTTTCTTCTCAGAGAAGCTGCATTCGCAATGTGACAGCCTGACAGTCCAGTGGAAGTCATCGTGTAGACAAAGTGTGCATCAGTCATTGTAAATTCTTCTACACAGCACAGAACCCACAACAGCGAGCTAATAAAACATGCAGGCACAGGGTTTATTTATGTTTGTAAAAGGACACAGTCATTAACAGGTGGAGAGTCCTCCCCGGATTAACCTTACGTGTACCCCAATAGTGGAAGGTACACAAGGTAGCCCGAGCTCACAAGGAAGAGGTGGGCACAGCTGGGATTAGAAAGCAAAGGGGGTTGAGGGTACAGTTTCACCATCATTCAATCAGACAACATGCCCTTCAGCAGAACAGCGAGCCCTCCCGATTCTCTCGAATTAGGGAGATTAGCATGAAGCGCATAATGCGGGATGATGGAATTTGTCATAATTTGCATTGTCCTGGAAAGATTCGGTTTGATAGAGCGATGCGTCTAGGAGCATGTCATGTCCCACGGGCAGGTCATAGAGGAAGCTTGGCAGAAATGATTTTTGCGATATGTGCATCAGTCGTAAACGCCTCACAACCAATTTGTCAAAAAATCTGAGGTCGGGAAAGTTGAAGGCAGCGGGCATTTGCCCTAACACAAAGAGAAACGTGCTCCTCTGTCATTACCACACAATACCGAAAATTTTACATTTCCTCAAATTTTCCAAGACTCTACGCTATTGGTGACCTTTATTAACGTAATTCAATAACTTTGAAATGTGTTGATTGTAATTTTTGCCATTTGCAATTATCAGGGCATTTCGAGGAATACGAAGACACCTCGATTATATTGGTCATAACAATAAACCAAGTGTCCTGCTTAATAAAAATATTGTCTTCGACTGCAATGCATCAGGAGGTGTCTTCTGATCTATTGCTCCTGACCTTGAATATGTTCACAAACAGTGGATAGAAAAGGATAATCAGCATATAGTTGACAAAACGGACATGACAGTGTTACTTATCCGCTGCGGCATTTCTTGAAATGGGCATGTAGGGTTTAGACAGGCAAGGAATACGGTTATTTACAGTAGCATAGCAAGAAGAAAAGGTCCAGTGTCATGAAATGACCACAGTCTATTTGTGGACCAGCTGATAATGATGCCCCTCTTTGGTATTTACAAATTTGTTCTGCCTACAAAAAAATATATGCGCTTATAGGTAATTTTTTCTAGTTTCAATACACACATATACTCCAAGGAGACATTTAAAGATGTCTCCTTTATTTGCCTTTCTTTATACATCTCAAATATGCAATTTATGCGGCCGTTTAAGTAACACTGATGCTGTGTGACAGTTGAGCATTCGCGGGTTAGGCTCTAAGTAGAGCACAAACAAAACAAAACACAACAAAAAAAAAAGAAAAGAAAACGGAATCCGGAAATTTCCCCGGAAAAAGCCATATTACTTTGTAAAATGTGTAAAAAGCAAAAGGTTTTGCTCCGTTGCAGCTCTTCGTAACATTTATAACATTTTTATTTGTAAAATTAGGTGTCATAAAGCAAAATTTCCTGAGGGCGTCGCACAACATGATCCCATCTCTTATCATTTCCTATTCTGAGACATGATCCGCTTTGAATGTACTAATGCTGAACACTGAGGGCTTGATCAGGAGGGAAACTCAGCGCGCAGACATGACAAACCAAGGTCTGGAATGGAATGATTTAAACACACTTTGCATTTTATTTTAAATCCAAATGACATATGTGATGTATATACTTATATTTATAATGCATAACTTTTAAGTTTTTTTGTTTTGTTTTCAATTGTACATTTGCATAATCCTTTGTCTTCACTTCACATTTGCTATTTTTCCCCACAAATACATATTAATAGAAAAATATTATTTATTTATTTATAGCTACATTCAGGACTACCTAATTCCTATAAAAGTCTAAATAGTGTACATATTTTATTTCAGAGGAGCTTTTTTTTTAATGATGATACAAGAACACCCCCTACCTTCAGACTGAAGCATTACAACAGATTTAGTAAGGGATACTAGTAAGACTTAACAACACAAGTCATAATTATAGCTTAGTGTGATACTGTGCATTTCGTAAATGTTCCCGAATAATAAGTAATATATACTTCCCCCTCTCAGAAAATATCAGACTTTCACACATATATTTTCTTCTGTCTCAGCGCAAAGGGTGCTCCATAGAAATAATGGTGTCAATCATGTTAAAACAGCAGTACAGTTCTGGGAGAGCTAAAGCAACACAGCTGCTTGCTTACTCCTTAATTATTTCTTCTTTGATTTTATTTGATTTTTTTTTCAATCCACACAACACCATTGTTCAGTTGTTTTGTTTGTTTTCCTAATCCACTGTAAAGATCAAAGTGACAAGCTAACATTAATACAGCAGATGGAAGACTGAGCCGTGTGCCTTTTGACCCAGAAATAACAGAAAACCGTACTTTAAAACCAGTTCTTTCAGTCAATATACTTTCTGAATAGACCATGGTGTGTTGAAATCTAATACAAAACAATAAGAAAAGTATAACCTGCTTGCAGCCAGATAGTTGGGCACTTGCCGGCCATCAGTTCTCACTGCTCAAGGCTTGGATCAGCAGAGGGGTACAACTTTAACTGTGAGCTGCAAGTGTGCTTTGCAAAATTATGAGACAATTAATATGTGATAATAATATAAACAATAACAATATTTCTGTCACTGATTAATAATGATTGTTCATACATATTATTTCTGGGTTACACTATGTATAGATAGATCAAAATCTTAATGTTGAGTACTAATTTCAACAAGTCTGAAAGATATCAGGTATTGTTGCAAATAATCAACATATTATAATTAATATGCAACCATGTGCCGTAAAACAAAAACCTTGGAAAATCTCAGCAACATGCTAATTGCATTCACCCTGCTGGTAAGAGGTTTTGTGAATAAGTGGATGCCACAAAATGTGTGCGAGTCAGGTCAAAACTCAATCTGTGAAGAAACGGAATCCGTATCCTGAAGGCGTTCAGACCTTTGGACTCTTTATAATGTTCATAAAAAAAAAAAATTGTGTTAATACTGTAAAAATAACAGTTAACAAACCTCAAAGCTAACAACACTTATTTGATTAACAGTAGGAGAGCAGTTCACTGTGGATATTTAGCTAATAAATCCACCAGGAAGTTCTTCCCCAGTAAATAGTAATTTGTGGGGTGAGGCCTAAAGCATCATAATCTTTTTTTTTTTTTAAACAGTCTTCATTTACTGGTACTGAGCTGAGGTCAGGCCTTGTGAGACAGGTGTTTCACACCTGATCCACAGTGCCATTCATAATCTACAACACTCCATTCGAAAACATTAATTAAATGTAAAAGAACACAAGTGTGGTAGAAAATAAATTCATGCTTTAAGGGGCCTTTTAAGAATTGTAGAAGGCCAGAGACCCACCAAGTATTTTGTTAAATATTATAAAAATTTAAACTTTAATAGAAACTGTTAAGAATAATTACTTTTGTGTTTTATGGAGCACCTTTTCATATTTATACATGCTGAGTAAAAGTGCTGTCTAGAAAACCATTTGACTTTAAGGAAAATGAAGCAATAGGAAAAAACAGAAAATATTGGAGATGTGATTTAGAAGGCAACTTGCATAAAAGGTAAATATACAGTATCTTTCCCTTCAGCTACTGTAGATCAATACAGTTTTAAGGAGCCGTTTTGAAAAATACGTGCCATATTGTGTAAAGTTATATTTCATATGCAGTTGTTTGACCCTATGAATATTGAAGCACTCCTTTGCTCCATTAAAAATGTATGTAGCATTGTGGTTGTTGATCAGTTTATGAAGCCAATGCAAATTCAACTGTCTTCCTGTCAACATTTGAAATGAATAATGTAGTCATGTTGTATATTCAGGGACAGGCCATTGACAGTCAATTAACAAGTTTGATTGGTGTGTGAACTCATTCTTTTGAACTGTTAATTTTATGTTAATAGCATTCACTTCTTTGCCGAATCCCATTTGCAGGTTCACAGTGAAAGCTATTTTTCCCCTTACTAAGAGCAACCTAAAATAGAACCTTAATAATAGATTATTAAACACCTGTCTGGTGTAGCTTAGGGAGGTTTTTACAGTCTGGGGTCTCACAGCGGCCTCTTTTGATATTCAAATCAACAAATGATAGCCTTTTTTATTTAAAATCGTAAGTTCTTTTGATGGTTAGCTTGTTAAGAAATACTCCACTCCCGTCCGACCTGATCTCGTTTTCCATAGAAAAGATCTGATGCTGTTTGATGGTTCATAAATGGAATGCCAATGACAATTTGTTGTTGACGTTTTGCTGCCTCAGCCTTCAGATATTGCATGTTGATGTATCGCTTGTGCTTCACCAAATAATCCTTGCAGGTAAATGATCTTGTGATTGATCCGGCCAGTTCAAAGCTATGAGTTCCCATATCTTGCATGCTGTCCCAGTAATTTGGAGCTGCAGAGGCTGCTACTGAAGATTCATCAAAGTTGACAACTGAACCCAGAAGCGTAGAATCATGGGAAACCCAAATGAATATGGAAATAGATGTGACCATTTCCTCCCTCTAGCTAAGCATTTTGTGGTGTAGTTATTTTTAAATAAGATTTTTAAAGGAAGACATCGCCTGCCTGCGATAAAAAAAAAAAAAAAATCGAATAGATCAGATTATATATTTATCTTTCCCTAAATGGAAAATATGGCTCATAGAAACCCATTTTAGAAATTAATTAAGCACAGATTTTCACTTCAAAAATAGTGAGAGACCATCATTTTGTTCTTGTTTTAGTATTGTTCTATTTTTCTCAAATTCACCTTAGGGGGTATGATCCTGGAAAATGTGTGGTCCCTGTTTATTGTACATATTGATACACACACAGACACAGGCATATAAATAATGTTTTGGAAGAAAACATTGGCTATTATGGTTAATGAAGCTGAATCTATATGGAGCAATTATCCTTACACTAAAGTCCTTAACTTCCCTTTTTGAACACTAGGAGAGGGAAAACGTCCGGAAAATATCCAGTGTTTGTTTTTCTTTTTTTTTTTTTTGAACTGTGAATTTTCTTTGCTGTATGATCTATTGTTCTGTTTCTCTTGAAAGCATTTCAGACTGGCCCTCCAGTGTAGAGGAAACGAAGATGCATATTGATTTGAACAATTGGATGAAACCAATTATTCAAATGAATCTTCTCAGAGGTGTAATAGCAGCTGACTGGAGTCTGTGCACAAGTTGAGACAAACAGTGCTTTGATTTTCATTCACTTGAAAGTTTAATTTCACAGTATTTTTGGGAGCATTTAGTTTGGTTTTGAGTGAAGTCTCTGCCTCTTGAAAGGGCCACAGTCAATGTCAGAGTGCCTGTCAAACTTAATCTAACTTGCTAAATATGTCCAATAACCAAATCTTGATTTTACATAAGTAACTGAGTGGAACAAGGACAGAAGATACAATTGCCCTGAACAACTAAAGTTTGACACCCATGTGATTAAGCATCTAGGTATTATGATCAGCATGCAGCGATGGGGTGCATACAGAGTTCTAGTTATTTTTTAAGGTGATTGTGATAAAGGTGAGATTTAATGAGAGGCCCTTGCTTTTCAAATCATCCCTGATGAAAAGATAGCACCGTGAGGCAGAAATTGCTTAGTCAGGTTTAATGCAAATATTTTCTACTCCATAGTTGGGAGTTGACCTAAGTAACTGTATGATGCTTTCAGATATAATTGTATTTATATGTACACACACATACTTAGAAGTGATATTTATTAGTAGTGGTTTGCAATAAGTAATGTATTTATTGAACGTATAGGAGCTATTTACCAAGGTGATTAAATCATCTTTGATAGGTCTATAACTTTTCTTTCTTTCTCAGTTTTAGTCCAAACACATCCAATTCTCATCCATATTCATATTATTAAAAGAAGGAAATAAATAGACTAATGTTATTTAAAAGGGCAGCATCTTCCCATCATTAGGTAACAAGTGAGCAAGGGCAACAAGGGGATTAACTTGAGTTAAATGACGAGTTCACAGCTTCGACTCTCTAATCCGGTTAGAAAAGATGATTCCCATCTATGATAATCAGCTAAAGACCTAATTTTGCGTGATGTATCAATTGATTTCGTCCACAGTGGTCCCTATTAAGGTCACAGATCCACAAGGCTCGTCACAGGCTACAAATTAGCACATTGTCATTTGCGATTGTTTACATTGACCACAGTATGTTCACACGTATTTGATTTTAGGTTCAGGGGTCACTCGATCCTTTGTGAAGTCTGACCTTTGAAATGCCAGGGATCGCCCAGACACCCTGCCGCATTAATAAGATGGATTTTTGGTTAAAACTATTGAGTTTAGAACTTACTTTAACATGTGTTTATCCCCTTTTCTCCAGTAATTCTCATTATGCTAATTGGTAACACACATTTGAGCTGTTTTACATGGGTCTCTTAATAGAGCGCAAACACAAGACTTAGACCCCTGGCGTTAGTGTAGCAGCTAGTGTAGCAACTCTTCGAATGATAATCTTTTGCACAAAGCAGTTTAAGTCCTTTTAACTCAGCTGCATGTATTTGTAATAGCCTTTCAACATGGAAATGCTTCTGGAAGGAACGAAGATGTTTCCTAATGAAAGAACATGACAGTTTGTTTTTTTTATTTATTGATTTGTGGGGTTTTTTCCTTCCTTGTATGGATTTTTTTTTCTCCATCAAACCTATTTTTAAAAAATGTATCTATAACTTTAACTTTAATTCAAAATGTTATTATTTATTTTCTTGTGTTCTGAACTCTGAGAAACTAGTGTGTGTTAGACGTGTGCATTTTTCTTTTAGTTCTTTCACCAATTAGATGCACTTTATAAGAACTTATGGTCTTTCCTTGAGCTTTTGCTTTAAAAAAAAAAGTGATACATTTATCAGCTGTGACATATTCCTTAAGTTACCATAGCTACTTTGAGGCCCCTTCCACAGCACTGCAGGAGTATGTAATTGAGTTTCAAGCATCTGATTGATTTTGATGAGTGATTTATTCCTATAAAGTGGAAGCTTACTAGATGAGAAATATTTGTGACTTCAATAAAGGCAAGCTAAAATGCTTATGGGAAAAAGTATTTTCAAATCAAGACAAATATGATGTATGGCTTTTTTTCTGCTGATGTGCTTATCATTCCTGCTTAGCCTTCTCTTTTTTTCACGTTACCTGCTGCCTCTGAGTTTTCTGGGGGCTGTGGGCAGGAAAAAGCATCTTGAACATGAAATCCTGTTATCTTTCTTTAATCCCAGGTGTGTGGAAATGCATACTTGTCATCTTAAAAATAATGAAGTGATTGTTTCTATCCATCTTCTTATGGCCGCTCATCTGTCCCTGTAGGTCGGCGAGACTGTGTTTTGTGCAGGTCAGATCGGCCTGGTCCCCTGTACGATGAAGCTTGTGAAAGGAGGAGCCCAGATTGAAGCCTCACTCTCCGTCGGCCATGTTGAGAAAGTGTTGGATGCCATGAGCAGTGGTCTGACGCTGAACCATGTTCTCCTGGCACACTGCTACGTCACATCCAAGATGGCCGTATCTCTTGTCCGGAAACTGTGGGAAAGCAGGTTGAAAGATCAGTGCGGAGAGGTAAGTTTGAAACCTCAATGTAGGACACACATGAACCTTCTGTACCGGTGAAGTGCATAGGACTCAACCTGCTGTTCACACTTGGTCACTTTGAGTGTATTTCCATGGTGGGGTGTGCTGAGGCCTGGTAATGAATGAACTACTTACCAGAACGTCTGCTGATAGATTTCCTTTTATCCTAAACTTTACATTAACACTGTGTGCCATTGAAATGCGTTTACAAATTCATGAATCCAGATGATATATATAGTATAAATATACTATTAAAATCTATCTATCTATATATTGTGTGTGTTTTAGAACTTCACAGTAACTGCAAGAATTTAACCCTTTAGCCTTTAATCCTTTTGAGAGTCCGATTTTGAATGGGGTCTGCAAATGCCGATGGAAGTGCAGAATACTCATCACTTGGTCTCTCCTAGAAAGATGAAGAGAGTCCTCATATTTACAGTATGAAAGCTCATGAAAAGTTTATGACCAGGGAAACGCCAGTGTCTTTGATAATATGGAGCACAGCACCAAAGCAGATGTCTTCCTTAGAGCCTCCTAATCCATTATCCCCTTTTTAGAGCCCTGCTGAATCTTCTGATAGGCTAATCCTTTCTCCCATTGCAACCAGACACCATGCTGTTAATAAGAGCTGAGGCTCAACGCTTGCCCTGAGTAGAGAAACACCAAACAGAGAATGTTCCTTGGGTACTAATCTGATGAGCCCTAAACTGGGTAAAGAAAACAGGGCTGTTTTTATTAATGTCTTCAAGTGCTCTTAATGCAGCTTCGGTAGCTGTATTAGGAGGGGCGTTTTTCATGCATTGCCTCGTATGCGTTCAGGTCTCGGTGACAGTGCCTTCACCTTCACTCCTGACAGTGTGCTGCTGAAATCCCATTTGATTTAGAGCTTTTTGACATGGGTGAGCTGTAATAAACATCACACTGAAGTAACAGGGCTTTAAAGTGAAGAAGACAGATGTGGAAAGATTCTTTACAAGATCGAATTTCCTTTAACATGAAACAGAACTGTTTTAAAAAAGATAAGAGTATAAATACTCTCAAATAAGCTACAATATCGTGTCAGTTTTATCGGATATTTTTGTATGAATGTGTGTAATGTTTCATTTGATTTATGACTAATTTGCTATATTGTAGTCATATGATGACATTGAAATGTTTTTGGACAACAGTAAGCTTTCTTTTACCCTCTTTCATAATGTAAAGTGGGTTCATTATGCATTGGGTTTTTTGTGTGTTTTTTTTTGTTTTTTTAGCGTTGAGGATTGACTTTTTAGAGTGCTTTGGTTACAGGGTTCTCTTCAGTGCAATGAATTCAGATGACATGGTTGCACTTAGCTTTTTTATCTGGTGCCTGGTGTATTCAGTTTCCCTGGGGTTGGGATTAAACAAAGGTTTCGTATTCATTTGAAGTGATTGTAATGAGAATATTTAACACAGGTCAAATGCAGATAACAGAACTCCGGAGGAGTGGGAGAATATTTTAGCTTCAGACACTAGTCTTCTTTTTCTCCATGCGTGTCGATTCTGCAAAGGAATCCTACTTTCTTTTTTTTAAACAAACTATTTTTTTTTATTTTTCTTATAATGAAAAATCCAAATTCAGCCATTGAAATTACTATATCGTACAGATTCCTTAATTAATTTGTTAAGATTAGTAATTCACTACCTTCCATTTTATGAAAACTCAGCTTTTCATGGCATTATCTTTTAGTTTTTTGCACTTTTTGGCACATTCCTGGCTTGGCAAGCAATTACATTAAGAGTCATATAAAGGTCCCCTATAACTTGGTGTTACTTCTGAACTGAAATACAGATAGGCATCTTCAATGTGAGGGTGTGTTTGGAGTCTGAATGACAATACCATAATGTGAATGTAGATATTTAAACTTAAAATGTTTCTAAATGGCTCAAACAGTTGCATTCTTAATGAAGAATATAGATAACTGTATACTATAGTGTGTTGCCTCACATTTGACTGCTGATGCTATTGATTGTCTGTTGCAGAGGTGTAGGGATAGATTCAATGAGTTGGGTTTGGAAGCAGATCTAGAGTTTGGTCAAAAAGGTCTCCAAAAAAGCATGAGCATTGTACTTTCAAAGCAGAATATCAACACAAAAAAATGCAATGCACAAAGAAAGGCAACACAACATCATTTAAAGTTATATTAATGGCATTTCAACTTATTATGTGTTACAAATTAATTAATAAATGTGTTATAATTAGTTTTAGACTATAACTGGATTTCAAACTGTACCAGTCAGGAAGCTGCCAGCCTCAGACTTTATCCTTGGAACAAATAATAAAAACCAATTATCACTTTTCTGGTTGCTACTGAATGAAATACTACATGCAGCCATGACCAACGTGGAGAGTAAATCAAATAATTCATGTGGAAGCAATCTTCCATCTAAACACAAATTATTAGGAAGTGTAAGAGATTTTTTTTTTCACCCTCCACTTTAGACAGAGAGACAAATTATGTGGCCATGTGTTCATAATTTCTCTAATCAGGTAGATGTGAAATCTCAGGAGGTCAATTGGGTGCAGTGAAATCACATTTATAAAACAATGGGGCCGCGAATATTAGCATCACACTGACCTGCAGTTTGGAAGTGCACTTGCACATTATGCGTTAAGAATAAACATGCTCCACTCTTCAAAAAAATAATAATAAGGAAATGTTTTAAAGAAAGACCATTAAAGAGACATGGTGCCCCCTGATTAATTGCAACTTAACGACAGTCCCACTACTGAAATGTCCAGGTGAGTTTTTCATTAGATAACATAAAGCTTCAATTTAATTGGGTGGTACTTTATCATGAAGAATTGCTATATACATAATCAATGTAGCATTATTAAATGTAGATCAATCTGATGATGATTATTAGTAGTTGATGATGTTGTATTACATGTATCTACTGGGAGTTTAATTTCTGAGATATCGCATCCTGCAGTGGTACACGGTCGTCTGTATTTGTGTGCCAATGCCCTTGCCTGGGCAGAAGGGCACGGCGTTGTTGGCTGTGAGAGATCTATCGAGATCCCAAGCTTGCCACCACCCAGGGGGATCCACACTCAGTCAACCAGCATGAGAGCCCCGTCTCCATCATGAGTGACAGAGGAGAGATTAGGCTGCATTACCAAAGCCTGCACTGAACCCATTATGAAATCAAATCAAATAAATAGTAACTAATTAAAAGAAAAAAGTGGTTTAGGTTTAAATCTTTAAACCTTATATTATTGGATTGTTTTGTATTGTATTTGTTTCGTAATACAACTTGATAATGGAGCAGTACTTCCCAGTGTGTTGTTGATTTTTTAAATTAGTGTTTTAAGCTATTTCCGTGCTAAATCCTCATTGTATGAGTTCACCTGTAGGTTGTATGCAGAGAGCTGTGTTTCGAGCCTGTAGGGGACAACGCTGAGTCCCATTTCACTTCAGAAGGATCATTTGGCACCAGAAAGACAGCACGATGTAGTTACACAAGTAGATTTGTAAGTGAAACTTAAGAGGGGAGGAAGTGGCTCTATTATTGAAACAGCAGCCCTGTGCTGCACTGAGGACCTACTTTCATCATTTGATGAAGTGCCCCTGCTGGGGAGGAAATGTAGGGGAACTGGCAGAGGTTTTGCTATATCAACTCCCTGCTGCTAAAAGGCTTTACACTGTTTCCTTATTATCGTATTTACCATTCAGGTTTCACGCTTTACAAGCAAGTCGCATGGGCGAACATGAAAAAACAAACGGATAAAAAACACATAAAGAGACACTCTGGTTGGAAGTCCACCTCTTTGGACAAATTTGAAAGTTATACTGCTGTAAGGAAAAGAACACAACAGCAACCCTAAGAGTCATAATTTTAGGTTATTTTTAATCACGTTTATTATTATCATTTTGTAGCTTATTTGACAAAAGATGAAAAATAAATCTCCTGAACTCTTTGGCTGATAAACGTCTTGGCTTTCTAATCCAGTTCCTGTGCAGAACTTCGTTACAATTAGCATCTCAGCTTCTCAGCTCATTTATAAATAATAAATACATAAATGAGGTAGTTGTGGTGAAGTAATCCAATGGACTGTAGGAGACGAGCAGCATGTGAAATGGCCCCCGTTGTACTCAATCAGCTCGACCATATATCAACTTTGTGTCGCCTTCTGTTCTATTAGATTACTGTCTTTAAATGATTTCCTGTTAAATGCGGTGTGTGGAAGTGGAATACTTACACCTCTGCCAGTGCACACACACCGGACTACAGGAAGCTGTGTGGTTTTAGTGCTGCATTGAAATTGAACCATAAGACACCAAAGAAAGATTTCAAGTTGTGCAGTTTGTTTTGAATGAATACTAAAAGTTAGCATTAAAAAAGTTATTGACTTAACAACCTTAGACAAGTAGGGGAAAGTAGAAAAGTTTATGTGTGTGCGAATGAATTGACCTGCAAGAGGTTCCTCAGACTTATTTTCCACGAACAGTACCTCAGCACCTTGGGCCAACAAAATGGCCTTTAAGCTTGAATGAGCACAGCTTTTTCCATTGGAGAGCTCCAATATTTCATCTTTTCAAAGTGTTTTGCAGCACTTGGAGGGGAATTAGTATTGACAAGGGTAGAATTAATCTCCTGAAGGAGAATACCTTGCTTCTGTTAAGTGCTAATATAACATTTATCTTGGAACGAGAAAAAAAAAAAAACTTGGTAATGTTCCTGACACGCCACTCGAAGCAAACAGGTCTCTTTGAATTTTTTTGTATTATTATTGTGAGCTGAGCTTTGGCAATTTCTGGAAAATTATCCCCTGTTTTCATTCTCACACTTTAAAGCTGAGAAGCTGGAGCAATAGTTGCTGTTGATACACAATTAGGCTTTGCTAAAGTTTAATCTGCAGGTAAGTGCTGCATTCATGTAAAGAGCAGAATGGGTCAAACTGCAGTACCTCTGCTGGCGAAAAGTGCTCTTGATGCTCTTGTCAATAATTTTTGTGAGTGAATTTCAAAATAAAGTGTGTGCAACCTATCATTACTCCCCACTTACCCAGTCGAGTGTAAGTGGATGAAAATTGATCCTGCAAATTGAAAAGGGGGTTAAGTGTTATGGCCTTATCGACTTTAGTTGAAATGACTGTTTTAAGTTGCTCATTTCTTACCCATTAGTAGATAAGCCTCCAACAAAGTATTATTTGAAGGGTATATTGTACCTCAGGCTGGTAAAACATATTGTGCACCTAATAATGGTTCATGCACAGAAAGGGATTTTAACTCAGTAGATTACAATCGCTTTAAACCCATCATGTCAGTTTACTAATCAGGGTCTTTGGTGAAATATTATACTGTCACCACAACATGTCTAGAATGAATGCTAAACTTCCTAAAATTGCTGGTTCATTCATAGTTGTTGCTATGAGTTTGGGCTCTCTAGAAATACATCCTGATATTGCATTACCAATATGTAGTTAAACCTGCATGTGTCATTTTAGCAAAATACATCACCTCTGCTGAGGTAATAGTTTGTCCATAGAAATGTAATAAATGCTGTCAAGAGAAACAGAGGCTTTTTAAATGTAAAAAAAAAACACTTTCCAGGGGGGAACAAATAAATGTTTGAAATGTATGGAGTATATAGAGTTCAATATTCAATTCTGTAGAAGATCATTCCCTCTCAATACATTTGCCTGACATGTTAAAGAGTATTACATTACCTACTTTCTTAAAACAACAGTCGTTAGTACCTTATGTCCAAAGTGTCCCTGTGAACAATTTTAAAAGCAACGGTTCACGCAACTGGTTTTCATTCAAATCCCTCTGTAGTCCGAGTGTTTGAAGTAGTGAAGAATGACTGTTTTGAAAAGAATGTAAAAAACAAAATGTGGGTTGTCGTGCCTCAAACGGCCTTAAGCTTTATTTGTTCAGAGATTATTTTAACAACAGCATCTATCAAGTTATGATTATAATTGTTACATTTTGGTGGAAATTAGGCCTGGGTAGATTAAAAACAGAAATGTCTAGAGCTGGGAAGTGACTTATCCTGTAAGAAGGTTGTGTCTATATTGCAGGATGAAGTGTATGGCGAAGAAGACCAAAAGAGTGGACCTTTGGTGGTATCTGTTATTCCCCGTCTACCCAGAGATGCCGCTGTGGAGTTCCACATCATCGCTGTCACCGATGATCCCAGGCATAGGAAATCCTTTTATATCACCAAAGATGTAGCACCTGGCATCATAGAGTGTGAAGTTGTAGAAGCCAGTTCTTCGTCTTCAGCCACCATCTCCCTGTCACTGAGCTTGCCTCTCTCTCCCTGCGCCACGATCCAGGAAGAGACGGTTCAAAGTCTCGTCTGTACCTTCCAAGAAAGCCTGGAAAAGCTGGACAGCAACACCTCTCCCTTGTGTTTCAGAGCTTTCTATAAGCACGGCCGCAGTGACGCTGCACAGCTTGTGGCTGGTAAATCTCACCCATCTCTCACTCTCTTCCCTAACATTCTCTTCTTTGTACAAACTTATACAAATATATTTTTAATTTTTTCAAGTATTTTCATTCCTATGAACACACATCTTAAAGCGGAAATGATAAAGTCATAAATCACAGAGTCATAATTGCAGGGTCTTCTTCAGCAGTACAGTCAGTTTGTACTCTGAAACAGAGCCAAACCAGTGAATATGTTTGTCTGCATCAACTGTTATTATGTTAGTCATATAATTATAGTGACAAATCATCAATGAGATCAAGGATAGTGTTGGCCATTTGTTGGGTTGTCTCTCAATAATGAATGAATAATTTAAACTTTGATCAGCACTGTTTTCATGAGGATCCCAAGGGATATCAAAAACATGTCACAGCAGTTAGAACATCACATTGCATTTTCCAAAAATATAATTAAAACTCTAGTTTATACTTTATACAAACAATCTTAATACCAAGGTTCATTTTTAAAAATAAATGTAACCAAAAGTAATAAGACAAACCTCTCTCCAATAGTAAAGTATTGTGCAGGCAACATTCATAATAATTAATACAAACATTGGACATTGTAGTGTCTAGGCTTAAAAGTAATAGTATTACAGCTGTGAGAGTTTACACAGTTATTTTAAGTCAAACTAAAAGGACAGGTGCATCTGTAGATTTATATCTATTTTAGATCCCCTATTGTGTAATTGGGAAATTGCCATGGCACAGTGTCATGCAGCTGGGAAGTCACTAGTTGATAAAAGCATATTGAAAGAAGTGGAGAAGCTACCTTATCAAATCTTGCAGCTAGTTTCAGATTTAAATGTGGACAAATGCAATATGAATACCATAGATTAGAATAAACTGCTGGTGAAACTGTTATATCAAGAAAGCCAGAGAAACAAATTGTAAAGAGTGTTATCATCTATCCGCTTAATGTGTCACCATCCACTATTGAGGTCAGCTGAGGATATTAAATAAGAAAATCAATGTAACAGTTTCCTGTTCCCTTTGCTGCCCATTTTAATTTAGATTTGTTTTTAAATCCAAGAATAGGGTTTACACTGTTAACTGTGTGGATTAAAACCATAGGCAACTTTCCACGAGTCCATTGTTATTGTCACACCAGTTTGAAATAATTTGAAACAGATGTTCTAAAAGAGACGGTATGAAGTAGTAATTAAAAAAGAAAAATACAGTTCCAGATATATTCTAACTTTTTTGTTTTAGAATTCCAGTGTGAATACCATTTTTTGGGTGTGAACATATACTCTTTTGTTTTACAATTATTATTATTTTTGTCATTTAGCTGACCCTCTTAGCCAGGGCGACTTACATTTGTGCCCATTTATACAGCTGGGCATTTTACTAGAGCAATCTAAGTGAAGTACTTTGCTCAGGGGTACAACAGCACTGCCCCACCCAGGATTTGAACCCACAACCTTCCAGTCATGAGTTCAGAGCCCTAATCACTACCTATGTGCTATGTGTGTATATGTGTGCTACCAGAACAATTCGTACAAGAAGATTAAACCATGTAAACAGCATACACCAAATTAAGCAGAGACGGATGTTTAAAGCAGCCATTTGTAAATAAATGGCTTTTATCTGTAGATTATTTAGGGTGTTTTAAATGTAATTTTATGTACCAGCATCAGATTACATTAACATTAATTATTTAACTGATATAATGTCAAGGGATCTATAATGAACATAAGTACTCAAGACCTAAGAGGTGGAGTCCCCTCTCTCTGTATTGGAGTATGAGGTACTGGTTTGGTCAATTTCAAGGGAACAGTATCACCTACTGGTCCACTAACGCTGTTTCCAGCGCAGACGTTTTCTTTAACTCTTTTGCTAATGGACACCAAACGAGCGCGATGGGTCGAATGGCCTCCTCTCGTTTGTAAACTTTCTTATGTTCTTTAGAGTCCTCCCCTTCGAGCCGTGACTATGCCAAGCCTGATTTCTGACAAGATTAGGCTGATAGCATGTATAAAATACTTACTTATAAATTAAAAAGGTCAAAAATAAAACTCTATTGCCATTTATTAAATTAGAAAATTAAATATTTTTACTACTATGTAATATAATGTATAATATTAATTACATTTTAGATATATAATAATTGGAAATGCAAATCTTTTAAATTACAGCAATAACTAGCCTACATTATTATTATTAATTATTATTATTGATGTTGTTTTGAGTATCAGGACTTTTTCCTTTCTTTTTAGCTGGATGCTTAAAATGGTATATTAGCTTATCATTGAAGTGGAATTTGTTACCTTTTCCCAGCAAAAAGCTGTTATGCCCTCAATTGATGCCACTGGCTTTGTTTATGGGTCAAAGCTTTTACTCAGTGGATAATTCCTTCGAAAAGTCAACGGTGGATAATGAGAAGTAACACGCTGGCATTATCAGAAAAGTCACAAGGAATAAAGCCTACCCTTTAGAAAGCAAACCATGTTGAAAATGGGCAACATATTTCAAGATGTCTACATTGGATTGTCTCATGGACTTAAGCTGATAGGCAGACATTTAACGTGGACAGGCTGTTCGTTATTGAATGCCATTTGTGTATGACGGACGCAGGGTTTGATGTGTAACATGAGTAAATTCGCTCTGTTTTGTAAAGAAATCATTTAAAACCATCTGATTGTTTTTAGTGCAGGCCAATGTATCCCACATGTAGAAAGAAGAAAAATGAAAGGAATAAAACTCTCCATGGATTCAGAAATTGAAAAAGAAAAAAAAGCGTCTAAGTAAACAAAAACAAATTTGCAATCTATTATAGGTGACGACAGAATATCGGTCCCTTGAAAATGCCAATGGTCAATATGTCCCTTTAACCCAGTATTAAGACTGAAATGTGTTTTTTTTTTCAGAATGGTACCTCATATCTTATATGGACACTAAATAAACCCTCTGATGCCTAACTCCTTAAATACATTAACTTGATATCTGTGTATGTTGTGGAGTAGTGTGTCAGGAGGAATTTTCCATCCAACATTTCACAGCATTAACAGGTGCTTTATGCATACAAAAGCTTAAAGGACTTCATATCTGTTTGCTTTTGGCCTTTTGCATTCACTTTTTAATGCAATCACATTATATTTCTATTCATACTTTTTAAAAATCAAATATTAAACCACCCTCCGAGCACAGGGTTCTAGATCAAAAAATGTATCTGACCTAGAGCATCAGCTGAAGAAAGCCTTGAGTCCGTGGTGTGGAGTCAAGATCAAACTGACGGCCACTGTAAACACACAAGGATTAGAAAAAGGCATTCTTGTTCTTGACAGTTTTTCCAAAGTAAAGTCTCAACATAGTATATATAGTAACAGAACCAAAGATGTGTTTAAGTCTCCTATGACATACACAAAGATTGCTCCAAACTGTTCACTCGCTCGTTGTAACAACTGTGAGTGACCTCTTTGCTGACAATGGTAGATGTGGTGCGGTGCCATTCTCATGGTGAATGGCTAGTTTTTTTCTTTGGGCAAGGTGAGAATGAAGAGGCATCCCCGAGGCTAGCAGCTGGAAACAATAGCAGACCCCGAGGCCAGCAGGCAATTGAAAAAGCTGGAGGGACGCTTTGCTTTCCTGCCTTGCAGAAACATTACTTGAACATCACAAACGGCCTGCTTTCATCTCAACAAACAGAAGATAGCTTAACAAAATGAGTGCAGTCACTGTACGCCTCGTTGATTTTTGCAGGATGTAACATCCACAGATAAAGTTGTAGCTGCAAGTAGTTACACTCTATTTTCAAACAATGTCATTCGGAAATTTGTTAGTTTAATATGTATGTATAGTTATTAAACTATATTTCTCAACAGTGATGTCTTTGTTGGACTCTGATTCAGCCTAGAGAAAACTGTGAAGATTGCACTTGATTCAGCTTAGTTAAGACTGGGCTTGGGTTCTCACTCAAGTGATATACATTTGTCTGTGGTATTTAATTACACCCCAGACTACATTTTTATGATATCTCCTTCTATCTGTATATGCGTATAGATATACTTGTGTGTATATCCGTAATAATAATGCTTTAAAACAAGGCTGAATTAGAATTACAAACAAGAGCAATGGAATTTGCATTCCCTCATGCAAATGTTTGTGATATATTTTTTAATAAAATGTAAACTATATATATATATATATATATATAGTTTACATATTATCATATTTTTGTAATAGATCCTAATACAAATGTGTTTTAGAATGATATCAAAATAATGTTTTAGTTAGTTAGCAATTCCCCTCAGCGAGATGGCACGCTTTGCCCAAGACCTTCAAATGTGCTCGAAGGGGAAAGTGCCCATTTCAGTGGGACAATTTCCTCTCTCTGTTGAAATTAGCAATATTCGCTACATTTTGCCTTTCCGGCACATTGTTCAGCCACCTCGGCCTAAATTAACAATTTTCATGATCTGATGCCTACTAATTATGCAGTAGTTTATCGGTTAATTTGAAACAGTTTGAAATTCACTCTAGCACAAAAAACTACTGTGCTTTAGGCTTTTACTCTACTGGAAACAGACCAGACCCAGCAGGCATCACCCATTTCACACATTATCCCCTTTTCCTTTGTAAGAATATCATAAACCCCAATAGATTAAATATAAAGTAATAAAAACGAACACTCTGGAAAAAAAACTTGATAGCACCGGACATAAAAGAGAATTGTAGCCCTGATTATGTACAATCCCTCCTCTGACAAATACGGCGAGATATTCAGAGAGTACACTTTATTTCTGTTTCATCTGAAGCAGAATAATAAACTGTACCCTTGGGTTGATGGTTTAGTTCCATCCCATTGCTAATGTGATTGCTTTTAGGACTCATGCGATGGTTTCTGACCACTTTGTTGTTGTGTAGATGGGTATCCACATTAAGAAACCACCACAGCATCTGGCATTGTCATGTCAGTGTTTCTCCTCTTGGAGCTTAGCGTTGTTTTGCCCCATTGACTCACCCTCCCCATGCAGCTGGGCTGGGCAACGCTACTGGGAATTGCACAGATCAGACAGCACTTTTAACTCGGGTGACGTCACTTTATCCACCGTAAACCGCGCCTCAAAAAGAATCTGTCACCTTCATAAAAATCATATTTTCCAAAGTGTGATACAAGCCCTTCTCGTTGGATTCTTTTTTATTTGACTGCAATCCTCTCTGGTATGCAGTCAGTAGCTGGTCTCGTAAAGATGCCTAGAGGTGACATAAGCAGGGAAAATAAACTGCTCCTTTTTAAATAATCGCATACTGGATAATGCTTTTAACTTATTTGATATGGTATCTAAATATTATTTTTATAGGCCTGAAAGTGCACAAGCTTAATATTTAATGATGCACCTTTCTAATGCCCTGGTTGACCTTTGACCCTGAGGGACACAATTTCTACCACTGTAGGCACAGTTTCGGTGTGTGACACTGACATCTGCCATATATCCTTGTACAGACAGTCAAACAACAGTTAGTTTCACCAGATTAGCCTGCACGTAAACATGTCTGTTAAGATGTTTTCTGTACAAGTTTAATTATATCACATTACAGATCAAAGTCACACAAAGATGTCCACTCGTCAGCTGATAACCTAACCCCTACCCCCACCCCCGTCACGTATATCAGAATTTGTGTACCACACCGCTTTAATTAAAATGTGCAGAGAAGACAGATTCAGATCAATTCAAATGATCCCCTAACAAGATGCGACTCATGTCAACAGTTCTTAGTCCACTTCAGTCACCGTCTAACATGTCCATGCTTTTGCAGCAATCCTGGAAGAGCACTTTCTTTTTTTTTTTTCTTTTTATGTCCAGCCGTTAGTGACCATATGCTTTGACTGCAGGGAGATGAATGACTGGCTGCAATCTGCCAGGGATTTGTGGACATCAATAATTTGTGAATAGTCATGTCAAACCTGGTCGAAGGGTTAAGTGCTGCACTGACCACAGGGCACATCTTCTGGGACGGGCCGATTTTAGGCCGCCGTTTGGTATCTGACCTAATCCCACGTGTGGAAGCTCTAGCATTGAAACTCTATGCAAAGGATGGGCTCGATCAAACAAAACGAATAAATTAATAAAATCCTTATTTTGATAAAGACTAACAATATCAAATCAAAACAGAAGGAAAACAAGGAACTTCTATATGGAGAAGGGTCTGATGAAGCCAAATATTTGTATTACTAAAGATAACTTCTAAAAGACAGTTGTGTTTCTTGGTTCACTTTTCATTTAATGCATTTATATTTAAATGATCTGTCAATTTATAGACTGTGGGGCAATATGTTATGTTTTCATCAGTTCTGTGTCAGCATATACTAAAACTGCTATTCAAAATGTAGGAATGTAAAATATATCTCTTGCTTTTGCCTTTGATTGTGAGATACCATGGAGCTTATATATGTAATCAAAATCTGCTCATAACATCCATGTTGTAGTTTCTTATGATGTTTCATAAATACTTACATTTGCTTTCCTTTTTTGCAGCATTTGGAGAGGCTATGAAGAGGCATTTGGACCAAAGGAGCCCAGCTTTGGTTTTGGTTCCAGTTAAGGATCTACCTGACTTGAAAGTCCTACACGTTTCCTGCTGGTTGAGCCAGTAGTAAATGGGAACACACTGACCTGCCGCCTGATTTTCTCCTCGCACTGACCACACCACAATCTGGCATTCCAGTTGCCAAAGCAGGACGAATCGTCATGGTCAGGGTTCTCGTTTCCTCTTTCCTCTTGTATGACTTGCCAAAACGTAAGCATCTATCGTTGCCTGCTAAAACGAAGGGGAGCAAACCTCACAGTATGAGAAGCTGCTATACCAAGCTATGTGAACTTAGTGCTTTTTTTTGTGTATGTTTATTATTGTATAACGGGGATATAGACACATTCCTGGTAAATAAACAAACTGAGAAGTTTCTGGACGTGCATGAAAATGTCCAGTTAATAAGGAAAGAGCAATGTCCCTTAGTTTATAGATCTCAACTACAAAACAGGAATGCAGCGAGAGTGGGCAAACTCCACACTCGGGATGTATTTAGTGCGCAGGAGAGTGGAGAACAGTTAGTGATTTTTATAACTCCTCAGTAAAGTGCTGAAGTGACATGCGAATTGGAGAAAATCAATGATAACTAATCTGTGTATCACAATATTAAGGCCAACATTGAAAAACGACCACCTCTCAGGTCTTTAATACAAATTACACAGTCAGTAAATATTCTGTATTTGCAGCCTCGCCTTATTACAGCATTCAGCAGTATCAATGCATTCCATGTAAAAGGATAATTAATAAAATATAATAATATATAGCTGACAAGCAGTACAACCATCTCCCTTCTTTGTAGAACCACTTTCATAGGCCTTCCTGCAGTTACCTTTAGATGACAACAGCACATGTTGGGAAATGATCTGTCCACCTGCTTTGGTGCAGACGAAAGTGTCTGATTTTATCTGTAACTATGCAGTTGAAGCCATGGATCCTAGGATAAACTTAAATAGTATTTCCCAGTAAGTGAATATCATTATTACTGTGGGAGGCCAAGGATTCTTAGTCCAGTAGCAATTTGCTGGGGATGCATTGTGCTAATAATCTGATAAAAATCCCAATTGCCAGTGAAGGCTTTTATAATAAATACATACCTTTACTTGCTAACTGTGTTTTTTTTTTTTTTTTTTTTTTGCCTTGTTTGTTTCTCTTTCATGCTTCACTAGCCAGAAAGATGTTATTATCTTGTAATGGGCAATCAGCACCAAGCACCTGAAAAGATTAAACCCCTGTACATTCTCTATTGATTAAAATTCTGTCTGGTAAATAAGAATGGACGGTTAAGCACACAGCTGCAGGCTAGACTTCCTAATTTAAAGCCGAAGAAAAACACCACAATTTACAATTTTTCTTAGAAGTTTATTTTTTTTAAGGTCATTTATTGAAAAACCGAATTGGAATGCATCATTACTTTAGTTATACCTTCTATTGTACTTGAAATTACAGTATCCTGGCAGGTTATTGATCCAGACACAACTATTAGTCGTGTGTGTTTTTTATTATCATTTATACATATAAAAGGTGAATGGCCCAAAGATGTTTCTTTGCAGAGCCAACGGAAGCCCACAAGAATAGGTTTCCCTTGAAAAATACAAAAGCAAGTACCACACAACTAGTGATATGTCTTTTAAAGCATTATTTTAGTTAAGTAAAGTCATATTCAGGTTATGTATGTACATTTGCAGTTCTCTGTGTGTGTGGCGATATGTTTTGGGATATCTTGGACAGTGTACAGATGGGGATAAAAGATCAAGTCGGTGCCAGTGGCAATATTGGCAATTCTATAGATGTCACTCTTCCCTCTGGAACACAGATTTCGAACCAGCGCACGAGTACGATGTCTGAGACGCCGAAGGTGGCTAGAATAGCAAACGGTGGGTCTTTCCCCACTGAGAAACGTCCCTGGCCCTTTTCACGGCAACAGCCATGTGAATAGGTTATGAAATCTGTCTTTCTGAAAGTCCTGCACTACTTGCCTTTTCAATCTGTTCCTGTGATCATGACGCCATGTGGTGCATATATGGCTGATGCCCTGCGACGCACATTCGGCAAGCCTTCAGTGTCAAGACTGCCGGTGCGATTGGGGCTGTCAGATCCTCACTGTGATGCAAGGTGAGAGTGTTATATTGTTATTGGCAGCATGAAGATCCAGTGATTTATATAAATAACTGACTATGTGAAGAAGGAGAAAATAATAGTAATAATGCTATTTTGTAGGCATATTATTAGGCAAATAATGAAAATTCACAAAGGATTTGACATGTTGCACGGTTTTGTTTAGGTCACAGCTGCTACGTAGCATAGATATTGTCATAGAAGCTGGATGCTCAAACAAGAATATTATTAAATTACATTCCTTTTCTTATGACTGTCAAACACCTACGTCCAGTTGATTTTCATGGTGGCTGCCGCTGACATGTCCTTTCTGTGCACTTCAAAGAAAGCCTCCCCAGGCTAGCTCTGGACTTGTCATGTGCAGCCCATGCCTAGTGCGGGGCGGTGAGGAACGCACTCGCGCCACGCAGACAGGGAAACAGCTGAGCTTCGGGCCCTTTCTTTCTGTTGGGCCTGTGGGTAATTCTTACACATAACTCACATGATCATAATTGTATTTTGTTTAGCAAATGAATATATGACTTCGAATCCAAACATTATTATAAATATTGATGCAGTTCATGTATTGATTTAATTAGTTTATTTATTTATTACACAACACCAACTACAGTACATGTTGGTAATGCAGACAGCCTTGCATTTTTCATGGCTTTATAAAGTGGAGTGTGCTGCCCTCCTGTGGACAGTCGGAGTGAAGCACAATACCGTACCTTAATTGAAACAGCACAACCTCAAAGATATATCACAGCAGGTTCATGTTTAATTACTTGTTCCTAAAAGGGCATGGTTAAACGGTGATATTTTATTTACAGTAAGGTTAAAATCATTTTTTGGGCTCCAGTGTAATTAGTACTCTAATTTGTTTATTTTAGCCTTCGGTACGGGTGTTCAGAGTTGAAGCAGGCTGTCTGTGGGATTACGGGTCTATTGTTTTTTTACCCATTTCTCCTTTAATTTTTTTATAGTTGGATATAACACGATGGATCATATACAAGTTGAGATCATATACAAATGCTGAGAATATGAGCTTCCTCTGACTACAAGAAAGCACTTGATTTAGTGTAGACAAAGAAATTAAAACACAGAGGAAACCTGTATAACTAAATATAGATCTACAACAATGCTACTCCAACAATCTGACTCCACCAAGACACCGACAAGATCAAGATCTGCAAAAGAGTGCGTCAAGGAGAAACAATCTCTCCAAAACCCTTCACAGCAACTCTTGAAGACTTTGGACTGGGAAGAAAAGGAATCAAGATAATCGGAGCTTATTAGAACAACTTGCAATTTGCCGATGCCATTCATCACAGTCATCTCTGCAAAAACACCTGAAGACCTACAGCTTCAAATTCAAGATCTCTCCGATACAAGCAAGAAAACTGGACTGAAAATTAACTTGAGTAAAGCCAATGTCATGTTTAACAGCTTTGTTAAATCGAAGAAAATGTAAGTAGATCAACAGATACTTGAATAAATCATAAGCTATGTCTACATTGGACAACAAATCAATGCAAATTGAGATACAGTGGAAGAAATCAAAAGAAGAGTGGAAATGGGAGTACATTTGTAAGAAACAGCACACTGTTGATTTGGAAATCTAACTATTTGCCCGAAGATAAAAGTATTTGATCAATGCATACTACCAGTGCTCACTTATGGAGGACAACACAAAGCAGCATGGAAAGATGTATGCTTTGAATAACAAGAAGAGATGGAAAAGGAAACTAATGTGTCCGAGAACAAAATGTGACATCATTGAGAGAGTTACAATGTTAAAATGGCAATGGGCCGGACACACTGCAAGAAGAACAGACGGACAAAGGAAGCTATTTAATGGATAATGAGATTAAAAAAGACCTAGAAGACGATGCAGAAGATGGGAAGATGAAATCATAAACTCTGTGGCCGGTTGGTGGATAAACATGTTAAAAAGTGAGGGGCTCAGATCACATCCCTGTCTCACTGCCCTACCCTGTGAGAAGAACTCAGTACTGCTGTTCTTTATTTCCACACTGCATTTGTTCCCTGCATACATGGATTTGATGACATCATATTCCCTGCCCCCTATGCCACTTTGTAGGATTTTAAAGGAGAGTCCTGGGTGCCAGATGGAGTCAAATGCCTTTTTAAAATCTACAAAGTAAGCAAAGACTTTCCATTTCTCTTCTTATGTCCATGTTGATGTCTTTAATTACATCTTCTAGTGTTCGTTAACTTTTTTAGGACATTTATTTGGTCTTGATTAAGTTCTTTTTCTGGAATTGATTAATATCATTTTTCAAAATCCAGCTGCTTTGAACTATTGCTCTACGAATATCTTCCAATCAAACACATTCTTCAGACATAATGAAGATAATTAATTATTGTAATATTTTTCTGTATTTTTCCCAGAATGTAGTTACTCATTTCAGATTGATATTCCAAATTCTAAACAGAATAAGAAACATTTTAGAACTAATCAGTTTTAATATTTATGTTAAATCTAAAAACTATTTTATATGTATACATTTAAACTAGTTTCAATACAAAACTGATAACACACTAGGGCGACATTCTGGTAGATCAATAAGCCACCATCTCCGCATTCATATCACTTGATAATCTGGGCCAGAACACGACCTGAGAATTGTAATACAGTACTCTGTGCTCCTGTGCCTACCAATCCCACAATCCCCCACTACTGCTCACTATCGAGACTGGTCGAGATTCACTCTCTGATTTTCAAAGTGTTGGCGGCTCTTGCTTAGCGGACAAGAGAGGCTGAACACAAAGGGTAGAGGAACAAAAATATGTTTTCAAACCAGATGGACTTGGGGAATTATGTTATTTAATACCAGTAATGCCAGAAATAGCAATTTGGTCACTCAGAAAATGGAAATCTGACTAGACCTATTAACAACATTAATTAATTTTCCATAAAACTCATCTGCCTTGTGGACTCACATTATACCAGATCCCTGTTAAATAATAGCATACAAACTTCTAATTCCATTTACATACAAAGCCTGTAAGGTATGTATATTCATCAAGATGATCCATATATACAAAAATATATAATGTATTAGAACTGTGCATTTCTAAGCAAATACATAATACAATGAATAGAAAAAGGCTCATGCCTAAACACACCAACTAATGTATTTATTTATATTGGTTTCTTTGTTTTTTAGGCGATAATCCAGTTTATTTCCTACATATTGCCAATAGTGCAATTCTAAATAAAGCAATTCATTCCTGTCCGACTCTCAATTTCCCCCACTATGTCTTTTTTATTTTATGAATGTACAGTGTAATGATTTTAAATTATGTAAATTAAAAATGTAATTAAAAAAAGCTCTCCTACTACCCTGCCTTGTCCTTTGATACAAACCAGAGGTGTTTTTAGAGGCTACCTGAGATATCCCTCTGCAGGGTGTTTAACCAGTCACTACCACCATACCAGACTGGTTTTCAGTACTCTGGTTTTGTGTCTTTTTGCCACATAAACAGTTGCTAACACAAATCAGTAAACAGGGAATTTATTTTTAAAATCTTCTTTAGTTTACTAATTGTCATAAGGAATCAAAAGCTTTTAAAATGTTCTCCTACATACCCATTTTAGGTCTTCAATTTGGTTATTTATAATGTCATACATCACTTAAATAAATAACCTTCCAACTGGGCAGTTGCTATATCCTCACTTTAGGCTAAGTTTAAATAAAGCAATACATGAAAAATACACCTTTCTTCATCATCGTTAAAATTAAACTTTAGCATGTATTTTACTGGTCAGTCAAATTCAGACGTAAAATCATTTTTAATGTGGACAGAAGCACAAATGCCTACCAAAATACAAATTGCAGACATAAGGTATAAAATACATGAGCTGTATAAAACAACAAATCAGTATGTTTTAAATACTCATCCATGCAAACAAGTCAAACAAATGACCCCCTGCTTCTTGAGCTAGGAAGGCGATGGGAAATTTACTTTCACCCCAAAACATCTGACTTCCCCTTAAATGAAAAGTACAGCCTCAAACACCTGTAACTGAATTCAAGAGTGAGTGGACTGCTTTTTCAGTTTGAGCGGGGAAGAGTTTAAAATCGTTTTTTTCTATGTGTAACTATGGCTCATTCTCTTTAAAACCTGAGAAATCATGTCAACCAATTTCAATTCCAGGTAACCACTTAGATGCTACTTATTTTTAAAATTACTAATCTGTTACATCTCTTAGTCATTTAATTTTAAACAGATTGAGGTGCAAGCTTTACACTTTCAAATTAGTTATTTTGAATAACCCTGTGAAGCTGCGGGTTTGAATGTGTCCATTAAAGAGTTCAGATACGAGAGCGGCTGTGGAATACTGGGCCCAGATTCCTGGCAGCTTTTAACCTTTTGGTGTCAACATTATGCCTGGTTTCGGCAGAGGCTGACCCTTTTCTCCGTCTCCTCCATTTGCTTTTTTGTCTGCAGGACTAAGCTGGACTCCATTCTGAATTCTACATAGAACGATTAGACTCTGGCCTTTTTAGCAAAACTTTGGAGGACTCGGAGTGTGAAGAAGACAAGGCAGAGTTGTATCGTAAAGTGAAGTCAGATTAAGCAGCAGACTCAATCAATGTGCCGTGAGACCGTGCCATGCAATGAGACGGACGTGTGCAATGAAGGTGTGGCAGAGACACAAGATTATAAGAATATATACTTGTACAAAATACGAATGATTTATCTCTTTATTAACTGCTTCTTTTTATTATTAATAACATAGAAAATGTGGAAAGGAAGGAAACGATGCTACATCAGACCACTGTATAGAAAATTAATCAGAACTGAACTTGTCCTATTTCTGCTCACGTTTTAAAGATAATCAGTAAACTGCTGAAAGGGTGAATGAGAATCTGCAATGCAATTTTAAACTCAGTCCTTTTGCCAAATGGACCGAGACCAGCTCTTTCGCTCGTCTCAGTTCGTTTCGTTTCAGTTTGTTCTATGTGGTCTGGACCACTACTTGGACCACTGTGCAGAGGTCCGGACCTCGGACCACAAAATGCTACAACCTCTTCTCCAGTTGGAGGAGAAAATATTTATAAATTATTTTTTAGGAGTTATTTTAATTAAAATGTTTATTAACATATAGGCCTAAGAACAGATTCACATATGCAGAGATATTTACTTTTAAATTGCAAAAGCTGCACAAAAAGCAGCTATGGTGGTTCTAGTGTTAAACTGTTTTTATTGTTATTGTCTGCTCCTTTTATCTGACCTACTTATTAATTGTATTCTATTGTGTGAATAAACTTATCTTTGGGGCATCTTTTTGAATTACACGTCAATATTCTCCCTTTAACCCAAGGGGACATGTGTGGGGTGGTTTCAGTATTTGTTAAATACTCTATTTCCTTATATACAACACTGTTGTGGCAATATTAAAAAATATATAATAATAATCATACAAAATACATCATTAAAATACAATATAAATAAATACATAAATTAAACAAAATGGAAATAAATCAAAATATATATCAGCTTATTTATTTTGGCACCAATTACCCTCCATTGTAAGTTACTGAATTGAATATGTAGTTTCAAAAACTGCTGGTCTAAAAGTCTATGTAATTTGTAAGTGAATATGCAAATTGGTGATGAACTGACGGTGATGAAACGTGCCTGATGAAAAGTGCGTGACAAAAAGACGGGATCCCCCACCTCGCTGAAAAACATTTAAGTGGAGCCCATCTTTATGGGGAGCTTATATTTCCCCTGTAAACAGAAACCGTATTGAAATTCACCTTGTTTATATCTAGTCACCAGTATTTTGTAATGAAACGTACATTTGTGTAGAATGTTTTGGTTAGTCTCACAGGTTTAATAACAGACATGGCCTTTGCTTGACTTCGGACATATTGCTCAAACACTGACAAGAATTCATAGAAAAAACAAGACACTTTTGCCAAGTAAAACATGTCATTGAAAGCACCCTTTATTCACAAATCAATACCTTAACCAGACTTGAGCATATTATACAAATTACTCTTTCTAGATTGACTACTATAAGTAGGAAATATTTAATTATCTGGAGAATGTTCTTGTTATTTTTTAATCAAATTCATTAAAACTGAATCCTTTCCTTCTTTTCTTTTACAGGTATAAACTTTGGAAGATATATATACAAAAAAACACTATCAAGGAGGAATATCTTCTGGACTGTTAAGAAAAAATGAGACTGGGAATTATTTTAATGCAAACTGCTGCTCTTAAAAACTTGAGAACTGGACAGAGCAGACGCCTGCTCCAGGAATGCAATATGACTCTTCTCTGAATAAGTGTTAGAATGTACAGCCGTGACGGGACTGAGACAAAATTTTGGGTGTTTCACTTGTTGGGTATGGACCCGAAAGATTTACAATGAACAATACTGACAGGCACGTAAGGAAGACAATTTAAAAAACATGTACATTAATAAAACTGAGCAGAAGAAAAAACAAACAGAAACCTCCCCCTGAAGATAATCCACCTTGTTATCTATGTGAAATGACTGTTTTTGCTAAACTTTTATAAAGACTGTATGCAGCCCAAAATCACTAAGCCTTAAAATGGGTATATATAAAATTTGTGCCCCTCTCTTATTGGATCCTTTGCGCCACTGAGTAAAACAAATCTATATATATATATATATATATATATATATATATATATATATATAATCAAAGGAATGTTGCAAGAAAGACCATTTTATTAAACACAGTGCCAACAGGATTCAAGATGAAGTACAATTTACTACTTATTATGCAACACTGCCCATAATCAAATAAAGACAAAGAAAAAAAAAAAAGACTATCGTACCAAGGACTTGAATAACAGAACCAGATTAGTAAGATTAGTATTTCACTAGTTAATTTAAATATTATGAAGCATCTATGTTTTATGTTCTATCTATGTTTTTAAGATTATTTTGTATATAATGTATATTTATATGGAAAAAAGGTCTGAAGTGTAAATGTGATTCCTTCACACTTTAATTTGATGTCAACAAGAAAATTTATTTTATTTTTGCTTGTTTGTTAAACAATGAAAACATACCTTGTACACTGATGATCAAGCTTTTCAGGTGTCAGAAGACTTATGCACCTATCAATTAAGACTAAAAAAATATATATATATATATATATATATATATACACCGATCAGCCATAACATTATGACCACCTGCCTAATATTGTGTAGGTCCCCCTTTTGCCGCCAAAACAGCCCTGACCCATCGAGACATGGACTCCCCTAGACCTATGAAGGTGTGCTGTGGTATCTGGCACCAAGACGTTAGCAGCAGATCCTTTAAGTCCTGTAAGTTGCGAGGTGGAGCCTCCATGGATCGGTCTTGTTTGTCCAGCACATCCCACAGATGCTCGATTGGATTGAGATCTGGGGAAGTTGGAGGCCAAGTCAACACCTTGAACTCGTGATTCATCAGACCAGGCCACCTTCTTCCATTGCTCCGTGGTCCAGTTCTGATGCTCACGTGCCCATTGTAGGCGCTTTCGGCAGTGGACAGGGGTCGGCATGGGCACCCTGACTGGTCTGCGGCTACGCAGCCCCATACGCAACAAACTGCAATCCACTGTGTGTTCTGACACCTTTCTATCAGAACCAGCATTCACTTTTTCAGCAATTTGAGCTACAGTAGCTCGTCTGTTGGATCGGACCACACGGGCCAGCCTTCACTCCCCACGTGCATCAATGAGTCTTGGCCGCCCATGACGCTGTTGCCGGTTCACTGCTTTTCCTTCCTTGGACCACTTTTGATAGGTACTAACCACTGCAGACCGGGAACACCCCACAAGAACTGCAGTTTTGGAGATGCTCTGACCCAGTCGTCTAGCCATCACAATGTGGCCCTTGTCAAAGTCGCTCAGATCCTTACGCTTGCCCATTTTCCCTGCTCAACTTCACTTGCTGCCTAATATATCCCACCCACTGACAGGGGTCATTATGTTATGGCTGATCGGTGTATACACAACAGGAACATTCATGGCTGCACTAAATGTTTGTCTCTGATATCGTTTGAAATTATCCCACAGCACCTCTGGACAGAAAACAAACTCCATTAGTTATTGCTTTTTTAGGTTTATATGATTGTACTTTTGGGGGAAAAACTTGAGAAGTATATTTATTGATTTTACTTAACCCAATCGCAAAATAACTTCCCCCTTGGTTTAATAAATCATTTATTCACAAATCAATACGCAGACTTGAGCATATTTTTTACAACACAATCAATAACTGAACTATTATTATACAAATTACTCTTTCTAGTTATCCATTGTGTGCTCATGTAACAGCATTGTTAACAGGCAGAATGCTCCACATGGTAGAATACAATCTTGGCCCAGCAGTGGAGAAAACAAATCTCCATTCTCTGTCCATGCTTTCAACTGTTAAAGAAATTTAAAAAGATCAATAATTTCTTGTAAGGGTTGATATGTTTGCGATAAATGTATTTCAAGATATATTCAATTTATTGTAGTTTTATTTTGTATCTTCTATATATATACAGTACCGTGCAAAACTTTTAGGCAGGTGTGAAAAAATGCTGTAAAGAAGGAATGCTTTCAAAAATAGACATGTTAATAGATTATTGATCAATTAACAAAATGTAAAGTGAGTGAACAGAAGAAAAATCTACATCAAATCCATATTTGGTGTGACCACCCTTTGCCTTCAGATACCTACATCATCAGTTCTTCTAGATACACTTTTTAAAGGAAATCGGCAGGTAGGTTGGCCCAAACATCTTGGAGAACTAACCACAGTTCTTCTGTGGATTTGGGCTTCTTTACGCTGAAGATAGTTCTTAATGATTGACGCTGTATATCGGGAGTCGTTGTCAAGCTGCAGAATACATTTGGGGCCAATCAGATGCCTCCCTGATGATATTGCATGATGGATAAGTATCTGCCTGTACTTCTCAGCATTGAGACCATTAATTCTGACCAAATCCCCAACTCCATTTGCAGAAATGCAGCCCCAAACTTGCAAGGAACCTCCACCATGCTTCACTGTTGCCTGCAGACACTCATTCGTGTACCGCTCTCCAGCTCTTCGGCGAACAAACTGCCTTCTGCTACAGCCAAATATTTCAAATTGTGACTCATCAGTCCAGAGCACCTCCTGCCATTTTTCTGCACCCCAGTTCGTGCATACCCGAGTCGCTTGGCCTTGTTGCCACGTTGGAGGTTTGGCTTTTTGGCTGCAAGTCTTCCATGAAGGCCACTTCTGACCAGACTCCGGATAGTAGATGGGTGTACCAGGATCCCCCTTTTTTCTGCCAGTTCTGAGCTGAATGGCACTGCTGGATATCTTCCATGCATGATGTGTCTTTCATCTGCTGCAGTAAGTTTCCTTGGCCGGCCACTGCATCTACGGTCCTCAACGTTGCCCGTTTCTTTGTGCTTCTTCAAAAGAGCTTGGACAGCACATCTGGAAACCCCTGTCTGCCTGGGAGAGACCTTGCTGATGCAGTATAACTACCTTGTGTCTTGTTGCTGTGCTGTCTTGCCATGGTGTATGACTTTTGACAGTAAACTGTCTTCAGCAGCCTCACCTTGTTAGCTGAGTTTGGCTGTTCCTCACCCAGTTTTATTCCTCCTACACAGCTGTTTCTGTTTCAACTAATGATTGTGTTTCAACCTACATATTGTATTGATGATCATTAGCACCTGTTTGGTATAATTGTTTAATCATACACCTGACTATATGCCTACTAAATCCCTAAGTGTACCTAGAAGAATTGATGCTGTTTTGAAGGAAAAGGGTGGTCACACCAAATATTGATTTGATTCACTCAATTTATATTTTGTTAATTGTTAAATATAATGTATTAACATGTCTATTTTTGAAAGCATTCTTACATTACAGCATTTTTTCACACCTGCCTAAAACTTTTGAACAGTACTATATATATATATATATATATATATATATATATACACAGTGAGGGAAAAAAGCATTTGTTCCCCTGCTGATTTTGTACGTTTGCCCACTGACAAAGAAATGATCAGTCTATAATTTTAATGGTAGGTGTATTTTAACAGTGAGAGACAGAATTACAACAAAAAAATCCAGAAAAACGCATTTCAAAAAAGTTATAAATTGATTTGCATGTTAATGAGGGAAATAAGTATTTGATCCCCTATCAATCAGCAAGATTTCTGGCTCCCAGGTGTCTTTTATACAGGTAACGAACTGAGATTAGGAGCACTCTCTTAAAGGGAGTGCTCCTAATCTCAGCTCGTTACCTGTATAAAAGACACCTGTCCACAGAAGCAATCAATCAATCAGATTCCAAACTCTCCACCATGGCCAAGACCAAAGAGCTGTCCAAGGATGTCAGGGACAAGATTGTAGACCTACACAAGGCTGGAATGGGCTACAAGACCATCACCAAGCAGCTTGGTGAGAAGGTGACAACAGTTGGTGCGATTATTCGCAAATGGAAGAAACACAAAATAACTGTCAGCCCTCGGTCTGGGGCTCCATGCAAGATCTCACCTCGTGGAGTTTCAATGATCATGAGAACGGTGAGGAATCAGCCCAGAACTACACGGGAGGATCTTGTTAATGATCTCAAGGCAGCTGGGACCATAGTCACCAAGAAAACAATTGGTAACACACTATGCCGTGAAGGACTGAAATCCTGCAGCGCCCGCAAGGTCCCCCTGCTCAAGAAAGCACATGTACAGGCCCATCTGAAGTTTGCCAACATCTGAATGATTCAGAGGAGAACTGGGTGAAAGTGTTGTGGTCAGATGAGACCAAAATCGAGCTCTTTGGCATCAACTCAACTCACTGTGTTTGGAGGAGGAGGAATGACACCAAGAACACCATCCCCACCGTCAAACATGGAGGTGGAAACATTATGCTTTGGGGGTGTTTTTCTGCTAAGGGGACAGGACAACTGCACCGCATCAAAGGGACGATGGATGGGGCCATGTACCGTCAAATCTTGGGTGAGAACCTCCTTCCCTCAGCCAGGGCATTGAAAATGGGTCGTGGATGGTTATTCCAGCATGACAATGACCCAAAACACACAGCCAAGGCAACAAAGGAGTGGCTCAAGAAGAAGCACATTAAGGTCCTGGAGTTGCCCAGCTAGTCTCCAGACCTTAATCCCATAGAAAATCTGTGGAGGGAGCTGAAGGTTCGAGTTGCCAAACGTCAGTCTCGAAACCTTAATGACTTGGAGAGGATCTGCAAAGAGGAGTGGAACAAAATCCCTCCTGAGATGTGTGCAAACCTGGTGGCCAACTACAAGAAACGTCTGACCTCTGTGATTGCCAACAAGGGTTTTGCCACCAAGTACTAAGTCGAAGGGGTCAAATACTTATTTCCCTCATTAACATGCAAATCAATTTATAACTTTTTTGAAATGCATTTTTCTGGATTTTTTTGTTGTTATTCTGTCTCTCACTGCTAAAATACGTCTTACTTCATGACACATATGCTGTGATTATACGTGTGTAAAGGTGGGTGTATAAGGTGCTTTAAACCACGGTTTGAATTTGGATTTTTAACATTGTAGGGTCTTTCTTGGGATGGGGGGGGGACTGGCCGCTGGTGATGAAAACTATCAAAATCAACGCACGTTTTTCAATTTGTGATTAAATACATGCTAGGCCTATAGTCAGTCACTTAGTTATTTTCTACACTTGTTGATTCATATGGTTTATTGCTGTTCCGTTTATAACTGCATGGGCTGCTGGGGTTGTCCTTATGTCTACAGTACCGCTTGTTTAATGATTTGCGCATGCGCAATGGTTCGCAAATGCCCCTTTATACTCGGCTCTATGAAGCGGATATAGACAGTGACATGCATTGAAATGCATTGTAGCGCTACGTCACAAGTACTGCATCAATTAATCGCCTAGCAACGGCGTCACGACCCAGTGCTTTGGAACCTCGGACACCGTACTAAGAGAGCGCGCGGCGTCACAAAGCGCAGACTGCACAGCGAGAGACAGCGACTCGATTTTGCTCTTTAACGAAGACTGAATTTTGCCACAGAGAAGCGACAGCAGGCCTAGCACACTTGAATTTGTTCCGCCCGGGAACATTATCTGGTTGTAACAAGGTAAACATTGCAGTTATGTAGGGTAATCGAATAATAATATACACCAAACAGTCTGATAATGCAATGGTGCTGTTATGAGAAAGCTTGTTGGCAAAGTGATTTTTTTGTTTGTTTTAAATCATTATCGTCCTCTACAGGATTTTTGCATTGGAGTAATACCCACAGTAATGTATCATGGTTGTTGTATGATGTTGCTATTATTAGTGCATTGCTTGTTGTGTATAGTATAGTAACTAACAGTAGTGTGCAGTTAAATTGCAGCATGTGTATGGAGTAGGATTGTTTCAAATTTAAAAACACTGAAGTCGCATTAGCTGGTGTTATTTTATGCCCACACATCGTGTGGGGCCATGAGCTGCTACTACTGCATGGCTGTTGAACTGAAGGAAGGAAAAAGGGCCATTCTCCAGGCCAGCTTACATGAAAACTCTCAAAATGTGGCGATTCTATGATGTCACTAGGCCTCTTTGATGTCAGCAGCCAAAGATTTAAAATGTGAAGATTCAATTCTGATGTCTATGGAAATCCCTTCCTAACTTTCTCATTTGTATTATTGAGCCTAGCCATTTGCATCGAAGACCTTGCAGAGTTGGACACGGATTAATAGTGCTCCTGACCACACTGAAACCCGTCTGCACTCCAGCTGCCAAATACCCCATCAATACCACAAGTAAGTTCCTTTTTGATGGTTTAATTTAAAAGAATTTCTAAATGTTAATTCCAATTGCTGATCTGATATTTTATAATGAAGTTACATGAAGAAAAAAAAACTGATTTAAAGATCAATGTGTTAAAACCAAAAACATCAATTGGTAGTATATAAACTTTGATTTGTATTGGGGAATCCACTGAAATGTAATTGAAAAGGGTACCTAGACAATGACATGCCTGTATTAACTTTTCCCTAAAACAGAGAGCCTCTAAAGTGTCTGTTTCTCTCTATTGCAGTGACTCAAGATTCATTGGACCAGGGTTCAGGAGTCTGCGTGCAGAGAAAGATCCTGGCTTGGTTTGACAGGTGTGACTCTGCTGGGCTTTCTGAGTCCAGCACCCTGCCACCCAGCAGCCCCTCTGACTTGGACCCACAGGTGTCTGGGGAGCAGATACAGAGCGGAGGAGGGCCTGAGGAGCCCATTGGGAAGGAGGAAGATGCGCTCACTTGTTCACCCATAGATGTGTTTGAGTGCACAGAGGTCAGAGCCGAGCAGGAGAGCCGACGCTACGGCCCTGCAGAGCTCCCGGCCGTCTGCCAGGATGAGAGCGGGCTCGGCGATGCCGGCTCCTCGGTCAGCAGTGGAGAGCTGGTTATTAGGAACAGTGCTTACATGGACCCTGCCTTTGTGAAGGCCGTCTCAATCAGAGAGAGGGTGGGCAATGTGCGCCGGTACAAGTGTGCCGGCTGCCTGCGGTACTACAACAGTATAGGCTCACTGCAGGTCCATATATACCTGGGTAGTATAGACGGCTACAGCTGCAGTGTTTTCTATCGCACACTGCTGTCAATCCACCAGAGCACAGGCCAGCAGCAGACAGGGCGCTTCCAGCGTTTTACAAGCCGACTTCAGGCCCTTTTCAAGCGCTTTCGTGGTGCTTTGACAAGGCTTTTGCAGCGCTTTCAAGGTTCATTGTCAAGACTTTTCAATTACCTCACAGCGTCAGGCAATTAAACCATCTTATTTTTTTTTTTTTAACCTTTGTTTAACCAGGAAAAGAACTCCCTGAGATTTTAAATCTCTTTTACAGGAGCATCCTGGGCAAGACAGGCATCAGCAGACACAACCTAATTTAAAACACACAACACAACATAGGGAAATCAAAATACAGCAACCACACCATCCAGCACCAATAAATGACCAAATAAATACAGCTATTTAGGTTTATACACACCCAGTGCTACAAGCTGCTACAGATTTAGGTCAGATTGAAGACCTTCCCTGCAGTCGGAGCAGCAACCCCAAACGACGGTCGTATTTACGACCTGAAACAACTGTTGAATGAATAAAAACAAAACAAAACTAAAAAAAAATTAAAAAATGTATTCTTCTAGCCTTGTCCACCCGCCAGCAGGTTAAACGCTGGTGCTATTGTGACACAGGTGCGCTGGCCTTGGCCCTAGCCATGTTGATATGCTGGTGTGTGTGCATATTAACATGAAATGTCTCGTAACACTTCTAAAGAAGGTGTTTGAGTATTTTACACAATCAATAAATGAAACTGCAATAAGGGATTTGTATGTTGTGATTCACGGGCAGCTCTTTGATTTGGTCTAGTTTAGTTTGGTAATGTCACATGATCCACCCTGCCAAATTCAAGAGCATAACTCGAACCTTTGAGATAAATCAGTTAATGTCTTGTGTAGGTAAGTATTGCATTTTGTAAAATGTGCATTTGTTTTTAGTTTTAGCAGTGAAGGTCTAATTTGCATTTACATTTTAACAAGTCTGACCCTGTTTGACCCACATTTGAGAATACCGTCTTGAAATACTAACCTTAAAAGATCTAGGTGCCTTGGATTGAGAGGGGAGCAGCTGGACATCTGTTTTCATTCCCAAAACCAAATCTTCCACTTTCCTTCAGACTGAAACCATCACGATTCACTTTTCCTTTTGGGACTACAGTAATATTGTGCTCAGTAATAAGAAGACATGTAAAACTAATCTAGACATTATAAAGAATAAAAATATAAATTGTAAAAGAAGATAGGAAAGCTAGGCATAATCTAAACAGTGCTTTAAGGATGTGTCCAAATATAAATGCAGTAGGCATAGGTAACACTCTATACAGTATATTAAATAAATGAGCAATATTTCAACAAAATATAAACAGTGTCTTTATTAACATCAATTTATTGTATACATTTGAATGGGTCAGTCAATAAAATACTGATATTGTTCATTGTGCAGTATTAATTTTTAAATAAAATATAAATACAGAATTCACTGGCGAGACTGAGGGCCTGCAATGAAGTCACTTGCATGTATTGTGTGTCAGGAGCACATTTTGAGGGGAAGTAAGTAATGAAGCTGCAGGGCTTTGAGAACATTCAATAAAAGTGTTTAAATCATGTTAAAATCATGTTAGTCAGTTTACTATATGTGCCAGATTTCCATATCTAGCAACATAGATCAGATGCTAAATGATATTCAGGCATTAACCTTACAGAGCAGTGTAAGGTGGATATATCAGATATCTGAGTATTCAAATGCAGAGTCCTTTGTGGCTCATTGTGTTGTGTGCTGGTCTGAAGCCTCACAGGACCTGGGTTCAAATCCTGGTGCAGTGTCTGTCTTTCATGGATGCTTGTGTATTGTGTGTGCTGTGTTTTAGTGCCAGAGGCAGCAGTGTCAGGCTGATACACCAGAGCTTTGAGAAATTGTGAAGGTATCTTTGTGGCTCACTGCATAGTGTGCTGATCTGGATGCCAATAGGACCTGGGTTTAAATCCTGGCAGGCCACCTGTCTTCTGTAAATCTCTTGGTCATATACTTGTACTTTGTTTTAGGGTCAGAGGGGGCAGTGTGAGGTAGATATACCAGATATTTGATCAATAACAATGTGTGTACTGTGTGGCTCACTACATGGAGTGCTGGTCTGATAGCTTGAAGGGCCTGGGTTCAAGTCCAGGCTGAGGAGTATGCTGTTGAGGTAAGTACATTAAGGGATATTACTAACCACTGTGTACATGTAGAAGATGCACATAGGTTGTGCTAGAATGGGGGAGGGGTAGTTTAGGCTGGAAAGCTGGGTGGGGTGGTCTAGGGTAAGAGAGGTGGTGTAGAATGGGGGAAGTGGTAGTCTAGGCTAGAAAGCTGGCTGTGGTGTTGGCTAGATCAGGGAAATAGATTGGAGCAGGGATGGTCCAGGGGGAGATGCAGAAAGAAGGTAAGTGAAAGCTTTTCTCAATAGACCAACCCTATTTCTCACACTCCCTAACCTAGCCCCAAGCTTTCTAGCCCAGATTACCTATCATCTCATCTAGCCTAACACAGCACACTCCATCCCCACACCAATCCTGCCTATCTTTACCTAGTCTATCACTTGCCTCATTCTACCACACACCTACACTCTCTGTCTTAGCCTAGACCACCCAACCCAGCTTTCCAGCCTAAACTACCCCTCCCCCATTCTAGCACAACATGGCATCCTCACATTGGTTAGTAATAGCACTTAATGTACTTACCTCAGCAGCATGCACCTCAGCCTGGATTTGAACCCAGGTCCTTCAAGCTTTCAGACCAGCACTCCATGCAGTGAGCCATACAGTACACACATGCTCACTGATCAAATATCTGGTATATCTACCTCACACTGCTCACTCTAACACTAAAACAAAGCACAAGTACATGACCAAGAGATTTACAGAAGACAGGTGGTCTACCAGGATTTGAACCCAAGTCCTATTGCCTTCAAGACCAGCACAACATGCAGTGAGCCACAAGGATTCCCTTCACACTTTCTCAAAGCTGTGGTATATCAGCCTGACACTGCCCCCTCTGGCACTGAAACACATCATACACAACAGATTTCTAGAAGACAGGTGCTGTAGACCAGGGGTGCACATCTCGAACACCAGGACATTGTTAACTGCATCATTGAACCGATTGTGGGTCTTAATTAGGTAAAATCTGGCTAGAACAAAAACCTGTACACCCTGCAGCCCTGCAGGACCAGGTCTAGCCACCGCTGCTCCAGCCACTTCAGCAATTGCCTTTTCCCTGGTTTGTTGGTACCTTGAGCTCACCATTGCCTTGAGAGTGTGCCTTGAAGGAAGCACATAGTTGGTTTCTGAACAAAGGCCTTGAATCTCTCATCTTCCACCACAGCGAATGGCTGGGTGACCTTAATGATCAAGTCAACAATCAATCAATCATTGGTGATCAATGTCCTTTTGTCTCCCTAAGATAAATCAATCAATCAATCACTAATTGCCGTTAGGCATTATGTGTCCTGCTGAAATAACACACCACAGCAGCATATCAAATTGTGTTATCAGTCAATTGTGCATTGATGGCAGTTACCTGTGAATTCAGCCATGATTAAAAGTATGTAAAGCCATGTTGGGTCGCTTTTAAACTTCAGCGGGGGTGGCAGATCAGGCGATGTGTTGGACTCACAGGTCATGGATCGGCTAAAACCGCTCTGTATCTGTCAGTTACAGAGCGGTCTTGTCCTGTGACAGCAAATTCGTGACCGGCGGTTTGTTCTTTATTTCAGTCTGGTTCACTGGTAGCGTTTGAAATGTTTCGAAACATCTGGTGCTGCTTGTGAAACACCCTTTTCACACATAAGAGCTGAATTTTAAAATATGAGTTTAACTGTAGCCCACTTTTAATAACTTGTTTTATTGTATTGTTGATGTTGTAGAAACAACACTATAAGCTTGAACTCATTTCACCTACTGGACAGACATGTTTTCTGAGGCTCTACATCCCCTCAGCCGATGCTCAGTAAGGCTGTATATCTGTTGTTCATATTTATATATTTTGTTCATTATTTATTGTATTACTAATTAGCTCCTTGTAGGTTCTTTTCTTAATTAATGGAACTGTTTCTCATAAATGGTTCCGAATGTGGAGCCAAGAAGGCGCTAAAGCAGGGTGTTTGAAAAAGAAAAGGTTTACAGTCATTCTCCTTCATTGACCTTTATTTGCCACTAGGGGGAGGTAGAACACAAACTGACAAGCAGAGACGCGGTGCTTCACTGTTCACATTCAATGAGGCAGGAGCTCCCATGCTAACTGAAGAACTAAACTTTATATTTCTAGACTGAAGAACTACATTTAATATTTATAGACTGAAGAACTACATTTAATATTTATAGACTGAAGAACTACATTTAATATTTCTAGATACATTTCACATTCCTAGAGTTTTAAAGCTGACCCTGTTTCTCTGTTACTCTTTGGACCTGGTTATGGCTGACACAGCCTCCCTCAAACAGTATAGATGATTTCTCTCATTTCAAATATAGATATCTTATCTCCAAGGCTCTGCATTCTGTTGTTTCACTACATCTTGTTGTTTAACAAAACGTGCTGTGTTGGCATCCTTGACAAAGAGGTCATTCATTCATAAAGTCTATGTAGTAAGTAATTTAAATGTCTCTTGTTAATTAGTTACAATTTGCTAAGTAAGCTTGTTTGCACCAATCAAGAAGGAAAGAACTGTCTTCTCTGTCTTGTACACAACCCATAAAATACCAAATGTAACTTAGACTGTCTGAGGAAACGTCTCCTGTCAGGCTCCCCTGCAGCTGCCGGAATAAAGAATCAACCTTCTACCACACACCGAGTCTCGTGCTATTTTCTGCAACTCTTCACTAACACACAATGAAGAGACAGTGAAAAACATGCTCAACCTTAGAGTAAATCACATTATACAAACTCCCAACTCCACCTGTAAGATCTTTCGGGACACCAACAGTGATTTGGCAGCTGATAGGACAGTATCAGCCACACTAGGGCAGAGCATGCAGCTGACCCAGGGAAAGCATTGACACTCCCCCAGCTCCAAACAGCACAGCGCTCTGTCTCTCCTGACTTTTCATTCAGCCTTCCTCTCTCCTGCCTTAGCAGGTCTATATGTGCCCCCCGCCACCTCTCTCAACTGCAGCCCTTCAAACAACAGTCAAATGAATCAGTCATTGCACTACACTCTCCCAATGAAAGAAGCTCATCTCACATCAGCCCATCAATCAGACACAACAGTGGGGTCCGTGACGGGGGTGCGTTGAAACTGGGGGGCCTGTGCTTGCAGCACAACATGTGGGGTGCAGTTGCCCTTTAAAAATGCTTTCTACAATTTCTGTATTTCAGTTATCATCCATACATTTTATTAGTACATACTAAAAAGCAAATCATGTAATACAAATACTGTAATATGAAAATACACCTCATAAAAAATCCACAGTAACTCACACAGACACTGTAATGCATCATCATTATTGGACAAGAACCATAGCCATAAAATATACCACATGTATTTCAGATGATCTGGTCACTTCTCTCTGCAGACTAAAATGTACAGTAAAAAGCCCAATACAAATGAGCTCCATACAATATTCATAAATATATTTAATAACAGAAATGCCACACATTTCAGTAATCCGCAAAGCAAGTAAACAGTACATCCATAAATTAAATATATTTGGTTCATTTTAGGGTGAAAGATTTCCTGAGTCGTACACGTGTGTGCAGATACAATAACAGCACTAACACCATTTCAAACGTATTTACAAAGGTGTCAAGTTCAGCATATGAACAGAACAGTTTAAAAACGGATTGATCTCAACCCTTTTGATAGAGTAATATTTAGTACCTTATTCACAGTATTTCATCAAATATCCACCCACCCATCCATCCATCTATCCATCTTCAAAACCGCTTATCCTGGTGAGGGTCGTGGGGAAGCCGGAGCCGAGCAGGAATACACCCAGGACGGGATGCCAGGCCATCGCAACACACACACACACACACACACACACACACACACACACACACACACACACACACACACGGCAATTTAGCGAGGCCAATGAACCTAACTTGCATGTCTTTGGACGGTGGGAGGAAACCGGAGTGCCCGGAGAAAACCCGCGCTGACACGGGAGAACATGCAAACTCCCCACAGACAGGCCCTGAGCCGAGACTTGAACTTTGTGATGAGACAGGTGATTGTATCTCTAATTCCCCACGACTGAAGTAATACATCCTCCTTTTTTAAATTTCATAAATTAAAATTTAATGCCATTCTTCTCTGACTGTCATCGCCTTATGAGATCGCTGCTCGAGCAATGTACACTTATATAGTGCCTTTGAAAGTACTCTTTGCAGGCGATGCTTTCTAATAATTAAACAATACGTGAGGACAAGTGTTGGTCTAGCGGCATGGTTCAATGGGAGTCTAATCAATATATTACCCATTTCAGATGTCTGTGTCTTGGGCTCTACTGGTCTCAAGGCTGGTTTACTGTCTGTCGCCCGATCACAGACTCCGCGACAGGAAGCGGGCCGGCGGCGGAGCCCGATCAAGTGAGCAGTGCAGTCCGCCGCGGAGCCACATGCGCCCGCTGATCCAGCTACTCCAGCCCGCGGCTTCAGATGCGTCTGAACATGGATCCGCCAGAGACGCGCTGGACACCTGCTGACGCGGAGACACGGTCTGAGCCGCAAGTGTGAGGGCCATGCTTAGTGTAGACTAACTGGCAACTCCCTGAGTCTGTTAACAAGGGTTGCATTTTTAACATTGTAGGGTCTTTCTTGGGATGGGGGGACGGGACTGGCCGCTGGTGATGAAAACTATCAAAATCAACGCACATTTTTCAATACGTGATTAAATACATGCTAGGCCTATAGTCAGTCACTTGGTTATTTTCTACACTTGTTGATTCATATGGTTTATTGCTGTTCCGTTTATAACTGCATGGGCTGCTGGGGTTGTCCTTATGTGTACAGTACCGCTTGTTTAATGATTTGCGCATGCGCAATGGTTCGCAAATGCCCCTTTATACTCGGCTCTATGAAGCGGATATAGACAGTGACATGCATTGAAATGCATTGTAGCGCTACGTCACAAGTACTGCATCAATTAATCGCCTAGCAACGGCGTCACGGCCCAGTGCTTTGGAACCTCGGACACCGTACTAAGAGAGCGCGCGGCGTCACAAAGCGCAGACTGCACAGCGAGAGACAGCGACTCGATTTTGCTCTTTAACGAAGACTGAATTTTGCGACAGAGAAGCGACAGCAGGCCTAGCACACTTGAATTTGTTCCGCCCGGGAACATTATCTGGTTGTAACAAGGTAAACATTGCAGTTATGTAGGGTAATCGAATAATAATATACACCAAACAGTCTGATAATGCAATGGTGCTGTTATGAGAAAGCTTGTTGGCAAAGTGATTTTTTTGTTTGTTTTAAATCATAATCGTCCTCTACAGGATTTTTGCATTGGAGTAATACCCACAGTAATGTGTCATGGTTGTTGTATGATGTTGCTATTATTAGTGCATTGCTTGTTGTGTATAGTATAGTAACTAACAGTAGTGTGCAGGTAAATTGCAGCATGTGTATGGAGTAGGATTGTTTCAAATTTAAAAACACTGAAGTCGCATTAGCTGGTGTTATTTTATGCCCACACATCGTGTGGGGCCATGAGCTGCTACTACTGCATGGCTGTTGAACTGAAGGAAGGAAAAAGGGCCATTCTCCAGACCAGCTTACATGAAAACTCTCAAAATGTGGCGATTCTATGATGTCACTAGGCCTCTTTGATGTCAGCAGCCAAAGATTTAAAATGTGAAGATTCAATTCTGATGTCTATGGAAATCCCTTCCTAACTTTCTCATTTGTATTATTGAGCCTAGCCATTTGCATCGAAGACCTTGCAGAGTTGGACACGGATTAATAGTGCTCCTGGCGACACTGAAACCCGTCTGCACTCCAGCTGCCAAATACCCCATCAATACCACAAGTAAGTTCCTTTTTGATGGTTTAATTTAAAAGAATTTCCAAATGTTAATTCCAATTGCTGATCTGATATTTTATAATGAAGTTACATGAAGAAAAAAAAACTGATTTAAAGATCAATGTGTTAAAACCAAAAACATCAATTGGTAGTATATAAACTTTGATTTGTATTGGGGAATCCACTGAAATGTAATTGAAAAGGGTACCTAGACAATGACATGCCTGTATTAACTTTTCCCTAAAACAGAGAGCCTCTAAAGTGTCTGTTTCTCTCTATTGCAGTGACTCAAGATTCATTGGACCAGGGTTCAGGAGTCTGCGTGCAGAGAAAGATCCTGGCTTGGTTTGACAGGTGTGACTCTGCTGGGCTCTCTGAGTCCAGCACCCTGCCACCCAGCAGCCCCTCTGACTTGGACCCACAGGTGTCTGGGGAGCAGATACAGAGCGGAGGAGGGCCTGAGGAGCCCATTGGGAAGGAGGAAGACGCGCTCACTTGTTCACCCATAGATGTGTTTGAGTGCACAGAGGTCAGAGCCGAGCAGGAGAGCCGACGCTACGGCCCTGCAGAGCTCCCGGCCGTCTGCCAGGATGAGAGAGGGCTCGGCGATGCCGGCTCCTCGGTCAGCAGTGGAGAGCTGGTTATTAGGAACAGTGCTTACATGGACCCTGCCTTTGTGAAGGCCGTCTCAATCAGAGAGAGGGTGGGCAATGTGCGCCGGTACAAGTGTGCCGGCTGCCTGCGGTACTACAACAGTATAGGCTCACTGCAGGTCCATATATACCTGGGTAGTATAGACGGCTACAGCTGCGGTGTTTTCTATCGCACACTGCTGTCAATCCACCAGAGCACAGGCCAGCAGCAGACAGGGCGCTTCCAGCGTTTTACAAGCCGACTTCAAGCCCTTTTCAAGCGCTTTCGAGGTGCTTTGACAAGGCTTTTGCAGCGCTTTCAAGGTTCATTGTCAAGACTTTTCAATTACCTCACAGCGTCAGGCAATTAACCATCTTTTTTTTTTAACCTTTGTTTAACCAGGAAAAGAACTCCCTGAGATTTTAAATCTCTTTTACAGGAGTGTCCTGGGCAAGACAGGCATCAGCAGACACAACCTAATTTAAAACACACAACACAACATAGGGAAATTAAAATACAGACCATACCATACCATCCAGCACCAATAAATGACTAAATAAATACAGCTACATTGAGGGGAAAAAAGTATTTGATCCCCTGCTGATTTTGTACGTTTGCCCACTGACAAAGAAATGATCAGTCTATAATTTTAATGGTAGGTGTATTTTAACAGTGAGAGACAGAATAACAACAAAAAAATCCAGAAAAAAGCACATTTCAAAAAAGTTATGAATTGATTTGCATGTTAATGAGGGAAATAAGTATTTCACCCCTTCGACTTAGTACTTGGTGGCAAAACCCTTGTTGGCAATCACAGAGGTCAGACGTTTCTTGTAGTTGGCCACCAGGTTTGCACACATCTCAGGAGGGATTTTGTCCCACTCCTCTTTGCAGATCCTCTCCAAGTCATTAAGGTTTCGAGGCTGACGTTTGGCAACTCGAACCTTCAGCTCCCTCCACAGATTTTCTATGGGATTAAGGTCTGGAGACTCCAGGACCTTAATGTGCTGCTTCTTGAGCCACTCCTTTGTTGCCTTGGCTGTGTATTTTGAGTCATCGTCATGCTGGAATACCCATCCACGACCCGTTTTCAATGCCCTGGCTGAGGGAAGGAGGTTCTCACCCAAGATTTGACGGTACATGGCCCCGTCCATCGTCCCTTTGATGCGGTGCAGTTGTCCTGTCCCCTTAGCAGAAAAACACCCCCAATGCATAATGTTTCCACCTCCATGTTTGACGGTGGGGATGGTGTTCTTGGGGTCATTCCTCCTCCTCCAAACACGGTGAGTTGAGTTGATGCCAAAGAGCTCGATTTTGGTCTCATCTGACCACAACACTTTCACCCAGTTCTCCTCTGAATCATTCAGATGTTCATTGGCAAACTTCAAACGGGCCTGTACATGTGCTTTCTTGAGCAGGGGGACCTTGCGGGTGCTGCAGGATTTCAGTCCTTCACGGCGTAGTGTGTTACCAATTGTTTTCTTGGTGACTATGGTCCCAGCTGCCTTGAGATCATTAACAAGATCCTCCCGTGTAGTTCTGGGCTGATTCCTCACCGTTCTCATGATCATTGAAACTCCACGAGGTGAGATCTTGCATGGAGCCCAGGCCGAGGGAGACTGACAGTTATTTTGTGTTTCTTCCATTTGCGAATAATCGCACCAACTGTTGTCACCTTCTCACCAAGTTGCTTGGCGATGGTCTTGTAGCCCATTCCAGCCTTGTTTAGGTCTACAATCTTGTCCCTGACATCCTTGGACAGTTCTTTGGTCTTGGCCATGGTGGAGAGTTTGGAATCTGATTGATTGATTGTTTCTGTGGACAGGTGTCTTTTATACAGGTAACGAGCTGAGATTAGGAGCAGTCCCTTTAAGAGAGTGCTCCTAATCTCAGCTCGTTACCTGTATACAAGACACCTGTCCACAGAAGCAATCAATCAATCAGATTCCAAACTCTCCACCATGGCCAAGACCAAAGAACTGTCCAAGGATGTCAGGGACAAGATTGTAGACCTAAACAAGGCTGGAATGGGCTACAAGACCATCGCCAAGCAACTTGGTGAGAAGGTGACAACAGTTGGTGCGATTATTCGCAAATGGAAGAAACACAAAATAACTGTCAGTCTCCCTCAGCCTTGGCTCCATGCAAGATCTCACCTATTGGAGTTTCAGTGATCAGGAGAACGGTGAGGAATCAGACCAAAACTACACGGGAGGATCTTGTTAATGATCTCAAGGCAGCTGGGACCATAGTCACCAAGAAAACAATTGGTAACACACTACGCCGTGAAGGACTGAAATCCTACAGCGCCCGTAAGGTCCCCCTGCTCAAGAAAGCACATGTACAGGCCCGTCTGAAGTTTGCCAATGAACATCTGAATGATTCAGAGGAGAACTGGGTGAAAGTGTTGTGGTCAGATGAGACCAAAATCGAGCTCTTTGGCATCAACTCAACTCGCCGTGTTTGGAGGAGGAGGAATGACCCCAAGAACACTATCCCCACCGTCAAACATGGAGGTGGAAACATTATGCATTGGGGGTGTTTTTCTGCTAAGTGGACAGGACAACTGCACCGCATCAAAGGGACGATGGACGGGGCCATGTACCATCAAATCTTGGGTGAGAACCTCCTTCCCTCAGCCAGGGCATTGAAAATGGGTCGTGGATGGGTATTCCAGCATGACGATGACTCAAAATACACAGCCAAGGCAATAAAGGAGTGGCTCAAGAAGAAGCACATTAAGGTCCTGGAGTGGCCTAGCCAGTCTCCAGACCTTAATCCCATAGAAAATCTGTGGAGGGAGCTGAAGGTTCGAGTTGCCAAACGTCCGCTTCTAAACCTTAATGACTTGGAGAGGATCTGCAAAGAGGAGTGGGACAAAATCCCTCCTGAGATGTGTGCAAACCTGGTGGCCAACTACAAGAAACGTCTGACCTCTGTGATTGCCAACAAGGGTTTTGCCACCAAGTACTAAGTCGAAGGGGTGAAATACTTATTTCCCTCATTAACATGCAAATCAATTCATAACTTTTTTGAAATGTGCTTTTTTCTGGATTTTTTTGTTGTTATTCTGTCTCTCACTGTTAAAATACACCTACCATTAAAATTATAGACTGATCATTTCTTTGTCAGTAGGCAAACGTACAAAATCAGCGGGGGATCAAATACTTTTTTCCCCTCACTGTATTTAACCAGGAAAAGAACTCGCTGAGATTAAAAATCTCTTTTACAGGAGTGTCCTGGGCAAGACAGACATCAGCAAACACAAACTAATTTAAAACACACAACACAACATAGGGAAATTAAAATACAGACACCATACCATCCAGCACCAATACATGACCAAATAAATACAGCTATTTAGGTTTATACACACCCAGTGCTACAAGCTCCTGCAGTTTTAGGTCAGATTGAAGACCATTCCCTGCAGTCGGAGCAGCAACCCCAAACGCTTTTCTGCCCGTCTCTGTGCGCACAGTGGGAACTGCCTAAAACTTCTCTGCAGCGATCAACAGAAAGACTGAACTAGCTGGATTAAAAATAAAAAAATAAGAAAGTATTTACAACCTGAACAACTGCTGAATGAATAAAAACAAAACTAAAAAAAAACAAAAACAAACATATTCTTCTAGCCTTGTCCACCCGTCTGCCATTCCCGCGTTTTAGACGATAATGTGTGGCGCTCACAGGTGGGGCTTCATAAACACCTGTTTAATAAACGTGTGACACGCCACTCCTTATATTGTTTTTATTCCACTAGCAGGCTGTACCTACAGTGTGTTACACATAGGCCAAAACACTTGCTATCACTCTAATCAGTCATCTGGTTAAACCTTTGAGTTGCAACCAGCTCAACACCCCCCCCCAGTGTGTATTTTCCCCATTTCGGCCCAGTTTCTGGACTCTGTGTTTCAATCACACAGCCAAGCATTTTCATTGTGTTACAGTCACAGAATCCTGTTTGTTACCAAGCGACTCAATTTTCTGATTAAAAGGAGAACACACTAGCCAGCTGTTTGTCTCACACATCTCTCTTACAGACTGCACTCCACTAGATGCTGTTCTTTCATGAAATTCTCACGTAAGGAGTGTACAGACATTTTCAAAATCAGATTTTCTGTAGGCCTACATTTTATTTATTTCAGATCCTCTGAAGTTAGGCAATGTTGTGCAATGAACAAAAAAAGAAAAGGTTAACGAAAACACTGGAATAGATTCAGACAGGACATAACACTGGGAAAAAGAAATAAAACAAATACTAAATCAACATTTATTGTACGGTTGTATTGTTTATTCTACCAGCAGCTGTAAATGTTTTTTCCCCAATTTAATCTTTATAACAATTTCACCTGTATTTTGAAGTGCACAGTTATGGTTTACACAGACTTGTCTGCTGCAGTTGTGTGTATATGTCTTGTTTTTCATAGATTTCACAAATTAATTAGGTGGTTTGGACATGACAATAAGTAACACTATTTGGAAAATAGCACATTAACATTGATGAACTCATACAATCACAGCTTGTACAGGGTCTGCAAATCAAGATTTAAACAATAACCCAATCTTTCCAAGCACCTAGTCTTATTATAGTCATTTCAATTAACACTAGGGGGCAATAGAGAACAGAATATTTCGGGAAATATTTCATATATACATATTCATATTTTATTTGTTAGCAGATGCCTTTATCCAAGGTGGCTTACAATTGTTACAATATACTACATTATTTTTACATAGTTACACATTTATACAGCTACAGAGTTTTTACTGCAGCAATCTAGGTACCTCGCTCAAGGGTACAGCAGCAGAGAGACTGAACCCCCGGCCCTCTGCCCCAGAGTCCAGAGCCTTAACCGCTTCATAAAAGACTCATAATTGCCTTGGGTGTATGTTAAGCTTAAATGTTTCATTTATAAATCGTGGGATCCCCCGCCGTTCTACAGGGCTCTCCGAGCATTTGCGCTCGAAGTAGGCCTCCATAAAGTCATGCTGGCCTCCTGGGATTATAAGACCATCTGTAGCCAGATGAGATCTACCCAGGAGACCAGCCGGATAGAAGATTTCCCTCCCGAAACCTGCCGGTTTATCTGGGCTAACGCTACGCACGTTTACCTCACAAACACGCAGGAAGATGTCTCCTGGATGGTTGTGAGTCGGTGTCTCCCCACCCGAGTGTTCATACACAGAAGGGGCCTGGCCCCTTTTGACATCTGCCCCTACAAGGGTTGCCTGGGAAAGGAGACGGAGGCTCATATCTTTAGGGATTGCCCCTCCGCCTGCAGGGTCTGGCTCCTGTTTTCTCCGTTCCTCCGCAGGTTTGCCGTTCCTGTGCGGGCGACGGCCCAGCAGATCCTTTATGGTCCAGCCAGGGGAATTACATCTTCAACCCTGAGGTGCTGGTGGCGTGTCGTCTGTGCAGTGAAACAGGCACTGTGGGAGGGACAGAACATCTGTCTATTCAACAAGCAGGAGCTGGACCCAGTCGTCATCGCGCGGAGGGGCATGGTCCTAGTTAGGGACTATGTCAATCTGGAGGTCCACCAGAGGGGCAAGGAGGAAGCCTTTAAGAACTGGCAAATACAAGATCTGGGGGAGCTCAGGATCCCATGATGGGACCCACCTCCGGGGACGGAGGACCTGCTGGAGCCCGAGTTCAAGATCTTTTAACCCCTTTCATGAATGATTGTTTTTTAGAAATTATTTTAAAAAAACTAAATTTTAATTGTTTTTAAAGAATGATTTGATTTTAAATGCACTTGTTTTGTTTTGGTATTTGGTTGGTTTTGTTTTGTTTCTTTGTCAAATACATTGGCCGTTTGGATTTTAATTTTAAATGCATCAGACTGTTTTGGTTTTGTTTTTTATTTTATTGTTTTATTTGATTTTTGTTTTGTCTGATGCATTTTCAGTTACTTTCAATGTATTTGACCTTTTTTGTTGGTTTGCAGTTTGCTTTTTATCACAAGTTTATTGTTTTATTGATTTAAGCACATTTATTTGAGTTCAGGTATGTCGTTAATCACATTAAGATTTAATTTTTTTTTAAGTGATTTTAGATTTTATTTTTATTTTTTTAATCATAAGTATTAAAATCTTGAATGTTTTTATATTGAAAATGTAAAATACTTCAACAAATAAAACAGTATAAATAACAGGCACAGTTGAAACAGCTAAAATCATATTTTAAGGGGCTGCACAAACCGTATAAGCAGCTACTGAGCATAAAAATTGTATAAACCCGAATCAGCACAATTGTTAAATCATGCTCAAAAATCAATGCACCCGAATACATGTTTTGTCCATTTTTTTTTTACTCAGCCAAGTATCTCCATTTGTTAGACACCACACCTGCAAAGTCTGTCACAGAAACTAAGCAGTGCATCACACTGTCTATGTTTGCCACTTCAGGCCTAATCCTCTCCCCCAGCATATTTCTGCTCATTGTGTCTTTTCCACTCCTGTCAGTGGGTTCGGGTCAGCAGAACTTCTGCTTGCCATTGAATGCCTTGGCTCAGGTCGGTTTGAGAATGATTCTAAAGATACCGCGATCCAGGGATCCCATCAATCGCATGTACATGGAGTCATGGACACTATCTACATTGATAAGGAAACCTTCACTGTCCAGTGGCTTAAGCATGGTAAAAAGAGTACACACATACACAGCAAGGCATGACCAGCTGTATTTGCAATGGGGTATTAGCCCCCCTTTGCCACGAAGGGATTGTTCCAGAGGTCTTTGAAGGACACTATAACTGCCAATATGCACAACAGTGCAGTGCAACTATGAACTGAATTATATGATAAGGGTACATATACCAAGAGTGAGAGTGTCTGAGGCAGAACAGCATTGAAGACATTTAACTGAGTTTAATCACAACACCTCTGTGAGTAGGAAAGAAATTGGTGAGAGACTATTTGCTACTTCACTGATTTCCAACCACAGTGTTACAGACCCAGGGTCAGGTGTCATCAAGCAGGGAACACGTAGGACCAGATAGACAGCTCTCCAGAAGAAAGTAATTGAATTAAGTTTTTTTTTTTATGGAAAAATAAAAAAACAAATATCTACACAGAATAATGGTAGAAAATCTATCCCTTCACATGAGAACAGAAAAACTCCTGAGAGCAGGGAAAACAAGAGCTACCCTGTACTCTAGCCACCTCCTTGGAGGAACCCAACCTTCCAACTGACCCCTAGCAGTTCTCACACTCCCTCTTTATACCCCAAGGTCTACAACTCCTCCCCCAAGAACATACCACTAATAAAACATAAATATCTCAATATCTAAAATTATAGACCCAAATACTGTAAATTACCCATTGTCATGATATCAATAAACAAAACTAATTATATCTAATACCATGAAAAAAACAAAACAACATCAGTACAAAGAGAAATAAACAAAACATTATTGCAAACACCCCTTTCCTATAACCCCTTGAACCCTTCCCTTATGGCCAGAGAATTAAGATAAATAGGGTAATGGCCAAGCATATATTGCACTTCTCCATCATGTGTAACCACTTTTACCCTTCAACAACATGGACGCCAACACACCAACCCCAGCAACTCCAGCACAACTCCCCCTTTCCCTTCACCGCAGGTAAGTTCATAAGAGTTGTTAATACCAACCATGACCTTCTTTTTTAAAATATTTTTTCCTTTTTTAAAATATAGCATTATTTAAAATGGAGCTTGTGCATTCTGTCATATACAGCAGCGTATTAATAAATACACACATATACACATATTTGACATTGCTTGGTCCCTTGACCTGCTTCATCTTTATCACGTAGCTCATGAAGGATGATGGAAAAGGATAAGGGTGTCCACTAATAAATACATAATAATAAAAAAGATATAATTTAGTTCAAGAACTGTGAGAGAGGGAATTTACAAATGTGTTCTCTGGCTCTTAACAAAAAATGCAATGACAACATATGTCTGTTGATCATATTTATATATTTTGTTCATTATTGTATTACTAATTAGCTCCTTGTAGGTTCTTTTCTTAATTAATGGAACTGTTTCTCATAAATGGTTCCGAATGTGGAGCCAAGAAGGCGCTAAAGCTGGGTGTTTGAAAAATAAAAGGTTTACAGTCATTCTCCTTCATTGACCTTTATTTGCCACTAGGGGGAGGTAGAACACAAACTGACAAGCAGAGACGCGGCGCTTCACTGTTCACATTCAATGAGGCAGGAGCTCCCATGCTGACACACAATAAAGAGACAGTGAAGAACATGCTCAACCTTAGAGGACAATCCATCACATTATACAGCCTTCCTCTCTCCTGCCTTAGCAGGTCTATATGTGCCCCCCGCTCCCTCTCTCACCTGCAGCCCTTCAAACCACAATCAAACGAATCAGTCATTGCACTACACTCTCCCAATGAAAGAAGCTCGTCTCACATCAACCCATCAAATAATAATAATGTAACAATAGGGCCTAATCATATTCATAATGGTAATAACAATAAATACATTGGCACCCTTAGGATATGCTAATATGAACATGATTATTAGGATTGTAGTTTGGATAGATTAATCCAAATCAACAACATATTTTACAGAAAATGTGTTTTAGAAGGTGTGTCCAAGAAAACAAAAACAAACAAAAACATGCCAGTTTGCTCTAAGTGGTCTGGACCACTCCGCGGACCACAGTGCAGAGATCTGGACCTCGGACCACAAAATGCTACATCCCCTTCTCCAGGAGAAAATATGTATAAATCATTATATTATAGGAGTTTACAGCTGAAACACTTCATAAATATTTCATTACAATGTTTATTAACATGTAGGCCTAAGAACGGATTCACATATGCAGAGATATTGACATTGAAATTGCAAAAGCTGCACAAAAAGCAGCTATGGCGGTTCTAGTATTAAACTGTTTTTCATGTTATTGTCTGCTCCTTTTATCTGACCTACTTATTAATTGTATTCTATTGTGTGAATAAACTGCTCTTTGAATTACACATCAATATTCTTCCTTTAACTGAAGGGGATGTGTGGGGTGGTTTCAGTATTTCTTAAATACTCTATTTCCTTATATACATCGTTGTGGCAATATTAAAAATATATAATAATAATACAATATACATCAATAAAATACGATGTAAATAAACACATATATTAATAAAAATGAAAATAAATTGAAATATATGTCAATTTATTTTTTTGGCACCAATTACCCTCCATATTTAATTACTGAAGTGAATATGTAGTTTCAAAAACCGACTACAACTGCTGGTCTGAAAGTCTGTGTAATTTGTAACTGAGTATGCAAATTGGTGATGAACTGACGGAGATGAAAAGTGCGTTACAAAAAGACGGGATCCCCCACCTCGCTGAAAAACATTTAAGTGGAGCCCATCTTTATGGGGAGCTTATATTTGCCCCATAAACAGAAACCGTATTGAAATTCACCTTGTTTATATCTAGTCACCAGTATTTTGTAATGAAACGTACATTTGTGTAGAATGTTTTGGTTAGTCTCACAGGTTTAATAACAGACATGGCCTTTGCTTGACTTCGGACATATTGCTCAAACACTGACAAGAATTAATAGAAAAAACAAGACACTTTTGCCAAGTAAAACATGTCATTGAAAGCATCACAATAAAAAAAAAACAAATACTATAAGTAGTAAATATTTACTTATTTGGAGAATGTTCTCATTATTTTCCCATCAAATAATTTATTTTTGTTTCTTTAAACAATGAAAACAGACCTGGTACACTGATGTTTGTTGGTCTCATTACATATTGACTATGTTCTGATTTTTAAAGATCTATCAAGCTTTTCAGGTGTCAGAAGACTTATGCATCTATCAGTTAAGACTAATATATATATATATATATATATATATATATACACAACAGGAACACTCCTGGCTGAAATTAATGTTTGTTTCTAATATACAAATTACTCTTTCTAGTTATCCATTGTGTGCTCATGTAACAGCATTGTTAACAGGCAGAATGCTCCACATGGTAGAATACAATCTTGGCCCAGCAGTGGAGAAAACAAATCTCCATTCTCTGTCCATGCTTTCAACTGTTAAAGAAATTTAAAAAGATCAATAATTTCTTGTAAGGGTCGATATGTTTGTGATAAATTTCAAAAAAATTATTATATTTATTATAGTTTTATAATAGTTTAGTATCTATCTTTAGTATAGTTTTCTATCATATATATATATATATATATATATACACTCACCTAAAGGATTATTAGGAACACCATACTAATACTGTGTTTGACCCCCTTTCGCCTTCAGAACTGCCTTCATTCTACGTGGCATTGATTCAACAAGGTGCTGAAAGCATTCTTTAGAAATGTTGGCCCATATTGATAGGATAGCATCTTGCAGTTGATGGAGATTTGTGGGATGCACATCCAGGGCACGAAGCTCCCGTTCCACCACATCCCAAAGATGCTCTATTGGGTTGAGATCTGGTGACTGTGGGGGCCAGTTTAGTACAGTGAACTCATTGTCATGTTCAAGAAACCAATTTGAAATGATTCGACCTTTGTGACATGGTGCATTATCCTGCTGGAAGTAGCCATCAGAGGATGGGTACATGGTGGTCATAAAGGGATGGACATGGTCAGAAACAATGCTCAGGTAGGCCGTGGCATTTAAACGATGCCCAATTGGCACTAAGGGGCCTAAAGTGTGCCAAGAAAACATCCCCCACACCATTACACCACCACCACCAGCCTGCACAGTGGTAACAAGGCATGATGGATCCATGTTCTCATTCTGTTTATGCCAAATTCTGACTCTACCATCTGAATGTCTCAACAGAAATCGAGACTCATCAGACCAGGCAACATTTTTCCAGTCTTCAACTGTCCAATTTTGGTGAGCTTGTGCAAATTGTAGCCTCTTTTTCCTATTTGTAGTGGAGATGAGTGGTACCCGGTGGGGTCTTCTGCTGTTGTAGCCCATCCGCCTCAAGGTTGTACGTGTTGTGGCTTCACAAATGCTTTGCTGCATACCTCGGTTGTAACGAGTGGTTCTTTCAGTCAAAGTTGCTCTTCTATCAGCTTGAATCAGTCGGCCCATTCTCCTCTGACCTCTAGCATCAACAAGGCATTTTCGCCCACAGGACTGCCGCATACTGGATGTTTTTCCCTTTTCACACCATTCTTTGTAAACCCTAGAAATGGTTGTGCGTGAAAATCCCAGTAACTGAGCAGATTGTGAAATACACAGACCGGCCCGTCTGGCACCAACAACCATGCCACGCTCAAAATTGCTTAAATCACCTTTCTTTCCCATTCAGACATTCAGTTTGGAGTTCAGGAGATTGTCTTGACCAGGACCACACCCCTAAATGCATTGAAGCAACTGCCATGTGATTGGTTGGTTAGATAATTGCATTAATGAGAAATTGAACAGGTGTTCCTAATAATCCTTTAGGTGAGTGTATATATACACACCGATCAGCCATAACATTATGACCACTGACAGGTGAAGTGAATGACACTGATAATCTTGTTATCATGGCATCTGTCAGTGGGTGGGATATATTAGGCAGCAATTGAACATTTTGTCCTCAAAGTTGATGTGTTAGAGGCAGGAAAAATGGGCAAGCGTAAGGATCTGAGCGACTTTGACAAGGGCCAAATTGTGATGGCTAGACGACTGGGTCAGAGCATCTCCAAAACTGCAGCTCTTGTGGGGTGTTCCCGGTCTGCAGTGGTCAGTACCTATCAAAAGTAGTCCAAGGATGGAAAAGCAGTGAACCGGCGACAGGGTCATGGGCGGCCAAGACTCACTGATGCACGTGGGGAGCGAAGGCTGGCCCGTGTGGTCCGATCCAACAGACGAGCTACTGTAGCTCAAATTACTGAAAAAGTGAATGCTGGTTCTGATAGAAAGGTGTCAGAACACACAGTGCATCGCAGTTTTTTGCGTATGGGGCTGCGTAGCCGCAGACCAGTCAGGGCGCCCATGCTGACCCCTGTCCACTGCCGAAAGCGCCTACAATGGGCACGTGAGCATCAGAACTGGTGTATATATATATATACACACAAATTCTAAAAGCAGTAGATTCAAGGGATGCTTAATTTGCTTCTTGTCATCAGTTCTTCAAACAACACCAATTTGTGTTGTGACAACTACTTAAGGTACATTTTCAGGAATTTATCATAAAATATTTGCATTTTCACTGACTCTCACAGAGGACCCCCACCCCTCCAAAAAAACAAAACCAAAATCTGGATCTTATGCAGTCTCTGCCCCTCTACCTCGTGCTCATTTAGTTCACAATTAGCTTGAAATGCTAATCCTTTTCCCCGGAAAGCAAACCCTTAAGCTGGAAATCAGAAACAAGAACAACCAAAGAGCAAATTATGGAAAAAAGCATCTACTTAACAAAGCGGAGCAGATGCTCCAAGATCAGGCACTACACTGTGTTGAAAACCAACATATGCCTCCCCTCTTATTGAGTGAAAACTGGAGGGCAGAGTCCCAGTAAGAGCGCATACATCCACACAAACGCTGGGGCGTCCATTCAGGGTGAAAGCCAATATCACAACGACACACTCCAACACAAATCGAACACAGAAGTGAAAACCCCTGAAATATGGGCCTCATTCGAAAAGCACAGATGGACCTGCAAGGCAATTCATGGGCATCTGCTACTGTACAAAAAGCATACATTTTTCTGCCATTTTAAAATATGTATTCAAAATGTGGATTATGTCATGTTTTTATTTCCATGATATGTTTAAAGTGGCAGTTTGCGCTGCACCTTTAAAACAACTTATCAAGGTAACTGAGTGTCCTGTTGCATGTTTAGGCTTGCAATTGGTAAATATTTATAGCCTACAGGAAGATTCAATTGTCCACTAAATTCATCAGAGAATAATAGATTCAGATATATTAATTGGGCGTTTTAAATACTTTACCCTTACCATTTCAGTTCCAGGTGTTAAATTCATTGCACTTAAGCTAACCACAGTTTTCATTGAGTGCACTGTACCAAAGCTTTAATAAAACAGTCCAAGGTTACATAGATTCAGAAACGTCCATTTAAAAGAGAGAAAGCAAAAGGGAATTCAACATATCTGCTGAAACAAACAGTTACACATGACATTAGGAGTGCTTACACATTTGTGTCACAACTTATTCACATTGAACCAATGTACACTTATATAGTGCCTTTGAAAGTACTCTTTGCAGGCGATGCTTTCTAATAATTAAACAATACGTGAGGACAAGTGTTGGTCTAGCGGCATGGTTCAATGGGAGTCTAATCAATATATTACCCATTTCAGATGTCTGTGTCTTGGGCTCTACTGGTCTCAAGGCTGGTTTACTGTCTGTCGCCCGATCACGGACTCCGCGACAGGAAGCGGGCCGGCGGCGGAGCCCGATCAAGTGAGCAGTGCAGTCCGCCGCGGAGCCACATGCGCCCGCTGATCCAGCTACTCCAGCCCGCGGCTTCAGATGCGTCTGAACATGGATCCGCCAGAGACGCGCTGGACACCTGCTGACGCGGAGACACGGTCTGAGCCGCAAGTGTGAGGGCCATGCTTAGTGTAGACTAACTGGCAACTCCCTGAGTCTGTTAACAAGGGTTGCATTTTTAACATTGTAGGGTCTTTCTTGGGATGGGGGGACGGGACTGGCCGCTGGTGATGAAAACTATCAAAATCAACGCACATTTTTCAATACGTGATTAAATACATGCTAGGCCTATAGTCAGTCACTTGGTTATTTTCTACACTTGTTGATTCATATGGTTTATTGCTGTTCCGTTTATAACTGCATGGGCTGCTGGGGTTGTCCTTATGTGTACAGTACCGCTTGTTTAATGATTTGCGCATGCGCAATGGTTCGCAAATGCCCCTTTATACTCGGCTCTATGAAGCGGATATAGACAGTGACATGCATTGAAATGCATTGTAGCGCTACGTCACAAGTACTGCATCAATTAATCGCCTAGCAACGGCGTCACGGCCCAGTGCTTTGGAACCTCGGACACCGTACTAAGAGAGCGCGCGGCGTCACAAAGCGCAGACTGCACAGCGAGAGACAGCGACTCGATTTTGCTCTTTAACGAAGACTGAATTTTGCGACAGAGAAGCGACAGCAGGCCTAGCACACTTGAATTTGTTCCGCCCGGGAACATTATCTGGTTGTAACAAGGTAAACATTGCAGTTATGTAGGGTAATCGAATAATAATATACACCAAACAGTCTGATAATGCAATGGTGCTGTTATGAGAAAGCTTGTTGGCAAAGTGATTTTTTTGTTTGTTTTAAATCATAATCGTCCTCTACAGGATTTTTGCATTGGAGTAATACCCACAGTAATGTATCATGGTTGTTGTATGATGTTGCTATTATTAGTGCATTGCTTGTTGTGTATAGTATAGTAACTAACAGTAGTGTGCAGGTAAATTGCAGCATGTGTATGGAGTAGGATTGTTTCAAATTTAAAAACACTGAAGTCGCATTAGCTGGTGTTATTTTATGCCCACACATCGTGTGGGGCCATGAGCTGCTACTACTGCATGGCTGTTGAACTGAAGGAAGGAAAAAGGGCCATTCTCCAGACCAGCTTACATGAAAACTCTCAAAATGTGGCGATTCTATGATGTCACTAGGCCTCTTTGATGTCAGCAGCCAAAGATTTAAAATGTGAAGATTCAATTCTGATGTCTATGGAAATCCCTTCCTAACTTTCTCATTTGTATTATTGAGCTTAGCCATTTGCATCGAAGACCTTGCAGAGTTGGACACGGATTAATAGTGCTCCTGGCGACACTGAAACCCATCTGCACTCCAGCTGCCAAATACCCCATCAATACCACAAGTAAGTTCCTTTTTGATGGTTTAATTTAAAAGAATTCCTAAATGTTAATTCCAATTGCTGATCTGATATTTTATAATGAAGTTACATGAAGAAAAAAAAACTGATTTAAAGATCAATGTGTTAAAACCAAAAACATCAATTGGTAGTATATAAACTTTGATTTGTATTGGGGAATCCACTGAAATGTAATTGAAAAGGGTACCTAGACAATGACATGCCTGTATTAACTTTTCCCTAAAACAGAGAGCCTCTAAAGTGTCTGTTTCTCTCTATTGCAGTGACTCAAGATTCATTGGACCAGGGTTCAGGAGTCTGCGTGCAGAGAAAGATCCTGGCTTGGTTTGACAGGTGTGACTCTGCTGGGCTCTCTGAGTCCAGCACCCTGCCACCCAGCAGCCCCTCTGACTTGGACCCACAGGTGTCTGGGGAGCAGATACAGAGCGGAGGAGGGCCTGAGGAGCCCATTGGGAAGGAGGAAGACGCGCTCACTTGTTCACCCATAGATGTGTTTGAGTGCACAGAGGTCAGAGCCGAGCAGGAGAGCCGACGCTACGGCCCTGCAGAGCTCCCGGCCGTCTGCCAGGATGAGAGCGGGCTCGGCGATGCCGGCTCCTCGGTCAGCAGTGGAGAGCTGGTTATTAGGAACAGTGCTTACATGGACCCTGCCTTTGTGAAGGCCGTCTCAATCAGAGAGAGGGTGGGCAATGTGCGCCGGTACAAGTGTGCCGGCTGCCTGCGGTACTACAACAGTATAGGCTCACTGCAGGTCCATATATACCTGGGTAGTATAGACGGCTACAGCTGCGGTGTTTTCTATCGCACACTGCTGTCAATCCACCAGAGCACAGGCCAGCAGCAGACAGGGCGCTTCCAGCGTTTTACAAGCCGACTTCAAGCCCTTTTCAAGCGCTTTCGAGGTGCTTTGACAAGGCTTTTGCAGCGCTTTCAAGGTTCATTGTCAAGACTTTTCAATTACCTCACAGCGTCAGGCAATTAACCATCTTTTTTTTTTAACCTTTGTTTAACCAGGAAAAGAACTCCCTGAGATTTTAAATCTCTTTTACAGGAGTGTCCTGGGCAAGACAGGCATCAGCAGACACAACCTAATTTAAAACACACAACACAACATAGGGAAATTAAAATACAGACCATACCATACCATCCAGCACCAATAAATGACTAAATAAATACAGCTACATTGAGGGGAAAAAAGTATTTGATCCCCTGCTGATTTTGTACGTTTGCCCACTGACAAAGAAATGATCAGTCTATAATTTTAATGGTAGGTGTATTTTAACAGTGAGAGACAGAATAACATCAAAAAAATCCAGAAAAACGCATTTCAAAAAAGTTATAAATTGATTTGCATGTTAATGAGGGAAATAAGTATTTGACCCCTTCGACTTAGTACTTGGTGGCAAAACCCTTGTTGGCAATCACAGAGGTCAGACGTTTCTTGTAGTTGGCCACCAGGTTTGCACACATCTCAGGAGGGATTTTGTCCCACTCCTCTTTGCAGATCCTCTCCAAGTCATTAAGGTTTCGAGGCTGACGTTTGGCAACTCGAACCTTCAGCTCCCTCCACAGATTTTCTATGGGATTAAGGTCTGGAGACTCCAGGACCTTAATGTGCTGCTTCTTGAGCCACTCCTTTGTTGCCTTGGCTGTGTATTTTGAGTCATTGTCATGCTGGAATACCCATCCACGACCCGTTTTCAATGCCCTGGCTGAGGGAAGGAGGTTCTCACCCAAGATTTGACGGTACATGGCCCCGTCCATCGTCCCTTTGATGCGGTGCAGTTGTCCTGTCCCCTTAGCAGAAAAACACCCCCAATGCATAATGTTTCCACCTCCATGTTTGACGGTGGGGATGGTGTTCTTGGGGTCATTCCTCCTCCTCCAAACACGGTGAGTTGAGTTGATGCCAAAGAGCTCGATTTTGGTCTCATCTGACCACAACACTTTCACCCAGTTCTCCTCTGAATCATTCAGATGTTCATTGGCAAACTTCAGACGGGCCTGTACATGTGCTTTCTTGAGCAGGGGGACCTTGCGGGTGCTGCAGGATTTCAGTCCTTCACGGCGTAGTGTGTTACCAATTGTTTTCTTGGTGACTATGGTCCCAGCTGCCTTGAGATCATTAACAAGATCCTCCCGTGTAGTTCTGGGCTGATTCTTCACCGTTCTCATGATCATTGAAACTCCACGAGGTGAGATCTTGCATGGAGCCCAGGCCGAGGGAGACTGACAGTTATTTTGTGTTTCTTCCATTTGCGAATAATCGCACCAACTGTTGTCACCTTCTCACCAAGTTGCTTGGCGATGGTCTTGTAGCCCATTCCAGCCTTGTTTAGGTCTACAATCTTGTCCCTGACATCCTTGGACAGCTCTTTGGTCTTGGCCATGGTGGAGAGTTTGGAATCTGATTGATTGATTGTTTCTGTGGACAGGTGTCTTTTGTACAGGTAACGAGCTGAGATTAGGAGCAGTCCCTTTAAGAGAGTGCTCCTAATCTCAGCTCGTTACCTGTATACAAGACACCTGTCCACAGAAGCAATCAATCAATCAGATTCCAAACTCTCCACCATGGCCAAGACCAAAGAACTGTCCAAGGATGTCAGGGACAAGATTGTAGACCTAAAAAAGGCTGGAATGGGCTACAAGACCATCGCCAAGCAACTTGGTGAGAAGGTGACAACAGTTGGTGCGATTATTCGCAAATGGAAGAAACACAAAATAACTGTCAGTCTCCCTCAGCCTTGGCTCCATGCAAGATCTCACCTATTGGAGTTTCAGTGATCAGGAGAACGGTGAGGAATCAGACCAAAACTACACGGGAGGATCTTGTTAATGATCTCAAGGCAGCTGGGACCATAGTCACCAAGAAAACAATTGGTAACACACTACGCCGTGAAGGACTGAAATCCTGCAGCGCCCGTAAGGTCCCCCTGCTCAAGAAAGCACATGTACAGGCCCGTCTGAAGTTTGCCAATGAACATCTGAATGATTCAGAGGAGAACTGGGTGAAAGTGTTGTGGTCAGATGAGACCAAAATCGAGCTCTTTGGCATCAACTCAACTCGCCGTGTTTGGAGGAGGAGGAATGACCCCAAGAACACCATCCCCACCGTCAAACATGGAGGTGGAAACATTATGCATTGGGGGTGTTTTTCTGCTAAGTGGACAGGACAACTGCACCGCATCAAAGGGACGATGGACGGGGCCATGTACCATCAAATCTTGGGTGAGAACCTCCTTCCCTCAGCCAGGGCATTGAAAATGGGTCGTGGATGGGTATTCCAGCATGACGATGACTCAAAATACACAGCCAAGGCAATAAAGGAGTGGCTCAAGAAGAAGCACATTAAGGTCCTGGAGTGGCCTAGCCAGTCTCCAGACCTTAATCCCATAGAAAATCTGTGGAGGGAGCTGAAGGTTCGAGTTGCCAAACGTCCGCTTCTAAACCTTAATGACTTGGAGAGGATCTGCAAAGAGGAGTGGGACAAAATCCCTCCTGAGATGTGTGCAAACCTGGTGGCCAACTACAAGAAACGTCTGACCTCTGTGATTGCCAACAAGGGTTTTGCCACCAAGTACTAAGTCGAAGGGGTCAAATACTTATTTCCCTCATTAACATGCAAATCAATTCATAACTTTTTTGAAATGTGCTTTTTTCTGGATTTTTTTGTTGTTATTCTGTCTCTCACTGTTAAAATACACCTACCATTAAAATTATAGACTGATAATTTCTTTGTCAGTAGGCAAACGTACAAAATCAGCGGGGGATCAAATACTTTTTTCCCCTCACTGTATTTAACCAGGAAAAGAACTCGCTGAGATTAAAAATCTCTTTTACAGGAGTGTCCTGGGCAAGACAGACATCAGCAAACACAAACTAATTTAAAACACACAACACAACATAGGGAAATTAAAATACAGACACCATACCATCCAGCACCAATACATGACCAAATAAATACAGCTATTTAGGTTTATACACACCCAGTGCTACAAGCTCCTGCAGTTTTAGGTCAGATTGAAGACCATTCCCTGCAGACGGAGCAGCAACCCCAAACGCTTTTCTGCCCGTCTCTGTGCGCACAGTGGGAACTGCCTAAAACTTCTCTGCAGCGATCAACAGAAAGACTGAACTAGCTGGATTAAAAATAAAAAAATAAGAAAGTATTTACAACCTGAACAACTGCTGAATGAATAAAAACAAAACTAAAAAAAAACAAAAACAAACATATTCTTCTAGCCTTGTCCACCCGTCTGCCATTCCCGTGTTTTAGACGATAATGTGTGGCGCTCACAGGTGGGGCTTCATAAACACCTGTTTAATAAACGTGTGACACGCCACTCCTTATATTGTTTTTATTCCACTAGCAGGCTGTACCTACAGTGTGTTACACATAGGCCAAAACACTTGCTATCACTCTAATCACTCATCTGGTTTAACCTTTGAATTTCAATCAACTCAACACCCCCCCCCCCCCCCCCAGTGTGTATTTTCCCCATTTCGGCCCAGTTTCTGGACTCTGTGTTTCAATCACACAGCCAAGCATTTTCATTGTGTTACAGTCACAGAATCCTGTTTGTTACCAAGCGACTCAATTTTCTGATTAAAAGGAGAACACACTAGCCAGCTGTTTCTCTCACACATCTCTCTTACAGACTGCACTCCACTAGATGCTGTTCTTTCATGAAATTCTCACGTAAGGAGTGTACAGACATTTTCAAAATCAGATTTTCTGTAGGCCTACATTTTATTTATTTCAGATCCTCTGAAGTTAGGCAATGTTGTGCAATGAACAAAAAAAGAAAAGGTTAACGAAAACACTGGAATAGATTCAGACAGGACATAACACTGGGAAAAATAAATAAAACAAATACTAAATCAACATTTATTGTACGGTTGTATTGTTTATTCTACCAGCAGCTGTAAATGTTTTTTCCCCAATTTAATCTTTATAACAATTTCACCTGTATTTTGAAGTGCACAGTTATGGTTTACACAGACTTGTCTGCTGCAGTTGTGTGTATATGTCTTGTTTTTCATAGATTTCACAAATTAATTAGGTGGTTTGGACATGACAATAAGTAACACTATTTGGAAAATAGCACATTAACATTGATGAACTCATACAATCACAGCTTGTACAGGGTCTGCAAATCAAGATTTAAACAATAACCCAATCTTTCCAAGTACCTAGTCTTATTATAGTCATTTCAATTAACACTAGGGGGCAATAGAGAACAGAATATTTAGGGAAATATTTCATATATACATATTCATATTTTATTTGTTAGCAGATGCCTTTATCCAAGGTGGCTTACAATTGTTACAATATACTACATTATTTTTACATAGTTACCCATTTATACAGCTACAGAGTTTTTACTGCAGCAATCTAGGTAAAGTACCTCGCTCAAGGGTACAGCAGCAGAGAGACTGAACCCCCGGCCCTCTGCCCCAGAGTCCAGAGCCTTAACCGCTTCATAAAAGACTCATAATTGCCTTGGGTGTATGTTAAGCTTAAATGTTTCATTTATAAATCGTGGGATCCCCCGCCGTTCTACAGGGCTCTCCGAGCATTTGCGCTCGAAGTAGGCCTCCATAAAGTCATGCTGGCCTCCTGGGATTATAAGACCATCTGTAGCCAGATGAGATCTACCCAGGAGACCAGCCGGATAGAAGATTTCCCTCCCGAAACCTGCCGGTTTATCTGGGCTAACGCTACGCACGTTTACCTCACAAACACGCAGGAAGATGTCTCCTGGATGGTTGTGAGTCGGTGTCTCCCCACCCGAGTGTTCATACACAGAAGGGGCCTGGCCCCTTTTGACATCTGCCCCTACAAGGGTTGCCTGGGAAAGGAGACGGAGGCTCATATCTTTAGGGATTGCCCCTCCGCCTGCAGGGTCTGGCTCCTGTTTTCTCCGTTCCTCCGCAGGTTTGCCGTTCCTGTGCGGGCGACGGCCCAGCAGATCCTTTATGGTCCAGCCAGGGGAATTACATCTTCAACCCTGAGGTGCTGGTGGCGTGTCGTCTGTGCAGTGAAACAGGCACTGTGGGAGGGACAGAACATCTGTCTATTCAACAAGCAGGAGCTGGACCCAGTCGTCATCGCGCGGAGGGGCATGGTCCTAGTTAGGGACTATGTCAATCTGGAGGTCCACCAGAGGGGCAAGGAGGAAGCCTTTAAGAACTGGCAAATACAAGATCTGGGGGAGCTCAGGATCCCATGATGGGACCCACCTCCGGGGACGGAGGACCTGCTGGAGCCCGAGTTCAAGATCTTTTAACCCCTTTCATGAATGATTGTTTTTTAGAAATTATTTTAAAAAAACTAAATTTTAATTGTTTTTAAAGAATGATTTGATTTTAAATGCACTTGTTTTGTTTTGGTATTTGGTTGGTTTTGTTTTGTTTCTTTGTCAAATACATTGGCCGTTTGGATTTTAATTTTAAATGCATCAGACTGTTTTGGTTTTGTTTTTTATTTTATTGTTTTATTTGATTTTTGTTTTGTCTGATGCATTTTCAGTTACTTTCAATGTATTTGACCTTTTTTGTTGGTTTGCAGTTTGCTTTTTATCACAAGTTTATTGTTTTATTGATTTAAGCACATTTATTTGAGTTCAGGTATGTCGTTAATCACATTAAGATTTAATTTTTTTTTAAGTGATTTTAGATTTTATTTTTATTTTTTTAATCATAAGTATTAAAATCTTGAATGTTTTTATATTGAAAATGTTAAATACTTCAACAAATAAAACAGTATAAATAACAGGCACAGTTGAAACAGCTAAAATCATATTTTAAGGGGCTGCACAAACCGTATAAGCAGCTACTGAGCATAAAAATTGTATAAACCCGAATCAGCACAATTGTTAAATCATGCTCAAAAATCAATGCACCCGAATACATGTTTTGTCCATTTTTTTTTTACTCAGCCAAGTATCTCCATTTGTTAGCCACCACACCTGCAAAGTCTGTCACAGAAACTAAGCAGTGCATCACACTGTCTATGTTTGCCACTTCAGGCCTAATCCTCTCCCCCAGCATATTTCTGCTCGTTGTGTCTTTTCCACTCCTGTCAGTGGATTCGGGTCAGGAGAACTTCTGCTTGCCATTGAATGCCTTGGCTCAGGTCGGTTTGAGAATGATTCTAAAGATACCGCGATCCAGGGATCCCATCAATCGCATGTACATGGAGTCATGGACACTATCTACATTGATAAGGAAACCTTCACTGTCCAGTGGCTTAAGCATGGTAAAAAGAGTACACACATACACAGCAAGGCATGACCAGCTGTATTTGCAATGGGGTATTAGCCCCCCTTTGCCACGAAGGGATTGTTCCAGAGGTCTTTGAAGGACACTATAACTGCCAATATGCACAACAGTGCAGTGCAACTATGAACTGAATTTTATGATAAGGGTACATATACCAAGAGTGAGAGTGTCTGAGGCAGAACAGCATTGAAGACATTTAACTGAGTTTAATCACAACACCTCTGTGAGTAGGAAAGAAATTGGTGAGAGACTATTTGCTACTTCACTGATTTCCAACCACAGTGTTACAGACCCAGGGTCAGGTGTCATCAAGCAGGGAACACGTAGGACCAGATAGACAGTTCTCCAGAAGAAAGTAATTGAATTAAGTTTTTTTTTTTATGGAAAAATAAAAAAACAAATATCTACACAGAATAATGGTAGAAAATCTATCCCTTCACATGAGAACAGAAAAACTCCTGAGAGCAGGGAAAACAAGAGCTACCCTGTACTCCTTGGAGGAACCCAACCTTCCAACTGACCCCTAGCAGTTCTCACACTCCCTCTTTATACCCCAAGGTCTACAACTCCTCCCCCAAGAACATACCACTAATAAAACATAAATATCTCAATATCTAAAAGTATAGACCCAAATACTGTAAATTACCCATTGTCATGATATCAATAAACAAAACTAATTATATCTAATACCATGAAAAAAACAAAACAACATCAGTACAAAGAGAAATAAACAAAACATTATTGCAAACACCCCTTTCCTATAACCCCTTGAACCCTTCCCTTATGGCCAGAGAATTAAGATAAATAGGGTAATGGCCAAGCATATATTGCACTTCTCCATCATGTGTAACCACTTTTACCCTTCAACAACATGGACGCCAACACACCAACCCCAGCAACTCCAGCCCAACTCCCCCTTTCCCTTCACCGCAGGTAAGTTCATAAGAGTTGTTAATACCAACCATGACCTTCTTTTTTAAAATATTTTTTCCTTTTTTAAAATATAGCATTATTTAAAATGGAGCTTGTGCATTCTGTCATATACAGCAGCGTATTAATAAATACACACATATACACATATTTGACATTGCTTGGTCCCTTGACCTGCTTCATCTTTATCACGTAGCTCATGAAGGATGATGGAAAAGGATAAGGGTGTCCACTAATAAATACATAATAATAAAAAAGATATAATTTAGTTCAAGAACTGTGAGAGAGGGAATTTACAAATGTGTTCTCTGGCTTTTAACAAAAAATGCAATGACAACATATGTCTGTTGATCATATTTATATATTTTGTTCATTATTGTATTACTAATTAGCTCCTTGTAGGTTATTTTCTTAATTAATGGAACTGTTTCTCATAAATGGTTCCGAATGTGGAGCCAAGAAGGCGCTAAAGCTGGGTGTTTGAAAAATAAAAGGTTTACAGTCATTCTCCTTCATTGACCTTTATTTGCCACTAGGGGGAGGTAGAACACAAACTGACAAGCAGAGACGCGGCGCTTCACTGTTCACATTCAATGAGGCAGGAGCTCCCATGCTGACACACAATAAAGAGACAGTGAAGAACATGCTCAACCTTAGAGGACAATCCATCACATTATACAGCCTTCCTCTCTCCTGCCTTAGCAGGTCTATATGTGCCCCCCGCTCCCTCTCTCACCTGCAGCCCTTCAAACCACAATCAAACGAATCAGTCATTGCACTACACTCTCCCAATGAAAGAAGCTCGTCTCACATCAACCCATCAAATAATAATAATGTAACAATAGGGCCTAATCATATTCATAATGGTAATAACAATAAATACATTGGCACCCTTAGGATATGCTAATATGAACATGATTATTAGGATTGTAGTTTGGATAGATTAATCCAAATCAACAACATATTTTACAGAAAATGTGTTTTAGAAGGTGTGTCCAAGAAAACAAAAACAAACAAAAACATGCCAGTTTGCTCTAAGTGGTCTGGACCACTCCGCGGACCACAGTGCAGAGATCTGGACCTCGGACCACAAAATGCTACATCCCCTTCTCCAGGAGAAAATATGTATAAATTATTATATTATACGAGTTTACAGCTGAAACACTTCATAAATATTTCATTACAATGTTTATTAACATGTAGGCCTAAGAACGGATTCACATATGCAGAGATATTGACATTGAAATTGCAAAAGCTGCACAAAAAGCAGCTATGGCGGTTCTAGTATTAAACTGTTTTTCATGTTATTGTCTGCTCCTTTTATCTGACCTACTTATTAATTGTATTCTATTGTGTGAATAAACTGCTCTTTGAATTACACATCAATAATCTTCCTTTAACTGAAGGGGATGTGTGGGGTGGTTTCAGTATTTCTTAAATACTCTATTTCCTTATATACATCGTTGTGGCAATATTAAAAATATATAATAATAATACAATATACATCAATAAAATACGATGTAAATAAACACATATATTAATAAAAATGAAAATAAATTGAAATATATGTCAATTTATTTTTTTGGCACCAATTACCCTCCATATTTAATTACTGAAGTGAATATGTAGTTTCAAAAACCGACTACAACTGCTGGTCTGAAAGTCTGTGTAATTTGTAACTGAGTATGCAAATTGGTGATGAACTGACGGAGATGAAAAGTGCGTTACAAAAAGACGGGATCCCCCACCTCGCTGAAAAACATTTAAGTGGAGCCCATCTTTATGGGGAGCTTATATTTGCCCCATAAACAGAAACCGTATTGAAATTCACCTTGTTTATATCTAGTCACCAGCATTTTGTAATGAAACGTACATTTGTGTAGAATGTTTTGGTTAGTCTCACAGGTTTAATAACAGACATGGCCTTTGCTTGACTTCGGACATATTGCTCAAACACTGACAAGAATTCATAGAAAAAACAAGACACTTTTGCCAAGTAAAACATGTCATTGAAAGCATCACAATAAAAAAAAACAAATACTATAAGTAGTAAATATTTACTTATTTGGAGAATGTTCTCATTATTTTCCCATCAAATAATTTATTTTTGTTTCTTTAAACAATGAAAACAGACCTGGTACACTGATGTTTGTTGGTCTCATTACATATTGACTATGTTCTGATTTTTAAAGATCTATCAAGCTTTTCAGGTGTCAGAAGACTTATGCATCTATCAGTTAAGACTAATATATATATATATATATATATATACACAACAGGAACACTCCTGGCTGAAATTAATGTTTGTTTCTAATATACAAATTACTCTTTCTAGTTATCCATTGTGTGCTCATGTAACAGCATTGTTAACAGGCAGAATGCTCCACATGGTAGAATACAATCTTGGCCCAGCAGTGGAGAAAACAAATCTCCATTCTCTGTCCATGCTTTCAACTGTTAAAGAAATTTAAAAAGATCAATAATTTCTTGTAAGGGTCGATATGTTTGTGATAAATTTCAAAAAAATTATTATATTTATTATAGTTTTATAATAGTTTAGTATCTATCTTTAGTATAGTTTTCTATCATATATATATATACACTCACCTAAAGGATTATTAGGAACACCATACTAATACTGTGTTTGACCCCCTTTCGCCTTCAGAACTGCCTTCATTCTACGTGGCATTGATTCAACAAGGTGCTGAAAGCATTCTTTAGAAATGTTGGCCCATATTGATAGGATAGCATCTTGCAGTTGATGGAGATTTGTGGGATGCACATCCAGGGCACGAAGCTCCCGTTCCACCACATCCCAAAGATGCTCTATTGGGTTGAGATCTGGTGACTGTGGGGGCCAGTTTAGTACAGTAAACTCATTGTCATGTTCAAGAAACCAATTTGAAATGATTCGACTTTTGTGACATGGTGCATTATCCTGCTGGAAGTAGCCATCAGAGGATGGGTACATGGTGGTCATAAAGGGATGGACATGGTCAGAAACAATGCTCAGGTAGGCCGTGGCATTTAAACGATGCCCAATTGGCACTAAGGGGCCTAAAGTGTGCCAAGAAAACATCCCCCACACCATTACACCACCACCACCAGCCTGCACAGTGGTAACAAGGCATGATGGATCCATGTTCTCATTCTGTTTACGCCAAATTCTGACTCTACCATCTGAATGTCTCAACAGAAATCGAGACTCATCAGACCAGGCAACATTTTTCCAGTTTTCAACTGTCCAATTTTGGTGAGCTTGTGCAAATTGTAGCCTCTTTTTCCTATTTGTAGTGGAGATGAGTGGTACCCGGTGGGGTCTTCTGCTGTTGTAGCCCATCCGCCTCAAGGTTGTACATGTTGTGGCTTCACTAATGCTTTGCTGCATACCTCGGTTGTAACGAGTGGTTCTTTCAGTCAAAGTTGCTCTTCTATCAGCTTGAATCAGTCGGCCCATTCTCCTCTGACCTCTAGCATCAACAAGGCATTTTCGCCCACAGGACTGCCGCATACTGGATGTTTTTCCCTTTTCACACCATTCTTTGTAAACCCTAGAAATGGTTGTGCGTGAAAATCCCAGTAACTGAGCAGATTGTGAAATACTCAGACCGGCCCGTCTGGCACCAACAACCATGCCACGTTCAAAATTGCTTAAATCACCTTTCTTTCCCATTCAGACATTCAGTTTGGAGTTCAGGAGATTGTCTTGACCAGGACCACACCCCTAAATGCATTGAAGCAACTGCCATGTGATTGGTTGGTTAGATAATTGCATTAATGAGAAATTGAACAGGTGTTCCTAATAATCCTTTAGGTGAGTGTATATATACACACCGATCAGCCATAACATTATGACACTGACAGGTGAAGTGAATGACACTGATAATCTTGTTATCATGGCATCTGTCAGTGGGTGGGATATATTAGGCAGCAATTGAACATTTTGTCCTCAAAGTTGATGTGTTAGAGGCAGGAAAAATGGGCAAGCGTAAGGATCTGAGCGACTTTGACAAGGGCCAAATTGTGATGGCTAGACGACTGGGTCAGAGCATCTCCAAAACTGCAGCTCTTGTGGGGTGTTCCCGGTCTGCAGTGGTCAGTATCTATCAAAAGTAGTCCAAGGATGGAAAAGCAGTGAACCGGCGACAGGGTCATGGGCGGCCAAGACTCACTGATGCACGTGGGGAGCGAAGGCTGGCCCGTGTGGTCCGATCCAACAGACGAGCTACTGTAGCTCAAATTACTGAAAAAGTGAATGCTGGTTCTGATAGAAAGGTGTCAGAACACACAGTGCATCGCAGTTTTTTGCGTATGGGGCTGCGTAGCCGCAGACCAGTCAGGGCGCCCATGCTGACCCCTGTCCACTGCCGAAAGCGCCTACAATGGGCACGTGAGCATCAGAACTGGTGTATATATATATATACACACAAATTCTAAAAGCAGTAGATTCAAGGGATGCTTAATTTGCTTCTTGTCATCAGTTCTTCAAACAACACCAATTTGTGTTGTGACAACTACTTAAGGTACATTTTCAGGAATTTATCATAAAATATTTGCATTTTCACTGACTCTCACAGAGGACCCCCACCCCTCCAAAAAAACAAAACCAAAATCTGGATCTTATGCAGTCTCTGCCCCTCTACCTCGTGCTCATTTAGTTCACAATTAGCTTGAAATGCTAATCCTTTTCCCCGGAAAGCAAACCCTTAAGCTGGAAATCAGAAACAAGAACAACCAAAGAGCAAATTATGGAAAAAAGCATCTACTTAACAAAGCGGAGCAGATGCTCCAAGATCAGGCACTACACTGTGTTGAAAACCAACATATGCCTCCCCTCTTATTGAGTGAAAACTGGAGGGCAGAGTCCCAGTAAGAGCGCATACATCCACACAAACGCTGGGGCGTCCATTCAGGGTGAAAGCCAATATCACAACGACACACTCCAACACAAATCGAACACAGAAGTGAAAACCCCTGAAATATGGGCCTCATTCGAAAAGCACAGATGGACCTGCAAGGCAATTCATGGGCATCTGCTACTGTACAAAAAGCATACATTTTTCTGCCATTTTAAAATATGTATTCAAAATGTGGATTATGTCATGTTTTTATTTCCATGATATGTTTAAAGTGGCAGTTTGCGCTGCACCTTTAAAACAACTTATCAAGGTAACTGAGTGTCCTGTTGCATGTTTAGGCTTGCAATTGGTAAATATTTATAGCCTACAGGAAGATTCAATTGTCCACTAAATTCATCAGAGAATAATAGATTCAGATATATTAATTGGGCGTTTTAAATACTTTACCCTTACCATTTCAGTTCCAGGTGTTAAATTCATTGCACTTAAGCTAACCACAGTTTTCATTGAGTGCACTGTACCAAAGCTTTAATAAAACAGTCCAAGGTTACATAGATTCAGAAACGTCCATTTAAAAGAGAGAAAGCAAAAGGGAATTCAACATATCTGCTGAAACAAACAGTTACACATGACATTAGGAGTGCTTACACATTTGTGTCACAACTTATTCACATTGAACCAATGTACACTTATATAGTGCCTTTGAAAGTACTCTTTGCAGGCGATGCTTTCTAATAATTAAACAATACGTGAGGACAAGTGTTGGTCTAGCGGCATGGTTCAATGGGAGTCTAATCAATATATTACCCATTTCAGATGTCTGTGTCTTGGGCTCTACTGGTCTCAAGGCTGGTTTACTGTCTGTCGCCCGATCACGGACTCCGCGACAGGAAGCGGGCCGGCGGCGGAGCCCGATCAAGTGAGCAGTGCAGTCCGCCGCGGAGCCACATGCGCCCGCTGATCCAGCTACTCCAGCCCGCGGCTTCAGATGCGTCTGAACATGGATCCGCCAGAGACGTGCTGTACACCTGCTGACGCGGAGACACGGTCTGAGCCGCAAGTGTGAGGGCCATGCTTAGTGTAGACTAACTGGCAACTCCCTGAGTCTGTTAACAAGGGTTGCATTTTTAACATTGTAGGGTCTTTCTTGGGATGGGGGGACGGGACTGGCCGCTGGTGATGAAAACTATCAAAATCAACGCACATTTTTCAATACGTGATTAAATACATGCTAGGCCTATAGTCAGTCACTTCGTTATTTTCTACAATTGTTGATTCATATGGTTTATTGCTGTTCCGTTTATAACTGCATGGGCTGCTGGGGTTGTCCTTATGTGTACAGTACCGCTTGTTTAATGATTTGCGCATGGGCAATGCTTCGCAAATGCCCCTTCATACTCGGCTCTATGAAGCGGATATAGACAGTGACATGCATTGAAATGCATTGTAGCGCTACGTCACAAGTACTGCATCAATTAATCGCCTAGCAACGGCGTCACGGCCCAGTGCTTTGGAACCTCGGACACCGTACTAAGAGAGCGCGCGGCGTCACAAAGCGCAGACTGCACAGCGAGAGACAGCGACTCGATTTTGCTCTTTAACGAAGACTGAATTTTGCCACAGAGAAGCGACAGCAGGCCTAGCACACTTGAATTTGTTCCGCCCGGGAACATTATCTGGTTGTAACAAGGTAAACATTGCAGTTATGTAGGGTAATCGAATAATAATATACACCAAACAGTCTGATAATGCAATGGTGCTGTTATGAGAAAGCTTGTTGGCAAAGTGATTTTTTTGTTTGTTTTAAATCATAATCGTCCTCTACAGGATTTTTGCATTGGAGTAATACCCACAGTAATGTATCATGGTTGTTGTATGATGTTGCTATTATTAGTGCATTGCTTGTTGTGTATAGTATAGTAACAGTAACAGTAGTGTGCAGGTAAATTGCAGCATGTGTATGGAGTAGGATTGTTTCAAATTTAAAAACACTGAAGTCGCATTAGCTGGTGTTATTTTATGCCCACACATTGTGTGGGGCCATGAGCTGCTACTACTGCATGGCTGTTGAACTGAAGGAAGGAAAAAGGGCCATTCTCCAGGCCAGCTTACATGAAAACTCTCAAAATGTGGCGATTCTATGATGTCACTAGGCCTCTTTGATGTCAGCAGCCAAAGATTTAAAATGTGAAGATTCAATTCTGATGTCTATGGAAATCCCTTCCTAACTTTCTCATTTGTATTATTGAGCCTAGCCATTTGCATCGAAGACCTTGCAGAGTTGGACACGGATTAATAGTGCTCCTGGCGACACTGAAACCCGTCTGCACTCCAGCTGCCAAATACCCCATCAATACCACAAGTAAGTTCCTTTTTGATGGTTTAATTTAAAAGAATTCCCAAATGTTAATTCCAATTGCTGATCTGATATTTTATAATGAAGTTACATGAAGAAAAAAAAACTGATTTAAAGATCAATGTGTTAAAACCAAAAACATCAATTGGTAGTATATAAACTTTGATTTGTATTGGGGAATCCACTGAAATGTAATTGAAAAGGGTACCTAGACAATGACATGCCTGTATTAACTTTTCCCTAAAACAGAGAGCCTCTAAAGTGTCTGTTTCTCTCTATTGCAGTGACTCAAGATTCATTGGACCAGGGTTCAGGAGTCTGCGTGCAGAGAAAGATCCTGGCTTGGTTTGACAGGTGTGACTCTGCTGGGCTCTCTGAGTCCAGCACCCTGCCACCCAGCAGCCCCTCTGACTTGGACCCACAGGTGTCTGGGGAGCAGATACAGAGCGGAGGAGGGCCTGAGGAGCCCATTGGGAAGGAGGAAGACGCGCTCACTTGTTCACCCATAGATGTGTTTGAGTGCACAGAGGTCAGAGCCGAGCAGGAGAGCCGACGCTACGGCCCTGCAGAGCTCCCGGCCGTCTGCCAGGATGAGAGCGGGCTCGGCGATGCCGGCTCCTCGGTCAGCAGTGGAGAGCTGGTTATTAGGAACAGTGCTTACATGGACCCTGCCTTTGTGAAGGCCGTCTCAATCAGAGAGAGGGTGGGCAATGTGCGCCGGTACAAGTGTGCCGGCTGCCTGCGGTACTACAACAGTATAGGCTCACTGCAGGTCCATATATACCTGGGTAGTATAGACGGCTACAGCTGCTGTGTTTTCTATCGCACACTGCTGTCAATCCACCAGAGCACAGGCCAGCAGCAGACAGGGCGCTTCCAGCGTTTTACAAGCCGACTTCAAGCCCTTTTCAAGCGCTTTCGAGGTGCTTTGACAAGGCTTTTGCAGCGCTTTCAAGGTTCATTGTCAAGACTTTTCAATTACCTCACAGCGTCAGGCAATTAACCATCTTTTTTTTTTAACCTTTGTTTAACCAGGAAAAGAACTCCCTGAGATTTTAAATCTCTTTTACAGGAGTGTCCTGGGCAAGACAGGCATCAGCAGACACAACCTAATTTAAAACACACAACACAACATAGGGAAATTAAAATACAGACCATACCATACCATCCAGCACCAATAAATGACTAAATAAATACAGCTACATTGAGGGGAAAAAAGTATTTGATCCCCTGCTGATTTTGTACGTTTGCCCACTGACAAAGAAATGATCAGTCTATAATTTTAATGGTAGGTGTATTTTAACAGTGAGAGACAGAATAACATCAAAAAAAATCCAGAAAAACGCATTTCAAAAAAGTTATAAATTGATTTGCATGTTAATGAGGGAAATAAGTATTTGACCCCTTCGACTTAGTACTTGGTGGCAAAACCCTTGTTGGCAATCACAGAGGTCAGACGTTTCTTGTAGTTGGCCACCAGGTTTACACACATCTCAGGAGGGATTTTGTCCCACTCCTCTTTGCAGATCCTCTCCAAGTCATTAAGGTTTCGAGGCTGACGTTTGGCAACTCGAACCTTCAGCTCCCTCCACAGATTTTCTATGGGATTAAGGTCTGGAGACTCCAGGACCTTAATGTGCTGCTTCTTGAGCCACTCCTTTGTTGCCTTGGCTGTGTATTTTGAGTCATTGTCATGCTGGAATACCCATCCACGACCCGTTTTCAATGCCCTGGCTGAGGGAAGGAGGTTCTCACCCAAGATTTGACGGTACATGGCCCCGTCCATCGTCCCTTTGATGCGGTGCAGTTGTCCTGTCCCCTTAGCAGAAAAACACCCCCAATGCATAATGTTTCCACCTCCATGTTTGACGGTGGGGATGGTGTTCTTGGGGTCATTCCTCCTCCTCCAAACACGGCGAGTTGAGTTGATGCCAAAGAGCTCGATTTTGGTCTCATCTGACCACAACACTTTCACCCAGTTCTCCTCTGAATCATTCAGATGTTCATTGGCAAACTTCAGACGGGCCTGTACATGTGCTTTCTTGAGCAGGGGGACCTTGCGGGTGCTGCAGGATTTCAGTCCTTCACGGCGTAGTGTGTTACCAATTGTTTTCTTGGTGACTATGGTCCCAGCTGCCTTGAGATCATTAACAAGATCCTCCCGTGTAGTTCTGGGCTGATTCCTCACCGTTCTCATGATCATTGAAACTCCACGAGGTGAGATCTTGCATGGAGCCCAGGCCGAGGGAGACTGACAGTTATTTTGTGTTTCTTCCATTTGCGAATAATCGCACCAACTGTTGTCACCTTCTCACCAAGTTGCTTGGCGATGGTCTTGTAGCCCATTCCAGCCTTGTTTAGGTCTACAATCTTGTCCCTGACATCCTTGGACAGTTCTTTGGTCTTGGCCATGGTGGAGAGTTTGGAATCTGATTGATTGATTGTTTCTGTGGACAGGTGTCTTTTATACAGGTAACGAGCTGAGATTAGGAGCAGTCCCTTTAAGAGAGTGCTCCTAATCTCAGCTCGTTACCTGTATACAAGACACCTGTCCACAGAAGCAATCAATCAATCAGATTCCAAACTCTCCTCCATGGCCAAGACCAAAGAACTGTCCAAGGATGTCAGGGACAAGATTGTAGACCTAAACAAGGCTGGAATGGGCTACAAGACCATCGCCAAGCAGCTGGGTGAGAAGGTGACAACAGTTGGTGCGATTATTCGCAAATGGAAGAAACACAAAATAACTGTCAGTCTCCCTCAGCCTTGGCTCCATGCAAGATCTCACCTATTGGAGTTTCAGTGATCAGGAGAACGGTGAGGAATCAGACCAAAACTACACGGGAGGATCTTCTTAATGATCTCAAGGCAGCTGGGACCATAGTCACCAAGAAAACAATTGGTAACACACTACGCCGTGAAGGACTGAAATCCTGCAGCGCCCGTAAGGTCCCCCTGCTCAAGAAAGCACATGTACAGGCCCGTCTGAAGTTTGCCAATGAACATCTGAATGATTCAGAGGAGAACTGGGTGAAAGTGTTGTGGTCAGATGAGACCAAAATCGAGCTCTTTGGCATCAACTCAACTCGCCGTGTTTGGAGGAGGAGGAATGACCCCAAGAACACCATCCCCATCGTCAAACATGGAGGTGGAAACATTATGCATTGGGGGTGTTTTTCTGCTAAGGGGACAGAACAACTGCACCGCATCAAAGGGACGATGGACGGGGCCATGTACCGTCAAATCTTGGGTGAGAACCTCCTTCCCTCAGCCAGGGCATTGAAAACGGGTCGTGGATGGGTATTCCAGCATGACAATGACTCAAAATACACAGCCAAGGCAACAAAGGAGTGGCTCAAGAAGCAGCACATTAAGGTCCTGGAGTCTCCAGACCTTAATCCCATAGAAAATCTGTGGAGGGAGCTGAAGGTTCGAGTTGCCAAACGTCCACTTCTAAACCTTAATGACTTGGAGAGGATCTGCAAAGAGGAGTGGGACAAAATCCCTCCTGAGATGTGTGCAAACCTGGTGGCCAACTACAAGAAACGTCTGACCTCTGTGATTGCCAACAAGGGTTTTGCCACCAAGTACTAAGTCGAAGGGGTCAAATACTTATTTCCCTCATTAACATGCAAATCAATTTATAACTTTTTTGAAATGCGTTTTTCTGGATTTTTTTGTTGTTATTCTGTCTCTCACTGTTAAAATACACCTACCATTAAAATGATAGACTGATCATTTCTTTGTCAGTGGGCAAACGTACAAAATCAGCGGGGGATCAAATACTTTTTTCCCCTCACTGTATTTAACCAGGAAAAGAACTCGCTGAGATTAAAAATCTCTTTTACAGGAGTGTCCTGGGCAAGACAGACATCAGCAAACACAAACTAATTTAAAACACACAACACAACATAGGGAAATCAAAATACAGACACCATACCATCCAGCACCAATACATGACCAAATAAATACAGCTATTTAGGTTTATACACACCCAGTGCTACAAGCTCCTGCAGTTTTAGGTCAGATTGAAGACCATTCCCTGCAGTCGGAGCAGCAACCCCAAACGCTTTTCTGCCCGTCTCTGTGCGCACAGTGGGAACTGCCTAAAACTTCTCTGCAGCGATCAACAGAAAGACTGAACTAGCTGGATTAAAAATAAAAAAATAAGAAAGTATTTACAACCTGAACAACTGCTGAATGAATAAAAACAAAACTAAAAAAAAACAAAAACAAACATATTCTTCTAGCCTTGTCCACCCGTCTGCCATTCCCGCGTTTTAGACGATAATGTGTGGCGCTCACAGGTGGGGCTTCATAAACACCTGTTTAATAAACGTGTGACACGCCACTCCTTATATTGTTTTTATTCCACTAGCAGGCTGTACCTACAGTGTGTTACACATAGGCCAAAACACTTGCTATCACTCTAATCACTCATCTGGTTTAACCTTTGAATTTCAATCAACTCAACACCCCCCCCCCCCTCCCCAAGTGTGTTTTCTCCATTTCAGCCCAGTTTCTGGACTCTGTGTTTCAATCACACAGCCAAGCATTTTCATTGTGTTACAGTCAGAATCCTGTTTGTTACCAAGTGACTCAATTTTCTGATTAAAAGGAGAACACACTAGCCAGCTGTTTCTCTCACACATCTCTCTTACAGACTGCACTCCACTAGATGCTGTTCTGTCATGAAATTCTCACGTAAGGAGTGGAAACTAATGTTCTTAACCAGATTTTCTGTAGGCCTAAATTTTATTTATTTCAGATCCTCTGAACTTAGGCAATGTTGTCCAATGAAAAAAAAAAAAAGTTAATGAAAACACTGGAATAGATTCAGACAGGACATAACACTGGAAAAAGATAAATTAAACAAATACTAAATCAGCATTTATTGTACGGTTGTATTATTTATTCTACCAGCAGCTATACATGTTTTTTCCCCAATTTAATCTTAATAACAATTTCACCTGTATTTTGAAATGCACAGTTATGGTTTACACAGACTTGTCTGCTGCAGTTGTGTGTATATGTCTTGTTTTTCATAGATTTCACAAATTAATTAGGTGGTTTGGACATGACAATAAGTAACACTGTTCGGAAAATAGCACATTAGCATTGAATAACTGATACAATCACAGCTTGTACAAGGTCTGCAAATCAAGATTCAAACAATAACCCAATATATAGTTATAGGTTTTTACTGCAGCAATCTAGGTAAAGTACCTCGCTCAAGGGTACAGCAGCAGAGAGACTGAACCCCCAGCACTCTGCCCAGAGTCCAGAGCCTCAACCGCTTCATAAAATACTCACAATTGCCTTGGGTGTATGCTAAGCTTAAATGTTTCATTTATAAATAATAGGCACAGTTGAAACAGCTACAACCATATTTTAAGGGGCTGCACAAACAGAATAAGCAGCTACTGAGCATAAATATGGTATAAACCCAAATCAGTAGAGTGCACGATTGTTAAATCATGCTCAAAAATCAATGCACCCGAATACATGTTTTGTCCTTGTTTTATTACTCAGCCAAGTATCTCCATTTGTTAGCCATCACACCTGCAAAGTCTGTCACAGAAACTAAGCAGTGCATCACACTGTCTATGTTTGCCACTTCAGGCCTAATCCTCTCCCCCAGCATATTTCTGCTCGTTGTGTCTTTTCCACTCCTGTCAGTGGGTTCGGGTCAGCAGAACTTCTGCTTGCCATTGAATGCCTTGGCTCAGGTCGGTTTGAGAATGATTCTAAAGACACCGCGATCCAGGGTTTCACTTCCCATCAATCGCATGTACATGGAGTCATGGACACTACCTAGATTGATAAGGAAACCTTCACTGTCCAGTGGCTTAATAAGCATGGTAAAAAAAGAGTACACACATACACAGCGTGACCAACTGTATTAGCAATGGGGTATTAGCCCCCCTTTGCCACTAAGGGATTGTACCAGAGGTCATGTCATGTGCTGTGTAGAGTTAGTATTTTCATTGGGCCTGGCAGTGTATAGAATAACCCATACCAGAATGTGCGCATCATAGACTCAATGAATTGGCTCCACTTTAGGCACTGGCTCTACCACACAGACTCTAGATCAACACCCAGTTAGTCTCATGCAGTTCTCCAAGAAATCATACAGGATGCTGCTACAGCAGTTTTTGGTATCAGTGCCAATCTGCTTTCTGATAGCAGCCTTTCCCGTATTTCAGAACGAACTTCATTTTCCATTTCCAGTGCATTCAGGCACATCCAGTTCAAACAGCCATCATTTATTAAACAAAAGAATAAGATCTGATTCTGGTTATGTATTGCACACGCAGTGTGACATGAACTAAAGCTAAACTGTTCCGGGACGTTACTGCCTTAGATTTTATGTGGAGTACGTACGGCAATGGTATGAAGTGTTTGTTGTTTTACCTGTGATTTAGGCATCCTAGCCCATAATGAAACTTAAGGTTTCGCCTTCACCCTTCCGTTTCAAGCCTCTGAGCTGTTCTATCAACAAGCTCACTAACCTATTATGATCAAACTTAAAGGCATGGGAGGTTAATATGGTGGATTGATGCAGCTCATTCCTATTGGACCCCTCAGAATGTCCTTGCACTGTATCCTGAAGCTGTATAAGTGCTCTTCAAGACACAGACATGGATGTCGAAGTTGTAAATGGTCTGGGACTGATTGAGCACCGTGTTGGTGTGGAAGATGTCCAGTTACTTGAAGCACAGGTGCGGGATGCCTCCTCTGGATGTCCCAGGCGACATGTTCGCTGCCTGCGTGTTGTCTGGGCTGTCAACCCGAGAAACCACGCTCTGTTTGGTGCGTCACCCAGCGGACCTCAAACCAGTGCGCTGTCGAGCTGACGTCACAATGACGAGACTGGTGGCAAAAACACTTATAATACAGATAGACGCCTAAAGACACAAGGGTCAGAAAACACAATTAAAACATGACTGACATTAAACAATTATGCAATCTTGTGTAGCAATATGGTATACAAAGAGATGGGAGAAACAGAGCATGAGTGGCATATATTTCCACCAGAAAATCGTTATGACAGGAGACAGGTGGATTCGTCAGAAAGATTGTTCGTCAGCAGTTAAAGTAGCTAAAACGATAATGTCAAAGTCTTTACACTTAAACTGTATCAGTCCACAATACATAGTATATACTAGTCCCTTGATTTTGGCTTATTCTCTTGGCTACGGGAATGACAGTCTGGAGCCGGTCCGGACCATCAAACCCCCCCTTTACAGGCGCTGCTGCAGAGGCGGCCGGGGACAGGGCGGTGGAGGGATGCGAGAGAATGACGCGCTGGGGGAGTGTGTGTATACTCTGTGACCGGAAACGAGTGTGATGACATCGGAGTTGTTTACTCCCGAAATTGGTAAATTCCACGAATCTCCTTTATCGCACATTGCATATTTTATCCTTATTGTGCAGCCATAATCATAACATTAATCATCAATCATCAAGATTGCTCCTGGATCAACTCGCAACATTGACACCCTTAATCAATGCCCTGATTGAAAAGGGAGATTCACATACATTATGAAATAATAACTGAAGAAAACTTGACTTCAAGTTTTCAGACCAGCACTCCATGTAGTGAGCCACACATTTTCACTGATCAAATATTTGGTATATCTACCTCACACTGCCCCTTCTGACCCTAAAACAAAATACAAGTACATGACCAAGAGATTTCCAGAAGACCAGTGGTCTACCAGGATTTGAACCCAAGTCCTCATGACTTCTAGACCAGCCGTCCATGCAGTGAGCCACACAGACCGAAGAGCTGCCAGACCCGCAGCGCCACCGGGGGAGTGTCAGTCTGCAGGCCGGAGCCGCACTGTTCAAGGGGCCAGGGGTAACAAAGGAAATATAAAGTCTCCACGATTTTTTTTTCTTTGTACAACAACGATAAGACATATATGAGGGTTTTTTTCAATCCGGTCCTGGAGTACTCCCTGCCCTGCTGGTTTTTGTTCCAACTTAGGTCTTAATTGCTTAATTGCACCCTTAATTGACCTAACAAAGCAATATACCATTCGTTTAAGTAGTTAAGACCTAGGTTTTAACAAAATCCAGCAGGGAATTCAATGGAATTAAACACCAAGGGCCAATTGCAATGAACTTGCAGAGTTAGTACGGAGTTGCCTACTGTACCTTATTGGCATCATCCCCAGCTGCGTAAACCAGTACCCACTGCAACCAGAAAGCAGCGGAACAAAGTATTCACAGAGAGGGTGCGCAACTGAACCCAGCGCTGCGTGTCCGATTCTGATATCCAGATATTATTTCTTATGTATACATGTTTTTATGTATTTATTTGTTATTATTTGCTTGACATCTGTAACTAATCCATTAAGAAAATAAACATCATAATGAATATATTTTGTGTATGTATTCATGTGACCTATGTGTAGGCTGTGTGTGTTCTATGGCTCAATAATTACTGGAGGCACTCCTGGTTTCAACTGCAAGTGGAGTTCGCGGTGGATTGTCCAGGGCCGATTGATGGGGGCGAATTGACTGACCCACAGGTACAGTATACAGCACCTTAAGACCTAATAAGATAAGACCATGTTTATGTTATGTACTAATGAATTAATGCATTTATGGAACCAGTCCTTAATGTAGTAGTGGAGACTTTATATTTCCTTTGTTCCCCCTGGCCCCTTGAACAGCGCGGCTCCGGGCCACAGGCCGACACTCCCCCGGTGGAGCAGCGGGTCTAGCGGCTCTTCAGTCTGACCGCAGCGGCGCCTGAAGAGCCTCGGCTCCAATCGCAGCTCTGATGAAGGTGTTCAGTCCTCTGTTATTACACAGTAATTAACTTACATGTCATGCAGTCCTCACATATGATGTCTCTGTCCTGCCAGTAGCACATCTCGTATGACACCGGCCGTCCTCTGCCCCAGTGATAAAAGGCGCCAGTCTTTACAATTGACCTCCAGATGTATGAGACCCCACTGCTGAAACCCCGTTTGAACACCAGCTTTGGAGGATCTCCAGAAAACGGCGATCGACCCCAAAAACAGCCGACGTGGCAGAGAATGACCGCCACCGACACTCCCCCCATCAGAAGCTCGATCTGGACTCTCACGGAGGGGCCCGGGGCCACAGGGACTGGGGCCTCCGAGCGGCGAGTCCGGGGTGTGGAGGCTGGGCTGAGCCCGCTGAGCCGCGCCTCTTTCCCCGAGTGGAGCTCCGCCGAGGCGCCGGCGTCACGGGCACAGGTGGGCCGCTCAGGCCGGTGAGGGACTCTGCGCGTCAGGCAGCGCTTTGCACCGAGACATAAACCCGGCGGCCGGTTTCTGAACATACAACACATTTTCATTCAGACCCTGAGTGTTTTGCTTCATGGCCAGCTGCTCTGAGACCCGTGCAGTCTGCGTGTGAGGGACCGTGCGCATTGTGTGCGCTGTGAGAGGCCAGTGTATCGGCTACACGGAGCACATGTCTCACGGTACGTGGGCTCTTTTGGATTTTATTTTGCCATTCAGTGTGCTTTATAAATATACACTTTAAATGTAGCTTTCGCAACGTAATAAAAGTGGTCTGTTTTAATGGTGTTTCTGTTGGATGTCGCACTGTTGTTGTCCTCGCCTGCTTTGGCGTTTGCGCGCACAGGGGGAGTCGTGCGGTCGGGCTGTGCAGGCAGGGCTGGCTGAGGGTTGAGCTCACGGCTGGGGGTCGGTGCTGTCCAGACCGCAGCTCTAGAGACTCGTCTGTCTGCTGTGTCACTGGACCCGCTCAGAGCAGCGCTGCACTGCTGCCCCCCAGCAGCTGCACAGTGTGTGTACAGTGTGTGTGTGTGTACAGTGTGTACAGTGTGTGTGTGTGTGTGTGTGTGTGTGTACAGTATGTGTGTGTGTGTACAGTGTGTGTGTACAGTGTGTGTGTGTGTGTGTGTGTACAGTGTGTACAGTGTGTGTGTGTGTGTGTGTGTGTGTACAGTGTGTGTGTGTGTGTGTGTGTGTGTACAGTGTGTGTGTGTGTGTGTGTACAGTGTGTGTGTGTGTGTGTGTGTACAGTGTGTGTGTGTGTACAGTGTGTGTGTGTGTGTGTGTACAGTGTGTGTGTACAGTGTGTACAGTGTGTGTGTGTTCACTACTCTTCTACTACTCTGTGTTCTACTCTTCTCCACCGACTCAGCAGTCGGAACTAAAAGTGTGGGAGCAGAGTTTCCGCCGGTTGTTTGAGAGTGGACTCCCTGCTGCCTTGTTGTGGGGTTGCCTGTTTGTCAGATACAAGAACATACAAATGCATATCATGACGATGTTCTCGCTGTAATTGCGCGGACATCATTGTTCATGGTTACTACGAGGTGAGTTCTAATTGGCATCGAGTTTTATTTTTGTTTCCACCATTTTCAAGTGCTTCTAATTGTGTTATTGTATAATGTAATACGTGCTAGCCTGGCCAGTATGCTTAAATGTTTGAGCTTTTGCTTTGTCGCATGGTGTTCGTATTCTGCTACATGGATGTGAACTAGTACTATAAGTTTTCTTTTGTTATACAGAACAAAGTCTGCTCCTACAGCATTGTGAGTAGGCAGTGGATTGATTCCCACGATCCTTGTGTAAACCGCAGGGCCAGGGTGTGTGTCTCTCCGTAAAGGAGGATCTTTTTCCCACACATGGCTATTGTTGTTGTTTCCTGATTTTTTTTTATTTCAGAACAGGGAAATTCTATTATCAAATTGTCTTTCGTTTTGTTCCTTTATTCAACAATTGTAACGTATATTAGCAGGACCGGGAGGCGCTGTCGAGCACCTCTTTACAATTAGGATTAATATTATTGTAAATGCCTAAAAACTATGTGACTGCTGTAAAGTCATGGTGTATTACCACTTTACATTGAATTCTTCTTTGGTGTTTTTCTGTTTCCGTGAATGAAATATGATTTAAAAAAATCTATGGTGTGTGGATGGTTCCTTTAGTTTTGACCTCTATTTAAGGATCCACACATCTGACTCCTGTACATTTGTAAAAAATAAAATGTTTGCAATGTAAAATATTTTGGGTATTGTATAAATACAACCAACAATAACTTCAAACGTGATGCAGTATAGTATCTATATATATGCATTTATTAATTTACTGAGACTTCATATGGTGGTCTGTCATGCCATCACACATGGGGTGTGAGATTTCGGCTGCATATCTGTCTATTTACTGATTGTATCGATCCTATAGCATATTAAAGCATGCAGTTAATCTAGCTTAGTAAGCAGAATGTAAGTATTTAAATGTTACTTTATGTCCTTTATGTAGAACATTGTCTTTATAATAAAACACCAAATTAACATTGTTATTAAAATTAATTTTGTGACTTGTTTCTTTCAGGATCGAGAGTGAGATTGCTTTGCTAATCATCAAGAGGGAGCAGTCTGTGGCATCATAAATGAAATCAAGACGTGGATTGTCCCACCATTTTCTAAAAGCCCAATCCAAGGACGCTGACAGTTATTGGGAGCAAGAAAGGGAGGGAATACATACCCTGAATAGCCTGTAAGACATAAAGATGATGTGAAAACTATCATTAAAAGGATGACTATGCAGAACAGTATAGTCTTTTGCAGAAGGGGAATTTTTCTAAAATGATTTCTTATCCACTTACCTTTGAGGGGCAACATCCACAGCCATTGATTGAAATGAACAGTGGTTTTGAAACTTATCACCCAAATGTAGAATCGTCTGTACCCACCACTGGTGCAGATTTTGCAGGATCTGGTTTTGACAACTGCATTAAAACTGAAGGGGAGCAGCGACACAGAGAGAATGCTAAAGGCACTGCAATGAAGCATCAGTGCACGGTTTGCTTCAAGTGGTTTAAATTTGCCTCAAAACTCGAGCGTCATTATCTCATCCACACTGGACAAAAGCCTTTTACGTGTTTAGTGTGTGGGAGAGCATTCAGGCAGTCCATCCATTTAAAGAAGCACCAAGAAACCCATAAGAAATGGAGCCCTTTCAAAGACAGCTTTCAGCAATTGGATTTTACAGATGGAGGTGAATTTATTGAGTCTACGCCACATGAAAGGATCCAGGAGGATTCTCACTGTGGCATTGCAAATGACAGCCCTTTGCCAGCATGCACGGTCTCTCAAGAAGACGAACAAAATCAGTCGGAGCATCCTAATGTTAATGCCCTCAATACAAAGGTGACTGAGCCAGTCCAGTGGATTAGTACTGATGGTCTGCACGATCCAGAGGGCCTGGTGCTAGACAGACAGACTGCAGCAAAACAAATACTTCAGGAGCATCAGTTTAACTCTTTTACAGAGGAAAAGGTCATTTCACAGAGAAAAAAAGTCCACCAGTGCACTGTGTGTCTTAAATTCTTTAATTCCCCTTACAAGCTTCAGAGACACTTCCTTATTCATACGGGGCAGAAACCATTTGAATGTTCTACTTGTGGGAAGAAATTCAGGCAAATGGTGCATCTAAAGCTCCATTCCCAGACCCACATCAAATTAAATTCTCCACTGCACCCCTTCCCTAATGATTTAATTGGACTTAATTACGCTAATCAGCTGCAAGATGAATACTGCACCCGGAATGAGACGGACTGTAACACAACTGCAGAGCGGGCCTTCGGTCAGTCAGAAACGCACGAAATTGCCAAAAATGGCACCGGTGAGTCTCTGGCATCTCCCAAAGGCAAACGGAAGAAGGGTCACCAGTGCACAGTATGTCAGAAAGTCTTCAATTCACCTTCCAAACTACAGAGACATTATCTTATTCATACCGATCTGAGGCCCTTTGATTGCTGGGAATGTGGAAAGACTTTCAGGCAACTTGCTCACTTAAAAGTCCATCAAGAAACCCACAGAAATAGAAGAGAGTTTGGGAATTCTTCACAAGAGGAGATGGTTAGTGGTTCAGAACATTATGAAACCCAGGACGAAAGCCATGGTAAACGTGAGTTCTCCAGCTGGGAGATATCTTTTGATGTTTCAGCACAATTGAATAGCCTCCAGGGGCACAAGCCTGTGGCCTCTCACCCATTGTCAGGGGCAGATTGTTCTGTGAATATACCACCTGACCAACAGTCCAATAACTTTATTCCTAACAAGGCCGAAAATCCCACAGTCCCTTCGCGCGAACCCAAAACAACAATGGGTTTGCAAATGGATCATTTCCCTCTGTTGCAGGAGAAGGCTACCCACAGGATTGGCAGCTGTCGTAATCAGTGCAGCGTCTGCTTTAAATCTTTTAAATTTGCTTCAAAACTGGAGCGCCACTATCTGATCCACACAGGAGTAAGGCCATTTAAATGTCTTGTCTGCGGTGTAATGTTCCGGCAAGCAGCTCATCTAAAAAAACATCAAGTAAAGCACACGAAATCGCAGGATTTTAACTATGCATGTCACAGGGACAACTCTCTGCCCGAAAACCAGCAACCTCTGCCTGGCGATTCTGTACATGAGCTAGCACCTGGAAGTCCTCTGCAGCCCTTTGAAGAGAACGAGCTACAACAGGCCGAACATCTTGAGCTTAATATTATTGTTAAACCGGAAGATCCAAGTGAAAACTGGCAGATCAACAGCGATGTGGATATTGAAGTGGCTACAACAAGTGAAACATTCCAGCATCAGCAACCAAAAAATAAAGAACCCAAAATGACCAGAAAACCCCATCAGTGTGTCATGTGCTTAAAATATTTCACTTCCCCCTACAAGCTCCAGAGACACTTCCTGACTCATACTGGGCAGAGACCTTTTGATTGTAAGGTGTGTGGAAAGACATTCAGGCAACTAGAACATTTAAAATTTCACAAACGCACCCATTTTCATTTGGATGTTTTACATCAAGGAGAGAAAACCATTGAGATTAGCTCATCTGCACCTGACCAGATTGTGTGTGAAAAGTTACCTGCGTTGTCTGAGTTGAATACGGATGTATTTATTCAGCAAAATACTCTCAAAGAACTAGGAGAGTCCGACCCCCCTGATGTGAAGACAGAAGATGCTCAAGAAAGCTTTTTCAATTGTGCAGAATCGCAGACCTCTTTTTCAACAGAAGAGGTGCCTAAAGATCCTGTTCTGGGTTGTGACCAGATTAAAAAAAACAGGACGCATCAGTGTTTGCTGTGTTTAAAATGCTTTGATTGCCCTTCTAAACTTCAAAGGCATTACCTGACTCATACTGGACAGAAGCCGTTCCGTTGCTTTGCATGTGGTAAGGAATTTAGGCAGGCCATACACTTAAAAGTGCATCAACGCACCCACAACAAGTGGAGGACTTTTAAAAGTGCCTTTCAGCAGCAGAAGTTCTTGAATTCAAACCAATTCAGTAGAGAAATGAACCCTGGATATGAGAAAAGCCAAGGCAGCCTTGAGAACTTTTCACAGTCTGATTTTCAACCAGACTTTGGGCTCCCAGAATCCAAGGAGTCGGATGCATACACTGCGAATGATGTGTCTAAGGACAAAATGTTTCAAGAAAAATACGGTATCACTGTAGATAACTTGGGGGATGCAGACATTAGCAGAAGAGTGTATCAGTGCTCGAAGTGTCTGAAGTGCTTCAGCGCCCCCTCCCAGCTTGAGAGGCACTACCTCATTCATACCGGGCAGAAGCCCTTTGAATGTCATATCTGTCGCAGGGCCTTCAGACAGTCATCCCATTTGAAGGCGCACTACCGAACACATAAAGACATGAAAACGTTGAAAGGTGGCTTTCAGCACAGGAGGTTTATTTCTTTTAGGAAGCTGGCAGACCAAAAGCAAAACCACGCTCGGAAGAAATTCTGTCTGTTGCAGGGTGCATCTAATACAGAGTCATTGCCCTACACCCTTAAAGACATGAAAGGACACCACATAGGCACAGCTGCTTCTGTTGTAGAAAGAGACCAAATGCCAGAGCAAAAGAAAAACCTTACACAAGACCAGACCATTCAAGAACAATCAAATAGTTCTAACGCAGAAGGAAAGAATGTCAAAAGGCGTGTCCACCAGTGCTGTTTGTGCCAGAAAAGTTTTGATTGTCCTTCTAAGCTCCAAAGGCATTATCTTTCCCATACAGGGCAGAAGCCATTTGAATGCTATGTTTGTGGAAGGAAATTCAGACAGCTAACACATTTAAAAAGACATCAACAAAGCCACATGGCTCTGAAAAGCTCCACACAGCCACGGAGGTTATGGAATGCAGATCGCAGCCAGAGCCATGCCGTGAACCGCACAGACCATTCTCCTACAGGAGGCCTCATCCCTCACATTCTTTCCCAAGCCAGTATCCTCCAAGACCAAAATCTGAAACAGTGCAAGTTTACTGTTGCCGTACAGTCTGGTAATCTAAGACAGAAGAGAGCCATTGTCGGTGTCTCCGAAACACAAGAGAATACAGAGGGCTGCTTCAGTGTGGAGCAACCGATTCTTTGCACTGAAAGCCACAGTGCTGAAAACAGGGAAAATGTTCAGAGCAGCAAAAGGGTTTACCAATGCTCGAACTGTTTCAAATGCTTTGATGCCCCTTCTCAGCTCGAACGGCATTATCTAATTCATACTGGACAGAGACCCTTTGAATGTTACGTTTGTTCTAAGGCATTTAGGCAGCTATCCCATTTAAAGACTCATCAACGCACCCATAAAGAGTGGAGACCATTGAAATATCCCTTTCAAAGTGATGAAAGCAAGGAGACTAAGCAGAATCAGATTAAGCAGGGATCTTCTGTAATTTATAATGTATCCAGTTTTGACCTGGATTCCCGCACCTTTGTCCTCCAAGAACAGAAGGTCAATCGAACGGAGCCAGTAGCAGAAGTTGTGCCTCCTGTACCCACACATGACCTGCCTAACAACAGCACAATATGTCAATATGGCAGCTATGAGGCATGTGTTTTAGGAGGACAAGCTCCTATTGCACCCCAGAGTTGCCTCTATCAGGCTGGGGAAAAGAGAACTGGTAAGAGACCAGTGTACCAGTGCTCGGTATGCCCAAAGAACTTCACCTCCCCTTCAAAACTGAAAAGGCACTTCCTTATTCATACTGGACTGAAACCTTTCAAATGCTATGTGTGTAACAAGTCATTTAGGCAGCATTGTCACTTACAGAATCACCAACACACCCATGCAGCGTTGAAATACCGTGCCATTCGGCGTCCTTCAGAGAACCGACCGCCGGAGAGGACGGCTTTGGAAAGATGCTCGCCTGTAGCCAGCGCCCTTCCAAAGCAGACGCCCCGTGATTCCACAGCGCAGTCAGACTGTCCCCCTGGAGTAAACGTTAACCACTGTTCAACTATTAATGACAATTGTGAACATTCACGTGAGGATTCTGATATTGAATCAAACGGGATACAGGAAAGGAATCGCACAGACTCGGCCGACAAATTTGAAGGTAGAGTCCGACTTGGCAAAAAGAAGCACACATGCTCGGAATGTCTGAAATGTTTTTCCTCCCCTTCCAAACTCGAAAGGCATTATTTGATCCATGCTGGAGAGAAGCCTTTCGAGTGTGCTGTGTGTAACAAGACATTCAGACAGGCAGCTCATCTCAAAGTTCATCAGAGAGTCCATGCAAAACAGGTTCATGGCACAGAATATCTCCAAAAGGAGAGTTCAATCAGTGACTTCAGCGAGGACCGCAGCCTGCATATTCACCAGTCCTGTCAGCTGGAAGCCAATTCTGACCCTACTCCCCAGTCTATAGTAGCAACAGAGGAAGGATTGGGGGATCAGTTACCCAAAACTGATTTGACCTCTGACCCTAATGGCTACTGGTGTGAACCCATTTCTGACGGACTGTTCAGATGTGCAGAATGTGATGGTTATTTTGTAACTGAAAGGAAGCTTCAGGTGCACAAGTGTGTTTTAAAAAATCAAACCCAGATTAGAAATCCAAGCAGGAGCCTTTATCAATGTGCTATATGTTTCAAAAGCTTTGATTCGCCCTCTAAGCTCAAAAGGCACTATGTGATTCACACAGGGCAGAGGCCGTTTCAGTGCTCAGTGTGCAGGAAAACATTTACACAGTCATGCCATTTAAAAACTCATCAGCTCACTCATTTCAAGTAAGGAAATGTAATGTGTGTCCAAGCAAATACTTTTGTCCAAAGCATTGTGATTTAATTCATTTTTATGAAGGTTGACCTTCGTTTGGAATCTTGCTGATATATTTCACTTAACTGGAGCATGCTATAATTGTGTTTTACTTGTTTACATTGTCACAAGGTGGTTTAGTACACAGTACACACCTGTATTTGGTTTGTAAATGTTAATTCTTGCATTTGTCTGTCATGAAACCTTAAATCTGTCAATTTCTGACATGCCTTTACGGAGTAACATTCAATACTATAATTGCATTCCTTTATTTAATAGTTTCCTTTAACTGCTGGATAAGTAAATTAAAATGTATGTAATGCCTACTGTAATTTACTCCATGGTTGATTTTCTTAAAACTTGCACTGCATGCCTTTAAACGTGTCATACTAGATTATCTTAATTATCTTTTTGTTTTTGTTCGTATGTATGTGGCTCTTCAATGGGAGTTTTTCTATGTTTATTTAATCTGAAACTGGGGCTCATAAGACATTTCATGGATTATGTACTGTGTAGTAAACATTTAAACAACCATGTGCCACTCTCCATATTATACATGGCCATATGTGTACTACTAGTGCAACTTTTTGTTAATGCTTCTGAAATTTGCAGTTGTGAAATGTATCAAGACCTGCACTCAAAACTGAAGTTTGTATTGCACAAATGTTATTTAAAGCTGTTTTTTTACAAAATAAATTTTACACAATGAAAAAGCGTACGTGTTGTCAGAAATGTCATTGAATTCACTCAGGATTCACCTGAGTGAGATGCTCTCCACAGAAACTTTAATTTTGTATTTGAGAGATATGCACATAATACTACATTCATTTCTCCTGCTGAGAGCGTACCTTTATTTGACTATTTTAATCACTATATCCACTTGTCCAGTAGAAATATTCAATTTCTGGTCTTGGGGTTCTTTAAAAACTAATGTGATCAGATTTAATATGATGGGGAGATACAGACATAATGTAATAATGTCTATCTTTTGTTTCCTCCAAAGTATATTGTTTAGAAAATTATTATAAATTAAGAATTATATAGTTTCAGATTATTTTTGCCGAAAGACCAACAATGCTACTACAATATTCACCAGCTATAGATCACAACTTCTCTTCTGTTCTTCTCTTTTACAGTACTTCATTAATGTGTAGATACTATGTAATTGTATCTCGGTCTATCATCCACCCGCTGTGGTGCTCAGTGCTCCCCAGTTAATGGAGTTACTGCATTCAGCAACATATCTTGTGTATTCAGTTGAATAACATTTGATTTGACTTACACAAATAATTGGTTCAATAAAGTAATTATGATGTGAGGTGGGATGAAAACCAGTGAAGTCTGTGACCACCCCAAAGGTTGGAGTTGGCAATCCCTGCTGTAATATGACAACTTTGAAATAGAAAAAGGTATTTGTCCATGTGTAATACTATAGGAGCCCACTTGGTGGCTAAATTCTCTTTGTACAGTTTCCCCTTAGTATATGTGTAATTTATAATGTATTTAAGATTATTATTTTTACCGTTGTTTTTAATATAACAATTAATAAAAAGAACAAAACCACTGTTGGAATACAGTAGACGCTAATATATAAGTGTATGTCTAGTAAATATTCACAATATACAGTAAAAGGCAAACTGGGAACGATAGGACTCGTCTCCGTGTTTCCGGGGGACGCATTACAGTGAACGCCGGAACTGAGTCGCTGGAAGCGCGTTGTTTTCTCTTGTACAAGCCTAGTGTTAATTCATTGAATCCTGCCTGGAGAAATAAGGATTTAAAAAAAAGGCCCACTGTTAATAAGGTTTGTTTCTTCATAGTGTGTTGTTATTTGGAAAATGTTGCTTGGTTTAAGATATGTAGGTTATATCGGAAGAGGCATTAATGTGTATGTTAGCTGAAAGTTCAGGGAAGTGTTTCTGTAGTGTGCGTAGCTGTATTTTGAAGACGGGAAAAAACATTTAAAAATGAAACAAAGTGATGAAATTGGGGTTGTACCCACGTATAGTTATACTTACAGTGTCCAAGATACATATATTGGTTTTCTTGCTTAACTGTGGCAGTACTGTTGATATCTGCTTAGCTGGGGAAACACTGTTTAACTGTCTGGTCTTAGGTTTGTGTGTGTGTGTTTTATGGTTGAGTGCATTGATCTTAATGTATTTTGTACTCTTCAATTACAGGAATCATGGAGAAAGGGACTCAAGCGAAAAAAGCCTCCGCTCCCTCTGTGTCGCAGATCAACGCCGAGTATGTAACACAGGTACAGTGGGTCTTATTTTGCAGGATGAAAGGAGTGCAGCTTTCCCCTCATTACTTATACACGTGTCAGGGATTTTTTTATTTATTTTGCTGTTTTGAAAGACGTTTTCATGCATAACATAATGACCTATTTTTATAAAAGCATAATCAATTATGTTTACACTGATATACTACTACTAATAATAATAATATACATATTTTTTTCTTTTCAGTTGGCAAATAAATATTGGGCGCCACATGTCAAGAAGAAACTCCCCTTTGACCCCAAGGTAAGGCAGAGTTGTATTAATGCACCATATCCTAATATGTCCATTCCCAAACCACTTTGACTTGCCTGTGTTACATGATCTCACTGTGTTTTCTGGTGTTGTTTTCTTAAACTGTCTATTGGATGCAAGTTAGTTATATAGTTATATATATATATAGTTTTTTTTTTTCCTCTTTCTTTTTCAGGTCCTGGAAGATGTGTATCAGAAAGAAATTCTCAAGTCTAAGTGAGTTGGGCTTCAAACTGTTGTTGCACTGTATTACGTGCTGGGGTATATTTTATTTATTCTAACAATCTTTAGTTAACTGTTGATTCAGCACAGCATAGGATAACCATAGCGTTGCCATCGTATGACTTTTTTTTCCATTTTCTTTGTTTCAGGTTTGCCATCAGAAAAATCATGCTGCTGGAGTTTAGGTGGGTTTAAACTTATTAGTATTTCTCTCTTTTTTTTACTTTAAGTGTAAATGTGCTCTTTTATAGCACAGTATTTCCAACTTGTTTTTTCGTTTTTTCGTTTTTTCAGTCAGTATCTGGAGAATTACCTGTGGGTGAATTATTCTCCCGGCGTGTCCAGTAATGGCTATTTAATGTCCATCTGCTGTATTGTTAATGAAAAGTTCAGAGAAAATGTACCAGCGTGGGAAGTAAGTAATATTCCTCATTCATCTTGTATGAATAATGAAAGAGTTTCAAGGCAGCTTTGTAGTTCATGCCAATTCATATTATGAGACATTCCCAAGCAATCTCATTCAGATACAATTTTTTTTAATCGGTATTGTATTTCTTTGAGAGAATGTTTTTGTTTGTAATTAGAGATTGATTTGTCATTTAAATTACTGGTGTCTTTTGAGTCCATATGAGGCCTGTTCACTTTGCTTTAGATTTTTGTCATTTCTAAATAAACTGGAAACATCTAGGCTAGTTAATTACTCAGTTGTTGAGTGTAAAATCAGCTGTTCAAATGTGCATGGTTATGGTCCTACCAGTTAAAATGTTTGTCTTCATTGTCTGTATTGTCTTTGTTTTCCCAAGGTATTTAAGAAGAAACCAGAGCACTTTCCATACTTCTTCCAGTGTGTCATGGCAGCATCGCTGGCTGAGGAAGGAGAGTGTCTGTCGCTGCGAGAACAAACTGTCCTGCTGCTCTTTCTTGATCACTGTTTTAACAGCCTGGTAAAGAGAATTTTAATGTTTTTCTATTACAATATTTGATTCATTTTGGTTTTTATCAATTTCAAACCTCTTCTTGTTTTTATTATTAAACTGTCCACAAGGTGGTACAGTTGAGTGCTGTTTAGTTTTTTGCAGTTCTGCAGTTATACCGTCATGTATTTTTAAAGGAAAATTTGCATTTAATTATTTATTATTGATAAATTACATTCTAAGCCTACTTATGTTTGTTTTTTTAATAACAAAAGGTGTAGTCAGTAAAAAACATGTTGACAAATGTTTGAGTTCAATAAACATATCTAAATTAAACTACAGCTCATGTAGCGAGCATCCCTTTTGCTTTCTGCAACTAATTTCTTTGTTCAATGCATTTGAAATTGCGTTGTAGAGTTCGCCACAAGAACAAGCACTCAAGTGTGTATTTTTTTTTTTGTCGCAGGAAGTGGATTTGATTAGAGAGCAGGTACAGCAGCTGATATCCCTCCCCATGTGGGTGTGTCTTCTCCCGGTGAGTACCTTGCATACCTTTAAACAGTAAGAGCTGTTGCTGTTGGAAGTTGTTATTGTGTGTATTGGTATTTCATGTATTCCCCCCATCTTTCTTGACTTTACCTCTTAACTGATTCTGTTTCAGGCCCGACTTGATCATGAATTGAAGAAAACAACTAAACTGCAGAAATTCTGGAACCTGATCAAGAAGAATTATGACAAAATGGATCTGAAGGCAAAGGAGCAGTATGTTGTCTTATCCTTTTGTCGACTCCCCGCTCAGTGCAGAATATCAGTCTGGATCATGCTGTAGGACAGAGAAAGTCGTTTTTTTTGTTACTAATGCAGATAAATCCAATAGGATAGTTCTGGTTATTTCATTGCCTTTTCAAAACCTCTGTGATAGAAACTAAAGTTGTTATACTTGGGTCTAAATGGCTGTTTTTCTTTCTTTTATGTATATTTTCATTAGATCTAGTCAAGGATTTACATTTTATATATATTTGCAACCAATTATACTTCTATGGGAAACACAATACTTTTATATAAAAAATTGGGAAAGTTTTGCCAGATACAATACTTTAATGTGACATACTGTTGACCCCTGTAATTGTGTTTTTTCATCCAGGGCCAATATAGAGAGGACATTCCTTTCTTTACTCATTAAGAAATTCCTGAGAGTACTCATGTCCATCTCTCCGTCAGGTAATAATTCATGTCTTCTTAACAGAAAGCACTTAATATTGCATGCTGTGTCTGTAATACAGATTTGGTATATGCAGAAGGTGAAGTTTTTGTTGTTGTTTCCCTCACACATTTGGATTTTGTTAAGTAGTTCTCAAATGTTTTCCTTTTATGGAGGAATTTCATAGTTACACATAAGCAGTGTAATTGTTCTTGTATTTCTCATGGATTTGATCAAATAGAGTGGCTTTTTGTTTTGTAACAAATCATGAACAGTAAGTGACTTATATAACAATTTTCCGTACCATATCCAAGATGCCATTCTTTTGGCAGCGAAGTCCATTCGCCCTGATGAAGTCTGAATAGACAGGCCTGACTCAATGAGGGGACTGTGACTGTCGAGCTCTTTTAAGACGTCAGACCCTGCAGGGCTGCCACAGTGATGAGACGCATGCTCCTGCTGCAGGACTGGACGTGACATTGATCGTCCACTTTAGGGTCAGATCTTTTTATGCTGAGTGGGATGTCATTCATGGTTGCGCTGCCTTCAGCATCTATGATCTCTTCATGTTAGGAAGCGAAACAGGATACAGACATGTTTAATCAATAAGGCAACTCCATATGTCCTGCATTGCTGGTAAACGGCGTCACACATGATACTGATTTCTGAAAACTATACCATGTGGATCAAAGTTGGTCGAAAGTGTAAGGTTCCAGTTTCATAAGCTCATAAATAAGTTATTATAAAATGGTCGCTCATTTCCTTTCCACACCTTCAAGTAGTGTGTTGTGTTATGAAGGCTGATTTTAGTTTGCTGTAGTCACAGTTCAGTATTGTTCATCATAGCAAGACTGCTCTTCAAGTTCAGTGACCTCTCCCCCTTAGGAAAGTAAATCTAACCTCTTAAAATGCACCAGGACTGCTTCAGCTACATGTTTCCCCAAAGCCGCTATAAACATTCTGCTTCGACATGAACACTGCTTTAACTGTGCGAGACATTCTTCCTGGAGTTACTGTCCTCCCCCCTCCTGTGCGCTCCAAGAATAGACGCACACAGGATCCTGCCATCGCCGCAGTGTAATTGCAGGTTTGAGGCTACTCCCCGAAGCTCACACTATAGGCTTCAGATGGCTGACACACCGGGAGCCGCGCTTCAATGTGTCGAGGCACCCTGCTGGCTGAGAACTGTAATTTCTTGTGTCAGCTGCACCCCCTGGGGGGTGACCGCTCACCTCATCCGGCTTCAAAGTGAGGATATGGACCTGAAATAGGCAGCATCTCCGAGCCCAGTTCGGTTTCTGAGCTGACCGTGTGCTGATTATGGCACAGTTTGGTGCAATACTTTAGTACTCCTGTCTAATTATTTTCCCATCCTACCCTCTCGGTATTAATTTTGACATTGTATCCCCTAACTGTTTCGGCCCATGCACTCTTTATTTTAGATGCGGTCTCCATGGACAAGGTGCACTACTGTGAACGCTTCATTGAGCTCATGATTGATCTGGAGGTAGGGACTCATGGCTTGGCCTAGGCCACAAACTTAATTAATGACAGGAAAATATTCATTGATTTGTTTCTGGTCAGTCTTTGTAAAATTACATTTTCTTCTCTTTGTACACTAGGCTTTGCTTCCCACGCGTCGCTGGTTTAACACCGTCCTCGACGATTCACACCTTGTGGTCAGCTGTTACCTGTCTGGCCTCACTCACAGAGAGAAGGATGGGCATCTCTTCTGCCAGGTGAGAGCAGCACTGTGACACAGGTGTGATCTCCTGTTTCTCGTGTGTGGGTAAACATGAATAACACACACACGGAGGTCTGCTCAGACCAGGTGAAAAATTTAAAAAGGTCTTTGCCGACATTTCGGAACCGTAAATCCTTCCTCTGGGCCGGATGCACAGTAACACAAGCATTAATATTTCAAGTATGTATTCTCTTTCCATATGTACAATGAACACCTAGTTGAGGAGTAATTAGTTTGTGTATATACATGTGGAATAAAGTGTATAGATATTTTCTCAGGTGAAACGGATTTCTGCTTGGATTCAGGATTATTGCATTACTTTTAGTCAGCCTATAAATCTAATTGGATCTCTAGCGCTTTTTTTATTTGTTTTGTTTTTTTGTAAACTGTGCAGGGCTTAGTTTATATGGAGTTGAAGTGTTTCTTATGTCTACTGTGTTGCCTTTTCTTTCTAGTTGCTGGACATGTTGAAGTTCTATACAGGCTTTGAAATCAATGACCAGACGGGTAACGCTCTGACACAGAAAGAAATGACTACCTTGCACTATGACCGAATCACATCTCTGCAGGTAAAAATGATCAGCTTTAATTCTCTTCGATCTTCTGTCAGTGTTATAAATCACGTTTGGAAGTCACAGAGCAGCATTTCCAAAAATGAATCTTCCTCTTTTGTATAAATGTCATCCTGTGCAGAGAATTATCAGTATTTAAAGTCTTCAGTTCCCAATGATGCTTAAGGACACTTAAATCCTAGTGGTGGCAGTTTCACATGATGTACATTTGTTTTTAATTAACCATTGTGTTACAATTAACTAGCAAGAAAACACAACACAGATTAGCTACTCTAAGTCAATTACAGCAAATCCTGGACTGTACATTTTAGGCAGAGATAATTTAGGCAATTTTTTCCCCTCCACTGTAAAGATATTTGTGTGTCTAATCCTTAATTTTAATAAGTTAATTGGTCGTGTGAATGGTCTCCTATTTTATAATAGATGTCACTTTGTGCAGTTTGTACAGCCAGGACTCATCTCGCCCAAACTGCATGATATAATTTCCTTATACAATAAAAGTCCCAATTCAAATATGAAATGTACTTATTAGTACAAATTAAAACTAAACATAAGTCACAAACTTCACAAACTTTTCCCAAGTGTTACTTCTAATCGCAATATCTAAACATACTCTACATGTAATTGATGTTTTTCCTGTATTTATACAGTTTTGTGTATCATTATTTCAGACATGAAAATGGTATTAATGCTATTTTCTTTCCTCTTGTGTTTCAGCGTGCAGCTTTCGCTCATTTCCCAGAACTTCATAACTTTGCCTTGTCAAACGTAGCGGCAGTGGACACTCGAGAATCGCTCTTAAAACACTTTGGCCCTTTAAGGTAAATAAACTTTTTATTGATCATAATTCAACCTATTGTAAAGGAAACCATTTGTTAGTATTTATATGAAAGAAAAAAACATGACTGCTAACAATTAGAAATACGTTTTTAAGAGCATTAAACAAGGCCCTTTGACATCTCTGTAAGTCACAAGTTATAGCATCTGAACCGAGGGCAGCTCGGGTGAGACCTCTATAGCGTAGTAAGGAATTCAACCGATAGAGTTGATAAATGGAATCAAAATAAGTTTTGAAAGGATTTAATTCTGATTTTGTTACCCAGCTCTTCACTCGTTAGCTGGAATTACACGTGTCTTTGTTTGTCTTTCATTTCCAATGCTTGACTGCTAGTGAATGTCCTGACTGCCTCCTCACTTTCTGTCCTGTGTATCGAGTTAAGATCTGGAGCCTGTGAGAGAATTTTACTGGGTCTGCTGCCATTGATAAGTTCATGCCAACTGTTCAGCCGGCTGCTTGTTAAGATTTTCAAGGGTGTTTAATGTTACAGAACTTGGCTTTCCTCCTAGCCTTTCAATTCAGGATACCTTTGCCGCGAATTGCAGTGGTTACATTGGTGTCTTTTTCACCATACAGCAGGTACCTTCCCTTTTAATGTAAGGTTAAGTGCCTCCCGAACTGGAGTCTGGGCAAAATATTTTCACCTGGATGAATTCATGTTGTGCTTTCTTTAAAGGAGATGCTTTGGCATCTCCTTTAAAGAAAGCATTCCCCTCATATTCTATTGACATTGGCATAATAAGTATTCTGCTCTATGATTTTGTTCCACTATCTGTTTCAGTTGAGGGAATCTATTGAAAATGGTGACAGGAAAAGTGGTCAAAGAAACTTCATAATCGCTGAGTCCTCTGAGAGGTTTTATCATATCTGAAGGCAGCCCTTTCCAGCCGCAAAGTGTCAAACTTGGCCTGGTGTTCCCAGAAATTCCCAGAAATTGAAATATACAATTAAATGAGCTCTTTCTATTTGAGGAAGATGGAAAAAAATGCTCTACGGTGGTTTGTTGGTAATTACGGTTCAGCTCATACATAGATCTGCTAGAGAAGAGATTTATGGGATGTTTGAGTTGAGCCAATCGTTTGTCTAACTTCTTCAGGAAATGTAATCATCCATAAGCAGCCTGCTCTGCTCTTGAGTTTGTAAAGTTTCTTTTCTGTGGTTTTTGGAGATGCCTTTTAATGAACCACTTTTACATGTAGGTTTCTATGGTCCACAAATCAAACTTGATCATGTGTGAAGCAAGTTTGTTCTTGACTGCTGACACTGAATACAAGTGGTCAGAGATGTGCTGTCAAATTATAGTTTTCGTGATTGTGAGCGAGTTTAATGGCAGAAACTGAGCCCGTCGATCTCTCTAATGCAATGTGAAGCTGTCCGCCATGATGGCATTAGCCGGTGATTCAGGCGAGCGTGCGTTGGAAAGAGCATGTGCTTGTAACTCTCGTTCCTGCTGTTTGCATTGCTTGGCAAAAAAAGAATCGCAGAACATCACTGAAGAAAAGCTGTCCAATCAGGACACATTTCATTTGAAGGACTTGTTAAAAATAAAATGTTTAAAAGCAAAGGAAGGTCCTATATATATATATATATATATATATATAAGGTGTGTATATGTATTTGGTGACAAAACCACTGTGTTTAACATCAAGATAATGGACATCAATAACTAGAATAGCAAAGGTGTTTAGTATTTAGTCATTCTAACATGTTTGTTTTATGAAGAGTCCTGTTCTTGACCAATTTTCTTTTTTAATTTCCAGTCCCAACACTCTCCACCGGGTGGCATCCTACCTCTGTCTTTTGCCAGCGCTGCCTGAAGGCCAGGACACAACCTACGAAAAGGAAATGCTGCTTGAACTGCTGGTAAGTCGGAGAAAATGTCATTTTTACTTCAGAGGAAACAATTAGGACAAAACCGTGTGTGTAAGAAAGATGTAGTTGTACTCAGTCATCCACGTGATCCCTAGTTGATATCTTTAAGGAATTAATCAGTTTAATATTATTATCAAGTAAATCTTAAATGTTTTACTTTCATATTTCTATTCTCTTGGTTTTCTTTGTAGTTGTTCCATTTTCTCTGCATTTAATAGCCCTCCACCCCCACTGCTTCTTAAAGCCAGAGAGCAAGATCTTTGCAGACTATTGAGCGGGTGTGTAACGCGTTTCCATCTATCACGGTTGACATATTTAAAATACATCCTCTTATCAATAGCTGGAAAGTTCTGTCTAATTAATTATTATCCACAAACAAATCTTCAGTTTTTTGTGTGACCTTGCCTAGAAATGTTGGAAGAACATCCCATTTTGCATTAGTATTGAACTCCAGAGCTGTATGTTGTGTAATTATGTACTTGGGCCTTTGCACCATATTTATCTGTAGCCCACCATAATTAACCTGCTATTTTGTTGGTGTGGCCTGCCTAAAATGCAGCTTAGAAAGTTAATGGACAGCATCGTTAAAAGTGGGTATTTACACCCTGAGAAATTATCCCTGCCCCTTGATTTACACATCAAACAAAGACCAAGACAGGTGATGTGTAAATCTCATTGTGCTTATTTGCAAAGCCCTGTCTGGTTTAGAAAAGGGATTGTGGAAGGGGATTAATTTTTTATGATTATGGAAATCTAAATGAAAATCGCTGTAAATGAAATGTCTCTAATCTCATGGTGTGTGTGGAAAAAATTCCAATTAAAGTAATGGATCACTTTGAAAGCGGCAGCACATTCTGCACCTGAGCCGTCCTCAAACAGTCGCTGAGGCCGATACGCCGACAACAAAGCTTGGATTTTAGAGCTGTAAACCTTTTTTTTTTTTTTTTTTTTTTCCTTCCCCTTCTTCGTTTGTGTAGCAGAAAAATGCTCAATATATAGCTTATATAGTACATAATTTACAAACCTTTTTTTATTATGATCACAGAAGACTCAGTGAAATGAAGACCATTGCTGTTTGTGTGTGGGTTATTATATGCTATTTGTCACATTTTCTGAAAATACAACTTTTACCAAAAATCAAATGGTGTACAAAGAGCCCTGAGGAACTCCTCCTTTCAGAAGTGATAGTTTTAATTAAATTAAATTCCCAAAATCATGACATCTATTTTATTTCTTAATCGTGCGTTTCATTTTATTTTAAGAGGTTTCGTTTTCTTTCTTATTCACTCATTATTTGTCATTTTCAGGTTTCTCGGCATGAAAGGAGAATTTCCCAGATAGAGCAACTAAACCAGATGCCCCTCTATCCCACCGAAAGGATCATATGGGATGAGAACATCGTCCCCACAGAGTACTATTCTGGCGAAGGTCTGGACCAGCCCTCGATTGCCCTACTCTTCCACTGAATGACTAATATATATATATATATATATATATCTCGATTTAATGCATCTCTTTGTCATGTAACGTTAGCAGACGTACTCGTTACTTTCCATAGTCACAGAAGGTGTCATTTCCTCTGTTTATGATTTTGCAATGGGGTGTATTGACTGAAATATATGCATCAGTATTTCTTTAGATTAATGCATAAATCAATGGCATGTGTAGATGTCTTAGTGCTGATTTATGTATGTATGTGTACATGAGTCTGATGATGCTTCTCAATGCTCTGCTGCAGGATGTCTGGCTCTGCCTAAACTCAACCTGCAGTTTCTAACTCTGCACGACTACCTGCTGAGGAATTTCAACCTGTTCCGCTTGGAGTCGACCTATGAGATCAGACAGGACATAGAGGATGTGGTTAGTCGGATGAAACCATGGTAAATGTTTTAAATAATCCAAATAGAAAACTGGGGGGGTTGCTCTAGTAATCAATGTATTATCTTTGCTGGAAATTACAGCCATTTGCGGAAAATGTCCTAAAATGTACTGGTGTAATTCCTGACAGACCCTTTTTCCTCCGGCTATGACACATTCATTCAATTCTCACAGGCAGTCGGAGTACGGTGGGGTTGTGTTTGGTGGTTGGGCAAGAATGGCACAGACGATCCTGGCCTTTTCAATTGTCGAAGTTTCCAAACCAAACATTGGCGAGAACTGGCCGGCCAGGGTTCGAGCCGATGTCACAATCAATCTGAACGTCCGCGATCAGATCAAGAGCGAATGGGAGGGTGAGTAGATTTTGTTAATTTCTTGTACAGTGATAATGTGTTTTTCCCATTTCATTTTAGTACCTTTAAATAGTAACTGTCTCTGTGTTTAACAACTGAATCACACCAGAAAGAGGTATTCCCTTTTCTGCTTTGGTGAACAATAGATGTTCCTGTCCACAATCATTAAAATCTGTAACATCCCTGAACGTGTTTGGTTCTGTTTAATTGTCAGTGTGTGTGCAAATGCAGATGTCTGTTACCGTGACACAGTCTGTGCTTTGCAGGACTCCGAAAGCATGACGTTTGTTTTCTGATCACGGTGCGACCCACCAAGCCCTACGGCACCCGGTTTGACCGCCGCCAGCCGTTTGTGGAGCAGACGGGCCTGGTGTACGTGCGGGGCTGTGAGATACAGGGCATGCTGGACGAGAAAGGGAGAGTCATTGAAGAAGGTATCCACGCCGTTCAGAGAGAACCCCTTTCAGTTTGCATGTGCTTAAGAGCAATGGAGCATCGAGGTGGATGAATAAGACACTCGCCTAGTTAGCTTTTTAATTGCATACGTGATTGTATCCCAAGAAACGTAGCGGAAAAGAGTTTGTACCGTGGGTGATGCAGAATTTGATTACATTGCCACTGAAGGAGTCTGCTTCTCATACAGAAGAAAGAGGAAGTGGCAAAGTTCCTCTCCCCCCACTACTGTAGAAATCCCAGGTCCAATCTGGATACACTGCCTTCACTGAGGTTAATTTGCTATTGCCCAACGCTTGTCCATTGTTGAATGCTATTACATCAGGGAGCGAATTGTTTTGTGCAAATTATGCCATCCCATCAAATAAGGAAAAATCATAGCGTTTTAAATACTAACTTAATAGAATACAGTACTGCATACATTATGGGAGCTTTTCAATTTGATTCGACGAAGGAAAACAAGAACTATGAATGTCAAAAGGCTTTGCTCAGTCGACACTTTTGAGAAATCTGTATGAATTTCAAAATAACATTATTAGAAGCTTCTTGCGGCCTCCAGTTTTCCGGTGTACATATGACATAACATGCCGGTGCCAGAGCGCTGTCACTGATTGATTTCTAGCATGACCTTGACAAGAGGGAGTGCAGTCAAGACTGTAACATGAAGACGCCTCCTTCGTGACACTGTCGTCTGTGACCGTAACCTTGTCCCTTCATCCAGGGCTGTCTAACAATTTTTCAGAGTTAGAAATCCTGAGGACTCTCGTATTTCACCAACACACGCCCTGCTTTTGGCAGATCTACATGTATGGTTTCTATTGAAGCAATGCGATCGAGAGCCAAATGTGAGGCCTTTACTACAGCAGTAGCCAGCGATATTCATTTCCATTAGACTTATTAATAGATAGTAAAGTGTACTTGTATCTGAGTCATGGTTTCTCTTTGTGCTGGTCGGGAGGGGGAGGGGCTTAGGTGGAACAAGCCAAGACATTTGGGCAGGCTGTTCAGAGCGGTGACTTCTTGATGGGTCTGTGTGTGTTGGGGGGGGAACGTAAAACTAATACATCTTTATATATAGAAATATAAAGTTTCATATTTTTAAACGCATACAGAAATCTTTTTGTGTCTGTTCTTGGTTGAAATGTGTAGTCGACTGCAGAATAAACTTTTTGAATAGTACCCACCAGATCTTGAACATGCCTTTGCTGGATGCTTGTCCTTTTCAGAAAGAAATCGTCCTGTGTGACTTTGCTGCCAGTACATGGCTAACCTTTTCCTATTGATTTTCCAGTTTTATTGCACTCTGTTATTTGTCGCTCTTATTCAGTGTTCTCATTTGGAGTACATGACTGTATGTATGGATCATGTTAATGGGATTTTGTTTACATGGTGCCTATTGCGCATTCTCTGGCTCAGTTCCAGCTGCACTTCGCAACTGACATAACTGAGATGCATGCAGTAACTCGGTACATCTTATTTAAATTAAAGTGCACACGTACAATCATCTCAAGTTGGGTATTGGATATAAAATGTCTTATGGCCACCAAACAATGTTCCAAATTATGTTTACCATGATCTCTTCTTTCATGGAGGTCCTGAGCCCAAACCCAAGCTCAAGGGAGATTCAAGGACTTTCAGGGTCTGGCTGGATGCGAACCAGTATCAGCAAGACATGACCAACACCATCCAGACCGGCTCTGAGGATGTCTATGAAACCTTCAACATCATCATGAGAAGGAAACCCAAGGAGAACAACTTCAAGGTCAGTTGAGAGAGCTGTGTGTTCTGGTTGATATCCAATGCCAAGAAGATGTCTTCAGCTTTGAGTTTGTGATCAGTCATCCTGATTTTCCCCTCAGTTGCCTCCATGTGGCATCGGTCTTGGTGTGGAATGACTTAAATGCTTGAAGTGACATTTCTGCTGCCAATCTGAGCCAAAGTATGAAGACCTGTAGGGCAGTGTCCTTGGGATGGCAGTATTCTTAGAGCATTTCTGCACTCTCTGTATGTGACAGGGTATTGGATTGCAGTTTGAACTTGTGTCCAGCTTGATGGCTTCCTTAATATTCAAGAACCATTTCTCAGGAGGATTATTCAACTTTGCATATGGAGGCTGAGGCAGAAACTATATATACGAGTCCCCCCTCAATCATTTTTATTGGAGACAAAAATAAAACTTTTAATTGGTTTCTTTAGCTCAACAAATGTCTGTATTTGTGACTTTGCCATTTGAATGTGTTGACTATTTGATGACAGCTTGGGTATGTGCTTCAGTTTACTGGCGCTGAAAATATCAAAGGTTATTATTTTAACGCCATGGTTTCAAGTTTAAAAACAGTCACATGTACCTTTTAGCTGAGGAACTACAGATGTTTATTGTCATCAGTAGGTGTAGAGAAGTTCTTCTGTTTTAATATTTTGCATTTTAAACTGAAAGCTCTAAAAATACTCTTGAATTTGACGCTAGGAGATCCAGATTTTTTTTTTTAAACGGACATAAAATCCACACGTTGTCTATATGGCTCCACAGCCCTGTTCCTGACCTTATTGACAGACAAGAGCAGCTTGCGTTTAGCATCTACTGCACAGCACTCTGGGGTAAACAGACTGCCGTGGCAACAGAAGACAAAGGCCTTATCAAAAACACCGCACAGTGGAGCCTAAATATAACATCGGAAAATAATTGATCTTTATCGGATGAGACATCGAGTCCTTCCTCTGGAGATGTCACCCTTTATGTAGATGCTCTTAAATCCTTCTACATCTCATAATGCCCATTTCATTTTGATGTACCATTAAATGTACAATCTGAATGATACCACAATGGCACGCTATTGTTACCGCACATAATGACTCTGTAAAGGGTATTAAATATAGAGTTTTTTTCCCCTCTTCTTCCTGCAGGCTGTTCTAGAGACCATCCGCAACCTGATGAACACGGACTGCGTGGTCCCCGACTGGCTCCATGACATCATCTTGGGCTACGGAGACCAAGGCAGTGCACATTATTCCAAAATGCCCAATCAGATCTCCTCACTGGACTTCAATGACACCTTCCTCTCCATCGATCACCTGAAGGCTTGTTTCCCTGATTACACAATCAAGGTCACTGAAGAGAATCCGACCCTTCAGAAACCGCCCTTCAGGTACGGATCAACAGTTGTTGGACTGAGATGATTAAACACTTGGTGAAAACTAACCGTTTTGACCTGTATGAGTAACCTGGGGATCTGCCTTGACATTTTGCATTTTTAAACTAGTATTGCGGTTATTAACTGTCCACCGTTGTATGAATTATAACCCATCCCATAATTTCCAAAATGAACATCCATACCTTTCTACTCAAACCTAAAATGGTGCTGCATTTCTCCTCCAGGATCAAGTTCCCAGTGGTGTCTATTAAAGGAAAGAAACGCAAAGCTGACGAAGAGGAGGATGAGAGGAAGGAGGAAGACTACACCTTGGTTGTCGAGCCCCACGTTATTCCAAACCGGGGGCCATATCCTTACAACCAGCCCAAACGGTATGAGCACTCCAAACATGCTATTTTTGCATGGTTTACACAGTCACGTATGTGTTTTTGAGTGATTATGGCAAAGACGTTTGGGGTTGATCACAAAAGAGGCTTTATCATGGCTTCACAGATAGTCTACTAAAATTCCATCAACGTCTAAAATATTTCAACCCTGCCATAAATATTCCTCTTCCATTATTGCTGTAACTTGCAGCAGAAATTGACAAATTTCAATCATGACCTGATTTGGAAATACCAGCTCCTCGCTGGCACTCCATTTACTGTGAATGAAAACCTTAAGTATTACTGTGAAGTCTGTAAAATGTTTGGCTCAGACTGTTTACATTTCACACCAGTTAAATGAGATCTTTCTCTCTTGTTGGATCCATTAGCCTACTCTAGTTTGCTTCAACATTTCCATTACCCAATAAAATTGCTTTCATTTTGGTTTATTTGGATTGAAAATGACAAACGAATCCTTCTGCCTTTCCAGTAAAATTGCGCCTGAAGTGGTTAAGGTATTGTTAAACAAGGGAAACTGCAAATATTGTGACATGGTCCATAAATACATGAACACTTCATAATTGTTACCAGGTGTGTTATCCTAGGTGTCTGTTTGGAGGTTTTTGTTTGCTTGTTATTTTGTTTGTCACTTTCCCAGATCTACTTCAGAGATTCTGATACTTGCATTAGATAGTTGTTTGGAGCCAAAATAGCTTATTTGCAGTGTACTTTGAAAACAAATTGAAGTTTTTTGGGCACACCAGTATCTCTGGCCACTGATGAACTCCATTTTCATACATGTTGTAGAGTTACTTGACTGCTGGAGAGCTTTTAAAAATATGTATTTGTTGACCAGATGTTTGCTTTGTTTTGTAAGTCTGGTATTTGATTTGTACTTCCAGATGTCTTGATATTTAGTCCATGCATTTTTCTTCTTCTCCTTTTAACAGCAATACAATTAATTTCACACCTACACAAATTGAAGCTATACGAGCAGGCATGCAGCCAGGGCTAACCATGGTAAGAACTCTTTTATTGCTCAGTACACATTTGTTTAACATGATTGAATTTTGCATTGTATATATTGTTTCATGTCTTCCATTGTCAATATGTAATTGTTGATTTTAATGATTACATGATTATTATGGTTAACTTGAATGTGTTTCCTGGTTGATATTGTCAATCTGGTAAATGAAGCCCCAGTCTAATCAGTGAAATTATGAGTGAAGGACTGAGTTTGTAATTTTGCATTTGGTGGCTAAGTACATTTGATGCAATCTGCGTCAAAATCTGAAAATGATTTGCCTAGCACTTTATTACTAATAACGCGTTGAATGTCTTGTTCACCAACGGTTGTATCTTGCATTTTAATAATTAAACACAAAATACATTGAGTTTGCAGATTAGAAATAGATTTTGCAGCTTCACTCTCCGATACATTGTAAAACAACTTGACATGGACTTGGCTTGTGCTGGTCTCCACTGATTGCCAACATGTGGAATTGTATTTAACAGCAGAGTAAGGATTCACGGGCTCTGTGGTCGTTCATGAACTGACAGACAGATCTGCACAATGTTAGAGGTGTCCACACCTAGTTTGCACCACCACACATAGTTTACGAGTGTGGTGCATCAAGTTATTTATGCCCTGAAGTGGTATATTAACACATTGGTGAAACAGATTTTGTGAAAGAGACCTACAGCTGCATATTCAGCTGATACCCATTTCATACAGTAAAATAAATTTAGAACTCGTTTTTTTATGCTAGAAGACCCTTCAGCACTAAAAGAACCAGCAACTGCAGTTTGATTTTTCTTTTTATTATTCTTTTGTTTTATATAACCATATGCCTTTATATGATAACTGGACATGTTTTTTTTTTTTTAGTATACTCTCTCAGGCAGTGCTAATTCTGTAGGCGCTGGAGAAAGATTGTAAGGGATATGGAGAAATGGATCAGACAGGCTGTGGTTGTCATAGGCATTGTGTACTGATGTGGGGCTTTCATGTTACCTAACATACCTCTTCATTTCATATAGGTTGTGGGGCCTCCAGGTACCGGGAAAACAGATGTGGCTGTGCAGATCATTTCCAATCTCTATCACAATTTCCCCGAACAGAGAACTCTTATAGTAACACATTCAAATCAGGTAATGTTAGGAGAAAACAAGCAGGATACTCCGGCTCCACATGTGTGTTGCCAAATCAAGTTTCAAGAGATTCACCAGGAATGTTTAATTGTCTGTATTAAATCTTAACATTGTGGAAGTTGTGCTATGTATGGAAATGCACTCAGTTCTACATTTCCCATTCCAGCTTTGACGATCAGAGTGGAGAATCTTTCAAAGTTGTCTTAAGTATGCACCCCCCACACTCCCTTCCTTCTTTCTTTGGCACTCTAATTTGGGAATGCCCTCCTTTGCTTTATTTTGAAATGACTTACCAAACTAGGCTCCCATCCCACCTCTGCCCCATGAATACTCATTGTCTGTCCTGCAACAGTAGCATGCCTGGCTGCTCTAAAGTGCCTCTCCCCCTGTCCCTGTCACTCTGCAGGCCCTGAACCAGCTGTTTGAGAAGATCATGGCCCTGGACATTGACGAGAGGCACCTCCTGCGCATGGGCCACGGCGAGGAGGCTCTAGAGACCGAGAAGGATTTCAGCAGGTGAGCCGAGCAGGTGTCCGTGCAGCACCCTCCCTCCACAGAGCGCATAGGCCACAACGTGGGTTGTGCAATACCAGACTAGTGCAATAACATAGGTTCATATTTTTTTGCATCTATTCCATGGTGAGACTCTCAAGGATTCTAGTCGGGTATTGCACTTTTAATTGTGCAATTTGTAAAGGTGTTTATTTTAATTAGAAGGCGGTTAAAAACCACAGTATGTGATTATGATTTGTAATTTCAAACTATAGGATTGCTCAGCGGGGTGCAATAACAGCAGCAGTTAAATGTAAGGATGTTTGCACTGCAATAATTAGTAGCTTCGTTCCCCAACTACACCGTAAACATCAGATTAGTATTATTGAGTTCCCTTGCATGCCGGTATAGTTAATTGTTTTTAATCATATTTTAGATTTTGTAGCACACACCTGCACTGTGCTGCCATCTGCATTATTTATATATAATTATGTTTCTTAGCAGACACCATTATCCAGGGCAACTTACAGTTGTTACACTATATCACATTCTTTGTACATATAATTATCCATTTATATAGCTGGGATTTTCCTGGAGCAATCTAGGCACAGCAGTGCCCCCCACCTGGGATTGAACCCACAAACCTCCACAGGATATATAACCTTCACTTAATATACATTGTTTTATTTATGTCCACCTTTATATAAAATCCATGTTCATTTGAAAATTCATGTAGCAAGAAAATGATAAACGTCTGTGTCAAATTTGTATGATGGGTGTTACGTGGAAGGAAGGCAGACAGATAATGTTGGAGGAGCAACTGTAGAAACTAAAACATAACAGACCGCAGTGAATTTTCATTTGACGGAGTTAAGGAGGATTTTTCTTTGGCAGGAATAAACCCAACTCAGTTTGAAGAGATTTCACAGAAATAGCATATCCTTGAAATAGTTGCATGTTTGCCATCTAATTATCTTCCTATTTCAATAATTATAAGGGTCAATATGTAACAGAAATGCACACAACCCATGCAAATCAAGTTTTCTCCATGACTTTATGTACATCTGTAACCAAGTAGCCCATAGTGATCTAGTATTACACATCCAACACAATGCCCACTATGATGCCAAAGCCTCGTCATCTCTTAGTAATATAAGGTTATGGAATAATTATTTGGTTGATTTACTTGCTTTGTTGTCACTGAAATCAATTTCATTGAGGGAAACCTTTTTGGCGGAACCATTTAAAAGCAATATCTCCTTATCTACTACATTTTTAATGAATATAAATTATACAGCTGTAATTAACTGCTGAAGTAGCAAATTTTTTCCCTGTAACTGTATCGAAAGAAAGATCAGTGCAAAGTAAAACTGGAAAAAAAGGGCTTTCCTTGGGATATAATGTCACAGGTTGAAAATCAGCCTGTAGCTCGAACCTAAACACTGGCAAGTAAAGTATTTTCTTAAAGGAGTTTTTCTTCCCCCTGATGAGCTGTTCTCACTCCCATCCAATAGTCTTGTTACAGTCAAAAGTGCTACAAATGTTGCCCCCGGCCCCAGTTCTGCTATTTTACTTGCCAGTCCCAATAAAGTGAGGCCCATCATGTGTCTGAAGCATTTAGGGAATGAAACCCTGAGACAGATTTCCAGCTTCGGTCCCTCAGAGCCGCCTTAAAAGGTGTGAATGTTCAGTGATCGAGCGTTTCCTGCTCTAATCTGTCCCTAGGTACGGCCGAGTGAACTACGTCTTGGCCCGGAGACTGGAGCTGCTCAGGGAGGTCGGCCGTCTACAGGAGAGTCTCGATGTGCCTGGGGACGTGTCTTACACGTGCGAGACAGCTGGGCATTTCTACTTGTATCAGGTGAGGGATTGCGCCATGCGGGAGGTTGTCCGAAGTCACTTTGAAGTAACTTTGCACCAAAAATGCATTGTTTTAGTATATAGGGTTTTCTGGGGGACTTTGAGAGAAAAAAACAGTCTCATCACAATAATAAGGTAATAATAATTGTTCGTGCTATGGTCTTACAATTGTTTGATGGTCATTTTTTCATGCAGGTGATGTCCCGTTGGGAAGAGTACCTCAGTAAAGTGAAGGTAAAACCCGGAAAGCCAATCGATGTTGCAGACGTCTCCAATCACTTCCCGTTTCATAAATATTTCTCCAACGCGCCTCAGCCGGTTTTCAAAGGGAGAAGCTATGAGGAAGACATGGACATCGCGGAGGGGTGCTACAGACACATTAAGAAAATATTTACGCAGCTTGAGGTAAGGTATTTTTTCCTATATATTTAAGTCTTTACATGTCTGTAATGTTGTGGGAGAGGAATCTTCTAGCCGACAGTAAATCGATGGCTTTAAAAAAAAATACTACGGTTATGGAAATGTGTGGGTGTAACTACGGTTACAAGTCACTGACTGTCTTCTCCTGCGAAAGGCTGTTCAAAAGATCGCTAGCCACATTTGTATTCTCTTTCCTCGGTTTTTCATCAGATTCTGGTGGATTTGCATTATGGTGTTATTATGGACCTGTTATTCTCCTTTTATTTGACCTCACCCTTGTCTCTGGAGATGCAGATGTAAGATTATAGCCTTGGCACATGTACCACATTCCTTACATACTCCAAAGCTCCCTCGTGCAGTCAAGCCTGACCAATCACACAGATGAGATTAACATTATGTCTTTATACTGTGAATATTCAGGCTTTAGGAAGCAGCAAAGAATTTCTGTGGGCTGTGGTCTCTGAAAACAGTTTGGGTAGATAATTGCATCTACGCTATATTGAGATGGACACGAGAGACTTGCTGTATTATGTGTTTTTCCTCCCGGGGCACTGTGTGTGTGTTTTTTTTTTTTTTTTCCTTTTCTGAGACGTGATGTCGAGATCAGAGGGTTGAAGTGTGTGTGGCTAAAAATATATCCTGTTAATACAAGCAGTTGAATGTCATGTAGCTTGTGGAAATTATGATTTTAATAGACCAGAATATCCCTGGCTCTGTATCTTTCTAATTAATTATCATCACGGTTATTAGTATGTTTATTTCAGCAATATACCGTGACAACTATAAGGAGATGGTTCAAATTAAATCAACTTGCAGGAAATTGTATTACATTAGATTTCCCCCACTTAACAATTCTAAAAGGTAAAAAACAGGAAAAATTAGGGTTAAAAAATACGATTCAATCTTTCAGCGGAGAATATGAATGTTAAAACGCATCAGATATTAATATCCCATTGCCCTCCGATTTCCCCAGTTTGAACCTGTTGTCTGACTTCCTGAAATAGCATGCCAGTGGTCTTCGCTCTCAAGAGCTCCATTAGCAGCATCAATCTGAGGAAATGTTTCGACTAATAGAGCCATGATACTGCATAGTACACTATTGCCAAGCTGGTTTTGTTGAAAAGGCAGCTTGGTTTCTAATTCGGGAACCTAACTGTAAGTAAATCTCCACAAAAGTGCACTCTAAGCTCGTATCGAACGCAACGAACACTCTCACTGCCGGGTCGTATAGCAACCAGAACAAGAAATTACATTCTTGCCTTTTACTAGCCAGAAATTGCGGGATTTAGGATTAGCTTAATGAATCTTGAAGCATTTTTTTTTTTTCTTATCAGCAAGTGTTGCAAGGAATTCCCAAAAGGGGATGAATGAAAGATGGTTCGTCTGTCTCTGCCAATAACTATTTGGCAGCAGGCAGCAGTGGCGGTTTATGTAAGGTACCGTAGCGTAAATGTGAAGAATTACATAATACAGAAATTAAAAACCAAGGGATGGACCACTGACAGAGGAGGGTGAAAAACCCTCCTTTTGTCTTTTTAAGAGGATATGAAGGCTGGCATTTTGATTGAATTATCTCTTTCGTAGTATTTTGAAAATGACTTTTTTATGAACCCACTAAATATAAAAAGCATTTGAGCAACCAAGTTTAAATTGGTTGCATGTCTTTTTGTGGTGCTGCCCTGCACATTAGCCTCCTGTTTTGTGATTAACGGTGTGTGCTGGATTGCCTGGATGGATCAGTATTTTCGGCTTCTAATGTGATGTAATATTAAGAATCTTGAAAATTGGCTTGTGACCTTGGGCTTTGTTTTCCATTTCTCATCTGGAGTTGCTTGTGCTATATAGTGTTTGTAAAGTATTTTCCTTCGTTAAACAGGAGAGGAAGGAAAGCTAAATGAATGCGTTTTCACACACCCCCACACACAAAATGCTTCCTTTATGGTTCATAAACAATTAATCGGTAGTAAAAGATATCTGGAGAAAATGTACAACATAGTTTTTACATGTAATCATATACTTGGTTCCTTTGCTTTTGGAAATAGTATAGTTATCCTTTCAGTAAAGCTATAAATGCATAGACCAATGCTAACGATTTTAGATTGACGCACTTTTTTTGTTTTCCTTTATGCTGTATATATCATTTATTTGTATTTCTTGCAGGTCTTGACTGTTAGAATTAAAGCAAATAAAGTGTGGTACCAATGTTTCTATGTGTCTTTCCCTGCAGGAATTCAGAGCATTTGAACTTCTGCGCAGTGGCCTCGACAGGTCCAAGTACCTGCTGGTGAAAGAAGCCAAGATCATAGCCATGACTTGCACACACGCGGCTCTCAAGCGACATGACCTAGTTGAGCTGGGGTTTAAGGTGAGGCCCTTGAGGCAAATTATGTGATGTTTATTTAGCTGCTCTTGTGTACGAAGAGCTTATTATTATTATTTATTTTTCTTTTTAGGAAATGGGGTTATTGACTCACTGAGTGCTGTGCTAAATAACTGTACACTGTCAGCCCTCCCCTTTTGGCCCGAGTGTATATCAGAAGCATTCGGAGACACAGAGCTGTTTTGAGCTGATAACAATGATGCTCCACATAGTATGTGTGCTGTAAAATTAGGTATTTGTGCCTAAATTGACTATTTATCCATGACATTTAGCATATATATTTCAGCATACAGCATTTCCAGCAAATGTTTTGAACACCCGGTGTTAAAACGACCTAACTGAAGACACAAACTCCAGCGAATTAAATAAAGGAAATAAGGGGATTGATTTCTAAGGGGATGTTGAAATAATTTGAATATTGTCCTGCTAGTTAGCGAGGATCTCTGTATTCAATGGTGCCATTCAAGACTGGCCCAAAACAACAGTTTGAAGAGATTGATTTGCTTGTGCGTGCAGGAACATGCTGATTTATACATATTTTTTACAGTATGATAACATCTTGATGGAGGAGGCAGCGCAAATCCTAGAGATTGAAACTTTCATTCCACTCCTGCTGCAGGTAAGCAAGATGCCAGTATCCGCAGTGCCCATCCAGCACCAGCTTTCGGTTTCTTGCCCCAGCTCTTGTAGCTTCTAGATATGCAGATTTCTATAGACTGATTGATTGAGCTTAATCCCAGCACATTGTAGCTAACGTGTGATGAGAGCCATGAATATTCAACAGGTGACCAAGGAAGTCGTTTACATTTCAGTTGTTTTACTTGCATTTGTGATTAGCTAATTTTGCACACGCAATTGTCGTATGATTAATAATTATTAGCCTATATACTTAACCCGGGCAGTTTCCATTATTGTTTCTGCCTGTACTTGTAAACACATAAATGATTGATTTTGTTTATGTATTTAAGTCTGATTTTGACAGTAATGTACTCTGAGATCACTCTTCTGATGAGATATTAACCATATGCACCTTTTCAATTTGGATTATTTGCAGTGGCAAACTTATTTTGGAGGATTAAAAATAATATATAAAGAAATTGTGTACTGTATGATTTTAATAGTATGTGACAAATGTCATGTTCACTAAAATATATATAAAATGGAGAAGCATACTCTTTCAACAGTACTTTTAAAGGGTCTTTGTCATTTTAGCTGTTGTTAATTTCTTAGCTGCCAATGAAAGTCATACAGATTTCCTCCAGGATGTTTTAAAAATGGAGAAGTAGCAGCTTGTGAAGCGTGTTCACACTGTAAAAGTGGGGATTTCTAGTGCTGGAATATGAACTAATACTTTCATCATTCTGCTGTATTCATCTTTTACAATGGTCTGTTGTGGACCATTTCACAATATAGGTTTCTAAAAACGTTTTTTGCAAGCATAACACATTTACCTTCACCTCCCGCTCAATCCCTTTTGATGTTTTATGGTCTATATTGGCGATGTTAATGTGATGGTTTTGCTCTGCTGTAGAACCCGGAGGATGGCTTCAGCAGACTGAAGCGCTGGATAATGATAGGAGACCACCATCAGCTGCCTCCTGTCATTAAAAACATGGCCTTCCAGAAATACTCCAACATGGAGCAGTCCCTCTTCACACGCTTTGTGCGCCTGGGGGTGCCCACTGTGGACCTGGACGCCCAGGGAAGAGCCAGAGCCAGGTAAAGTGGCCGGAGGTCAAGGTGCTGTCTGCTGTAACTCTTGTAGAATTGGAGCCAAAACAAGAATGCAGCATTTTACTGGTTCTAGCAGCATTTCACTGTTTTAGGTTCTACAAAAGTATTGGGTTAATGTTTTTAAATTTAAATCACTAATAAAGCACTGTGTGGCTGACGCATTATTTCCAAAATTAGAAATATTAACAAGGTACAACTGGGCAAATACTTTAAGACAACTGTGACTCATAAAGTAACATCCAGTTCTTGTGTTTTAAAATAAAAATGCTACCATTTGATACATTTCTTATCAAGATTAACGAAGCACTGACCCTTCTCTGACTGTACTGCCTCCCTTCCCCACTTCAGTCTGTGCAACTTATACAACTGGCGCTACAAGCGTCTGGGGAACCTGCCTCACGTGCAGCAGCTGCCCGAGTTCCGCGCGGCCAACGCCGGTCTGTCCTACGACTTCCAGCTCATCAACGTGGAAGATTTCAATGGTGTCGGAGAGTCTGAGCCCAATCCCTACTTCTACCAGGTACAGTACAGACCCAGCACTGGTGTAGAATGATTAGATATAACAAATGTCAACCTAGCTATAGAACACCAATACATGTATTTAGACTCTATAAACATTTCTTCTTAACGTAATTGGTTCCCTTTGATTTCTTTTCTTTAAAATGTAATTCAGAAAATAGTATTTGTTTATCTGATGTTTAGGTAGTAATACAAGAGTTAACTGCATTGGAAATATACAAAACTTTCTTAAAAACACAGCTTCCTGCACACTGATGCCCACACACAAGACAACATGCTCCTGAAGCCAATTAGGCTGTGGTAGTGTCAGAAGGAATGAGATTTTTTATGGTAAAGGGGCTGCAACCTCTCCTATTTTTTCATTTGCTGGTTTTTAAGATCCTCTTTTGAAGGCGTGCTTGTGATGAGATCATGTGTTGCAGTGTGCAGATCATATGAGATTGGTTATGACGCTTGTTCCAGTTTTCAGGCGCTCGAGAAACAGTTGTGCTTCTCAGAATCCCTCTCCCCTCAGAAAGATTAGTATTTACTAGCGCTGAAGACAGAGCAGGCTTTATTCTGCCTGGCAACTGAGGAGCAGCGCTGTAGTGAACACTGTAATACTGTAGAACAGCTGACACAATAGGTATTTTTTTGTAACCTGGCCATAGCTCGTCAAACTCTTAATTTATTCCTGTGTCCTTCAGTCCGAGGAATGCAAGGAATGTCTTGGCTTCTCTGGATATAAGTTTCTAATCCATTTTAAATAAAGTGCTATAGTACATGTCAGATGGTTTTTTTTTTTTAATAAGAGTGTATTCACCCAGGGTTATTCTCCAGTGATTTGCTTATATTATGCTGAAGTTATATAGATATATTTATTTTGCAAGGTTTTTTTTTTTTTTTTCCCTTCCCTTTATTGCTAATCTATATTTAGGACTGTGCCCCTAGATACACCAGTCCTAAAGCCTAAGTTTTGACAAGTGTCCGTTCTTTCAAAGCTAGGCACACTTTAACCCCTTTCATTTTGGAAATAGACTTTTCCCCTTCCTAATGCATAGAAAACACATGCCAGTCCGCAGCCATTGCAGTCAACGTGAAGTGATGATTTAAGACTGGGAGTTGCCATGGTTACTGGGATCTCCGAGTTGCACATTAGATCAGATTTGTATTACGAAACATGAAACAAAACCAAAAGCCATTGAAATGTCAGCCGAAATGTTTCTATGCCATTATTTCAAAAGATTGGCAGTGTAGAAATATTCGTGGCTATACTACCGCGCACTGAGTAATTACAGGTTTAATTTCTGACTGTACACACTATTCGTCTGGACCTTAAAAGTCCCAGGGATAAATGTTCTTTCAGCTAGCTAGGTTTCCAATTATATGTATTTTCCTTCCAGCAAGTCATAACCTTAGCTTTTAAAAGAGATTGTAATGTTTTGTGTTATTCTTACTGCTACATTTTTATGTAATACCAATATTTTGTATAACATTACAGTACATTATTCAGGAGGTAAAAATTAGACTCGTAAATTTACTCACTAATTACCTTAATTCCTTCAGCTTTTTGATATGGCAGTTAACTTGGCAGCTAAAACAGAAATGCTTTCTATAAATTATTACTAAATGCACTAATGAGACGCTGACTTGCATTTAATTGAAAAACCATGAATAATACATTGTGTTGCTCTTTTATTGTGAAGCTGCACCAACAGAACCAGCTTAAGATGGGGATCGTTTTGAATTTGTGCACCTCAAATGTTTGGAGACCTTGCGTTGGCTGGATGGTGCATTAAAATACTGAAGACGCTGAGATGTAAATTAAAAGAAAGGAAGTACCTTGCAGATTTTTATGCATGGGAGTTATAGATTATTCAACCAAAGTAAATAGTCTAGAAAAACAAAAACAGCTTTCACTAAATAAATCATTAAAGTAAATGCACATCTGCCATTGGCACACTTTCAATTTCATTACAGTTCTTGTGCAAGTATTTGTCAAGTTAAAGACATTCAAATGGAAAGAATGTAAAACCCAGAATAAATTTAAACATTTTTTCTTATACAGTGAGGGGAAAAAAGTATTTGATCCCCTGCTGATTTTGTATGTTTGCCCACTGACAAAGAAATGATCAGTCTATAATTTTAATGGTAGGTGTATTTTAACAGTGAGAGACAGAATAACAACAACAAAAATCCAGAAAAACGCATTTCAAAAAAGTTATAACTTGATTTGCATGTTAATGAGTGAAATAAGTATTTGATCCCCTATCAATCAGCAAGATTTCTGGCTCCCAGGTGTCTTTTATACAGGTAACGAGCTGAGATTAGGAGCACTCTCTTAAAGGGACTGCTCCTAATCTCAGCTCGTTACCTGTATAAAAGACACCTGTCCACAGAAGCAATCAATCAATCAGATTCCAAACTCTCCACCATGGCCAAGACCAAAGAGCTGTCCAAGGTTGTCAGGGACAAGATTGTAGACCTACACAAGGCTGGAATGGGCTACAAGACCATCGCCAAGCAGCTTGGTGAGAAGGTGACAACAGTTGGTGCGAGTGGCCTAGCCAGTCTCCAGACCTTAATCCCATAGAAAATCTGTGGAGGGAGCTGAAGGTTCGAGTTGCCAAACGTCAGCCTCGAAACCTTAATGACTTGGAGAGGATCTGCAAAGAGGAGTGGGACAAAATCCCTCCTGAGATGTGTGCAAACCTGGTGGCCAACTACAAGAAACGTCTGACCTCTGTGATTGCCAACAAGGGTTTTGCCACCAAGTACTAAGTTGAAGGGGTCAAATACGTATTTCCTTCATTAACATGCAAATCAATTTATAACTTTTCTGAAATGCGTTTTTCTGGATTTTTTTGTTGTTATTCTGTCTCTCACTGTTAAAATACACCTACCATTAAAATTATAGACTGATCATTTCTTTGTCAGTGGGCAAACGTACAAAATCAGCAGGGGATCAAATACTTTTTTCCCCTCACTATGTATTGCACAGATTGTATTCACAGTTTTCATTATTTCACAAATGAATGGATGTGAATATATTCCAGTAATGGGATCTGAAATCAATCTGCTCCATTGCTCATAGAATGACTAACTACATGAATGATCCCAAGGTCTATATGAATGACTGTGTTCCTACATCATTCAGTACGTTTTACCCACATATTCACACAGCTAAAAAGGTAGATCGGGATGCATTGGTGTAGCTACTTACTCAAGCCCCTCATTCCTTGAAATATGTGTCCGATTATGATATGCCCTCACAGTTAAACCCTCTTCAGTAATGCCGTACACATGGGGGTCATGTGTTTGCAATTCCTGTTAAATTTACTGTACAAAACCATATGCTACACATTCCCCTCACATGGCTTAGAATTGCATTAATAACCAAGACAGAGGTGCCCTCATGTTTACATGTGTTCTCGTGTTTTGTTTTCTGGGCATAATTAATGCTTTCCAAATCACTGCCCTTCTTGGGCAACCACCACTGTATAGCTGTTGAGTAAATATAAATTAGTTAAAGTGATTGAACACACACAGACAAGAGCTGTGTTTGTGAGGAATTCTTATGACCAGTTGACAGGTGAATCTGTTTCTGTTATCTGTTTCCAGACCCTTAGTTGGCGGGGGGGTGTGCTGCAAATCATATTGCATGTAATATTTATTCCTGTTATACCACGTGATATTTCATAGACCTACAGATGAAGACCGTGACATTGATGAGCAAAAAGTTTCAGCTTGGAGCCATTAGGAAAGAACAGTGTTAGAATTAAGTGCTTCTTTAGTATATCTCCTATTCATTGTTTGTTGCTATATAAATTAACAAGCGTATCATGATGTGTTGTTCAGCTTTCCGTTTGGCCATCAAGTATATTTTTTATTATTGATAGAAAATAAAGAAGCAGCAGAAAGGTAGTCCTGTCCATCTTGGTTCAAACAAAGGACAGCTTAAATTCAGAACAATCCTTTAGGCAAAGTTCTGCATAGTAACCCTTTCTCTGTTTTTGTTTTTGTTATTATTATTTTTTTATAATCTTTGTTCTCACACAGTTGCAGTAAATATAAAAACCAAGACTGGTACCTTGGGTGTCTTGTTTGGTGGCTGTATTTTCAGGATTTCCGGCGTTCTGTATTATATCGCTCTGAAAGTGTGTTTTAAATTTTTTGCTGTAAAAACTAATAATATCCATTGTATTCAGTGTATATAGCTTTGTAAGCAGCTGTTAATGTTTCTTGAATGTTGCTTTGTTAGACAATTTTTTAAATTTCACATTTTTCAAACCTTGCACAGTCCCATAATATGACCCATTCAGGAAGTAGTATTGTATATTTATTTATTTTCTTCCCCGTTTCCCACATTTGGAATGTCGTGTTCTGAAAGCCTCGGAACCACAGAAAGTGTTAAGTTTCCTCTCTGTTAATCTTGTAAAAAACAAGGGGTTCTCATGCTGTTAAAATGCAAAGGTTTCAACACAACAGCCTTGAGCAACATGTCAGTACAAACTGATAGAATCATACCTGACGGGAAAGCCTTGGTTTTACAAGGGCGCCAGTTGGTACGGTATAAATTCGGATTTCAGTTGGATTTCTCATTTGAAATGTAGATGTTTTCCATGCCCTTCTGTCTTTGCTTCCAAAAATGCTTTTAATTAATTCTGTTTGTTGTTGAAGAAATGTGCATATCTGCCAAAAACTATTGTGCAAATTATTTGAATCTTAATTTCTAAACCAGTGTATGAATATTATAAGATACTGTACTTCTTGCTTCATTTTGTTTACAGACTTTAAATCAAAAACAAACCCACACACAAATCTGGCATCTAAAAGTGTATTTTGTTAGTTTTATTTACATTTTGCTTTTTAATATATTTTTCCTAATGTACTGGTGTAACTCAAATCATATTTCACATTTCAGAACAAAGTATTAAACCAGTTCTAAGCTGATACCTACTTGGTACTAGTTAGGCCAATGACATTTTATTTGAGAGTATTGATATATATGAAAAATACAATCTGCTGAGATGCATTTTGGCTTTGTTAATTGTCGCAAATCTTGGGCTGATCTCTCTGATCCTCGTACGAAACCAGAGGGAAAGTGCACCACAGGAGTCTAAGAGTGGCTTATAGGATAGAATCTATAAGCATAAGTGGGCACTATATCAGACTTCACTTATATCATAAAATATCATTGCGAGACCTCTGTGATTATTTTTTAAACTAATTTTGTAGAAATACAGAGTATTTCTTTAGAGTTACACGGTAAGGGAAGCCAGCAAAGGTATGAATAAAATGCAAAATAGTGCTAAAGACTTCACCCTTCATTCACATAGTTTTAAATATACATTGAAATCTGTTAAAATATTTAAATGACATTTCTTTATACTTACTCGTTCTGAGTTATATGTATACATATATTTATTCATGAAGGGGACTGACTAGCAGGTACAGCAGGACAACAAGAATGAGGGCAACATTGCAAGGTAGTGGCACAGAACCTGCACAATGGAGGGTAGGCCGGTATTGGGCTTTTACTTCTGTGTGGTTTGAGTGATTGACTCGTGTCTGTTTTTTTACCCATGTGTTTGAACGCAGAACCTGGCCGAGGCAGAGTACGCTGTGGCTCTGTTCATGTACATGCGCTTGCTGGGCTACCCGGCCGAGAAAATCAGCATCCTGACCACCTACAATGGGCAGAAGCACCTCATCCGCGATGTGATCAACCAGAGGTGTGGGAGCAGCACTTTCATCGGACACCCGAGCAAAGTAAGGTCCTTGCTAAGTTTTGGGTTTGTTACGTGTGTGAGTAGAGGAGATGTGTTCCTTTTTAAGTATTTGGAGCTCAAAGAAAGAGCATTTACAAATGGAACTCTTCTTTGTATGTGATTCTTGCACGCATGCCCGTGACTAGTGCAATAAACACATGTCCGTGTCCAACCAGTGTGATGATGGAAAGCCTCATACAGCTAAGGCTGAAAAGCCGAACAAGTTTTTCTGTATATGCTTGTAGCTTCCATGCGTAATCAGATTGTAGCGATCACACGCTACTCTCGGAGGAAGTGGCAAATATTTACGCTACCATTCCCACAATAATGTGTAACATTATATAATCCTGAGTGTGTGTGTATTAGGGCTGGGCAGAAAGCAATCAAACCTTTTTCTCAACTGCAGTTCATTTCACAAGTATTTTATTTTAATTTATTTATCAACCCCCACACCCATTCATTGATTTTAAGTGCATCATCTCTGTTAAACTGTAAGTAACATATTTGTACCAGTTTGGGGGGTTCACTCGACACAACAGGTTGTCTGTCCTGTGAAATTAGCCATGTGCCCTCAAAAGTATAATCCAGCAAATCAAGTGATGCCTTTATGGATCTTCAGTAGGCTTTCTGAAGGATGGGATCATCTTTTAGATGTGGTGTTGACCTCTTCTAGGTGACAGCTTGTTTGATTCTGCAGAGAAGGCTACTTGCAAACTGCTGAGCTTGAAAAAGGTCATCCTCAAATGCAATGGGTATACATCATTTGACAGTGTGTCAAAACGACTAAAGCAAAAAGAAATGTCACAAAGTCCAGAGCAAGCCCTGCTTTAAAATAACAGGTACCTATGTTAAAAATCAAAAGAATGTATGAAAATAGATTTAACATTATTAAAAAAATTCTTAAAACTATTTTACATATGTGTGTGTATATGTGTGTGTATGTGTATGTATATGTATATATATATATATATATACACATACATACATACATACATACAGTGAGGGGAAAAAAGTATTTGATCCCCTGCTGATTTTGTACGTTTGCCCACTGACAAAGAAATGATCAGTCTATAATTTTAATGGTAGGTGTATTTTAACAGTGAGAGACAGAATAACAACAAAAAAATCCAGAAAAACGCATTTCAGAAAAGTTATAAATTGATTTGCATGTTAATGAGGGAAATAAGTATTTGACCCCTTCGACTTAGTACTTGGTGGCAAAACCCTTGTTGGCAATCACAGAGGTCAGACGTTTCTTGTAGTTGGCCACCAGGTTTGCACACATCTCAGGAGGGATTTTGTCCCACTCCTCTTTGCAGATCCTCTCCAAGTCATTAAGGTTTCGAGGCTGACGTTTGGCAACTCGAACCTTCAGCTCCCTCCACAGATTTTCTATGGGATTAAGGTCTGGAGACTGGCTAGGCCACTCCAGGACCTTAATGTGCTTCTTCTTGAGCCACTCCTTTGTTGCCTTGGCTGTGTGTTTTGGGTCATTGTCATGCTGGAATACCCATCCACGACCAATTTTCAATGCCCTGGCTGAGGGAAGGAGGTTCTCACCCAAGATTTGACGGTACATGGCGGTGCAGTTGTCCTGTCCCCTTAGCAGAAAAACACCCCCAAAGCATAATGTTTTCACCTCCATGTTTACCAATTGTTTTCTTGGTGACTATGGTCCCAGCTGCCTTGAGATCATTAACAAGATCCTCCCGTGTAGTTCTGGGCTGATTCCTCACCGTTCTCATGATCATTGAAACTCCACGAGGTGAGATCTTGCATGGAGCCCCAGACCGAGGGAGACTGACAGTTATTTTGTGTTTCTTCCATTTGCGAATAATCGCACCAACTGTTGTCACCTTCTCACCAAGCTGCTTGGCGATGGTCTTGTAGCCCATTCCAGCCTTGTGTAGGTCTACAATCTTGTCCCTGACATCCTTGGACAGCTCTTTGGTCTTGGCCATGGTGGAGAGTTTGAGAGAGTACTTTAAGAGAGTGCTCCTAATCTCAGCTCGTTACCTGTATAAAAGACAGCTGGGAGCCAGAAATCTTGCTGACTGATAGGGGATCAAATACTTATTTCCCTCATTAACATGCAAATCAATTTATAACTTTTTTGAAATGTGTTTTTCTGGATATTTTTGTTGTTGTTCTGTCTCACTGTTACATTTTTTTTGTCAGTGGGCAAACGTACAAAATCAGCAGGGGATCAAATACTTTTTTCCCTCATTGTATATATAAAAAATAGCTGGCGTTACAATAGTTTTAATAAATCTTAAATGCGGGGTGCCTTATCCCAGGGATTTTATATAGAACAATTATCCGGTTAAGGAAGGACAGCAGCTCCCATCTAAAAACAGTCCATATTCACCGATGTCTCAAAAATTATTTATTAGAGAATAAGTGAACATTCAATTAAATTTAAAGACGGATCGCAAATTATTTATTTGGCTTTGCCAAACCAACATTTATTCAAGTATCTGCAAAAACAAAACAACAGCAGACAGTAAATATCTCTGCATATGTGCATTTCTCCCGCTTATCCATTTTTATGTTACTAAACATTTTAATTAAATACCTATACTGTGTTTCAGCTGTAAACTCCTTAAAATGAATAATAAATACTTTATTCTCCAGCTGCTTCACCTGCAGTTTATGCGATAGGCTATATTTAATATAGCTGACAATCTGGGCTTTGTAATAACATTAGTCATTGTGTAAGAGTTATAATCATGTTGATTCCTGAAACGTGATTTTCTACACATCTTATATTCATATATTATTGTCTTTTTTTTTTTTTTTTTTTTTTAGCAGATTTGCACCTGCTATAGCTCTAGTCTATTTATCCTCTGATCAGCTTGCCTTTGGAATTCAATCTTGGATCACTTTGAAAACCCAGGTCTCTGGATCAATGTCTTGATCTGTTTGATGTGAATTATTTTCTACTATAGGGCACTGTAGTGTTGAAAAGGTTGTTTTCTGTATTTCTGTATTGAGCCATTTCAAAGTGCTTCACATTGCTAGGGTAGTTTCAGTCGAAAATTTGTGTAATTGTTACACCTTATTAGTGAGCAAACATTTGAAGAGCTTTGTGGCAAAATGTGATAAAAGCCAATTCCACACATAATTCAAGTTATTGCTATGGATATACTTCTAGAAGGCACCTTTTTCACATCGTAAACACGGTTTAATCTAAAACGAGTTATATGTGTTGTATATCCATTTTAACCAATCAGCATCGCACTCGTTTTCAAAATAGCACTGATCTCTGAAACGGTGAACATTCACACGATCACAATCATTCAGACATGTTGATGAAATATCAGACAATATCACAAATTACAATAACCTGAATAAAAGAGTGGAGGAACTCCGATCAGGCTCTGTGGCATGTATGAAAATGCTGAGCAGGCCCAGTTGACCTTGATTTTGGATCAAGATGGCAAAAGGAAATTATCTAAGTGACTTTGAAAGAGGGGTCATTATTGGGGCACGAATGGCAGGAGTTCAGTCACACTAAGACTGCTCAACTGGCTAGTGTTCTCCACAAGTGGGCGAGTGCAAGTGTAGCGACGCCGAGAGAACGGTACAGGCCTGACTGCTTGACCCTACAGTGAGGGGGTCCGGAGCCTCTGTTATGCTGTGGGGGGCATTTTCCTGGCATGGTTTGGGTCCACTTGTCCCCTTAGAGGGAAGGGTCGCTGCAAATCATTACAAAGATATTCTGAGTGATCACCTTTATCCTGTGGTGAAACATTTCTATCCTGATGGGAGTGGTCTCTTCCAGGATGACAATGCCACATCCACAGGGCATGAGGGCTCACTGAAGGGTTTGATGAGTATGAACATTGTGTGAATCATATGCTATGGCCTTCGCAGTCACCAGATCTCAACCCAATTGAACACCTATGGGTGATTTTGGACCGACGTGTTAGACAGCTCTCCTTAAAACACCAAATGAAGGAATATCTTTTGGCAGAATGATGCGCCATCCCTCCAGTAGAGTCCAGAGACTCGTAGAATCTGTGCCAAGAGCATTGAAGCTGTTCTGGCAGCTTGTGGTGCCCAATCTTTACTGAGACACTTTTTTCCTATAATTTGTCACCCGTATGTATGTGTGTGTGTGTGTGTGTGTGTATATATATATATACGAGTTAGTGTTTGCTTGGAGATCATGTGACAATGCTTTGATAAAAGTAAGTAACTTGTACTCAGAGTACTTTTTAAATGAGCTACTTTTTACTTTTACTTGAGTAGTTTTTATACCAGTACTTTTATTTCTACTTGAGTAGGGTTTTCAGAACTCTTTACACCTCTGCATATCAGTGTCTTATGCTTCCTTAAATGGAGCCGGTAAGGTCAGTCCATTGTATTCTTTTACAAAACAAAGGAGAACTAGAGGCCATAACTCAGTAAAGCATTTGTCAGAAAGCAGTTGCACCCCTCCACCCCCACCGTCCGTGTAATTTCCTCAAAGCATGATGTAATTGTCAAGAGGGACCCATACAGGGTTTCTGGGAATATGCAAAACTCACATTTGCACATCTCACCTTGTATTAAAAAAAAAAAAAGCTTTGTTTTTCTATAATTGTGAAATTTGCATATATTTTCATTTTAATTAATGACTGCCGTGGCACTGTAAGTTTTTGTATGCAGATACTTTTGCATGTTTTGGGGGGGGGATTTTGTGAATAGAACTATTCTGTGCATTTTACATGAGAGAAAATGAAAATATCCGATTTAAATGTGGGAAATATGGACTAGCAAGCAAATTAAAGCAGTAGATTTAGTAAAACATGAAGAAATGAACACACACACAAGTACGTAAAGGCTTCTGATGGGGGTACCTCCTGTGGTGTAAAGACTGGGATGAACAGGATCTTTGGCGCACGTTGAAAAATGGGACAATTAAGAATTCTCAGTCGTGCACTACCTCAGGCATATGCAGATTATAAATTAAGCACAGACACAGTTGTTGCACATGCTGAGATCCTCCTATAAATATTTAAAGTTGGAGGCCATCTGCTGCAATACAACTTCTCAGCTGAGCAACGCAGTGAAGTTGTCTGTCTTTACCAGGATAAAAGCAAAGAAAAAAACTTTGAGTCCATGTGTGATGCTACAGTTAAATTTAGTTAGGTCTGTTGTGTGTTGAGCATTGTCTATGAAGAAAATAAGTTGATAAAGCAGTAAATTAGTATAAATTTAAAGTGTGTTGTTTTTCATCTTAATGTAAAATCTTAATTAAAGCATTGTGAACTCTGTAAACTAAGTAAAAAATTTTAGCCATTTTACAACACAACAAATTACAATTTATGTTAATTGTGCATTCTTCAAACAAGCATTTCCAAAAACCAGGTGATCGTGTGCAAGTGCCCTGGCTCAAAAAGTTTAAATGGGATTTGATTTGCAAATGCATGGGTTATAAAGTGGAATAGCTGGCCAATAATTATATTTTTTACATTCTCAATTTGGTTAATACTGTATTACAAATGTATGTCCACATTAGAAAGAGAAAATGACTTTATACTGCCAATTCTTTCTTTACAACTTCCACAGTATAATTTTTTTAGTGTATATATAACTCAATGTAAGCGACAATATAAGAATCATAACGGGTGGGGAATAAACTAGAAATCGTCTACAAATACATGATCTGAATTCAGAAAATCTTGTTCAGGAACCGCCAGTGTGTTGCATTGCCCCGTGGAAGCAGTGATGTTCGTACTGAATAGAATATTATAGAGATGACAAAGTAAACCTGGGTATTAGAGCTCTTCAGTTCCTGTTCTCTCAGCATATTGTCAAATGAATATTAATGAGCTGTTCCACTAATATTGGGACCTTGTGTGTTCCTGGTAGATGTCCCTTAGTCTATGACCACAGTGGCTGTGAAAGGTACACCGAATAACACAGCTGGGAAATGATTAATGGTCAGCCTCATTCTAGGCAGTACAATTATTTATCGAAAAATGCAAAATAAAGTGAAATACATTGAAGCTGTCCATTTTACTTTCATTCCTTTGTTTGGACAGTATTGGACACAATTGCTGCACCATAAGATGATTCCCTAAAGGCATTTTTCCTAAAGCTGTCAGTAAACCAAAGACTAAATTAATCTGAGAGCCATGTATCTTTATGGAGTTTCCTTGCGGACATAAACCGGGTGATTCGAGGGCCCTTTCTGTGGAAATGTGTGAGGGGAGTGCTGTGCTATTCTTACTGACGGAGAGATGCCCTGTGTCTGTGCAGGAGGGCATATTGCTTCTCGTGGTGCCGCACCTGTTCTGTACATCAACAGGGGATTGCAGTTGCAGATATCTCTCTATTCTATTTATTTATACTCTCAGCAATCTGCTCGCTACTGCTGGGACTCGACATCAATGAATATCACTGATATTCATACATGATATTCACTGAAGATGGATAGCAAGTGTTTATTGCAGCATTTTGTATTCATTTTTGTCCAGTTTTAAGAAGCTTACTTATCAAAGACCCTTATGTTATCAACCCATGCTTTGCAGTTTGTTCCACCCTTCTAAACTCTTTGTGTAAAGAACTGATACCATCTTATAAAACAAAGAAATCAACGCCATTGGGTTGGTGAGTGGGTTAAAGTTTGTAAAGAATGACTACTCAAAGGTTTAATTTTAAATCGCTATTAGTCAGATTAGTTCCACTAACAAGAGTCTGCAGATGAGCTGTTGAGACTGGATTTGCAAACTAGAAAGCCTGTCAGATTATGTGATTTTCTTGTGAAAAGTGCAGTGCTTTTATTTTGTTTGAGGTTTTATAAATGATTCTTAACTGGTGAGGAAGCTCAAGAGAGATGCCTGCGTTGTGGAATAGATGACGGAAAGCAGGTAAATATCCAGCAAGATCCCTCTGCTTTAATGGGGGTTAGCAAATGTGGTTTGCGGTGATAAGTAATTACAAACAAAGTGGCTGGCCAAGGAGTTGGAGAATACAGTCTTCAACATTTTAACTAAAGCCCCTTTGCTAAGACTAGCAATGCACTTTGGGTTTCAGCAGTGCTCAATTATTTATGTCTTCTTGTAGGTGACAACAGTTGACAGATTCCAGGGTCAGCAGAACGATTACATCATCCTGTCTCTGGTCCGAACTAAAGCTGTGGGACATCTTAGGTAAGCATGTTTTTTTCCCCCCTTTTTTATATATATATATATATATATATGACATGGAAAAGAAAAGCTGTAGATCGAAGCAAGAGGAAACATCTTGGGAGACCTTCATCCAGCAGAGGATCGATATGGGCTGATGGTGATGAGTATGATATATAGAGCTATTATATTTTATTTGTTTTGCCTTATGGCCAACTATGTATCCATATGTCCTTATATAAATATCCTTAAAAGGATATATTATATATATATAATATATCCTTTTAGTATATATTCCTAATGACTGCTTTACCATCATACATATTGCTAATCTGTTGAGTGCAGTAAGTATATTCATTGTGCATTAAGAATTCTCTGTGCAATACAACCGTGTATTTGTGCTATGCTTTTATATGCTTTATTTCTGACATTGAAGCTTTTGTGTGTAGCATTTGTTTAACTACTGTCCAATGTAAGTCTGGATCTGTGGAAATTATGGAATTCGGAGCTGCCTCAAAAATGACCAGATACTACTTATGTTAACAAAGTAATACGAGAAATTACGTACTGAAGACATACATTGTAGGATGCTAATCTGTCAGCAATAGCAGTTACTCCCCATGAAAAGGCTCTTCTGTGTGTAAAAACTACTCCCTTGTTCGCATTACTATCTCAGCATTGGGGCATTTTATCTGCTTTTCAAATCTAGAGGGAATGCTGCCACTGTCTTGCTTGTGCGCGTACACACACACACACACACACACACACACGTTACATCACATTATGCTCCTTTTCATCACTCCATCTCGGTGCAGTTGCCACCGTTGTGGCAGCCAGGGATGGCATGCATGACTGGGCAATGTGATGACCGGTGCTGTGGCGGGCACATGGGGAAGGGAACTACAATTCTCCTCCGCTCCTATCTGTAGAGGAAGGCCCTGTCTGCCAGCCGCTGGGCATTAATCTCAACCAGCGTCTGTGGTGGCACGTGCTCGGGCCGGGCTCTCTGGGCTGTTTGGGATCACCTGCCATTTGGTGGCCTATGCACATCTGGTTGCTTTTTTGGATGCAGATATCAGTTGACTACTTTCTTTCAGGAACGCTCTATTTTTGAAACATCTTTTGAATGGAAATTATATCTCAGGGCTGAAACTGTTAATCTGTTCTGAGAAACAAAAGTGTATCCATTGGGTAACTTGGGCCACTGCACAGTGCAAAAGAAAGACAAATGCACAAGACTGCACACACATGTACGGCAAGGAGCAGGGAAACCAAGACCTTTTCTAAATGGCTCACACGCTTGCGTCTCGCTCCAGTAAGCAATTGCACTCATTCAATTGTGGAGTACAACCTCCTGGTGAAGATGTAGGTTTAACATGTTAATTAGGATGCCACTTAATTGGGCCAGGGGCAACAGTGTGGTTTCCTTGGGAGGTTCTTTCCGCAGAATTTGAGTGCAGGATTTAAACCGAATTTAGAAAAGGAGAGAGGGGGGGAAAGAAAGAGCATTGTCATTTTAGATAATTCAATATGACTGACTCACTGGAAGGTAGTGAATGTGGGCTCAGTGGGCATGTTGTTACATAAAAACGTGTTCATGTGGCAAAGGCCATGACAGTACAAGGAGTTACCTTTTATTTTGCAGGAAGGCAAGCAGTTATTAGATAGATAGAGATGTATATAAAAACAACCCGAAGATTGTGATTGTTGTAATGCTGCTTGTTTGAAGTGGCTTGGCTGCTAACAAAGCTAACGATGCATGATTCCTAAGCATTATGCATGGTAGTCCATGGCGTTGTATTAATCAACAGCTCTGCATATTGTGTCCAGTTGTCATCCTTTCACGCCCCTGAACAATGCTTTGCAAATGGGCTAAATCAGTTTTCTTTATATGCTCAGTTAAAGCTCTACACCTGAGCAAGTTTGCACTGGTGTTCTGCATTTTTTGTTTACTCCCACGATTTAGCGACAGGGTGGTTAGGAAGATGTGAACTGAGGACTGATTTTTGTGTGAAAGAAATTTCCATCTCATTGTTTCTAGATCTGTTTGATTGTATTTATTTGGAAAAGATTAACATGTTTGTGTATGCAAGGGCCTTTGAACACTAATGTAATTGAACATATTGGAGACATGAAATTGATGTACATTTTGGTTTTGGTTTTCTACTTTAAATATTGCCCATTTGTGAACCTAGATATATTCTGCCATTTTGTTATTGAGATGAGCAAGTCATGAATAAGATTGCATGTCTTTGATGCCAATGGAAAATTCCTTTTCAAACTAAATTTAAAGAGGCTTAAGAGTTAACTGGTGATATTTTGGTACTTATGTATATATATGTGTGTGTGTGTGTGTGTATATATATATATATATATATATATATATATATATATATATATATATATATATATATATACACATTTTACTTTAGTGCCTTAAGCACTGGTGCCACCATTATACATTTTATAAAGACATCTGTGCTTTAAACTACCCAGTTCCAATTTCCATAGTTAACAGGAAGCACTTTTTCAGAATATAAAAAGTGAACTCCTGTCACCACCGCACTGTGTAGTAGATGAAGACCTTGCCTGTCGAAGGGGTAGCTTCATTAATATGCGTCTTTTCTGTGTCTTTACCAGAAAACTGTCACCCTGGTCTGCATGCCAGCAAATGCAGGACCTGACTTCAGCAATATTTGCACTTTGTGCTTGTCTAGTAAAAAGAAAAACTAAAAAAAAAAACGAATCAAGGAAACCATTATTGATTTAATATATTGGATCAGAAACCGGTGTTTATTTATATCATGCCATAATTACATCTATTCTTTAAATCAGTTTAGAAATTTGAGGACTGATGCAATTTAAAAAAAAATACACTAAATGCTAAAACTAATAATTGAGAAATTTCTAAGATGTCTCAGGGAGAAATATCTCTTTGAAGAAGGGGGGGTTACAGTTCAGGTTAAAATTAGAATCCAATTCAGTTCCGGCTCCTTTTTTCTTATCAGTATGTTTCAATGAAACGGATTGCCTCTATTAATAATATGGCTGCCATCCGGGACAGAAAGTTTAGCCTGTAGAAATCCTTTATTAAAGAGAAGAGTTATTAATGAAAGACATCAAGTATTCCTGACACTGGAAAAAGTCAGAACTAATCTTTTAATTCCAAAAGCTGAAGAGCAAAGTAAACAACTTTCATTCGGTCTCTCACACCCTCTCTCTCTTTCCTCCTCTTGCTCTGATTTGTAGAGATGTGCGGCGATTAGTAGTGGCTATGTCCAGGGCCAGGCTTGGTTTGTACATCTTTGCTCGAGTCTCCTTGTTCCAGAACTGCTTTGAGCTGACACCTGCCTTCACCCAGCTGGCTGCGCGGCCCCTGCAGTTACACATCGTGCCCAACGAGTACCACCCCACCAGCAGACTGGTAAGACCTATGTAAAGGAATCGATGTCAATAGACATATTATAGCCTGTGGGGACTTAGTCCAGTTTGAGAGGTGCTCTCACTGAGGAATCGCCAAGCACCAGGTTTACCAACTGAACAACAGTGTTGTCAGCATGTACTACCAGAGATCAGGTGTCAAGCATTGCCATAAATATATATTAATATAAAAACAAACTACATAGATTTAATCAGGTTTCCCCTTTTTTTTGGCAGGTGTTTTAATCATAACCATTGAAATTTCTAAATTTGTATAGGAATTAGTCTCTATAAAATATAAAAACACTATCCTAAATGTAAAAGTCTGAGTACATCCAATTCCTGTAAATCCGGCATATGTAATATATTTATTTACATTTCCTGCATCGTTTCCCCTCTGCATTTCTTCACACATCAGATTTCCAGCATTTCTTTTCACTGGCTGTTTCACAAATGAAGTGAACTGAGAGCCTCGAATCCTCCCGTCTGGTCTGCAGGATAGTGTCTGCTTCAGAGTATGCAAGCACACCTCCAGAAGTAGTGACTCCATTACTTCGAAATGCTCCATGTCAGTGTGAGCCCTTTGGACCGTAATCATTTCAGGCAATTACTTCCCTGTTTTTGAAGTATTAACTCAGCTGACTGAACACATTGCCCGTTATCTTTCTTGATAAACCTCTAGCAATTCGGGGAGATGGGAGCAATGGCTGCATTGCCTAGAAGTCCACAATGAAAGGGAAACCATATCACCGAAGCAGATCTTAAAGATTTTGGGTAGTTTTCCGTTATTAAATGTGAATAACCTTTTTCTTTGCTTGGCAGAATGGGAGTCCACCAGTCCACCCTGTGCACTGTATCAAGAACATGCCGGAGATGGCCAATTATGTGTATAATATGTACATGCACATGATCCAGACCACCCGTCAATACCAACAGGTAACGCTAAATAAAACATTATCAAAACCCCTTTCAGTTTAATTTAATAATTTACATCCTTCAAAAAATCAAACAAAAAAAATCTTGATCTTTAAACTTTAATGCTTTTCTGGAAGTAGGTCAGATGTAAAATCAGTGTTTTAGTTCTGCATGTTAGAACTTAACACGGCGTGAACTTAACATTTTAGATTAAGAGTAAATTACTCAACTAATTAAGACAGCTTTTCTGCTGTTGGTCTGTAGGTCTGCAGCGAAGGGGAGGGGGATTGCATGTTGCCTCGTGCACAACTGAAATGTCAAAAGAGCACGACCTTCTCTTGGCACAGCTCGCTCTGTGGCATCGGCAGCAATCGGCCGAGTTCCTGAATGCCCTCCCGAGAGAGAGAGCTTACAGTTTTCAAGCACTTATTAAAAACGGCACAAGAATGCCTCATTTGCTTTACACTGCTTTGAATGTATTGAGAGAGACTGATTTAAGACTTAATCAGGGACAGCAGAAAGGACCATTTGTCAAACACAGGAGAGCTAAATGTTTTCTTCCCCCCCCTTGCAGTACCAACAGCAGCTCATGCCCCCTCCACGTCAAATAGTGCCAGAGAAGCCAGCGGTGAACCCCTCCGAGCCAGAGGAAGTGCAGGCCGAGGCCGAGACCAAGGCCGAGCAGGAGCCCAGTGCAGCAGGAGACGCTCAGGAGAAGGTGGCTGAAAAGCAAGAGGAGGAACATCACAAGATGCCAGAGCATCCTGGCAGAGACAGCGACAGTGAGGACAGCGGAGCAGAAGAAGGCCCCTAGAGCTGAGTGCTCCTCATAGATTGTCCTTCCCATTATCGACACTTTCTGACCCCTCGGCAGATCAGACCTGCTGCTGTTTGAGCAGGTTGGCTGCACCACAGCCTTCTGCAGCTCGTGTTGTAAGAACAATATAATTTCTGTCATGAAGGGAGGGGGTTATTTTTATAAGAACTGTAAATTTGACAGCCATTTGAAAGTGGTGTTAATGCATAATCCCGCCTCTTTTGTTTTTGTATTCACTTGCTGTTTTTCAGTAAAAGGTGTAAGGTTCACCCCCAGCATTTTGCTTCCTTCATATTTTCTTCTGATGTACATCATGTCTAGTGTTCATTTAAGGGTGGCGAGATGGGGCAGTGCCTTTGTTTTGACTCTAGTATTTTATGGCCTGTGTAGTAAGATGATGTTAAAGGCTTCAACAGGGCCATTCATGGACAAGAGCACTTTGCTCCTGTTGCGTGTGACTACCTCATCTCGCATTGCAGCTGATCCAGCTACCTCAGACTATAAACGGACACTTTTGCTTTTGTTATTCAATACGCGGCCATCTGCCTGTGGAGACTATGGACATTTGCATCCATTAAGGTGTGACCCACTTTTGTCATGCACACCCTTTCCACAAACTAAATCCGTCTATAAATATGCCTTCTATGACAGACAGATGTATACCCGGTTTTGATCTGCCAATCTGGTAGATCAGTTCAGAGGCTTGAACTTTCAGTAAGCCATAAAAGGTCTGCCCACACAGACGCACTAATATGTTAGACCGATTGCTAATTTGTTCTTCAGAAACCGCAGAATAGTTGGTATTAACTTGTGTATTATGTGTGCTGTGAACAGTATTTGGTTATCAATAAACCCAGTTTCCCTTCAGCACTAGGTAAATATGGACTATCGTGGCAGATATAATAAAGGCTTTTGGGTTATATGAGGAAAAACAGTGGCCTCCTGTCAAATGGTCAGATGGGAGTTGAGAGATTACTCGTCTTACACCGCAGCCGGCCGTTACATCACAGCCCCAAGCTAGCCTATAACCTATCCATAATGCAATTCAGGGGTCAGTGCTGTAGCTGTAGTAATGGTTTCTTTAATGTAAAATGCTAGCCGTTAAAGATTAATAAGATTCTCTCTTTCCAGTTAAAGTCTGTCCCAAAGCTTATGTTGAGGAAATGTGGGAATTGAATTTTCACATGTGGTCTTTTACACTGCTAGGATTGAAAATTGTAGATCAACAAATTCGATCAAAATGGTAAATGATTCTGAGAAATAAATAGCACTCATGAAAACGACTAGGTGTTGGAGGTCATTATCAGATGTTGGTAATGGTCTTTAGCACCAGAAACGTAAATCAGAGCAAACTAGTGTCACCAGCAATCGTGGGGAATGAGCTTTTAATAAGACGCGCTCTAATGGTTACCCTGAGCGTTCTTGTCAAGTAACTGTTTGCTTGCTAACTCGCGTGAAACTTTAACTTTAGGGTAATCGCATGTAAAGTCCCTCAAAGCAAATGCACTAATAGCGCGACTGATACAGTATACTTCGTCACACTAGTAGAGCAAAGATAAACTACTTACATTTACCAAGGTAATGATTAATATATATTTTTTTCCTGTTCCAGTTCCTGGTATTGAAAAGTGCTGGTGTCAGTATTTTGTTGTCATTACCCAGAAGGGAAATGCTTTGCAGCCCTCAATTAGTGGATAAGAAAAATGGATACGCTTTTTAACTTGTAAGATTTAAATTGAATACTTTCAGGAATAGTCTAGTGGAAAAAACGATCAGCCATGCTGAAAAACAGCCGGGGAGGGGGGTGTTTCCAGCTTTGAAATTTTCAATTGAACATCAGATCAGAGAAACAGGAGCCCTCTCCACCCCCCTGACTGTTACATTTTAACATCATTTTAGATCAAATAAAGACTTCTCACTCGGTTTCATTAAAAGCTCGCTCTGCAGGAGCAGGACTGTGAATCCAGCAGCGTAATTGAGAGAGGATTCAGTAAGGCGGCTCAGAAAGGTGTAAGCCACGGCACCCCAATGGAAGAGCACAGGCGTGGTGTTAACACACGTTCATGCGAAGATGATGGCTGCTGCCATGTCAATTCAAGTTGAAAAAGTCAAAGGTTTCTGGAAACATTAATCCCCCAGCGTTTAGTCTTCAGACATCAAATTGTTTTACATCACTGTTTGTAACTGCTCCAGGCATCTGCTCGGGTACAGAGGCCCGCCCTTTTCCCATTCGCATGCCCGCAGATACTGTTAATCTCAATCTGGAGGGAGAAACCTGCTTTTTTGGTTATGCTGGCAAATGTGTTAAAGTCATATTTTTTAAGCAGTGTATAAAATATTTCAGAGCTGGGTGAGATGTCAGGAAGTACACTGTGTCTGTCCTCAAATAGAATTTAATTTGGTCTCGGAAAATTTGGTAAAACTCTAGGTGGATTTTAGTAGCATTGTTATTTTTTTTTACAGAATTTCTGATTATTTCAAAGTGAGTATAAAGATTGATAATTTTGTTATTTTAATTAAGTTTCCATGAGCTGGTAATGTCTTTGCAGCTGGGCTTTCATACCTGAGGAAAGTGAAGCACGGATGCCGGGTGATAAAGTTGCCAAGAAGCCGTTTTTTATATTTGTCCCACTGAGCTAAACTCGGCAGTGTTTGAATGGTTTATTTCTTTACTTAAACCTGGGCAAACAGGCTTTCTCTGGACCAGGGTGTGAGGCACTGATTATACTTGTGTTTCAAGTTCTCACTGATAAGTAATACTTGTGTCATAGACCCCTTTTGAAACATACCTAAAGATTGAGCAATACCAAGCGTGAGCCATTAAACGACAAACATTAACCACAAAAGCGTTCAGACTTTCCATCAGCCTGCAGAGCCGAACACTGATTACATGTTTATATACACCTTCACAGATCGTTACTAAAATATATTTTTCTCTAACACTTTTAATTTTGCCTTAATTTGAATGCAACTTATTTAAATAAGCAAATGTTCAAAGGAATGTAGCTACCCCTTATTTGCAGTGAAAAGATACATTTTGTAATAAAAGACATCTGCATAGTTATTAATTGCTCAATTAGTTAATCACATGTCCACCTGTATATATTTTTACAAACCCACACCTTCCTCTGTGGTGATTAAGAATTATTTATTGTATTAATAATACTATTTTAATGGCAGTTTATTATGATCCTAATGCAAAAGTTCTTTATAGACTATTCATGTAATGTTTTTTTTCTGAAACAACAATAAGAAACAAATTATCAATCTCAAATCAACAACTATTTGTTCTTTCCATGCACGCTAATCACACAGAAGTCTGTAAAGCATTCAAATCCATTAATGTGGTTTTAAAATACGACACACACTCTGCCTTGCATTGTTTCCCATATTACCTTATAGCAGTATATAAGCAATTACAACAAGGAAGTCACATTCATAGTTTCCAGACAAACTCGCTTAGCAACCCAGAGCAGGAAATATTTAGCTCGACGGTGACCCAGCAGCCAGTCCAGCCTAAAGAAACTGCTTCGAAGTTGAAGTCGGCTACGAGGTGAGTACTTTTCATGTAATGCTATGCTTTGAAATGTTATAATGTATTTAGTTTAACTTTCTACTACTTAAATGCACATTACTGAGATAGTTTAGACCAAAACAAATAACAATGTAGATGTTATAAAGTCCTGGCAGAATTACGCAACTGTAGATCCAGATCTCTGCTGCGGTTACGTTAGTATGTAGTGTTGGAAGTCAACAATTAACACTAGTTAGCAAAGGTTTTAAAGTGAAAAATAAAAGTTTTGCCTCACCATTGTGTGTGTGTGGAAAAGGCAGTTCAGAAGAAGGGAATGTGTCTGTGGTTTTAGTGGGAGTTGCTAGAGGCATAGTGCAGCGGAGACCGAACGCAGCTAATTCTGCTGTGCCACAAAGTTCAACATTACTTTAACTACAGAGAATAAAAACTGAATATTATCTGATCCACAGCCACTCCATTCACACAGAGAGCGGTTATCATGACAGAGTTTCTCTCTATTTATTCCATGTAAAATTATAAGGAGCAAAACAGGATTCACACAGGGATAGTAGTAAGTGATCTGAACACGAGAGAAACTGATAAAATCACCCCCACAGTGTTTTAACAGCTGTATGAAACTACTGCTTCATCGCTCCTATTTCTCTGTTGGCAAAGCCTCCATTCTTGTAAGACTCATCCTCCAAGAACTGAGGCTGCTGTGGGATTTTAGTGCATTTCTCCTCTTGCTCTTAAATGTATTTCTCTAAACCTCTAGCCTGATTTGATATTCATGGTAGGATCTTAGAATTGAAAAATGTTTTATCATCACCTAAGAAAAATGATTTATTTATTTTTTAAATGTACTTTTATCTCAGCCTCTACTGCATGTCTGTAAGGCGTGCCTTGTTTGCAGATGCCCTTCCCTTCTTGCCATGACAATGCAGTTGGCATAACTGGTTCATTGGATCATATTTCAGATGTAGATAAATAAGTCCATCACTATTAACTAATGCGTTTTAGTTATCAGCTTTGTGTAGTATTGTAAATTGCCAGGAATGCTTTTTTATGTATGTCTGGATCACAGCAGTTTTAATTATTGTATCCACTCTATTGTTTCTGTAACCTAAAATAGTCCATGTTGTAGAGAAGGCTATTGAATCAGACAAGGCAACACACAACATAGATGTTGAATAAATGGGTGTGGCTGAGCAGACCTCTGAATAAAGATTTATAAATGTATTGAACAGGCCTGTTTCATCCCAGTAAAGCATTCAGTCTGTTTTTAAATTACACAATAAAGTCTGTTCTTAATTAATTCTGCTTTCCACAGGCTCAAACATGGCTGATTGTGGGTGTATCTTGTGGTCCATATTCTGGCTCCTTATATTGATTTTCCTCGCCTGGCCTATCAGCATTTTCCTCGGGGGCTTGTATGGATTTGTTTCTCCGTTAACGACCTGTGTTGGACTGGATCAGTTCACTGACCTCTTCCTCCAAGGAGTGAACCTGGCCCGGACCTGTGCCCAGAACGTGAAGTCGGGGAAGTCTCTGTGCTAAAGGACCTTCAAGCCACTGCCAGCGAGAGCCACAACCACTTCCATCAAGAATGTCTTTTCACCAAACTTACGATTACACGGAAGAGACTCTGAGCTGACGAGACACACACTTCAACATGCTTCCTGTCCTTTTTTATACCAGGTGCGAGCGCAGTCGTGCTCCTTGGAACCAAGTTATTTCCACCACCCATTATTAATCTTTTTTTATATATACATGGCTGACATTAAATGTTAAAAACAGTAACACACAGGTGTATGTGTGATAGTTTACTTTGCATGATGTTTAATCTTGTGTTAACCTGTATAATAGAGCGTGGGTGGTGATCACCACAGATGCACCATTGTGACTAAAATTAAATAAACAGTTTTTCTCTGATAAGAAATATTTGAGTATTTATATTCCAAAAGAGACACTCTTTATATGTATACGGGTCAGCTGAGTTGTGGACTGTTAGAATCATAACAATTGGTACTACATAAGCAGCTAAAATAAACAGGCTTATAATCAAATCTTTCACTGTAAAGAATAGCCCAAAATATAGCTGAAGCCAACGAAGAAAAGGTGCGATCCCCTTCAGTCTTTTTCATGGATTAGTCATGTCTTTGCCTGTTAAGTCAAAAACCATTTCACTTCTTCAACTGTAATACATAAAATGTACATGACTAATTAGCAATTTCTGCAACTGACCAGATACTGTATGTTGTCCTGAAACAAGCTGTGCTGTGCGTCAGGCATGAGTGTTTAGCAGCTATCGAGAGTGCTGTAGCAGACACGATTTGTGGGTGTGTATCTTTCCCTCACTGGGCCACATGCCACATTTCCACAGTGCATTTATCTTCATTCTTTATATAGTTATAAACTCAAAGTTTGTGACTATATTACATCAATGTTAAACTAGTCTGTAATACAAATTAAAGTTTCCAGGTAGGTAATGTTTTCTAAAGTTTTTGTTCTGGAAACATTGAGAGCTACGATGTGGGCAGGAGACCAGCATAACATTTCAGCAATGGGCGGAAAGGAAATCCCAGATGCTGTAAAACTTTTTGCAGCTTCTCCATCTACGTGGCTCCATCTACGTCTCCCACCACCCTGAAACATTACTGGAATCTGCTCTGAGACCACACTGCCATAATCATGTGACAGGATACTGCAAGCCATACGCTTGAGCAATCGTATGAACTATAAGGAAGATTTCATAAAATGAGTGGACGGATTAGTAAGGGTTAGGCATAGTGTATTTAAGGTAGCATGGTAAATAATGTTAAAATAGAAAATGTATTCCAAAGCTAAATACAATAAGAAATAAAATCGTCTATGGACGATACATGGAAGAATATTAATTCTGTTGGCAGATATATTTCTACTCTGCTGGATTTTTATGATAGATGGGATGTTACCACTAGGCTTGAAATAAATAGCAGTACAATCTATTTAAATTAATATTGGTATATATTCTGGCTGCCACTATACGAATAAAAAGACACGATACCCAAAATTTCTGGTTTAAATACCGTGAAACCCCACTGCTTTTTTTACAAGGCTATGCTTGAGCAAATTCAGTTCAGTTTAAATTAAGTTCACAGATATTTAATTTCAAAGCACTGTATAACATTTTCTGATTTTGGTTATTTAAGGATGCACGGAATTATGTTAATTATGTCATACTGTTATTTGGGAATTGTGATCCTCAGAATTCATTTGATATCTGGCTTTAGCCCAGATGATCAAGTGCAATATTTATATGCGTGCCATATGAGACCTAGTTAAATTGCTTTTTTGTGGAACCAACTGAGCTCCCAGGGTAGCGGCAGCAAAACTGAATGCCAAAACCCCTGCTATTGTGAATCCCTGACAACAATTCAAATCATCTTGGGTTAATCCAGCAAGGCAAACTAATATTTGATGGCTCCTGTATGAACAAGTGGATTGATAACAGAACTTGATAGGCTCTTAACCTTGGTGTAATAAAACAGGCAACTTAATTAAACATAATTATAAACTGAGATGAAGACAGACGTTCTGCATTGATGTTGGTTGTTTTTTTGGAAATCTATCCTAAAGAAGGGGTTCAGACTCATCCTTACTGCAGTGTAAACGCAAACACATTGGGTCAGCTCCCACAGTAGAAGTACAATAGATTTCATAGTCACTTGCCCAAATGAGAAACCAGAACTGACAACAGTAACAAACCACTGTCTCTGGCCATAAATACCCAATATGTCAAGTGAGCCCCACTGACGTGACACTGTATAAATAATGATTTGCATCTGATTTTGGTTGTGTGTTATAAATAGGAGCGAAGATGCCGGGGTTTAAACTAGCATAACTGAAACCTGGGGGGTCAAGTTGGATCCTGAATTGAAATCTGACTAACGTATTATAGTGGTCTATAAAACAACCTATTTTCATTTTAGGAACATAGCCAGACTGCGAGGTATGCTTGATGACAAGGCAGTGTCAACTCTCTTTCATGCTTTTGTTATATCTAGTATTGACTGCTGGAGGTCTTGGCAGACCAGCAAACCCCAAGCTGCAACCGACTCTAAATTCTGCAGCACACGGAGTATCCTGGACAGACTAGATCACTCTTGTTCTTAAGCAGCTGCTGTGACTCTCAATTTCTTTTTGTATTGATTTAAAGTTATTTTGCTGACATACAATGCACAACATGGCTTAGCTGACTGAGATGCTAACACCATAAATCTTTCTGCTCTGAGCACTCATGGAGTCTGGCATCTCCTTAAAATAAAAAGGGAAAAGTATGTGGTAGGTCTTTTAGCTAACCATCTGCTAAACATCTTTCAAAATATAAAAGGTAAACATTACATTGCTGTTTATTTGTGTGTTTTCATTCTGAATTTGAATCTGTTAAACCTCATATTTGTTTTCAGCAAGGCTATGTAGGGAAAGGCCCACTACTCCTCTTTCAAAAGAAGAACGTAAATGGAAAATTATTTATTTCATTTTTTTTTTTTTTTTTTTTTTACAGCTGACTGGTATAAAAGACAAAAGCATGACTTGAATTGGCAAGTCGGTAAATAAGGGAAATTATGACACACATCAGAATTATAAACTTTCCTGTCAAGAGTTATATTTTTATTATTTTTGTTTTACACAGCTGCTAAAGAGAGTCCACAAAGGTCACTTAATTGTTATAGTTCATGCAGAAAAGCTCTTGCAATAATCTTGTTATATCTTGTGGATGAAGTTGAATTGAGCCACATCCTCTTTTTAACTGGAAATATAATGAAACCCAGAATAATTAAGTTCCTGTTTCCTGCAGAGATCATCTATTAGATAGGGTATACTATTATGAAGAAATATGAAAATGGTACAAAAAAAAAAACTAAAAAAACTTTTCATTTTAAATCAGTGTGTACTATAATAGTTTCATGATTCATAAGGTTATGATGACACCACAAGTGTCAGGCTGGTTTCCTGTAGCAGTTGAATTCCCTCTCCTTTTGTGTTTGTCTTTGATAAGCTCCTAAATTAAATTAAAACAAACTACTTGAATGGAAAAACAGGTGATAGTCCTAAATCAAATGATTCTCTCTTAGTGTGGCAGCCCTAAGTCCAGTAACCTATAGTTAACTTCTCACACTTGCAAATCCACTGTTCTTTTGGAATTACCAAAAATATCTAGACTACAGGCAACTGTCCAATTTCTTAGAAAGGGATCAAACTGCTGTAAATGTGTTTTACTATACCTATCCATCATCAAAATCAACTAGTAATGCTATAACCATGTAACTGGAAAGGTGCCCTACAAAGATCATTACTGATCGGCTGACTGAGTGAAACGCAACCATGAAAATAAAAATAAACATATAGTTGGAAATAAGACTAATAAACAACACTTTGTTTGAAGCAGATTGGAAAGGCATGTTTAAACTGTCAGAAGCAGCTGTCATAAGCAGCTGCCCCACGCAAATGGTATTTCCATTTGGCACAGATTAGCACATCTCGTCTGAACTGCTTTTGTCTGGAGGAGCCGAGCAAGTGGCCTGGACTCGGCTAACTGGCTCTACAGATAACAGGGATCCCGAGGTACAGAGATGACCCCTGCAGGGGGGAAGTCATACTACTCACTCCTATAATTCATTCCCATACATGCCAAACTTTTGAACTTCCAGTAGGCTATCGTTTATCAATTCTGCCACACATTTATTTTAATTTGTTGCTTCATTTTCCTCTTTATCATTTTTGGTCTTCTCATAAGTACTTAACATGGCCTTACAAAGAAAATAATGAAAATAAGCATTATATATATATATATATATATATATATATATATATATATATATATATATATATATATAAAAAGCATATAGGCCTATACATCACAATATATCGATCCACTGTTGGTTGAAGGTCTCCAAGATATTTCCACTTGCATACATATATATATACATACATACATACATACACACATTATAGTTAGCTGTCCTGTATTATAAGGGTAGCACATTGCTCTGGTGATGTATGGTACATGTTAGCCTGCTACCCAATCAACATGTCCCCGTTAAAAAGCTCACAGTGCGCACACCCAATACATCTCCACACAAACAACAGGCTATAAATCACAGATGTATTTATAGGCTTATACTAATGCTTGTACTTACAATTAATAGAAACATTTAGAAGTCGTAATTAACTTTTAGTATTTTAAGACTATAAATAATGCACTTTAATAGTATTATTACTGTATAATCATTTTAGGAATCATTGTAGAGTGAGCCAGTACAGGACAGGTATGTGTGTGTGTGAATACTGTTTTCTAGGTTAGTGTTTTTTTAACCCCTCATTCACTGTTGACTCAGACCTCCGTATTTGGGTCCTTGGTTTGACAATGAGGGGCTTCTCCTGTATTCTCCCGTCCTGTCTGGCGGTGTCTCTATCCATACATGGGCTGCAGCCCTGGATGCCTAGACCAGGATTCCCCTTTTCTCTTTGCCATGCCATTAATGGCCTCACAGATCTCAATGGCGTGAAGGCTACCAAATAAGGAGACGGTGGTCTACTCCCCTCCCCCTAAAGCCACACCGACACATGTTAGAGTATAAATTGGTGTTTGCTTTCTGCACACTACTCCCTGCTATTTCTCAGGAGCCAGCTGTAGGTGCTGATCTGGTAAGTATGCAAGTTCCTTGCTTCCTTCTCTTGGCAAACCGAAGGCAGGACACAGAAAACCCCGAAAGGGACGACGTATCACAGCCGGAAGAGAAGAGATTTTGAATGGACTACTCCACTTTACAGCTAACCTACTTCATTGGGACTAATGCAGAAAACTTTTCAAAAAACTTGTCAATGTCTACTCGTTTGAGAAAACTTTAAGAGTGCAATTTCTGTGCTTTGTGGATACAAGACAACAAATCTGGGGATGTTCAATCTCACAGAATTGGAAACCATATCTATTAAAGCAAACCCCAAACAAGTGGATCTTCATTAATTAGCTTAACTGAATAATAACCTTTACATTTGACAGAAGATTTAAAAAAAGATATACATAGACAAGATTTCAAGAATTCAAATTGACAATCCTAGCTATCAATCATTCATTAAAAATACCTGCTTTGCCTGGTATATTAACCTGAAATCAGATTTACTCTGAATAATATTTCACAGAACTGTATCTTTTAAAGTAATATTAATCATTGAATGCACATTATTTATTTCCATATGGTTACAAGACTATAGCACAAAATGATACTCTTACTGCAATACTGCTATAGACAAGAAGTCAGTAAGGTCACTAAAATTAATAATGTACTACATATGACATCAAACCTAATATGCTTTCTGCAAAGCTTCGCCTCACGTGTCCAGTGTTTTTTTTTTTTTTTTTTTAATCAGGCCTGTTCATACTGTCTTTTCTTTCGATCTCCCTTCCAGATCCATCTCTGTCACCATGTGCGACGACGAGGAGACCACTGCTCTGGTGTGTGACAATGGCTCTGGCCTGGTCAAGGCTGGCTTTGCCGGAGATGATGCCCCCCGCGCTGTCTTCCCCTCTATTGTCGGTCGCCCCCGTCACCAGGTAAAGTACCTACTAACCATCTGGAGTGACATCACTCACATAGCTCTGTAAATGCATCTCACATACATGTGAAGACAGTGTCAGCCCTTTCTAATGTCACAATACTTCCAGGTTACATTACATTTTATTGTCAGTAGATGCCTATAAGCTACAGGCAAGAAGATATAATGCTTAGTGCATTTTCATGTGTAGGTTATTCATATTGCTGTGCTTTAATCTCTGTCAGGGTGTCATGGTCGGTATGGGTCAGAAAGATTCCTACGTGGGAGATGAGGCACAGAGCAAGAGGGGTATCCTCACCCTGAAATACCCCATTGAGCATGGCATCATCACCAACTGGGACGACATGGAGAAGATCTGGCACCACACCTTCTACAATGAGCTGCGTGTGGCCCCTGAGGAGCACCCCACCCTGCTCACTGAGGCCCCCCTCAACCCCAAGGCCAACAGAGAGAAGATGACCCAGATCATGTTTGAGACCTTCAACGTACCAGCCATGTATGTCGCCATCCAGGCTGTCCTGTCCCTGTATGCCTCTGGCCGCACCACAGGTGAGATAAAGACATATACACGGTTTGAATGATATCATAACCCTCATTCTGGAATATTATATTAGTAGTAAAATAATTTCAAAGAACCATAAAATGTTCTAACTTTGCATCTAACATAGATATACCGTATATAGAAAATATAATTTATGTTATGATGTATCCATAGGGCTTCAGTCAAAAAGACATTAGCTTGCTCTGTGAGGAGGGAAGGACCCTTTTAATGTCTAACTTTGTAAAATGACAGGTATTGTGCTGGACTCTGGTGATGGTGTGACCCACAATGTCCCCATCTATGAGGGTTATGCTCTTCCCCACGCCATCATGCGTCTGGACCTGGCCGGCAGAGATCTGACAGACTACCTCATGAAGATCCTGACTGAGCGTGGCTATTCCTTCGTGACTACAGGTACACATGCTTGTGATCTTTTTTAAAAAATTGTTAGGGAAGAGAACAATGAATCCTCACAATATTGATGCCAATCCTCTAAGTGCCTATACCCTGCTTCCCTTACAAAAGCTGAACGTGAAATCGTGCGTGACATCAAGGAGAAACTGTGCTATGTGGCCCTGGACTTTGAGAATGAGATGGCCACCGCGGCCTCCTCATCCTCCCTGGAAAAGAGCTACGAGCTGCCCGACGGCCAGGTCATCACCATTGGCAATGAGCGTTTCCGCTGCCCAGAGACCCTCTTCCAGCCTTCATTCATTGGTAGGTGCCCGCCACAACACAGCACTCAAATATTAAGATAATCTTACAGAGGTCACTTCTGTTATTTAATTTAAAATAGTTTATCCTTTAATAATAATAATTTAAAACACATACAAAACTTCATTTTAAAGTAGTCAGAAATCTAAAATCTTAGTCATGATTTTTCCTAACAGATGATACAAACAATTGATAGAAATAGCGCATCTGCATAGCTACAAACACACCCCTATAGGGATAGATCCAATAAACACATGCAAATTGTACCCTTTCGCCTTCTGAATTATAAATAGTATGAAGTGGCTTCTAACAATACATGACACCGCGACAGGGTCCAGATCTGTGTTTTGCATAGGTCAAAGTTGTGATCTGTTGCAGCCCTTAGCCAGGTTTCAGTTTCCCTGCCACGGCTCTCACACACCCTGTCCCGGCTGCTGTTCTTTTCAGCACCTGCCGGCTCCTGGCACTGCAGTTGTGTCTCACTTGTCATCAGGCGGTGAATATTAAAATAGCCCACATTTGTGTCTGTTCATCTAGGTATGGAATCTGCTGGTATTCACGAAACTACCTACAACAGCATCATGAAGTGCGACATTGACATCCGTAAGGATCTGTATGCCAACAACGTCCTGTCCGGCGGCACCACTATGTACCCCGGTATTGCTGACCGCATGCAGAAGGAGATCACCGCCCTGGCCCCCAGCACCATGAAGATCAAGGTAACATTACACCGTTTCTGGTTCTTTTGGGGAAATTGACTGATCGTGTGCTTTGACGTGCAAGCCAGTGTTTTAAGTCCTATATTTTAGGCAACACAAAACAAAATACATCTAAAACGGTTTGATGCCAATACTCATTCAGGTTACATCCCTCTTTGCTCTTTGTAGATCATTGCCCCACCTGAGCGTAAGTACTCTGTCTGGATCGGCGGCTCCATCCTGGCCTCCCTGTCCACCTTCCAGCAGATGTGGATCAGCAAGCAGGAGTACGATGAAGCAGGACCCTCCATTGTCCACCGCAAATGCTTCTAAACGCCCTATCCCAATTCACCTCCGCCTATTGGACGCCAGAGTTTGGACTCCTGGAAGAACCAGGCCACCCTTCCTGACTTTCCCCTCAATGTACAGTTTGTTTACACACAAGTGCAATTTATATTTGGATGAGATATTTATTGGTTTATAAATAAACAAGACCCAGGACTTTGTCTTTTCATCTCATGTTCAATCCCTGAGGACTGGTGTTAACTCACAATTATGATGTAGATACCATTGAACTGGTCACATTAAATCAGATTGACATAATATATAACAAATCTTAAGTATGATAATAATGTCCAACACAATAACTAACTAATGAAAGAATCACAATGCTCCCAATATCAAACTACTCTATCTAGATATTGAATACAATATGAATGTAATTAACGTCGTCTTTCATATTCTGTTTACTGCTCTGAACCCTTCTGTATTGTACTGCACACAGGTCTGAGCCTCACTTCACTTCACCTAGCTGCTTCAGCACATACACACACATGACCCCTGACATGACACATGGCCATATCCGTCTGTGGTATTTAAATGAAAAATGTCAGGGCTGTTATGGACCTCCGGGGAAATTAAGTATCCTTATAAATGCGCAAATCACCTTTTAATGACTGCTTCCTTTTAGTATATAACCTTTGAATGCATTGTGATTCAGAAAAAATGCATTAAGTACAAACACACTGCTCATCTTGTACAATTGTATAGGCTTTAAAAGCAAAACAGCACCGACATATAACTAACGACATTTATATAACGCATTGTTTATTATTATTAAACATACACAGTTGTGCGTATCTTAATTTATAAGAAGTTAATCTTGATTTACTCGTTTGTCCATTTATTAATATTGTATGTTATCACTTAGCGACTACAATTACACTTGCAGCAGTTATTTCAGATAATAATGACCAACACGACTGAATTGCACGCACTGTTTCCAACACTGTGCCAGAAATGAGATCCGAGACCTTTGGTTGTTCCTGTAACGACTGAGAGGATGCTCATTTCAAAATGTATGAATGTGTGCGTGATTGCCAATTATGCATGCAATTTCTGATTGACAGCAACTCAACACGTCTGTCTCGTCTCTTGCTATATGGCCAGCACTGGGGTCCAGATCTGCGGTGGCACTGCGGGCAATCTCAACATGCCAGCTGCAGTCCATATACTTTATGTGTGGGTGGATGTATGCTTCATGGTGGGGGGTGGGCTTCAAGCTTCATTTATGTTAATTATTGTATGTAGCCTGGGAGAATATAATATGAGGCTTAAACCAGCACAACCAATCTGTACAACACACACATCCTTTAGTTAATTGGCTAACTGAATAGCTGAATGCTAAATTTATTTATAAGTATAGAAAATGCATCCTATAAGTAACCCAACCCTTAGTGAATAAATGGACTAAAATGTATAGCTTCCGTTAATGACACTGAGCCCACGCTTCAGCAGGTTATAAAAGATTTGATAGTATTATCCTGATGAGATAAACCCCCTCTTCATGTGATACACATATGAGCATCTTTGTGTTTTTCAGACTAAGGGAGCAGTGTCCGTTCACTTTCACCTTTTCCTTGGTTTCTTATTTCATAATTAACGTCTAATAATACATTGACTGAGAGCAAAGGTTAATTCCGTTATATTTTTTTAGATGATGTGTGCTGATATCAGGTGTCATTTAGTGTCCTGTTATTTATTTAATGTATGTATTAAACTATGATCAAATGCCTTTATCTAATACATTATGGTTTATTCTTCAAACGCAACAATTGTGTGTTTCTTTATTGAGTAACTTCAGAAATATGTTAAATCACTTGTCATCTCGAACAGACTATAATTTGAATGTTTTTAGAGGGTGGCATAGAAAGGTAAAAGCTGGCCGGAGTTTTCTTTTGACAGGACAATAACATGAGTATGAATCTGGGGTTGTACTGTCTCTCATTGACAGGGGTTTCTGAGGAACAGGGACACAGGACAGACCAGGGCTGTGTCTGCCATAGCTGGCCACAGCAACAACAAGCTAGCCGATATGGTGTAGTGAAATGCATTGTTATTTCTAATTATATTGATCAATAAAGTTGCCCCACATAAACAACAGTACTACAACTTTTCTGACCCATAACTCAGGACACATCCGACTCACAGCCCAACCTGGCTGCTTTTGCCCCCTCGCTTTAATTCCCTTCATACAAACCGGACACGAGTCTGTCTGGCTCAGTCATTGTATGTGTTGTAAATGAGACACCCCCAGTGCATGGAGATTATAACCAATCATTTTATTACAGATTAATCTGCTCCCAGTATATGCAGAGAATAATGAAAATGAGAAATCCTGGTGTTCTGGCGGCCGTCCACCAACCTGTCTGTGTGTGACGCAGGAGGAGACTACTTAAAGGGGGATTAGAGCTGGCAAGACATTAAACCCTGCCTCCCTCCAACCAGACATCATCCTGATCTGAGGAGCGAAAATAGGAGGGCTTACACTAATCAGACCCAAAGACCCGGAGACCAGCACCAGTGCGGGGTCGCGACACGGGAGGGGGGCAGCAGCTTCGATCAATGCATTTGCCAGGTAAAAGCGGAGCCTCTGGAGAGTGAAACAGGAAATTATCGCATTTCATCGCAATTCGTGCAGATCTGCGCTCCCGTCTCCGGATGAACAGCAATGGGGGAATGGACCATCCTAGAGAGGCTCCTGGAGGCTGCTGTCCAGCAGCACTCCACTATGATAGGAAGGTAAGATGAAAAGTGATCGGGAAAAGTACTTACATGCGTTTATTGAGGTTGCAAGCACGATTCTGTCCCAAAACACGTTACCGGTAAAACACCATGACACATATCGCAAACTATCCTAGTGCATTTCAGTGCTGGTTTGACTTGTGTGATAACACAGTGCTGTAAGAAAGTGTGAGAAATAGGACGCTTATTCTGTGCTATGAAATTGTGTCGGAAAATCCTCAGTCTACAACCATCGAGCCGAGCGCTTTGCTAACACTTGTGATATTGTGAAAATGTATACGCGTAAATGTGGCATTGAAGGACATTGTGCGTAAATATATATTTTCTTTGGACAGCTTTTAAAAACCCCTCTCAGCACTTTCAACGAGGAAGAGCTGGTTCAGCACTGGACAAGCTCCTAAAGCAGTTTGCAAGCTTAGGCTCAACTGTTTTAAATCGCCAGTGATTCTTTCTTTCTTCTTTTTTTTGAAAGAGCAGTTGAAACTATACAACACCCAACATATATGTATTGTTTGTTTCTTTCTTTGATTTTAGGATCCTATTAACAGTGGTGGTGATCTTCCGGATCCTAATAGTAGCGATAGTCGGAGAGACCGTCTATGATGACGAGCAGACCATGTTCGTGTGCAATACCTTACAGCCGGGCTGCAACCAGGCTTGCTACGACAAGGCTTTCCCCATTTCCCACATCCGATACTGGGTCTTCCAGATCATAATGGTGTGCACCCCCAGCCTTTGCTTTATCACCTATTCGGTGCACCAGTCTGCAAAGCAGAAAGAGCGACGATACTCCACCGTGTTTCTCACCCTGGATAAGGACCAGGACTCAATGAAACGAGAAGACAGCAAGAAGATTAAAAACACCATCGTGAACGGAGTGCTGCAGAACACAGAGAACTCCACCAAAGAGGCCGAGCCGGATTGTCTGGAGGTCAAAGAAATCCCAAACTCGGCCATCAGGACTACTAAGTCCAAAATGAGACGGCAAGAAGGCATCTCAAGGTTTTATATCATCCAGGTAGTCTTCAGAAACGCACTGGAGATAGGCTTTTTAGTGGGCCAGTATTTCCTGTACGGATTCAACGTGCCCTCGGTGTACGAGTGTGACCGGTACCCCTGCATAAAGGACGTGGAGTGCTACGTGTCCAGACCCACAGAGAAGACTGTCTTTCTGGTGTTCATGTTTGCTGTCAGTGGGATTTGTGTGGTCCTCAATTTAGCAGAGCTCAACCACTTGGGCTGGAGGAAAATCAAAACGGCAGTGAGAGGGGTGCAGGCCAGGAGGAAGTCCATCTATGAGATCAGGAATAAAGACCTGCCCCGGATGAGTGTCCCCAATTTCGGCCGCACTCAGTCCAGCGACTCTGCTTATGTGTAGCACATTTTATAGCCCCAGCAATGGACAATTCATGATGTACAAAAAAAAAATGAACCCATTAACATAATGTGATGGACATTTCAATTCGCCAGTTACGTTTCATGACTTAGGCGATGGATTGATTTGTATTTATTAATTTGTCTTTTAACGGACTGCAAAAACAAACGTATACTGTCGGTTTGTTTTTCCTATTTATTATATTGCACTGATGCAACTTTTTAGTAACGTTTATACTCTGTACATCGCTAGATAGAAAGCATAATGACGTGTTCACCAATTTACTCTCGTTGACACACTACAGATCTACTGAACTTGAAGAGAGTAAATCCAAATTGCACTAAGTAGTGAACACATGGAGCCAAACATACCATGCTATGTGCTGTGGATGGTGTTTTAAAATCTATTTTTCCACCCATGAAATACACCATTCTGTTACAGCAGCTGAGTATAACACACACAGTTGGCAATGTCTGGAAGAAATCTATAGCTCAGATGATTATTTTTTTAAATTCTGATTATAGATGAAATGCATTAGCGGTCTATATGTTTTCTGTTGCCTGTGTTCACACCACTGACCTTAACGTATGTAATCATTCCATTGCTATATAGCTGAACTGCAAAACAGGGTGGATTTGCTGCAAACGCTAACGTCTGTGAGCTCCTTAATTTATTATACACCAAAGCGCCCATTGCTTTCATCTGTGAAAAAGTGTTTTCTTGCTTTCGTGTAATCAAGTGCCATACTTGTATATATCAGTATATAAATATATTATAATCTTCATCATGAAAGCGATATCCCTGCTTGCATTATGCTAAATGCTGCCCTCTTTTGCTTTAATTTTCATTGTTGTACATTTAATTGGAAATGGTATAAGTTATCTTTTTTTTTTTTTCAAATTTGAAAATAAAGCCTAGTCTGTTTTTATACAAGAAACCTCTGCATTTGCAATTCTTATCATGTAAAATTATAGCAGCACAACTTCTGACTCTCTGCTCGTGTGTAAGAAACACATGCTTAGGTGTGAGACCTAAAGATTGATTAGTTAATTATTTTGTCACAAAAGAGCAATATGGTGTCCACTCAATACATTAATTACTAAAAGAAAAACAAAAGAAACATCAAAAAAACAACTAATTAATCAATACTGGAGATGTGTGAATTAATTATTAAAGGGCTTTCAAGTCAGACCTTTTCCTTAATGAATCCGATACTTTAGGGAACTTTAATGGAAATGTCACATTCATTCAGGCCTGCTCATAAGCGCATGGTTAATTTCCATTGCTTCGGGCAATGCCTCCAAGTTTCAGCATCATCTTAATCAGGTCATATGCAAAATCAATGTAAGATTAAATGCTAACTTAACTAACCATTTCAGAACTCATTAGAAAGTGTTTTGCAAAATTCGTCTTTACACATTAGTACCTGAAACAAGGCTAATAAACAACCAGCAAGCATCTCCATTAGCTACTAAGCAAACCACAGCATACATGTACTGCACTGCCATTGCTCCTTTTGGTGTTTAAGTGTGTGCAAACTCTCATTCCGTTTGAGCGTTGCTTAAATTAAACCACATCATTAGGTTCTGCAAGATGTGCCACGAATATGCATCATCCTTGATTTTCCATGTCAGATAGTTAAGGTTATGCATTTCCAGCTCAGAACAGGGTTCTCTATACTTTGTAAAGGGTACCGTCAATGCCTTTCAGAACATCTACATGTTACTGAGCAGGTTAAAGCTAACGATCATTTCCGGACGGCCAGTGAATGCATCTTCCAAGACAGTTCTCAAATCACCTCAAAAGGAGATCTGATCAATCAATCTTTAGGAGATACATACTTCATACATACTAAACTCTCCTAAAAAGAAAGTACTCTAAATTATACATTATTGGGTTACATACTGGCACCATATTTAATTTTTCATAATTTGAGATTTAGCAGGTTGGTTTAATATTCCATGATACCATTATTGCTGAGAAAATTAATTTCTCTTACCCTGTTTTGGAGCTGGAACATATACTGAAATAATAGGCTTATCCCTCCACTTTTTATGGTTCCAAAATGTAAAAAATAATTATACAAGAAAACACACAGTACGTGATTGTTTAAAGCTTAAGCTATGTCCCCATCAGTGCATAGCCTGTCTATAACATTGTTTAAATACAGCAGTCTAAAAGTATTGAAGACTTTGGTGTATTTAATCAACAAAAGCTTAAACTTTAGCTATTGCAAGAGAAAATTGAGTGCAAGCTTTAATGAGGACCCGTAATTTCAAACAATTGATGGAGCCTAAAAAGTACAGTTGACTTCTCATGAATTACATTGATTCAGTGGTCTTGAAATGCCCTATTGACAAAACAGTTAGTGCTGCTCTCTATTTTCTATGCTGATGCACCCTGTACAGTTGACAAAGCTTCTTTCTTCCCATTACACCTGCCTAGGCCTTTTAAAATACATATTCTTTTGAAGCTTACATACCCTCTTTCATATTTTAAAATTGGGGCCCAGTAGAGAAAAAGCACTGGAATATTTAAGTTTTTTTCCCTTTGAAAATTTGACCACACGTGCTTGGGGACTTAAATAATAATTATTAATACAACTACACCGGTTTAATTAAGTTAGACCATTGCAAGTATATATTTTCATTTTCATGAAATGGTGATTTTAACAAAAACCTCTCCCACTTCAATTTCATACAATTTATTATTTTCCTTGTAATATGCAGTTTTGTATTTTGTGGTGTCTTTTATTAAATCCCAGTTTTTCAAAACTCGACAAGTTTTAAATGAAATCACTTTTTTTAAAGTGTTAAAAGATCAATAATTTTTATTCAAATGTTACAAAACTGTTATAATGCAGAGAACAGCTTATATTTAGTCCACTACAAGTGAAGTCTGAACTCACAATGGATCAAAAGATGTATCATTCACTGTATATAGTTATTACAGTCGTACATGATCTGGGAATGCTTCCCTGGGGCCACACAGAAACTGCAATCCTCTCCATTTGATAATATGAATCTGGCAATTGTATGAAAACTGTGAGATGAGATTAAAAGTAAAAGAAGTAAAGGAGAAAGCATTGTCATGTAGCATTCTATATGTGCACAAATCCCAGTCTATCCATCTCTATGTAAGCATCACTCTGGAAAATTCTGGTATATTTGTTTAATTATCCCAAAAGTAGAGTGTTTTTGTATTATTCAAATAGAACCCCGCTGTAGATTCTTGGATCAGTGTAATTTGCTGATGCTTTGTTTTTAGTTTTTTTCCCCTCATCATGGTCTGTCAAAAACACAAACCTAAGCAAAATTGAATAAACCCTGACTGCCAGCTCACTCCCACCAGCAGTCCTAATGATAATCTGGTTTATCCTGCAGGTTAAGCAACTGATTAACCAGGTTGGAGACGCTTTTTGTCACAGCTTGGCAAAACATCAGAAATGTGTCCTTCCCTTGTCTCTATGCATCTCAGCAGCACTAACCCAACAATCCCTTAACATATTATTTCATGTTTATTATTTAATAGGGTATTCAAAATTATTTCAAAGGGTTTAATTATTATTATTATTTATCATTATTATTATTATGATTAATTGTAGCATTTAAGAAGCTTAAACATCATTAATAATATACTTTGCCATTATTTCCACAATTTAAATTCTAGGGATTATGGAATTATAATTACATTAAAACACTATGGCCATTCCTCCCCCCAAAATTTAATGAACCATCATGTTATGAAGCACATACAAATTTACATATTTTCTGTTGTCTTAATGAAGTTCAATACTTAGAATCTGTTCCTTTCATGGCCCTTTGATTTAAAATACATCAATGCACCAAAAGAAACCAGGGTTTCCGTGCTGTGCTCGAACTGAATGCTTTACGTTAGGAGGAACTGAGGGGAATGGAGAACAATGATTTAACTCTGAAAAAATCTGTTCTGCAAGAAAAATCAAACCATTATTTTAATTTTAAATCTGAATGTTTTTTTTTTTAAATACACTTAATTTGTTGTCTTTGGGTATACGCACATTTGTTGGTTTTATTATTTTGAAGGAACAAAACAGATATGTTTTTAATATTTATATACAATAATACGTATTTATGTTGGGGTTTATTTCTAAATCTTCAATAATTCCATATATAGAGTATATACAGGATGGTGGCAGTCAATACATGAAGGCGGTTAGATTATCACATTTCAGAATCATGCAATTTCAATGTCCCTTTATATGTGTTGTTTTTCAATCTATTCTTTACAGTCTCTTAACAGATAAACTTGGTGCTAAAATAATGTTTGAAATAATTATATGTTGTGTGAGATAACCTGATATAAAAATACTAAATAAGACTTATGTTCTCGTTTTCATTTTTCAAATCCCCTCAGTAGACTTTCAAATGCATCTGTAGTTTCTATTCCATGCAAGTTCATATTTATCTTAATGACTTTCAGCCACACTTACCCATAATCACTTCTTACAAACCTCCAATAAATAAACCACTTGACATTTTAATACTGCTTACCTCAGTGAAAGTGCCTATTAGTGACTTATTTATTTGAACTTTCTATCTTTCTTGTCAAAATATCAATACTTTGCTAGTGAATTATTTATATCCCCTGTTAAATAGCATAAAATATTATTAGCAGAGTCTTTACACTTTTAAAGAGCTAACTCATAAAGCAGTTAATAAAATAAATGTGGAAGCCAGTTATCAAATAAAATTTGCATAATTGTATAAAAAAACATCCATCTCTTTATTCATCCATTTATTTATGCATGTCTTTCAGTGATCCACCTTTTTTTTAAAGCATAGCAGTATTCAGTGAACACATTCCTGCATACAATGTCCCTGCATTCAAATAAGCAAATATGAATGTTTTACTTTCCTTAAAAGAGCATAATCTCTGTAAGGATAATTTTAATAGAACAAGAGACAGGAAGAAATAACAAGCACAGCTTCTTCTTTGAACTTACCCTTTCTTATCACTTTCCTACTCCTGAAACACTCATGCCTTGATAATGAACTCAAGCTATAGTAAACCGGAACATTTTGAAGCTGCAGCCAACATATATAGAAATATTTTCCTCCTCGTTTAGTTTCCACGACAACCAGTTATCATCGGGAGGTCTGGCACAAACTGGCATCACAGTAACAAATATGAGTTGGCTACACTAGTATTTACAAGCTACTGGCACCAACCTCATCCATGATTTACTTTACTCGCCTATGAAACAGCAGCAGTTAAACAACCGGTGTGGTGCACAAAAGAGAAATATTATGAGTCAATGATCTATGACAGAAGGGTATGCAGTTTCACAGAAAATACATGTGCCTAAAAGAGTCTTAAAAAAATTCTTGAATCAGAAAATGTTAGTCTGAATTTAAATAAAATCCAACTTGGGACCTATAGTGGGCTGACAAGATAAGCTTATGTACAGTGGTAGTGCAACTGGTTTGTCTAGACATATATTCATCTGAAAAATACGTGTGCAATAACTTGTTCATGTCGTGCAAAAATAATGTATATATGGTTTGGTGTTAAATAAGCATACATTATATATACTGTATATGCACAGAAGCAGACAAAATGTATTGTCTTACATTTTGAAACATGAAAAATTACATTTTGTAATATTCATATTAACTAGTGTTTATATAGTAGTCAAGGTCTGTGTTTGTTATCATATTATCTCAAATAATTAAGCAGATGTTCTTGAAATCCATGGAAGAGATTACCATTCGATCTCTCACCTTTTGTTACAATTGCTGGAAGAGCTACTATCAGATAATCTCAACAGGCCTGCACTCTTCATATTTTTCTAAATTCTTTAAGGAGATGGAACTGTCTGACCTGCATTACCGAGCATTGTATACATGAAATAAATAGAAATATGAAAAACTTTCAATCATTTACATGCTCTCTCCATACAGCAACTATATTCTGTTCCTTAGTGTTTTGATCTTAATATCTGGGGTACAAATATAGTAGCTAAGCCTTAAAATCTTCATTTCATTGTACCACACTGGATTTTCCTCTCTTCCAACAGTGAAAATCTGTTTTCTTCACAAATCCAATGCTATTATCAGGCTTAAGTCTTAAAACCCAATTGCTTCATGCTGTACAGTTGCACATGAGAAAGTCTCCTGCTAACCAAGGCAAAAGTGCACAGGCTCTGGCTCTTGTTTGCTGTCTCTACCTTGGCAAAACGCATTAAACTATTTAGGGCAAGAAGTCATTTAATGGATTTTTATTTAACCACCATAGTTTAATTATGCATGAGTGTTGATAGAGCTCCATGGCCATAGCATTCATATGAAGCGGCTTTCTTTAGATCCCTGCCTGTCAAATCCATATTTTGTTTCCTGAGCATTCAGAGCCCAGCTGAAATCCACATAACCAGCTGTTACATCCAATAACATAAGAAAATAAAAAATGACACCCAACTTATTTCATGCAACTAGAGACTGCAACTAGCATTTCTTAGCAAACGCCAAATTAATTTAAATCGACGGACACACACACACACATATATATATATATATATATATACACTCACCTAAAGGATTATTAGGAACACCATACTAATACTGTGTTTGACCCCCTTTCGCCTTCAGAACTGCCTTAATTCTACGTGGCATTGATTCAACAAGGTGCTGAAAGCATTCTTTAGAAATGTTGGCCCATATTGATAGGATAGCATCTTGCAGTTGATGGAGATTTGTGGGATGCACATCCAGGGCACGAAGCTCCCGTTCCACCACATCCCAAAGATGCTCTATTGGGTTGAGATCTGGTGACTGTGGGGGCCAGTTTAGTACAGTGAACTCATTGTCATGTTCAAGAAACCAATTTGAAATGATTCGACCTTTGTGACATGGTGCATTATCCTGCTGGAAGTAGCCATCAGAGGACATGGTCATAAAGGGATGGACATGGTCAGAAACAATGCTCAGGTAGGCCGTGGCATTTAAACGATGCCCAGTTGGCACTAAGGGGCCTAAAGTGTGCCAAGAAAACATCCCCCACACCATTACACCACCACCACCAGCCTGCACAGTGGTAACAAGGCATGATGGATCCATGTTCTCATTCTGTTTACGCCAAATTCTGACTCTACCATCTGAATGTCTCAACAGAAATCGAGACTAATCAGACCAGGCAACATTTTTTCCAGTCTTCAACTGTCCAATATTGGTGAGCTTGTGCAAATTGTAGCCTCTTTTTCCTATTTGTAGTGGAGATGAGTGGTACACAGTGGGGTCTTCTGCTGTTGTAGCCCATCCGCCTCAAGGTTGTACGTGTTGTGGCTTCACAAATGCTTTGCTGCATACCTCGGTTGTAACGAGTGGTTATTTCAGTCAAAGTTGCCCTTCTATCAGCTTGAATCAGTCGGCCCATTCTCCTCTAACCTCTAGCATCAACAAGGCATTTTCGCCCACAGGACTGCCGCATACTGGATGTTTTTCCCTTTTCACACCATTCTTTGTAAACCCTAGAAATGGTTGTGCGTGAAAATCCCAGTAACTGAGCAGATTGTGAAATACTCAGACCGGCCCGTCTGGCACCAACAACCATGCCACGCTCAAAATTGCTTAAATCACCTTTCTTTCCCATTCAGACATTCAGTTTGGAGTTCAGGAGATTGTCTTGACCAGGACCACACCCTTAAATGCATTGAAGCAACTGCCATGTGATTGGTTGGTTAGATAATTGCATGAATGAGAAATTGAACAGGTGTTCCTAATAATCCTTTAGGTGAGTGTATATATATATATATATATATATATATATATATATATATATATATATATATATATATATAATTAAAATCACCACTGATATAACTAAAGGTCTATTAGTGACAGCGGATTGGCTTGAAACAGACAAATAAAATACCATAGAGAAGTATGATAACCACTATGAAATGTACAACAATCTAGATTTTTGGAATAAGCAGAACAATGGAAAGAAATTGTTAAATATATTGAATCAATCAATCAATCAATCAGATTAAATCTGACCCCAACATATTCCATCACAGAGTAATACAATAGACAGTATTGCAGCAGAGAATATTTACTTTACTTACCACAAGTTGAACCAACCTAGTTATTTACTGCCATTTGGCCCGTACCCCCAATGGAACTAGTTCAAGTGAGGAGAGCATTAAAGATTTTTTTCCACGAGCTGTTTAGAGCCAAGCCATCTCAATCCACTTCAACCAGTTTGTCCTTAGATAGCATTGCCATTATGAAATACTTGAAGTAGGCCATTTGAAGTGCCTGGAATACACTGACACTTGTACATAATAATAGGTAGCAAGACACAAAGGTTGATTATCGGAAATTATTAATTTCATATTTAAATTAATTTAATCAAATACATTTTTACCTTATCACTACCATACATATTAAACAGGACAAAAATAATAATTCAACATGATATTAATTGTATATCATTTTTATATTTACTTTTGATGCGCAAATTTATTATTTCTTTGTTACTACTACAGCACACAGATGCTAGAAGTGTGAATGTGGATGAAAACTACATCTTCCTTTTGTTGTGCTTTGCATTCACACTCACATTCGACATTGTCACTATTATCTGACTTCCTCCAATTTTTGCATATCTGTTTTTCTCAGAGACCAAACTATATCCCCCACCCCACCCCCTTTATGCAAAAAAACAAACAAACGTATTCATATAGGCTAAGCTTGTCCTGTTTTTAAGTAAATGTACAAATGAAACATAGCTCATTATCTTGGCACTGGTAATAACAATTTATATGTAGACTATAGCATAGCATATGGACCGTAATATGTTCTTTGTATAAAAAATATAAAACAATATGATAAACATTGCACATTCCATTAGAGACAGAAGGGACCATCTATTCTGCTGCTAAAGTCAGGAAGAATTGGAAGTGTAAGATTCTGTCATTTCAGCAAACTGTACAGTCAATAAATAATTCAGTGCCTTGTGATAGTGTACAAGAGGCCATTTTTATCCTTTGTAATGATCACACCTCCTCTGCACAGCACAGCAATGCAGCCTCTATTTGTTACAATTCATATTATATATATATATATATATATATATATATATATATATATATATATATATATATATATATATATATATATATATATATATAAAACAAACTGAAAAGCATTTCTCTTATGGTAAGAGGGTTCACTTTAATCAGCTCCTGAAATACATACAAGGCCCACTTTTATGCTTTAGGGTCCTTTCAAATAAAGAGGATCCAGTAACAAATCATGTGCAGGATTAAAGGAACACAGATCTGGCTGGCTGTTTTGAGTGCCGTTTCTCATTTTGTCCCCCTGATCCAAGTCTAGTAAGACAGAGTCTAAAGAAGTCTCCCTTGGGCCCTTCAGTGAAATGTCCACATCATCTCACAAGACTTCAGAAGCCAATCTCTGACAAAGGACCTTTGTCAGCTCTCTTTCCATGAACATTTCACACACTATGCATTCTAAATAATAATAATGTCGCTTTAAAGTTATGCAGCTTTTACACCTTTTAAGAAAATGTATGCTGTACCTATACCTTTTCTGTCTAAATGCTAAATAAAGCAGTTAAGCAAATTCACACAAGATGCATTAATGATACAAGTAACAGTAATTTATTCATTGATAACCATAAGAAAAAGTAAATAAAGTCACAGGTGTATATTTGGCCAGTTTTAATATTCCCTCAAGATTAGGAAACCCTCTCATGAAAAACAATTTGTTAATGCAAGACTGATAAAAGGATTGCTCTCTGTGACAAATGGTAGTAAAATATTATTTATGAAGTAGTGGATGTCACATTATGTTTCTATTACAGCAGTGGTGTGAATTAATTCTACTGATGCTTGTGCCTGTATAATGTCATCAAATTATATCTGCAACTTTCCTTCCTTGATTGAATCCATTATGAGCCCCCTTGCCCAGGTTTGTAAACTTCCCATGAACTAGTAACATTTAGTAATAAATCATAATAATGAGGCAGCTCTCTCCTCTCTCTCTCTCTCTCTCTCTCTCTCTCTCTAAAATAAGAAAAAAGGAGGAAAAATAATTTCACAAGTTTATTCCGATGGGGGGGACAGCACTTATTAGTGTCAGTCATGTATGTTACCATCAAAAACCTATTGCCTATCAGAAAGAAGAAAGTGTGCCATACCAGCAGGGGTATGTGAAAATACTTTGAGTGAATGAAAAAACAAGCATACGAAAATACATCAGACAAATTCTAATTACATGATACAAAATTAAAACACCCACAGATCACAAAGGCAGGGCTAATTTTGAGGAGGAACTGTATCTATGCCGTGGAGAAACAGACAATGACGATCATTTATTCATACATTCTCTGTACATACATTCTTTAGCTTTTCATCTGTAAGAATGATGTAACCACATTAACCAGTGTGTCTTGTAGCCCTGTTACATCTGCCATGTACTGCAGACACAGCAAACAGTTTCTCGTGGTAATAAAGCTTTACAAAGGTATACGTTCCACACCATTTAGCAGCAACTAAAATCACTGGCAGATGTGCCTTAATCAGGCAAAACGACTCGTCTCATCAAGTGGGAGGGAAGCCAATTCACATAAGTACATTTTTAAAACTTAAGAAACTGAATTTACGTATTGAAAATAATAATGTCTAGACTTCAGGCTCGAGAGTCTTAAATGAGATAATCAGTCGCATTCGCAATCAACTATTAAACATTTAGCCTGATTTCAGGAAAGGTGAACACTACACAATACCTTTTCACTGAATGGCATGCAGTAAGGTATTCGTTAGATAAGATTATACAGCTAAAAAAATAAGTTTAAGCCTACATCTACAGCAGCCTATGGAAGAATAATTATAGGTAGCAAGCCAAGACCAAATCAAAACTTTGAACCAACCTCAAAGCAAAAAACTAAATAGCAGGTACATGATGGCAGCTTTGGAAGAATCCTGTCAAATAAAGGTACTCTAAATATATTTAGCTTTTGGGTAAAAGTTTTAAATTGGTTTGAGGCAAAGAGTCTCAAAGTAAATTATAATGTATGTTCCCTGTAATACATTGAAAGTAATATCCCCCGTAATGCACACAGGCACTTTATCTGTCATAGTTGGAATTGCCTAGGTTATACAGCAGCTCAGTTTTTGGTTTAATTGTAGGCATTTGCTGTGGTACAGCTATTGAGCACTCTCTGTGTCTCTCCCCATCTTTCTCTTGTTTGAGAGAGAGAGAGAGAGAGAGAGAGAGAGGGGAGAGAGATGACCCTTTCTCTAACGCTCCATAAAGCAATGTTCATTTCTCAGGATTAGGTAAAACTGACTGAGGACCATGTGGACTCTTTTAGAACAAGACTGTTGCTCAGCGGAAGGGCTTAGTGTCTCGGTTATGAAATATTATGCTTCCTTTTATCATTCACATATTAAACAGTGTGCTTTTAGGACAGGCTTTAAATGGAAGTGATTAGAGTCAGAAATCATGAACCTCAGCCTGTGGGACTTACAGACATATATGTTTGGATGCCTGTCACTTGAAAAAGGAGCTGTTGGTTAAACAAACAAACACAGGTTTATACATGCTTAAACAATTTCACACTTCACATAACACTTGTACATAAGCTTGCAGTAAACATTAAAATGAAGAACTGTCGTCTTATAAGTACACTAAATTTTAAATACTAATCTGCAGCATCGGTAGTTTGGTGGTGCAAATACTAATAACTAATAAGTTTGTTTGCAAAATAGTTTTGGTCCGTTATTAATGACTCACCGATGCTGTAATGATCTTAAGAGATTAACTCATCACTCTAAGCCATGTGATCCAATAGCATGAAGGTTTTAGTAAAATTAAAACCACTTCCTACATTTCTTTTACATTGCAAGTGGATATCATTCAGTCTTATCCTGACAAAAGTAGGGTGTAACTAGTATGATAATTATTTTATTATAATTATTATATTTGTTGTTGTTTTAAATATACTTAGTATTTGCTTAACAATTGCTTAATTTTAATATTTGTTTTAGGAAAACCATTCCTTTTAAACAACATTAACACACTGTATGACATGTGAAATGTAAAATACAACACTGTTTGAGTAACTGTTTTTTCGAAGTACCATTTGCTGTTAATTTTGCTCGTTTTATGCAGTATAGTTCTGAAACAAAATTAAAGCCAAATTGAATAATATCTTCTACTTTGTTGATATTAAGAATGCTTCCAAGACATGTTTAAAAACCTTGCTAATGCCTGGTTTAAGAAGTTAATTAAAGTGAGAAATCTCATGTACCACATACCTCCTGCAAGGCTTGCCAAAAAGGCATTAAACTGTAAGCGCCTTGAAATTTGTATTGGTTTTAGTCGATCAAAAGATCCAAATTAATCCTTCTAAGCATGGTCTGCCATCTTCAAATACCAGCTTATGGCCACAAAGTCTTTGAGACCACATGCAGGATGTACAGTGTACGTATTGAGTGTTGACTGTATTAGTTTCACTGTCAACATCTCCATCTTTTCCACCATTCTCTTCTGTAGCAACTTTCGCTCAGTTGGCAAGAGAGCAGACTCGAAGTTACACTGAGGCTTAATGCCATTCTTCTTGAGGATATTCTTTGATCAAATGAATACTAACCATCAGATGAGCAAGAATAGTTAAATTGCTACTTGTTTATTAGTTTACTGTGGTGTTCCTGTATTCCAAAGCGATCCAGATCCATTTGTTATCACCCATATTTGCCTTGTGGATTTTCTTTATGTTTTCTGTGTTACAGTATACCTTGGCCGCCATCTAAATAGATATGAAAATGCATAATGCAAAACCTCTTGAGACAATCCTTTGACCCAGTCAGCATGTTTCCAAATGTCTGACCGATTAAAAACAAAACAGATCCTAATATTCAGAATACAGGAATATGGCATAATCCTTCCGTTTCACAATAGATTTTCATATTAGACAGGCTTTAAATACACTTGGATGGATATAAAAATTACTGGACTATGTTATCAGTATTAGTTTTGTAATAGTAGGGGAAGTGACCCAATTAAGCCCACTTGCCGTTTTATTTTGAAATACAAAAAAGACAGGACATTTTCGAAGGATGATCTGTTTCAGAGCAAATGCACAAAGTTGTTACTGTCATGTTACTTTTTATTTGGAGCCAATCACATTTGTTGTTCTTGAGTTATGTATGATTATCAAAACATTTTAGAAGCCTCTTCAGATAAAACAATATTTAATGTTCTATCAATTATGATAATCTTAAAATGTAATTGTTTTTGTCTTATGGGCTTAAAAGGAACAGCGCCCTTGAAAAGCCTATTAGCACATGGCTTGAAAGCAGAATAAATAATGAATTTGTTCTACCAACAATAATAAACGTGGTCTAAGTTGTAAATAATTATGTTATTTATTTATTATAAAGATATTACATGTTTACATTAACTCTATGCACAATTATTGAGGTTAATTTCCCATGGACCACTGTTGTCCTTAATAAGCCCAGAACCCATTGTACCTCATATTAAAAAAGCCTTAAATGAATTAAAATTACTCGGAATACATCCTTTTCATTCATGAACGTAATTACTTACCTTATTTTCATTATGGGGACAAAATGGGTAGGCAGAGAAAAAATGATAGGGACTGCAATAACATGAGGGAAGCTTGCTGTGAACGTCGTGCGGATCACGGATGGACAGAGACAGAGAAGCTGTTTTTGCCAAAGATCTCTGACATGGGACTGCCAGGAGTTTTAATTTTTGACAGTCATGCCTCAGATATTTCCCTGGCCACTGGAAAAGACAGTTTTTGGTGAAGTCAAAAGTAGGGCTGCACCGATATAAAAATTCTGGGCCGAGACCAATATCTGATATCCGATATTTTCATATTATTTACTGACCTATAGAACGAGAGCAGGTCGAGGGGGAACTGCATTGCAGTTCCTGTGCATCATTTATATTTTGTTAAAAGTACACGAGTAGAACAGAACAAATCGGATGCTTAGTTAAATGCAATAAAAGCCACACCATCAGACAGAAATATCGGTCAGAACCGCACTGCACTGCCATTACCGTGTTAGCAGGGACAACATTTGAAAGGAGGAATTCCCTGTGAAACTTGATGTGCTTTCCACGGCTCTCAAGCCAGAAAACATCATCGGTGGCTTGGAGAGCACTGGAATATTCCCTGTGAGCCAGAGCAGGAGGGACAGACGAGTGTCCACAAATCATGCTCCTTTTTCTGAAGCACCTGTGCAGACTTCCACAGCCCCAACAGCCCCGGCCCCAACCCCAACAGCCAGCACACCAGCATAGCAAACTGCCTCTACAAGTGCAACAAGTCCATGTGATGGAAATTAGTCTCAGATAATATAAAAATACTATATTTTAATTGGTTAGGTTGGTTATTTGAGGTCTGAATTCAATAATCTATAAAATATTAAGTGCTTAATCAATACAATTTGAAGTATTTACTGTTAAAACTCTTGTGGGCTTAAAGGGTACATATGTAGTTTATAAGCCCATTCCGGACTTTTCACTTTTGCAATTAAGTAAGTTAATTGAATTTAGTCAATTTATGACAAAATGTACCACAAGTGTTTAGATCTATTTAATCTTTGATTTAATACCCACTTTATTGGGAAGAAATTCACATATTTATAAGAAAACATGTAAAACTTAGATTTTGGTGGGCTTAATTGGGTATTTAATAATTGGGCTAATTTAATCCCCTAATTTATTTTTAAAAATACAACTACTACTACTACTAATAACAACAATAATACAACAACTTGTGTGCCTGATACAGGGTTTTCTATCCTTCAAAATTAACATTAAGGGCATGTTGGGAATTCATGCTGACCAAAGTGACCCAACTAGAGTCAACCTGGGCTCCCTCAAAATAAATTTGCGATCACGTGGTCTGAGGGAGCAGATGCTAGTTGGAAATGCAGGCCAAGCCAGGATGGGGGAGGTCCTGTACAGTAGCGGTCAAACCTTAAAAAAAGAAAAGAAAAATGTGCACTTAATTAATACATTCACGTTCTATCTTGACTGGTGTTATGGTAAAAAAATAAACACCCTTCAATCCAGGAGGAGAGTCAATAGCCTGAGCCAATAGCTTTTGGGACAAGAACAACAATAGAAGTAATAAGACACACACTGTGTACACAATGTGCAGTTCTTGAATAACACTGGTTAACTTTGACACGTCAATGTTGTCCATTTTATAACCTCAGTTCATTGAAGTTAACCATTTTGTGGAATAAGTTTTTACTGTAGCCAACATACATTATACTTCCAAGGTTTTGATCGTAATCTACTCTTTGTTGTGGGAAACAGATTCAAGCTCCTTCGCAAGTAGTCCTTATTTTCCACTGTGGGCAAAATGCCCAGTTTATAGCAAATGTATTAGATGGGCAAATCAGGCCCTATAAGTGTATAATTAATATAATCCAGACCTAGGATTTAAAAGGTCAATCTAGGCTTTGAGCTCAGAAACTAAAGACTCATCACTGAAATAAACGTGAACTTCATTTGCACATTCAGGCACAATGCAATAATCTCAGCTCTTCCAATTTGAGGAGGTCAAATAACATCCCTATCCGTAGGTGCACTGATCATTCAGAAGCTCCATCAATAAAGCTCATAAAACTGAGAGTATACATTTCTCTACATGGAATTCCTATTAATTAAGTGATTCCTAAATAGGTGGCTTTATTGTGGAAAATCTGTCAAATTTTAAGTCAATAGTCAAAAGCATGGCTAAGGTATTAATTATAGTGCACACCATAATATGTGGTTGCAAGCATTGGAGTGTTCTTATGCAGGGACTTTGCTTTCATCATGATTTGTCACAAAAAGAAAACCCAATTGCTTTATTTAGGAATGTGTATAATTTACATTTTAGATTGAGAAATCCCCGTCTCTGTGGAATACACACAACATCTGAGCAGAGCTCTGTGCTGGGGGCAACTGCAATAATTCTCTTTCCTTTTCACCTCTGGAGGACTGAGTTAAAATCCAGATCAGGTTACAACAGCAGTGACTTTGGTATTCTCATCCAGTCCTCTAAGGACATTCATCTTCACAACCATGATACATTTCAGTCGGGTGTAATCAGTGCAGAATTGATATTTTCTTCTTGCATATCCGCACCGATGACTGGAACATCAGTTCTCACCATTGTTTCCTGTTAGCATTTATATTGGTTTGCAAATCAGATTGTTATACAATGCAGCATAAAATTAATTCAAGTAGATAAAAATCACTAAAACGTGTAGACATTATTCAATTATTGTTTTATTAAAATGTTCTGTGTGTGCACAGCTACCCAGAAGAATATTCACCTGCAATAAAATAGTACACTACATTTTATTATCTGTAATTTAACCTGTATGCATTATGATATAAACTCAGCATTGCAATCTTACAACTTGGAAAGATAATAATCAAGATAAATTGTATTTTGTGATTTTCAGAATAACAGTATGCCCCCCCCCCCCCCCCATATAAAGAAAAGAAAAAGATGGTGGAATCTATAATTGCCTTTTTTGTACATTATTTTGTGTCTCAAGGGCTGAATATGTTTATGTGCACAAAAATATGAATGTTTAGTTTAATGGGATCTTCTGGTAAGCTCCTCAGCTACTACCCAGTTATACAGCTATAACTTAAATAGACTGTGAAATTTCTAATTAAAAATTTATCATTTTAAACCTGCATTACGTCACCTACAGGGTCTCTTAAGGCTCATGAATAAAATATTGTGGGGGGTGGGTGGGTAAAAGACAGAAAAATAAGAAAAAAAGCAACACGCTAGAGTCTGTACTCATTACTTGCAGTTCGTGGAGAAATACATACAAAATTAGTAAACGTGAATCATGTGATGTTTAATTACACATTAGATCATCAATATATAAATACTCTATGTAGATTCTGCATCAACCATTTTAGAGAAATCATATTTAGTGCAACTATCCAGAACGATACATCTCTACTGATTGTACTACACTGAACAGATGTCCATTTTCCATCTGCATATATCTGCATATTTCTCATGATTATAGAATAGTCTTAAAGAAGTGCTATGTAGTGAACAATGTTAGTCTCTTGGTAAAACACCTTTAAAATGCTTCTACATAACCACAAAATGATAAGCCTTCGTTATGGTAAATAGATTTATCACAATAACATAATCTGCGATCAACAATTTCTCTTTGCTTTTAGCGGACAAAATGTAGCATCTTACCCATTTCAACTTGAACAGCCTTTATTGTTTCAATACCATTTTAATTCCCAAAGCTTCCTGCAGGTATCACAGCCTCAGCCCTTAAGTCTGTGTTTGTCTCCTGGTAGGCCTGGGATCCTCTCACTTAGCCTCACCACGCTCTCATTGTGTCCTAAAAGGCTGGCCTGACAAAATTCCTCAGGCTCTTGAGTCTCTGCTCCTTAAGGCATCCCTAGGTGGTTGCCAGGATAGATGCTGCTTAGTGTCATCTCTTGCCTTTCTCCTTCTCAAAGATAAAAATAAACCACACGGCATGGTGCTTGAACATAATTAATGTACCCCTTACTTAAAAGTAAACAAACAACAGCTACATCATCATCAACAACCAACCAACAAGAAATCAAAGGAACTGCAGCTACAGTAATGTTGAAAGACACCTGTCAAAGTATTTGACTATCAAACTGAAAAGTTTGTCATCACAGGCTTGTATGCGTTACTGACCTGAGTTATAATTAAACCTGAAATCTAGCAGGCTAATGCAAAACTGAAAATCATCAAGTGTGGCAAAGAAACAAGACTTTCAAAAGAACCTTAGCAGAGGTTTCTAGGTAACACTTTGTATTACGGCCTCACATATAAATGATTGGTAAATAGTTTATGAAACATTTAGGAACCATTCATGGTTTCATTAATAAATTATCAATACACATTTATAAGATATGAAGCAAAACAGTGTTTTGGGAGCTGCCAAAATGCTATTTTGTTTCAAATCTTTATTTTAAATGATAAATTGTATAAAGGTATAGATTGTATATATATATATATATATATATATCTGTGTGTGAAATTGTATGCAATCAGTGAGAGAAAAGATCTCTGATTTGACCATACAATATACTCATCATATGTGCTGCAGTTTAGAAAAGATTCAGCTGATTTCCAAATGTCATCATGCAACAGCAGGGGGGAGGGGGGCAAGAAGGACGGACATGTCACAGATGATTTAACCCGCACACCTCGTAAATAACGTCTATATATAACCTTTCATTAAGTAGGGGGGGCACCTATGATTGAGTGAGACAGACTGATGCTCTCAAAACCTATGCCTGTGGTGACCCTTATATAATCTGGAATTAGAGTAACATTTTATTTTAGAAAAAATGATTTTTAGCAACCTGTGAGGGGATGCTGGAATATTTCAATTCCAGATTTAGGAGGGGAAAGGAGGGAGATTACAGAACAGATGTGATCCACAGTTCAATTTTATTGTTTAGTCCATCCACTTGAGAACTTATTAGTCTTTATAAAATGATGTGCTTATGAAAGGAAACAGATTTGCAGTTTTTAAAGATGAAGCCTTTAGTTTATTTACAGATCAGAAAGGGCTTATTTTGATAAACGACACAATTGATTGCATAGCAGTCTAGTAAGGTAACACCAGGGACTCTATAAACTGGGATGCCCTGAAGAAGTACTGACGTATCTCTTCTTGTCAATTAAGAATGCATACTTTTTTGGTTGATGCAATTACATTTTGCCTTGATTTTCAAACAATCTACTAACAATATTGCCCGAATACCACTGCTGAAGAAACACTGCACATTAGATTTCAGATTTGAGCCTGTTGCCATCAAACAAATATAATTTGCAAGCGCCTGCAGGCTGGGCCGGGGGCAGCATGTCGCTGTAATGACTTGTGCTGTGTGCTGAACAGCCACCTTGTGTAGAGTAAGGTGAAATTAATTTGGCTTCCTTGCGATTAGATTATAGTTTTATTTGTTCAATAGTTGCAGTACTTGTAGAATTCAAGGAGGCTGGGGTGATATTCAAGGGTATAGCCTGTGTGTGTGTATAAATATATAAATATTCTGTCAGTCTACACATCATCACACAGATATAGATCTACGCTGCCATCAGTGTTTAAGTCCACAGATTTGTTACACGAAATCTATTACACACAGAGCACAAATGCTATACAGTAACATTTGGACCGCCACTGGAAAACATCAGTCAATAAAAAACAAACACATAATTGTGAGTACTGGGGCCTGTGGGATGCCTGTAGGCCTAGAGTATTGTCCTGCTCCATTCTTGCAATATTTGTGGAGGGGTGTATGGGCAAGCCCATGCCCTCTGATTGTGTTACTCGAGTCTCCCTGTCTTACTGTAAGGTCATATTGTGGAGCACTGCACACAACCCCAAATTACAGCATTTCCCCCCACAAAAGCTCAGGAGAGCCAATAACAGTGCAGCTCTTCTGCGTTGGCCTCCTGACAAAATCATTACATTGAAGCAGCTGCAGCTCGGAGCAGTCACCAGTGTATCGCCTCCCAGAGCGCTCCACGCGGGACCAGACTATTAGGTATGAGTTATCTTCACACAAACGTCTTTAAAGTACCCTAGACTTACAGATTATTCAGAGAAGTTTGTCTGAGGTTAATCTTGCTCTACAATATTAATATATAGTGTGTATGTATTCTTATTAAGCTCTTTTTAAGAACTAAATTAAAATCATATTGCTTTGATATTGTTTTAGAATGTTTGATGTGCCTTTAAATTGTTCAGTTTCTTTCTTTTCTTTTTATTTATTAACAAAACCGATTGTGTTGCATTCAATTTACAAACACGCACGGCATCGGCAGGCTGTATTGTTGTGGAAGATTAAAGTCAACAGCCTGTAAAGGGTATGAGTCTTTGAACACTGCAGGGCCCAGTCGTAAGGGATGGAGGGGTCACAGAGGCATATGACTTTACCCTTTCCATTACCATCTGCAGATATCGAAGTCCCTGTTTTGTAGGCATTGTCATCAAATTAATTCTTCTACTTCATGTGCCTAAAAAGATGCAGGGGACTCCACATTCTGCTCAGGTTTGAGTATTGCGGAATGGGAGTTTTTAAAAACTAGATGATCCACAATTTAATGACTAAAAGATTAGGAAATAGTTTAACTGGTTTTGTATTAAGCATGAACAAGTCAATACTGTTTCCGGTCAGGATTATTACCTCTAAATCCCCATTTCACCTGAGGGAAGACTCAGACAACCTGTATTATATCAAAATTGTAATGATTGGGAAAGAACCTATATTAAAATAACCTTATATAAACTATTTTATTTAAATTCACTTAAAGTTATAGTTTGAGGAATTTACAAAACACAAAAATAACACTTTCTACCTTTTATGGTTATAGCAATTGAAAGTAGTGGGACTGTTATGTGACAAATTTACAGAACTGTATTTGAGACATTTACAGAATGCTAAATCCTGAGAAAATAAACTTGTTCAAATGCATGATTACACATTTCCTGTGTGTGGCCAGATAGAGTAAATAGATTTAGTTGCATGGTTACACATTTAAAATGTGTTAACAATATGTCAAAATAAATCCTGTGCCACATTTTCTTCATGTTTATGTCAGGCCAGCTGTCAACAATAAAAATGTATATGATATTTCTGTAATAAAAAAGCCTATTTAGAAAGGTCATACCTGTAAGTATTCATGCATTTACATAATGTTCCTAATAGCTTTTTTTTTTCTATCAATCTATCAATCAATCGATCTATGCATATCTAGTCTTAAAGAAAACATAATTAAAAAGATAAATTGAAAGGACATGGATTGACTTGGTAAATGTATTTATGTATAATGTATATACACTCACCTAAAGGATTATTAGGAACACCTGTTCAATTTCTCATTAATGCAATTATCTAACCAACCAATCACATGGCAGTTGCTTCAATGCATTTAGGGGTGTGGTCCTGGTCAAGACAATCTCCTGAACTCCAAACTGAATGTCTGAATGGGAAAGAAAGGTGATTTAAGCAATTTTGAGCGTGGCATGGTTGTTGGTGCCAGACGGGCCGGTCTGAGTATTTCACAATCTGCTCAGTTACTGGGATTTTCACGCACAACCATTTCTAGGGTTTACAAAGAATGGTGTGAAAAGGGAAAAACATCCAGTATGCGGCAGTCCTGTGGGCGAAAATGCCTTGTTGATGCTAGAGGTCAGAGGAGAATGGGCCGACTGATTCAAGCTGATAGAAGAGCAACTTTGACTGAAATAACCACTCGTTACAACCGAGGTATGCAGCAAAGCATTTGTGAATCCACAACACGTACAACCTTGAGGCGGATGGGCTACAACAGCAGAAGACCCCACCGGGTACCACTCATCTCCACTACAAATAGGAAAAAGAGGCTACAATTTGCACAAGCTCACCAAAATTGGACAGTTGAAGACTGGAAAAATGTTGCCTGGTCTGATGGGTCTCGATTTCTGTTGAGACATTCAGATGGTAGAGTCAGAATTTGGCGTAAACAGAATGAGAACATGGATCCATCATGCCTTGTTACCACTGTGCAGGCTGGTGGTGGTGGTGTAATGGTGTGGGGGATGTTTTCTTGGCACACTTTAGGCCCCTTAGTGCCAATTGGGCATCGTTTAAATGCCACGGCCTACCTGAGCATTGTTTCTGACCATGTCCATCCCTTTATGACCACCATGTATCCATCCTCTGATGGCTACTTCCAGCAGGATAATGCACCATGTCACAAAGGTCGAATCATTTCAAATTGGTTTCTTGAACATGACAATGAGTTCACTGTACTAAACTGGCCCCCACAGTCACCAGATCTCAACCCAATAGAGCATCTTTGGGATGTGGTGGAACGGGAGCTTCGTGCCCTGGATGTGCATCCCACAAATCTCAATCAACTGCAAGATGCTATCCTATCAATATGGGCCAACATTTCTAAAGAATGCTTTCAGCACCTTGTTGAATCAATGCCACGTAGAATGAAGGCAGTTCTGAAGGCGAAAGGGGGTCAAACACAGTATTAGTATGGTGTTCCTAATAATCCTTTAGGTGAGTGTATGTATAAATGGTTAAAAGACACAGCAATAGCCTAAACTATTTTACACTATTATAAACTAAAATATGTATACAATTGTATACAATTCCACTGCTTCCTTCGTCAAATTTACCGCACCAGCCTCGACTGTGATGGGCCAGGATATTTATTCCTTCACTTAGTGATTATGTACAGAAATTAATCAGAAAGAGGAGTAGATATCTCAACTATCAGACCATTTAATGCACAGTATTTTGGTCCAGTCATCAATATCAGCAGTATGACACTAAGTGTTTCAATTATATTTTCAAGGCAAAAAACTATGAATTATGGCTTCACTGAGTGTGCAAGCAATGCTATAACCCTGCAATAGGACCACTACCCTCTAACTGATAAGCCTTTGGGCACCTAACATTGGTTAAATGTTACAATGAGAGACATACAAGTGAGCAACATATCAGCAAGAATGGCCCATAATTATGTATGTCCATTACTGTAGTATGTAGAAAAACCTCTTCAAAACTGCCCAAGGAGAATAGTAAAACTTGCAAGAAAGTTGACAGTCATATCCCTCTAAGAAACTGAGTCCTGAATGTTATTTTTTTTTTTATAGTGGTAAACTTAAGTGGCATTTCCATACATAATGTCATTGAATGTAATTGAAGTATCACATGCATGAATGAGCACTTTGTTAATTCCCTTGAATATATATATATATATATATATATATATATTCCTAAGCACTTGAAGGTAGATAGGCAAATCAGTGTACATTTCATAAGGAATGAATATGTAAAAAGCACATTATAGAAGTGGGACTCGTAGGCTAATCTTATGCAAATGCAGATGAGATGAATTTAAGATTTATCAAAAGGTATTTCTATGAGGATTCCTTTTCATGGCTCACACACCGCACGTCTGACTCCCATAGCAAGAAAGCCTTTCCATACATAAGAAGTCTCCCATCCCTCCTAGTCTAATTCCTTACATTTCCATTCCCTTTTATGTAGCTTCTTTGAAACTCTTTATAATTATTCAGGCTTAAAGTTTTTATTAGAAATGTCATTTGGGAAAATATACATTTCAGATGTATATACAGGACAAAATGAATGTCACTTTTTAAAAAGGAATACAGAGAGAGAGATGTACAAAAATGAACATTTTGTTCTGCAATTCTGTGGAAATCAGAATTATTTATTTTTAGCAATGAATGCATGTTGTACTAGTAGTCCAAAGCCTGCTTCATGTCTAATTATTAATTCTTGGAAAAAGAAAATGTAAAAACAAAAAGCTGCCATACTGTTAGTGTCAATTTCCTCATGTTCTTGGGGCCACAACATTATGTGCCATCATGCACAATATGGCATACCCACTGGCACTACTCAATTTTGCCTGTGGGGCCTGCTCTGATTTCAGGATTTGGTTCTAGTCCTGCTTTTGAGAACTACAACACTCTCTTGCCCCTGTCTGCTAGGTCCTCTCTTTCAAAATTGTCTATTTTGAAACAACAACTATGAGACATTCAGTACATATTTTCCATCTCAGCCATCTCAATTGTAAATAAGCCTACAAATATATAAATAAGTCTACACACACATTTGTATCGCTATCTATCTGTCTATCTATTTTTTTATTTGAGAATAAACTGCCTACCCACAGTGACTCTCCCGGGAAAGCGGATGTTGTTTATTTAATTATTCCATAAGAAAGAGACAGATGTTAATGTCTACACAACAGTGCTGATGTTTCAAAGCTACCAGTGTCTTCCTCACAGCATTTTATTTATTTGCTTATTTGTTTGTTTTTGAGCAGCTAGAATCCTTTGCTGTTCTTGCAGGATACAAGATTTAGGCTACTCCTAAATTATTACAAAAGAGGATTTGTCCTGGGTTTGCTGTCCATGCTTTTTCACTTGCCATTTTCTAAAACAGCCTCATCTCGCTCATTAGGAGAGTCTTCATCCCTGAAATGACAGGCAAGGGCTTCCCTTTAAAATTGTATACTTCATTAATTAGGACCCCTCCAAGTGAAACACTTACTTCACTTCATGGCTTGCTTCAGTGCGTCTACTCCCAGCTGTGTTTTGATGCCTGCCCTCCAGTTTTCAAATAAATCTATTCTTTTTCTTTCTTTTCTCTCTCTTTTTTTTTTTAAAGCAAAATGCTTCAAAATGTCAACAATATGCAAAGTAGAATATGAACAATTTCATTTTTTCCTACTGCTTTTCTGACGGGAAGCAAGCATAACATAACCACATAATTAAAAAAGGCAAATGACATACGCATTTAATTTCTCTTAATCACGTCCTCCATGTTTTATGATGTAATTGTATTTATATTTGATGTCCTTTGGAAGAGGTTATGCAAGACATTTGGACATGACTGAGTCAACTTTTTAATTCAATGCAACAGTAAATATTAACAGTTTTAATTGCAGCATACTACTAAACATACTTATATATGTTGAAATATGTAAGAATGCATAAACTACTAAAACAAATGTACAAATATATATAGACTAACATTCTGATAAACACAGTTAAAACGTTCAGAGGGTTGGCCTTTGTTAAAAAACACTTTATTTATAGATGTCTGTGCACAAGCATACAGTATGATGGTAAAATGTTTCAAATATAAATTCAAAGGATCTATCCCAAAGCATGAACAGCCAGGAAAGCAAAATGTTATTTATGACCCAACATTGACCTCAGCCAATTTGCGTGCTTTCGAATAAACGTACATGGCCATTTAAAAAAGGCACTATGTATCGCTAATAGGCAATACATGCCATGCTCTGATACTGATGAAGTGCGAAGGGTGATCAGCGCAGTTCAAATACAAAGATGCTTTCAATTTTTATGTGCCTACAGTTTCTACTGTCACTTCACAATACTGAGATCACGGAGAAGGGTGGCCTCTCTAAAGATATGCCTTGCTCTTTGTCACTGTAGTTTCAGTACATATTTATGCTAGGATGCTTTCAAGTTTAAATTCAACAGGAAATGCAATACTTTAGATCAGTGGTTGCACATTAATGTATAAATGCATTAGAACAATGTAATAAAGTATCAATGGTGTTATTTACTAGGTATTATGTGGCATCTATTTATTATTGTCTCCATTATATTAACTCATTGCATGTTGTTCCCTTATGTTCACATTTTATGAATGTATAAATCTGTGGCAATGATTTTATTTTTATGAAATGACTGATGAAATAGCATTTCTGTTGATAGCGAGGGGGACATAAAGTCTCTCACGTATGGAGTATTAGATAAATGACTTTAGATCAAATATAAGCTAACGTATTTGTAATTATAGCAAGTGTTCCAAAAGAATAACACAATCAAAACTATGCTCAGTTTTTTGACTGTCAAGCTGGGACACAACACTATTTTATTGAACTGCAACCTATATTTAGCAACACCTTCCAGATGGGATTCACTTTGAATGTTCTCAAAATCTTTCTTGCGCTTAAAATGAAATGCCCGGTCACTGTTTGGCCCATTGGGAAAATTCAGACACTAAAAGCAGAAAGCCCTGTCCTCATGTACACTGTATTCATAGTATACTCATAGTACCGCGCTTGCCTGAATTTTCTGGTTTTGACCCCACAGGCACTGGCAGGAAAATCGCCGAGGTCTATTCGAGGCAGGGGTCTATTTAGAGGAGTGGACGTGTGTTTTCGGGGGTTTAGTTTATTGAACTCGGGATGGCTACTGTTACCCTGACGTCATGCAAATTAAGGGCAAATAAGTGAATTAATATGTAATTTAGCTCTACGTACAGCTCTCGTGCTGTTTTTACAGGAAAATGCTAAAAAGGCTGCTTTCCATTCGCGAGAATTGTACTTGAGATGCTGACATCACAGAATCCATGCCTGTCATGTGACAACGTGTTCAAATTAAACAAGAGTACAGCTGTGGATGGAGCAAGCCGTGAATATAAGTGTTTTAAAAAGTTAGGATTACAATTTACAACAGTACTGCACATTGCACAACAGACCCACAACAATAGCCTATAGAGCATTAATGAGAATATTAGGAAACAAAAAAGAAAAGAAAAAACAGCTATTAACCTGAAAAACACCATTGCTAACATCCATCTGCAACTTACTTTACATTGAAACCCACAATACTCTTGTTAGGTTGCATTTTTATAATTTGGTCATTTAATACGATTATCTTTGTAGCCTTTGCACTTCGGGTTTACATGTGGAAATGGCATGTTTTTTTGTCATCATCACTTCACAAATTAAAACACTGCATGGAAAAAGTCCCCTTTATTGTCCGACTGAAGTGTCCTCACTCTCCTTACTGTTGACACTCTCTACAAAAGTAGCGTCAGGTTCGTTTTCTGTCTCTGTTCTGGAGTTGGTTTAGATTTTTTTGTTTTTATAAAAAACAAAACTCCAAACGTAGTCTTTTTGCCTTTTTTTATTCTTATTTTTAAATGCTGTGCTGACTGAAAAAGTCTAATGTGAGAGGAACTATAATGTTGAACTAGGGGTCAAAGACACTTGTTCTTGTGAAAACAAAAATAACAGTGTAGATGGTTAAATTAGCATATTAGCATAAACTAGCATATATTCTCTACCCACTTATTCAATATATATATATATATATATATATATATATATATATATATATATATATACACTCACCTAAAGGATTATTAGGAACACCATACTAATACTGTGTTTGACCCCCTTTCGCCTTCAGAACTGCCTTAATTCTACGTGGCATTGATTCAACAAGGTGCTGAAAGCATTCTTTAGAAATGTTGGCCCATATTGATAGGATAGCATCTTGCAGTTGATGGAGATTTGTGGGATGCACATCCAGGGCACGAAGCTCCCGTTCCACCACATCCCAAAGATGCTCTATTGGGTTGAGATCTGGTGACTGTGGGGGCCAGTTTAGTACAGTGAACTCATTGTCATGTTCAAGAAACCAATTTGAAATGATTCGACCTTTGTGACATGGTGCATTATCCTGCTGGAAGTAGCCATCAGAGGATGGATACATGGTGGTCATAAAGGGATGGACATGGTCAGAAACAATGCTCAGGTAGGCCGTGGCATTTAAACGATGCCCAATTGGCACTAAGGGGCCTAAAGTGTGCCAAGAAAACATCCCCCACACCATTACACCACCACCAGCCTGCACAGTGGTAACAAGGCATGATGGATCCATGTTCTCATTCTGTTTACGCCAAATTCTGACTCTACCATCTGAATGTCTCAACAGAAATCGAGACTCATCAGACCAGGCAACATTTTTCCAGTCTTCAACTGTCCAATTTTGGTGAGCTTGTGCAAATTGTAGCCTCTTTTTCCTATTTGTAGTGGAGATGAGTGGTACCCGGTGGGGTCTTCTGCTGTTGTAGCCCATCCGCCTCAAGGTTGTACGTGTTGTGGCTTCACAAATGCTTTGCTGCATACCTCGGTTGTAACTAGTGGTTATTTCAGTCAAAGTTGCTCTTCTATCAGCTTGAATCAGTCGGCCCACTCTCCTCTGACCTCTAGCATCAACAAGGCATTTTCGCCCACAGGACTGCCGCATACTGGATGTTTTTCCCTTTTCACACCATTCTTTGTAAACCCTAGAAATGGTTGTGCGTGAAAATCCCAGTAACTGAGCAGATTGTGAAATACTCAGACCGGCCCGTCTGGCACCAACAACCATGCCACGCTCAAAATTGCTTAAATCACCTTTCTTTCCCATTCAGACATTCAGTTTGGAGTTCAGGAGATTGTCTTGACCAGGACCACACCCCTAAATGCATTGAAGCAACTGCCATGTGATTGGTTGGTTAGATAATTGCATTAATGAGATATTGAACAGGTGTTCCTAATAATCCTTTAGGTGAGTGTATATATATATATATATATATATATATATATATATATATATATATATATATATATATATACAGTGAGGGAAAAAAGTATTTGATCCCCTGCTGATTTTGTATGTTTGCCCACTGACAAAGAAATGATCAGTCTATAATTTTAATGGTAGGTGTATTTTAACAGTGAGAGACAGAATAACAACAAAAAAATCCAGAAAAACGCATTTCAAAAAAGTTATAAATTGATTTGCATGTTAATGAGGGAAATAAGTATTTGACCCCTTCGACTTAGTACTTGGTGGCAAAACCCTTGTTGGCAATCACAGAGGTCAGACGTTTCTTGTAGTTGGCCACCAGGTTTGCACATATCTCAGGAGGGATTTTGTCCCTCTCCTCTTTGCAGATCCTCTCCAAGTCATTAAGGTTTCGAGGCTGACGTTTGGCAACTCGAACCTTCAGCTCCCTCCACAGATTTTCTATGGGATTAAGGTCTGGAGACTGGCTAGGCCACTCCAGGACCTTAATGTGCTGCTTCTTGAGCCACTTGTTTGTTGCCTTGGCTGTGTGTTTTGGGTCATTGTCATGCTGGAATACCATCCACGACCCATTTTCAATGCCCTGGCTGAGGGAAGGAGGTTCTCACCCAAGATTTGACGGTACATGGCCCCGTCCATCGTCCCTTTGATGCGGTGCAGTTGTCCTGTTCCCTTAGCAGAAAAACACCCCCAATGCATAATGTTTCCACCTCCATGTTTGACGGTGGGGATGGTGTTCTTGGGGTCATTCCTCCTCCTCCAAACACGGCGAGTTGAGTTGATGGCAAAGAGCTCGATTTTGGTCTCATCTGACCACAACACTTTCACCCAGTTCTCCTCTGAATCATTCAGATGTTCATTGGCAAACTTCAGACGGGCCTGTACATGTGCTTTCTTGAGCAGGGGGACCTTGCGGGCGCTGCAGGATTTCAGTCCTTCACGGCGTAGTGTGTTACCAATTGTTTTCTTGGTGACTATGGTCCCAGCTGCCTTGAGATCATTAACAAGATCCTCCCGTGTAGTTCTGGGCTGATTCCTCACCGTTCTCATGATCATTGAAACTCCACGAGGTGAGATCTTGCATGGAGACCCAGACCAAGGGAGACTGACAGTTATTTTGTGTTTCTTCCATTTGCGAATAATCGCACCAACTGTTGTCACCTTCTCACCAAGCTGCTTGGCGATGGTCTTGTAGCCCATTCCAGCCTTGTGTAGGTCTACAATCTTGTCCCTGACATCCTTGGACAGCTCTTTGGTCTTGGCCATGGTGGAGAGTTTGGAATCTGATTGATTGATTGTTTCTGTGGACAGGTGTCTTTTATACAGGTAACGAGCTAAGATTAGGAGCAGTCCCTTTAAGAGAGTGCTCCTAATCTCAGCTCGTTACCTGTATAAAAGACACCTGGGAGCCAGAAATCTTGCTGATTGATAGGGGATCAAATACTTATTTCCCTCATTAACATGCAAATCAATTTATAACTTTTTTGAAATGCGTTTTTCTGGATTTTGTTGTTGTTATTCTGTCTCTCACTGTTAAAATACACCTACCATTAAAATTATAGACTGATCATTTCTTTGTCAGTGGGCAAATGTACAAAATCAGCAGGGGATCAAATACTTTTTTCCCTCACTGTATATATATATATATATAATAATTTTTTTTAATAAACCCTGGCAGAAATCTGTGACCATGTCGCCCCGGCCCTCATCCATTAACAATAAACTTCCATTAACAACCTTGCTTTAGCACACTGTCTTCAGCCTGAAACACAATAGGTTCTGCAGTTCACTGCCATAAGCTCATCTTATCCCGTTCAGAGTGCTGCTTTAGTGCTTTAGAAAATGCAACTGTCCTCCTCGCGGGCCTGCCAGCAACCCAACCCCCACACCTACCTTCTACCTCTCTCTCATTCTCACTGTAGTGAAATATGACATTGGATGAAAAACTGCAATGTGAGAATGAGAATCTGCCTCGCTCAGGAAAAACGTACACACAGAAAAAGGGATTGTGGCTGGACGGCAAGCAGAGCTTAGGCATACAGTTTACAGCCATTTTCTCGCTGGTGCCTAAAATAGAAAGACTCCCAGTGATGGGTTAATCCTCCTTTGGCTTCAGCGCTGAGTAGATTACTGATTACGGCCTCGTAGCAACCATTGCTGCGTTGGACACACACAGACACTTTAGTGTTTTATTGCTCACTCCATGGCATCCACACTTCACCTGTCATCTCTGATCCATGCATGTTTTCCTTTTTAAATCATATATAAATGTATAGTTTCCCACTCATTGGTTTGTTAAATGAGTGAAAATTAAGAATTGAAGAAATGAAAAGTTATATTTATCTAGATTGAGAAATACTTGGAGCTACACCACATTGCTTATGACTTGAAGTGTGCAGGCGCTAAAAATAATTTATTTTATATTTTAATTGGTGCCTCATTATATTTGTTGGAGTGTGAGTTTTTTTTTTTTTCCTCTAACCTTGAACATCAATAAGGGATATTCACACGCACACCATATCTTTGTTTCCTGTCTCTGGTTCAAAGTCAAAGAAATGCTATCATACCGAAAAACAGGCATTAGCAGGAACCGTATCAAGAGGACAGCTTACAGAGAAGAGCAGTAGAAAGAGATTAGTCCATATACCCTTAGTAACTGCATTCTTACTAACAGCTCACAAATACTCTGAACTGTAACGTCAGTGGTCTGATATAAGTTCATTACTGTGCATATCAGAGCAATGCAGAAAATCCTAAGCCTTCATTTCTATATCAATACATGGACAGCTTGATAAAAGCTGCAATATTGCATGCTTGTCATTAACTTTAAAATCCCTCCAAATACAGGGTTAATAGTGGCAGGTGTTATGGATATCTTTTAATGGTGTGAGGCAGTGCCATGTAAAGCCCATTTCATCTACCTACAAATTCCAGTTTTTTCCAGGATTTATATTCTGTCCTTTTGGATTCATTACTAGCAACAGGAATCTACACAGTGACTCCTTTCCCTATACGGTTTAATGCTCTTCCATTCCCCTATGATAAATTAGTTAATATTATTCTCTATTATTTTAAAAAGATATGTCAGTATTGCAAATTAGCTCACTTATGAAAACTGATCATTATGCATGTTCAATTACAAAAACAAACACACAAACAAATAAATAAATAATAACAACAACAGCATGCCCTTTCCCCAGGGTGACATTTTCTCAGACTGTACAATAAATGCACGAATAACCTGTATATACAAACCAAATATACATTTCCCCTCACTGACATGTCCATATCTAAAAGTTCAAGAACAAGTTATTTTCCTTAGTTTTATAGTGCCAAGGACAAGATTTATCTGAAGATTTGTGTAAAGATCATATAATAGGATTCAAAAGAATGGAAACCTTTGCCAAAAGCAAACTCTGATGAAAGAATAAATTCAATATTAATACATCATCCTGGCCATCAATGGACAGAAGAAACTAATTACCCAGCTAACGACATATTCGACATTCATATCTGTATATACTACATTTTATAGTCTGTAGAGAATATACATCATGCAGGGTACTGTACAGCAGCCTCAAAAAGGGTGTGACAAATAAGATTGTTTAATTCTCACTCCTGTGTGGGGTATTTCTGGTATGCGCTTGAGTCAGTCATGGCAACAGATATATAAATACAAGGATTAAACAAGGATCTAAACAGCAAGAGTGAGGTTTGAACACAAGAGTTTCTTGGGCCTATCCCTGATTAAGAATATTATAACTGATTAGAAATTGACATTAAGCCAATACCAAAGCTGGGCATCAGAACTCTCGGTATGTAGGTGTATAGTTATGGTGACAGTTGATCGCCAATCGCAAATTCCAAACCTATTCCTTGATGATACCCTTTGCACTGGGTAGATACAAGAGTTATATATGGCAAAGAAAGCTACAATCAAGTATTATGTTTGGGATTTATGATTTGGCGAGTAGGTGAAGGTGTTGATTTAATCCAAGCGCAGGTGTCTGCAATTTAACCAGCTGTGCCTGTGCAGAACGAAAGATGATTATTATAGGAGTGTGAAAACAGTGTAATTTCCACCTGTCTCTACATTGTCAATTGGTCACCTATTAAGTGTTGAAAAACAGTTAATAAGACCGAAAGTAATGAAAGAGAACAATGCTTCTAAGCTAATTGAGAGCTCAGTGGGAAACCGGCACCGGAGAACCCTTCAAGAGAGTGATGGAATGGAAATCATAACAGGCAGAGCGATGCGATTTAAAAAGCTTCATCTCAGCGCACACTTAATTTGGACCGAGGCATTAACAGCAATCCTCGCCATGAAGTGTCAAACAGGCCAAAATGGCAGCGTTGTCATCTTTCTTCATTTTGCTTGCATACCGTATTAAGAAAGGGAACTGGCAAAGAGACATAAAAATACAGCCTTTACCCCAGAGTTTAAAGTTACAAATTAAATTGTGAGATTCGCTTCCTGATGCCACGTGATTTCTATTAAAAATGTATGTTTTTTTGTGTGTGCTTGAGGGCATAATATGCAAATACATAGTTTAAATAAATGATTGACTGATGTTGCAGCTGATTAACACGACAGATGAATTGGCCTTTCTCAGATTTACCCATGGAGTATAATTAATCACCCTGTGCTATAAATCAGACCAGGAAGGAGCTCAGGGTTTATACCTTGTAGTCAAGTTGTCAAATGACTCACAGCCTGTGTGTATCTCACAGGAGGTAGCCTGCAGAAAACCACTAAGCACAGTTGGTTACTGAATTGCCTTGGGGATGTAAATCTAGTTAATTAACAGGGTGTCATGGGAGCCCCTTTTTCTAGTTAAGGATGACAAGGAGTAAAAGGTATTTTCAATCAAGCGCTGTACCAAGAAGGAATACTGTGCAGGCATCATTTAAGCATTGGGCCTCATTGATTACTGGACTGTACTCTCTATAATATATAATATAACCTGCTATTCTCCCATGGTGCATTTAGTATGCTCTGCTCCAGGCCTAACATATTGTCGAGAGCTTTGAGATAGCACTCACAATGAATGGGAGCTCTTGGAAACAACAACTGATTCATTGTGTTACCAGGAATTTTAGCAACCCCTTCGCTGTCCATAGAGAGAAAAGCTGAAGACCAGGTTTCAAGTACTGTATATTCTCAGAACACCAATGGTGCTTTCTTGTATTGCCGCTGTCTGGGGGGAATGATTAATAACCGAGTCAGTTGGAGCTGTAGGAACGACTATGTGAATGAACAGTCAGAAGCCCACTAGGTGCCCAGTTCTATTTAATGACACAGTTTTAAAACATACTGGCATGTCATAAAGTATCAACTATTATTATTTCTGTTTTCAAATGCTTCCCTAACATTGGTCCTGGGTCGGTGGCTGCAATATTGTGCATGATAATCTCAGTATTTAACCACAACAGACTAGTAAGCCATCAAGGTCAGCAGCACCATGCACAAGGTCAGAGGGCCACACTCATTTATCACCAGCAATCAACACACACCTTTTGCTGCTTGTTTGATTTTTCAATGACTCTTTAATATTGAATGGACTGGAATGTACCCACTCACCTTTCTCCATTGTATATATATATATAAATATATATATATATATACACACATATATATATAATTAAATAGGGGCGGGCAGGGGGTGTAAATACTTACAAAAGTGAAGCCTTGAAGTCGAAGTAGAAAGGTGGTTTTGTTATTGAAAGAAAGGTTATCCAAGTATAAGGGTCCCCTTTTCACTTATTTATGCGTATCAGGGCTTAAGGAAAGTGCTGAACCTTAAATAATTTATTGAGATATGCCATATAACTTGTGGAAGTGCTTGACAGTGAATGTGTAATTGCTTCCTCCATTCAAAAAGCCAGTTACTCTATATATGCCAAAGCTGGCCCTTAAGCAAAGGTTAAGCTTGGGATATCACTTCCCCATGTTCCTATAATAAGTGAGCCTCCAGCAAATATAAGTGCATAAATCTGACAGCATCAGAGGAATCTATTTTGTGAGTACATGCACTCTTTCCTGTCCCCAGTAAACTGTGGACGTGTCTATGAGCAGGTTCAGCTCTTTCCCCTTCTTCTATGTCGGCCCTTTTAGGTGTAACCTGCTTTTGCTGTAATCCCATCTAAATATTGGACTCAAGGCAGAAAACGGTTACATTATTGCCTTCTCTGTTGAGGGCTTATTTATTTATTTCCTCTTCAGAAAACATCAAAAGGAGCAACAGAGAAAAAAGCAAACAGATTAGTTTGATGACAATGGTAAAATATTATCAATCATCATCAAAAATCTGTTTCCTTTATTAAAATAAAATGATACTACAGAAAATAATTACATATACGTACACACTCTATGTATTAATCTTCTTGTCAATGGCTTTTCCAGCATCTGGCACACATACGGCAATGCTTGGTGGATGATTCTGTAGAGGCCCATGAGAGAAATTCAGACATTTCTGACTGATCACTGTGACTGGCTCTTTTCAGGGGTGTAAAACAACCAAATATGAGATAAATAAAACTGACTCCATAAAAATAAAGCTAACCCAATGATGTGATGTACAGCGAATGGTGTATAGGAATTTTATGTGATATTCATTGTTGCCGAAAGTCAATAAAATTGAAAACACTTACTCTGAAACATAACATATTTCAGAGTGGGCGTAACACTAATAATCCATACAAACCAGGGGAAAGAAATCAAGGGAATTCATTTGACACTGTGTCTTTGAAGAATCCATCCATAAGGGAATCTTTCACATACAACAGTCTAAGAGCCTGTCAGCACCTTATCTATCATTTAGGAGGGCTTCCAGACTTTATTTATCATCTACATGTGGAAGAGAAAATAAATTGCGACCGACAATATACTTGAACAATTCTGTCAATTTCTGCAGTTGCACTTGCTCATTAACAATGTCATGTTTAAATGGTAAATAAACACCTGTCGTCAATGTTGTGTGGTGTTATTTATACTAAAAACATCATATTAACTTCTAATAGGAGAATGTTGGATTTATTTTCCCGCTGTTGTCTTGGCACAAAACTCTGACCCCTTCTGTGGCCATTCTTTTTATTCTCTTAGAATATCACACAGTATGTGCATTAAAACAGTTAACTACTAAGGTGCTAAATCATGTCTATTTTCTCACCACATTTCTAAACAAATGTCATTTTTTTAAAGAACAGATATAACTTGACACCAGTGCTTTAGACACTAGTTCTCATTGGGCTGTACATTAAATATTTGATATAATTGCATGGAAGGGTAATTTGGCTCTATAAACTCTTCATTAACAGGCATGACATTTCAAATTCCCCTTCAATAGATATGCTGCAGATCTGTCAGCAGCGGTAATAAATATGTAATTACTACAATGTTATAGCGTACTTAAGCATGTCCATAAAATACATAAAATTCCCTTGTGATGGAAATAGCCTGAAAAGAAGATGATTTCAATAAAACGTGATTATCACTTACTATCTATTTGTTTATTTAGGGTTTCTAAAAATAAAATAAAATAATCATCAATCAAGCTTTTTCTTTTAGGAAAAGTAGTTTTTTCTAGGCATCTAAGCTACTTCAATCAGATTGCTGCAGAAGCAGAAAAGAAAAAAAACATAACTGGGTCATGCCACTTTAAACTGCTTCCAATTATAGTGTTCTCATTAAATTTACATTAATAATTTGATTCTCTCAACGAGGGACTTAAGTATTTGTCATATGGGAAAAAATATGTGCCAAGGATTCTTTAAAAAATATATTTACCAATCCACATTTTATTGAATTATTTCCTTTTCACATTGATTCCTTATGTTGAGGGCAACATTTAAATCTGTAAAATGGAGTAGAAGGCACAAAGCATTGGCATCAATGTAGTAACAACTTACTAAAAGACACAGGTGGAGTTATTCAATATTATTACACTTTATAACAGGTTTCTCAACATATCTCCTTTCCTTTATCATATCTGTGCTACACAGAGTGGTATATAGGGCATAGCATTTTTGTTTGCTCCATTTAAATATCAGTGCAACTGGCAGATGCGTAAAAATGTTCATCTCTGTGAAGATTGGTGTCATGAGAGAATTTCCTGTCCACTCACTTCTGCAATCGAACAGGAGTGGTTAGCCCTCTAAAAATAAGAGGTTTGTCCTGGCACATCCTCCATCTGCATTTATCTCATTAATGAGCTGGCACTAGGAGAACATGCCAGGGGCATACAGGCCACAGGGAGAAGGATCTCTCTTTTAGGATTGTCATCACCCCATTGTGGATGAATTCCTTCTCATATTATTGGGTGGGCTACAGATTAGGCTGTGGTAAAATAAATAAATAGTAGAAAAAGTCATGGGTCATGTATTTAATTCAATTTCCAGTATGTTGCAATGGTACAGACTGACAGAAGAGTGAACCCTCTTTTTTCTATTTTTTTTTCTTCTAATTTTTTTTTTTTTTTTTTGCCTTGCCTTTTTCAGACCATTGGGTGTATACTGCCACACAGCACATTTCTGCAATCTATGAATTGTACATTTTTTTGCCTCATTATTCCAAACCTTCCCAGCACTTTATGTATATTTGTCTGTTTGTGAATCCAGTGCCATTATAAGTATAATAATGGAATTGTTATTTATTAGTTGATTTAAAAACATCACACAAGTGGTAAACAATGAAACAAAAGAAACAGTAGCACACCACATTTTTTGGTGAGGACAGTTGATGTTATGCCTATCAATCAGGTCACAATTAATAAATTACTACCTATAGCCCACAATCCTGCCTTCTTATTTGAATTATGTGCATATATTGCATGAGTCCAATGTTGTTTCATTGTACATGTCTAACCTTGTAAAAGCCATTTTATTTGTTGGGTTATTGGTTTTTAAAAGGAATGCAGTTGCATTTGTTTAAACCCAGCACATTGTAAAACAATACAAATAATAAAAACATGGTGTTTCAAAATAGGTTCTTTCAATGAAATCTGCAGGCAATTATTTTTAGACTGCAAGTAATTGCTTGACCTAGGTGAAGATTTGTGACGTCTACCAAAGATTGTAAACCAGGCTTACAGTAAAAGGATTTCTTGAATTTGCTATCTGAGATAGGGAGAGTAAAGTGGATTATAATGTAGATGATTCTTTATGCTGTGGATCTTTTTACTGACAAGCTTTACACCATGTCTATTGTATAGTATTGTTAAATTTGTCCCATGATTGAACAGGGCGGTCGGGTTCACAAGGCAGGGAATCGAGAACATGTGCTTCACATATTACACATACACGTACATATGCGGGTATAGATAATGCATGCAAAATGGGATTTCAAGTTCAATCCAAAACAAAAGCATGCATAGTCACCTGATCCTGTAAATGATTTGAAATGGGAAGATATTTCTGATGAACTTTTGTTACTTAGATGCAAAAATAAACAATCTAAAAAGCTGGAAGATATCCTGCTATCTGATTTGCTAGTAGATCTGTATTAAAATTATATAACTCTACAGCTACAAACCAATTAAATGAAAGGACTTCAAAAAAATATTTTAAAAATAATATCTGTAGGTACATCTAAAATCATGAAGTAAATATTACATTGCAAATTTGAAATGGGATTTTTTTATTTTATTTTGTGGAGTGAAACACATAAAATGAAAATAATAAGATGTTTAAATAGATTGTTCTCCGCATTCATAGTTGAAAAAATATAAAACCCTCTTTCAAGCATATATTATCTCACTAAAATAGTTTTAGTATGATTGATTATGGAGTTTTAACATTTTAACATTTTAATAATCTTTAATAACCCCAGGAAAACAGCATGGAGAAAGTGCTTAAAATTCTCAGTTAGCTACTTTTGAAACATCCAAATTCGAATTTGAATTGTAATCTCTAAGTTGTAATGCTCTATTCTGAAATAGTAATACACTTTTTAAGAAACACTCCTTCTTTAGGGGTAATTTTAAATAATGGTGAGGAATACATGTAACTGAATTTTTTGAAATGCTTAAATGGATTAAAAAGCATCTCCAGTAAACACTATATAGTCATAGTCAACAGATCAATTAATATAGTCACAGTTATTTTTGACATTTGTGTGTGAAAACATGAACTGGTGGTCATATTGTTTGGCTGGAATTGTTTGGTACTGTCATCACCATCATTTCCATCAGTATGAAATCAGGCACCCAGACTGAAGCCATTGCAGAGGAGAAAGTGTATTGGATCAACATCAAAATATGTTCAGCACAAAACAGGGGTCATGCCACTTGGATCTAACCTTCTTTAGAGATAATTCAATGAAGGCGTAATGAAATTAGCTAAGAGGCAAATCGCAATTCAATTAATGGATGCAGACAGGTCAATATATATACAGATGCACAGCATCTTTACAGCTATTGTTTTCTCAGTCACAATGTAACAGCAATGTAATCCAGAATACGAAGTCAATTTCCGCAAGAGTACTTAGGAATGATAACAAGAACAAGGGCAAGAAAAACAACTACAACAAAAATAATAATTGGTATGGTTTATATTGGTTTAAATCAAGTTTGAATTGTATTAATACCAGTGATGAAAGACTGTAGTCATGGGTATTCTGAGCTCTAGCTCTTCTGAGACATAGTGTGTTGGCAAAATAAAATGAGCACATGATACATGATGTGTGTGTGTGTGTGTGTGTGTGTGTGTGTGTGTGTGTGTGTGTGTGTTTGTAGATAGTTAGATATAGATAGATACACTAAATATCTGGGTATATTTTGAAACAATTTATATTTATCTATCAGACCCATGAGATATTTAATTAGCAATAACACCCTGATTATACACACATCACAGGTGCTCTTTTTTATTCAGCCAGGGCTTGATGTTCAGTATCTGTTTTTGTGCATTTTGTGTTAGAAGTGGGATATAAGTGACTTATGCTCACAGCTAGCTCTCATTCAGGACAACTGTCACTTCACATCCTCCACACAGGCCGGCTGACAAGACATGTTGCTTAAACAGCAAACCAAGATTAACCTGTCAGTCATTGGATCAGTGAGAATTCACCCACAGGTAACAAAGCAATCACTTGGATTGCCCAAGCATCTGTCACAGAGTTTGGGGTATTTATTGCAGTAGAACCCATTTCTCAGATTAAGATTGAAGTCTAAGCAGGCTTTCTTAAAATGTGAAATGATACTGAACCCCCACAGCTATTAAACAATGAAAAATAACTAAGATTGATGTGTTCCTGGATTAATATTCTGCAAAATAATGATTGTCCTAATATTCTTTCTTTAATGTGTAAACAACACAGCAAACATCTCACTGGGTGTTTGTCAATTTTGGTCAGAAGAGAGGGTCTTACATGATGTCATTCAGTGCTGTAGTTACACCTTATGCCCACTTAATTTGAAGGGAATATTGCTTATGCCCACGTAACTGTGCATATACCCACGAATAATTTGCATATACCCTCCTATAATTCCTATAATGAATTCTGCCGTTTGTCTGCCATTCCCCTGTCGACAGACTCTCCATGACTCCTTCACTGTGAATCACTGTATCTGTACTGGAAGACCACACAGCTGTCTCTCTCTCCTTTAAGTCATCTGCCATTGATGGGTGTCAGAATTGTCAAACTGTGTCCAATTGCTTCATTTCTGCATGCCGTGCCTTTTTTAAAAACTTCATGTATTTGCTTTAGGCAGACATATTTTGAGCAGCATTCATTATGACCGTTTGGAGCCACCTGGTACATACTCTAGTGTCTCTGTCTCAGCGTTTTGTTACGTATTCTATCATTTACACAATTACTGTAGCAACAGTATCATTAGCTGACCTAAATAGGTCAATCATTTTTTAAATTCTTGTTCTGCCAATGAGTGTACAATATTAAGCTAGACTTTTCTAATTGCTCTCACCCAATAAAATAAAATAAAACAGGAATTTGGTGAGAAAGAGTGTTGAATAATTGACCTGTTACTATTTGATATGTGTTTGAAACAAAATAACCTTATTATTATTAAAAAGTTATTATTTTATTATCAGGAAATAATTCATTATATTTAAATCATCATCTGGCAGGATTACATGCCTAAGAATATCAATGTCACCAGACCGCCTAAAGGAGCTCATGCTTGCAATGACTATTTGTTATGCTTTTACTATTTATACATTTATTTTTACTGATGGAAGCAACTGTAGGCATTGTAATATGATTTAGTTGTTGTGAAAAGGTATTTAAACTTATTTAAACTTAACTTATGGAATGTAAAATTGGTGGAATAAAAAAATACATTTTGATAAGCAGTTACAATGTAGTGAAAAGCAGAAAGTAGATTACTAATTATTACTATTTGAGGACTGGGTATTGGTAGACTTTTAAGGGTAACCCTAACAGCAAAAGTGTTTACCTAGTTTAATGGTTAAAATAATGAAAGCATATGTTTTCTTATGTACTTAAGAAAATGTTCTGAGAAGGAGGTCCATTGTCCTAAGGAAAGCCACAAGACTTGTAAAAGCAAAAGCAAACATAATTCACAGATGACACAGAAGCTCTCCAATTGTTTTTTTTTTTTTTTTTACTGACCCCTTTCTTGAAACCCTATGGGCTTTCTTGAACTTCAGAAAGTGCACTTATTATTTCATTGGAGAAAAGAAATGGAAGGCTGGAAAATATTTCCATAACATTTCTCATCCTTCAGAAGAAGACATTTCAGAGGGAGTTTAAAAACAACAAACACTATGTAGGTAAGTGACTCATGTGTCCATGGGACAGATCCGGCAAGACAAGTGACCCACAAGGTAAACAGATCTCCAGAGAAATGCATTTAACTTTGTTTTAGGTCCTCCATCTATCGGAGGACAGACCCACATATCGATTAAATCATTACTTTGGAAAATTGCAAATCTTACATAGCCTTACATATCTTTGTGTTGCTTTTTAGATTTTTCACATTTCAGTGAAATGAGGAAGAAAAAAAACTATAATTACCATTAATATGCACAGGAGTGCTTCAACATAAAAAGGATGGGTTCCTACACTTTTTCCCTCTTTTATAGTGTTTTGCATGAAATCTCTGGTGTGGCGTCCCAATGCACCATTATTTCCTATGGTAATGAACTGCTGCTTTAAAGCATTGCGTTGCCTGTCAGTCAGCTTGAAGAATTATTTTTCTGAAGCTATTTTTACTTCAATAGATGGTTAGCAAAGCCAAATGGTGTTGTAAGCAGAAAGGGCAGCACATGCAGAACATGTGTAATATGATACTGAAGGATCAAAGTCCTTATCTGCCCTTAGTTTCATTTCCACTGCCTCCCCTACATCTCCATCTCCTGTGCAATACAATCCACCCGGTTGGGAAATGGCTTCTCCCCTGAGATGGCAAGCTAATGGGGAGGAAGCTATTTTCCCCATCAGGACAGAATATGGGGAGCCCGAAGCAGTCACACATAACCAATACTTCCTTAATAAATCATGGCTACTTATAAAACACAAGCATCCCCACACTCCATTTCTTTCCACTTTGAACACCACAAAAAAAGGTATATATTCATACATGCTGTAAGAATTTATGCCTCTGGAATATAAAATAACACACATACATACTTGGTAAGTCTGTAACTGTAAAAGCATAGTTTAGACTGGATATATTTCTCTCCATATATGTTTTAGTAATTTACCTCAGAGGCAGATCTTAAGCAAAACACCCTAAGTCTTCCTGTCCTATTTCTCAGACAAGAACGAAAATTGGCAACCAGGCCAAACCTCTGAGTGCACATGGGTTAACATCTGATTGAAAGCTAAGAGAGCAAACCATGCTAAAGAGAGGTGAAAAAGATGACCCTATGCTTTTCATATTTTTAATGCAGGTAGTGCTTTGGGATTTAATGTGAAGCAGGCGAATAAAGAAAAAGGTAATAAAGAGGCAGCAGCTAATCTCTAAGGAGCACGGGCAGATAAAGCAGGAGTGAAGTGCAAACAGAACAAACACACAATCACGCTTGACAATCTTGATAAAGAATAGAACAGTTAATTTGAGAAGCCAAACCTTTTCTCATGGGCAGGTTTTCCTTTCAGGAATTCAGGAATTCATAAGTTTGTAGTGTTTTATAAGTGTGTAAATAATTGATCTAATTATTGCAGATGCTTCACTTCATTAATTTATCTTTCATAGGGTTTAAGGAGGAACATGCATATTTATATTAATTTGTGCTTGCTCATTTTATTTATGTTAACGTTTTTTGTTTCATAGAACCTTGCTAGAAATTTGATTGGAGATAACTGACACATGGGAAGTGGAAGTTTATTTATTTATTATGTCTTTTCATTTATCATTTATTGCTGTATATATTTGGTTAACTAAACTCCACTGTTCTGCAAATGTGTATATAACCATTGATCATTTATCAAATGTGGTAACTCACATGTTTACTCTCTAATTCTTTGCTTAAGGTTTTTAAGTAAGGTTGGGTTGTATGCTTTGCCACAGTCATACGCTTTTTGTTGCCTTCGTGAATTTACAATATGTTAAGTAAACGTTGTCAAGTGTGACAGAAAACAACAACTTCAGACAGTGAATAGACCATTCTGGAAGAAATCAGTAAAGATGACTATGGACGCTTGCTAAAGTAAATATTTTCCAGGTTATCAGTTCAGCTTACATGCTGTAACCTCCCATGCAAATAACAAGGGAAGGTCCACAGTACAGTTTATTATTCCCCATACTACACAGAGGTCTGCTATCAGAGAGCACTTCCAATTTTCTACCACAGCTTCTTGCCTAACATATATCATTGCATTTAATGCAACCTCCACAATTTTGACCTAAAATATACTCAAAACCCTAACATCTACATATAATATGACCCCAGAAATTGGACATTACCCATTCAAACTTCAGGACAAACAGGGGCATAGCTTTCAGATTTGGGGGGATGTGTCCCTTACATGTATGGAGCCAGGCATATCTGAATCTTGTCTAGTCCACCAACAATATATTATGAGATATATATTATTATTATTATTATATTATCATATATCATAATATATTGTTGGTGGACTAGACAAGATACCAGAGCAGTCCACTTTAGGTGGGTAGTAAACCTAGTTAACAATAATATTCCTGTATTGGTGGGTCATAACAAATTTTACTTGGCTGTAATAAATTCACACTGTGGTTAATATTTTAATGTAATTATGTTTAACAATGTAAAATGTTATTATATAAAACAATTTAATTTGAATCAGTATTGTTAATAGCACTGCTATTATCAAAATCGGATATAGTGGGTACATTAATAAATGATTATGAATGATTATTGTTTGTAATCTGGCCATCTGGATTGTTTTTATTTTTGTTGACTCGCATATAACGCAACCTGTTATCTTCTAGTTGGTCTCAGTTGCCATAAATGTATTGAGTTTATACGCCAAAATATACAGTAGTTTTCATTTACCTGTACTTCTATAAAAAAGTGTTATACACGTAACAGCCAAACAAATCATTAAAATAAGCATGAAACAAATGTTCACCCAGTGAGTTCTGGCTTCTGATAAGGATTGCAAAACACATTTATTGAATATTGTATCAGGGCTCTGTGCAAAATCTAAAAATAAAAATGTATGTGAACACAGCTGAGAGCATTCTTCAGCTTCCATTTTAATCATCCAATATATAAAATATGGGGATTATGGGATTTATGGCTGCACCCCTTGCATTGTTTCTAAATTAAATACGACAGTCATTTGGAAAGTGAAAACAAGCAAGAATCTGTTGTGGGTGCACAAACAGAATTCAGGTTAGTACCCTAAACGCACCAGCTTCAAGTGGACTGATAAGAAAGCAATTTGTTCTTGTCGCTTTGAGCTTCTTCAATGGACAGTCATTAATAAAATTAGTGCATTAGTGGGTCCAATGCATCCGATTTCATTTTAAAAACGAATAATTACAGGCATTTGCAATGGTTTTTCCTTCTTCTTCTCCTCCTTCTTATGAACCAGTTATTAAACAGAAAGACTGGGTTTTCTTCCCAGAATATTTGTGTTCCTTGTGTTGATTACGTACTTTCATTTTGTAGGCCTGTATTACTTTACGTTCTCTTTCAGGTTTTTATTGCACTCCTTGCAGTTTGGCACTGTGGAAAATGAAAAGGCAGTCTTTATTTGTTCACCATATAGATGGATATCTTACATGATCAGATTACTAGATCAATATTGTATGAATAGATGCGTGCCCTTTAAAAAAAAAACAGAATCAAACGCAGAAGCAATTAAACATGACCAGGAAGAGCATAAAGGAATTCAAGATACAATAATTATTGACTTAAAAAAAACAATAGATAAATTACATAAAGAGCTTCTCTGTTCACCATTTGTGTTCAGTTTGTTCTAACAGATATACCAATAAAATGCTTCATTTCAAATTAATCTATGGCAGCACAGTAAAACAAAATTGTACTTTTTTGTTTGGAACTTGGCATCCCTAGTAACAGATTTTTGGACTAACAGCACATAGCATGTGGACCACATCAGTTGTATCAATACGCCAGCACCTTGGTAGGACTACAGTTTCTTAATAAGAAATGTCACTTTCTGTTGTGTGGAGAGAGACAACATTAAAGCAATCTACAATTTAAATCACGCTCAAGGTAACTGCAGGAAATGGTCTACAGACTCACACAATGAGTTCGAGTGCCAGAGGGAGAATTCTCTATCATCTACCTCTGTGGTTTGATGGTACTCTAAGCTCACAGATATGCAGTGTGGCAACAAAAGATAATTATACTGGATAAATGTATGTAATCTGTTCCTAATGTTTCTATATTTATCACCATGAGGTTAAATACGGTGTGTTCTGACAAGTAGCAGAAAGGAAACAATCGCAGAATCATTTAGCATGCATAGGTGTCAGCCACAACGGTATAGTAAACATTAACCAAATACTAACAGTACTGCATACAAAATGGTGATTCCTGAATTCATATTCCTTAAGGACACAATACATGGAACCTGCACTGCAGTGGATGCGTCTCAGAATTGTTTAACACTGTAAAGGAAATTAAAATTGTGTGTGTGTGTGTGTTTTGTAATTAATTCTAATATGAAGTAATTTGAGAACTACTTTCGTAAAGAGATGGAAACACAATTAAATCGCCTCTCCATGGATTTCTGTCTACCCCTAAGCACTGCAGCAGACTCAAGATCTTCTCTCACACTGGCACTACCGGGGTGATGCTTCCCCACAACCTCCTCATATACACACATCTTGCACTGGTTTTTGACTGATGTTTTTGGATAAAAGTAACAAAATCAAATCGAAAATAATCTTTTCGATCTGAAATCGTAACGTTTCCAGACCCAAGGGAGGTTTATTTTATTTTAATCTGATTTATTTCCTGAATCAATCTGTGACAATGATTCCTTTTGAATAAGTCTTTAAATTGTTGTTTGCAAGTTATTATAATGTATTTATTACATATAACTTCGGCACATTGTCTGTTAGATAGAGGAAACATCTGAATGAAATGGAAATATCACGTCCTTTTATTGCAAGTCTGGTGTGAAAGAGCATAATTAATTTGTTTAATGAAATTCAGAAAACAAATTAGTCTTATTGGCTGCCCACCGTATTTGTCTAATTGCCTTGTGGAAGGAACAAGCCCTACTGAGTGTTTTGCAGGATTTTCAGAGCTGACAGTGGCAGGTTAGAGATAGCTGCCGAATGCAATCAATACACTGTATCAAACAGTACAGGGGTGGACTCCTGTTCAGCTGCAGTGCGGAGAAAGAAATGCTAACTTTGGAAAGTCGAAGGCACTGAACTTGTGAACCTTTTATCGAGGGCTTACAAAAAAAAAAAAAGAAATCCTCGCTATGGATTTCTTAAGGAATAAATGAAAATTAATTCCAGTGTCGCCTGTTCTCGAACTGCAGAGTAGACTGATGGAAAACGATTTTATTTTTATTTTTTTCTGGAGAATTTGCAAGTTCGAAAGCTTAAAAACTCTACATGCATTTGCCAGGCTAGGAAGAAACAGACAGAAAGACAGAAAGAAACATCAAAAGCTTTCCAACTGTGCATACTAAAAACACTCTTGATACAAAACGAAAATTGACTTTGTCACTCCAGCAAAAATGAAGATGACTGCCGCGCCTGTCAGCTGAAATCAGCATGTAGGTAATCCTCACCCAGACCCATCTGAGGGCATTTTGAACAGGTACAGCTCAAGAAGACAAAGGAATGACATTAGAAAAACTCACTCTATGGTAATGTGCATCAGAAAAGCAAGGGCCTGAAGGGGTTTATTATACAATATTCAGGAAGAGGCATGAGGCTGGGAATTACAAAATGATCTCAGACACTAAGATTCAGCTGTAACCTACAAAGAATAATATGTGAAGCTTCTAGTATATTGTTCCCATCAGAAGTCCATGATATGAATGCAACACAACCATCAGATCCTTCCTGCCATCACATGGATTGTACTGAATCAAGATGGCATTATAATACCAATATATATGGCCATGCCTCACCTGCTGTGCTATGCTGTGTGTACCATGCCGTTAAACGATTTTTTGTTTGATTCACTGTGAAATGTATTTTAAAAACAATTATATTGATGTGCAGTTGCTGATAAGTTATCAATGTTGTATCAGCCTCAATGTCTTGCAGCAGTGTGAACATTTAGCAGCAGAAAATTAAGTAATGCTCTTCTGGTCCAAATACAAACTGCCATTAAAGAAGCCATATTTCTCTCTGGGACATCACATTGGGACTTCAAGTTATTTAATTTCCGAGCACTACATTTAAAGCTTTGCATCATTGGTACTGTCCTGTCTAGATCATTTGTTTCCTCAGAAATTATGCAACAATTTTTGGAGGAAACAGTATCGCAAACAACTGATTTTCACTTTCACAAGAACACCACCACATAGTTTGGTGAACCTTTTCCAAAGCCACCAGGTCAAAAACACATTGCCTTTAGCTGCTCCAATATTATTTCATTGCAACCTAGCTCCTCAGCTCAAGCGCAAGGTCTGAGGGAAGAGGTCAACGGATAATGTGTGTCGAGTAGCGTTGTGCGTTCGCTGACAATAAGTCATCACCAGATGGTTCAAGAGCAATGCCGGCATCTGTGCATTAAATGGCAATGTGAGACAACTGTCTTTCATGGCCCTTGATTGATCCTTCATTCTTATTTATGAGCCCCTGCCGCTTGGCTTTTTCAACAACTGTCTCTGTTATGCTATCCTTCAAGGTCAAGTAACTGTCACGCGGTGCCTGCTGTGGCATCTCTGGAGTGCCAGTGTAATCCTTTAACCCCACTGCCCTCAGCTCTTAGGCCAGAGCTGTATGGCAAGAAACTGGGGATGTCTGATGTCATGCTCAACCTGACCAAGACCAGAAGACCAGGGCTCCATGTTCAACCTGTGTGCTGAAGCTGAAGTCTGTTCACAGTATTCAGTATACCATATTGCATTCAGCTACAATTCGGAAGTTACGCATGACAGCTGTACACGGTACATGACAGAAAAAAAAAATCCTGACAGGAATTCTGCTTGTATCCACTTTTACACATGACTAATATTGTCTGATTTGCCCCATTTCCCTCATTACTCACAATTTAGAGGGATACCAAAGCATGTCTCAGTAGATCCCAGTAGTGTAGACTCTGCACTCAGCTTTATTTACATAAAGTAGGGAGCTCTCAAGGTCCATTCGCCTAAGGCAAACTTCAAATGACATTTTTATTTACCATTTTATACAGGAGCTGTATTTTAGCAGGGAATAAACAAAATAGGTATCTCACAAAGTGTTCTGTACTCCAGTTTCTTGTCCACTTTAAATGTTTTAATGTAAATCACACTTTTTACTTCACATCAAGGTCACGGGTATGAAAGAGGCAGCGAGACATCTTACTCTGTGTTTCAGTGCATTGACGCATTACAATCTCCTGTCCCAAGGGTTGGGGATTTGCAATGAGGTCTAAGAAACTTAACACGCAGGACTCATGCTGTACGTTTCCTGACCTCAGTCACATGGAAATCTCTATTCTTTATTCAATCTCCCTTTATTGCTGTCATTGTGCATGTTTGTTAAATTGATGCCTCAATGACTTCAAAGATGATTTGGAGGGTATTTTACTCTAATTATACATTTTCTTAGCATCACTTTCTAAGCTCAAAACATACTATTCTCTTGACTGATTGGCTTAATTACATTTAAAAAATGTATGAACCCAAGGTCAGTCCATCAACTTTTTAATACTAAAAATAACATTTACAGGGTCTTCTGAAAAGTCATGTTCTTATGATCAAGTAAAGAAAAAATTGTCACAATTAATAAATCACACAAAATACATAAATAATAGCACATAAAATAATCAAAGGGGACATACTTCAATATTATTATTATTACTACATAATCATATTTGAAGCCTACTTTTAAATGTGGTCATACGTTTTCCTTTTATTCTCTAGTTTTAATTTAGAAAATAATTGAAGAGTAGTTAACAAGCTTTTAAAATGCACCTCAGTTTACAGAGTGATAAACTAATGTGAGCTGGCATTGCTCTCTTGGCTTTGTACTTCACCCTATCAGTTTCATTTGGTTTGTCCTTCAGACAACATTCGTCTTTTGCCCTACCGATCATTACATTGTTAGAAATCTCTTCTTGGAATTTATAAGTCAATATATTTTGTGCCTTAAAATACACACAGAAAAAAAAAATCTTAATCACTGGTACATGGAAAAAAACACCTTAAAATGGAATATTTAGAAAAAAACTATTTAAATGGCATACATGTGGTCGGGAAGAAAAATGTATTTGATGTTGGCAATTGTCTTAGAGATTCCTCTCTCTCTTTCTGGTTGCATCATATTTCCATTTTTAGGATTTCTATTTTAAACCAAAACGCAAAGGGTTAATGCACCTTTTAGTTGATTATATTTCTAAAAGCTGTTATCACTGCATTCCATTTAAAATCCGTATTATATAGTAAAAGTATTGCAAGGTATAAGCCCTGAAAAAGCAAACATCAGAAAATACTGCATTTGTTTATTACAGCTTCCTGGAATTCTGATGTCATAATCCTTTCGCAAACCAGAATACAGCAGCAACAATAACAACAAAAACTAAAATAACAAAAATAATAAAACAAAAAATAGTGAGAATTGGCCATTTATCAGTACTCATCATTGCTCCAAGGGGGTTTTGTGTGTTGCTCAGGTTGCTAGCTGTTCTGCAGACGGTCATTTATTTTCCTCCTTCAACTTTTTAAAGGAAGAAGATGTAATTAATCCACAAGCTTACTTACTTAATCACATTTTAAATAAATGTTTAATAGGGTTATAATATGGCCACGACAACACTATTCCATTATCATCATTAGATCAATATAAATATCTTAATAGCAGCATAAACAGCAGACACATGGAGGTTGGATAGGGTCAGGGTAATATAAAAAAAGAGGAGAAAAACTAATTTCAGGTGTCTCTTTGAACTGTGTCATTGAGCTGTGTGTGCGAAGAAAAGGGGAAATTATTCCACATGTTCTGGAAATTAAAATTTCTGATACAATTCTGTGTAATTTATTCAGTTTATATTTTTAGATTGTTTACAGAAGACAAGTTCATTTGATACTAATTCCCACTAATACAAATTCTGCCCAGGGAATACAAGCTACAAAAAAATTGTCTTTAAAAATAGTAAGGAAATAAATCCATACCCTATTTCTTTTTCCTTTGCCTGTTGACAAAATGTTCCAGAAGACCATGAAAATGCCTTTTTATTAACATTGTAATTATGCAAATTCAGTTTCCATCACAATGAATATTCCTTTAAGTATCATTTGTGAATAAAAATAAATAATAAAATGACATAAGCAAATAATAATGTGTATAATATAATATCCTTAGTTCACAATTCATGCTTGAAAAATTAAGTTGGTGGATGGGTTCTATAGAATGAATTTACATATGAAAAAAAGCATATAGCCACATTATATACTACCTTAGTGGTATTTTTAAAATGCCTAGCCCTTTCCCATCATTTCTGCTCTAAATAGACTGAAACCCAGCAGTAACCAATTCCATTTTTAGCAGTGCGTAGATATTATCATCAAGGTTGAAACTGCAGTCATTGCACATTATATTCAGACAGCAAATATATAACGCCATACAACACAAAATCTGATTGTACCATGAATTCTCAAGCTCTTTTTCAGTGTATTTTCCATTATGACATCATGCTACGACTGGAAGTTATCACTGACCTCATAAATTCCATGTACAAATTATTATCCCACTAGGAACACACTACTGAGCCATCAATATGAACAAACATTGTAATTTAATTTCAGGACAGATGTTCATTAGTATTTATTTTAAATGTTTCACACTGCAGAGTGGTTTTACAAAACTGCCCAGTACAGCACGATGCAATGTGTTGCAACATGTATAAAGCAACCACAAGAAGTGAAGTGAGGTCTAATAGAGGGAACAGTAGCTACATTCAGACTCTCATCTCTCTGTACACTCCCTCCAGACCTCTCCGGTCGTGCACCAGAAGACTACCTTCATTCCCTCTCCACTCCCCTACATCCAGAGCCACTCTTTTTCAACACCAGCCCCTGTGTGGTAGACCGACCTTCCCTCTGAGATCAGGACCGCACAGTCCATGACCACCTCCCGGCGATTACTCAAGACACATCTGTTCAGACGTATTTTGTATTACTGCACTTTTGTAATGCTTTAAAATGCTTCTTGTATAATCTGTAAACCTGGATAAGGGCATCTGCTAAGAAATGCATAATAACAATAATAATAATATAGCTATACACGGTTAGCGAACGTTTTTTATCATTACATACTAAACAGGCAGTAGTCAAATGAGAATACTGTGTGCAGTCAGAATGCAACACAATGGCTGAGCACTGATAACACTTTTCACAAAAGAATAGCTTTGTTTTCTAAATTTAAGCTATGTTAAAACTTACATTTATTCAAGCAAATGCAATCCCCATGGTTTGCTGTGTTAGTGAATAAATAATGAAGTGAGTGGGTGTAATGTGTGACTCTGATTCATTTATCACTATCAAGCAATGTGGCTAGGTCAAAAAAAGTGAGATTTCTTTGTGTTCATTTGGAGGACAGAAGTTATTACAAGCAAAGGTTGTGGATGATTTCACAGGATATTTTTTCACTGATTGTTGCTAAAAAGATAATGGAAGTGATTTTGTGATCAATTAATACTTCACTTGCAATAAAAACAAAAAGCAAAGAGCCAGCAGTGTTTAGTTATGTCATAGAATGGGAGTCAAATTGAAGAAAGACATTTTAAATCTTTCATGTGACTTTCAGAAACAAACCCTAATAGAGCTCTGCAAAACTGAAAAGAGAGCATTCTTTCAACATTACAATTATGGATTAAAATAAATCAATCACACCTTGACTAGATAAAGAATGTTTCTTGTAGACAATAATTTGTCGATAGTTGTAAAGCCTTTAGTAATTACTAAATCAATGCCGGCTCTGGGACCGCAGCGAGGCCAAGTTTTGTGTGCCCGAGTACCCCTGTCCCACAAAGAGTGTTTCAGCTATTAATGAGACATGAGCTTTAACATGATGTCAAATGCTCTTTATAGGAATCGAGAAATGGGCTTCTTAAATCTTCTTAAAGCTGATAACAAATATTACATAAAACAGTTTTCCTATCCAGCTAAGAAAAACTGATACTTTTAAACTGATGCTGGAATTCTCCTCTTTTGGGTTTGTTTTCCTTTTCGTTCATTTGAGAAATAACACAAATCCCTAGAGAAAGCAAACGCAACACGGACTGGTGTCTGTGTGAATCTGGAGGCTCAAGGAAAGAAAGATAATGGGCTTGTGATACAGTTTTTAAAATACTTTTTTGTTTACAAATTAGCAGCAATTGTCGTTGTTATCATCATACATCACTGTTTCACATGATGAAGCTTTTCTTAATATGTTGAAATAAATATTGAAGTGTATGTGTATGTGGGAAGAAAAAACACGCTTTTTTCCTATAGAAGTCACAATCAGTTGAAAATGACGAGGTGAGCAGGGTGACAGTGGCCTTTGGATTTCAGCAGGATCTGTCAGCGGGCCCACGTCTTTGATTGCGGTGGTATTTTCAACCCATTCTCCAGCAGGTTTGCAACCTTGAGTCCATCTCTAATTTTAGACTTGTTTATCATTTGTGTTCGTCAACTCCACACATATGTATTCCTATATTTTAGAATGTGTTAATGAGGCCTTTTATACCATGTGGCCATTTATTCTCACACCTTAAAATACATTATTTTCTCTCATTATTAAGAGTTGTCTAATGTGTTATAGTAACATAAGCATGTTTACATCAAACAGATATTATTGTAAATTGTCTTAGTTCTTATTTAATTATCTATTCACAGAAATTCACATTTCACAAAGATGAGCCTTTGTAATGAAAAGGTATAATCTTTCCGTTCTACTTGAGTGCAGTTTCTACCAAGAAATCGGAGTGATGTAGACTGATTATGTGCTACACTCTTCAAATTAAATTACAATGTTATCTTTATCTCTTGCTTCATTTACTATGTCTCCTGAATGGCTGGGCATCCTGTTTTTCATTTGTTACAAAGCTTGGAGTGTTATATCACACCTCAGCTTTTAATTCCATTACTCGATTGCTTTCTGTGGTTAGCTATTTCAAAGACAATACACAGGACACTGCCGGAAATACTGAAAACGTTTGAAGACACTGACTGCTGTTTGGTGGCCCACTGAGAGACTCAGTCAAGAGAGGATGAAGCAAAGCTTTCGACTTCTCATAATCTCTGTATGGTTAATCCAAGTTACATACAGGATGACCCATGTATATGACGGAGAGGATATCACAATTCACAAACTAATACAATAATCTAGCCAGTAAGGAACAGAGACATGGCAGTGGTTGCCTAATACATATTATCCTGGTTCCACACCAGATTATATCTTACATGGCTTCCCGTGGGGTTTGGTGAAAGAAAGACCCACTCAATGTGAAGATGTAAGAGAATAGTAAAACTGCTTTTCCACTGGGTCTCATGCGTTTTGTCATGCTATGAAAAGCTGTTGAAGTGGATGAGTGTGCGGTGATGAAATATGTTTTAGTTATCTTATGTGGGGCTTCTCCAATACATCTTGAATGAAAGGAGGATGAAGAATAGTGTTACATCATCACACTATTTATAGGGTTTATATAATAAACTAGATTTCAATTCCATATTTCAGCATACTTTAGCAACTTTTACCTTGCCTTTTCTTGTAATCTCCTTCGTTTTTGGAAGAGGGATTGGTTCTGTTTTTTTTTTTTTTTTTTTAATTACGGAAGCATCCATTTCTGGTCCATTTGACAGCAATTTTCAATATTTCTGTCAACATCTGTCCAATAAACCACTGTTTAAGGAGGGATTTGTGTGATTCAATCTCTGTGCATTCTAGCTGCTCACATATTCAAATCTGACCTACTCTTTAATGCTTTACATGCATTTAGTACAATGCAAAAATTTTAGAGAACAAAATGGGTGAATTTTTACCTCAATCATTTTACAACACAAAGTTGAAGGAAAGAATTGCATCTAATAGGTAATATTACATATATATTTTAAATGAATGTTATACAATATGTAACCTGTATTATTATTATATATACACTGCAAGCAATGTATGTAATATGTAATGTATGAAATATTACTGAATATAACTGGATTTCAAATCCTCTTCATAATCCCGTTTCATTGGGTTTCGAAAAATCAAAACTGGAAGTGGATATAGAAATGATTACCAGAAGACCTGCTTAATTTACAGGTTTGAAAGTCAAAAGTAAGACAGCTTACGTGGGCCCCCCTTACTACACATCTTGAGATATAAACATACATCATTGTAACGATGATAAATATACTAGGTCTCTCGATCACATTAAAAATAGAATTTTATTAGCTTTCTTCTATATTCTGTATGCATGTCTATTGCCCCGAACATCTATTGATTTATGAAGAAAATGAAGAAGGAAAAAAAAAAAAGAAAAAAATCAATAGCTTTTACATGAATGCACAACAAGCAGTTTTCCCCTGTCCTGGAACACAGCCTGCTCAACAGCAGTGTGTTACTGGTACTTTCCCGTCCAGCTGCAGGAATTGTCAATGATGAGTCAGGTAGGGACAGGGTTTATAAATAAAAATGTCATATTTTCTGATAGAGTAAAAGTTCAGGAACGCTGGCGGTGTTCCATTCTGTTTTGAATTAAAAGAGGGGATTACTGTGGATTTTGTTTCTTTTGGGAATTAGGGCTGACAGTGGCTTAGCCTTCGTGATACAGAGGCATTAAATGAAAATGCATTTCTGTCTTATGGCTTTATCCTTTAGCCATTGTGACTTTGGAGTGACTTCCAAAGCAATCCAATCAGAAAGTGATGGCACATTAGGGTTAAATTACACATCATTATGGTTGACAAAAGAAAATGAGTCTTCATTTTGTGCCCGTTCAAACAGTCTGTAGCTGTGCTGAGTGGCAGAATAATCTGTGAGTATCATCAGGTTCCTGTCATCATGTTTCTACTGCAGGACAACAGACAGACATGTGAACACACCTGCCCAGCTGTTCCATCAAATCACAGCCATCCAAAGAGTTCTGTGCTAAACACAATGCAATTAAAATTCATTAATTAAATATTTTGAATGTCCTGCCGCTTAATGAACACAAAAAGCAGTGTTTAGCAGCAGTAGCTGCAGTTTCTGTTGTAATAACGTTAAATAACCAAATATCTCATCATCCATATACATCTCCGCTCACAAACTTTTCTTGTATTTTCACTTCATATTTTCTGATACAATCTTTACATTTTAATACACCTCATCAAATTAATTAATGTATATATAATGTGTGTGAATTTTGCAAATACCTTTAAACTCCATGGTGTCTTTCAAAACATGTCTACCTTCAGATGATAGAACAATTAATACAAAATATATTTATTATAATATTTCACACGATTTAGTTTACATTTCGATTTTTAATATTCATGTAAAATTATATAGACAGTCATGTAAAGTCTTTTAAATGTATACGAGGCTAAAATCGAGCATCGTTTCTCAGATGGGTCAAATGAAACACTGGTCAGATTAATGCTGTGTGGAAGGGAAGGAAATAATTCTGAAGATGCCACTGCAACGAAAGACCTCTTGCATTGACCTCTGTCAACATTTTATTGACAAACTCTAATCAAGATGTTATATGAGCTTTGCCAAAGTTTTGCCCTGACCGGAGACACTGCGAGGAACCCCGGTTCGCTGTGTCTTCAGCCAGCATGCCCTTGACAAGGTCAATGTGAGTAATGCGTGATGCTGCAGGAGCTGGCTTCGCAATGCGCTGTCTTATCAATTGGGCCTTCCCCACTTGAACGTCCTTGTCTTATGACTGATTGTGATTGGGTGCATTTAGGAATGGCTGATTAATAATGCTTTTTTTTGCATTGTGGCCAAATTAAAACAAAACAAAATAGTGGCTGGAGGGTTGTGTTTTCTGTGTATGTAGAATGACTCCTACAGTTTAAACAAAGATAGATTCTATACGTCATATTCATGTAACATATGCAGTGCATTCAATGCCTATTATGAAATAAATATATACATTATTCTTTAATTATCTCTTCTTGAGTTATAATTGGCAAATCATTATGTTGATTGAAAGAATTGTTGCAACCCAGTATGCACTGCGGAATGTTAAAATATTCTCTAATGAATCCATTTTAAATGTATAATACAATGTAATACCATTTTCAAAACATTAAACAATGACTCAATAACATTCTCAATTTTTACATATATATAGTTAAAAAATGTAAACTTTCAAAATACTCATTAAGTAATGAAGTAAAGTGGAGGCACATCATATTTCTCTCTAACCAGTCATGTCGAAGAGCAGCCAAATAACATCCAATGCCAAGTGGATTTTAAAAAAGAAACAGTTGTCAGGGTGAATAAGTTATAAAATAACACGCAACCCAACTCAATAATTAATCAGATCCGCAAATGAACTTAGATTCAGCAATAAGCCAGTTCTTCGCTCTTCCCCCAATAAGTGGCATGCAAGGAAGGGACAGAAAATGTGCCGTGTGGAGCAGATGTTTAGTAATAGGATGTTCCTTTAACACACTGAATTAAGCTTGTGGTTCTGCATTACTTTTATACTGTGAAAAGCCCCCGACTTCCAACTGCAACAGTATCTCAGCACATAAAGACTATGAGTACTACCTGCCACCTGCTTCCAACGGCTGAAACGCAATGGCTTCGGGAGTTATAATTACGTGTCTAATTATGAAAACGCCTCTCCCTCTGATTAAGAGAATTTTGTCTTTATGAGCTTGCCTAACGAGCAGCTCCGGCAGTACTCAAAGAGGAAACAAAATCTTCTCAGGGCTCTGAGGCAGGGACAGACCCCAGGTTGTGTCGTGACATGACTGTGAGCACGGAGCATTGAGGATGAAGAAGACACTTTGCGATACAGTTTGTTCTTCTTTCAAATAACACAGCTTGATTGTATTAAGCTATTGATTAGGATATTATGCATGAAGTCGTATTGTTGCATGTATTTTGTTTACTAATTTTGCATACTTGCTGTGCTCTAGTCATGCAGAGAGAAATAGCTGTTAGCATGAGAGGATCACTCACAAGTTAATTGAATAAAAGGAATTATGCAGTAAGATGTTAGTGCCAATCACTTACTAATTGACTTAAATCCCTTTGGCTCATGGCTTGGTACTTAAGGAGCAGTGGGCGCCTTAGTATAATGCAGCTGGGAACTGGCGGCCTGCTAGGCAGTAAGATAGTCCAGGGGCCACACTTGTCCTTCACAAGGTCAACTAAATGCTTAAGCTACTGAAAACAAATGGATTACTAATCGTACTGTGAATTGATATCATTGTTCAGCAAAGTCTTAGTGGAACCTAGTATTCATTCCCTTTGTTAACAACTGAAGAAATGTACCTCACATAACCCAGTTTCAACTTCAAATCATGGATATAGCAATAGCAAAGGCGGTCTGTTATCGGCTTCTAACAGGTTTATTTCAGTTTTCTACCAGTTACTGATTACCTCTAGGCACAAGTAAGGTCTCACGTCTTGAGATAACATTATATCAAAATGAATTATTTCAAGAGGTTCTGAAAATAAAATAAAATAAACAACAGCAAGTTGGGTGCAATATAAGCGCAGTTGTGAGAGATGTTTCTTCTCCTCTTATTATCAGTGAGGTGTTGATATACATCTAAGACTTAGGAAACCATAAGACCTATTGCAAAATCATATCTCACCAAAATACAGAACATGCAGTTCTGGTTTGAGAATCTAAGGCCGATTTGTCTCATTTGCTCTACAGAGACACTTTTTGATCTCTCTTCTCACCTGAGCCAGGTATTGTAGAGTTTGATTGGCCCAGCAATCAATCACAGAACAGGCAAGCTAGTCTTAACTTGTTAATATGACTCAATAACCCAATAAACACAAACTATATTAAATCTGAATCTTGGTAGATTATTATGTTTTATAAACCCATTACAATATATTCCCCCTACTGAATTAGACCCACGTAAAGACTGCTGAACAGCTTCTGGACTATAACATGTGGTTCACTCAGATATAGTATGTTGCTTAAATTGTTCCAGTGGGATGGGGGTGAAAGGTCAAAGGTGACTGTGTGCAGAAGCAAAGAATGATGCTGACTAAATATCCTGGGTCATATGAGGAATGCTGAATGTAAGTGACATTTCAAAACAGCATTTCAGTTTTGGGAGAGTGCATCTGGAGTGAACATTAGTGTTTTTGTGGTAGTGCTTCATTTTATAAATCAACAAGGATCTCTGTTTGTGGCAGTGTGTCCCCCTGGCACAACCTCAATCGCCAGAGAAACCTTCAAAATGCTCAGCTAATGCAGAACACACTTCCCTCCCCTCAGATCCCCCGCTGTATCTTATCATCAAGTCATTCCGTGTACATTATTCCTACTGTGCCGTCTCTTTTCTCACTCTACCCCTCTGGAAATCATTTGCTTGTCTCTTTCCTGAGGTTTTCAGGCAATTTGTAAGAATCCCTTATTATATATATAGTTCTGCTTTCTGCAAATATAAATGCTAATGCACATATTGAATTTTATGAGGAACATACGTGTGTGTGTCTGAGAGTGTGTGTGTGTGTGTGTGTGTGTGTGTGTAGAAGAGGCAAGGCTGTGTTGAGAAACTAATTTGTAGCAGAGATATAAATTCAAGACCTGAAGTGGGGGATTTGCAGTAAAGTAAAAAGACATTACCAAACATCCATTACATGGATTCTTCACTGATAACAGACGTCTATTACTTTGCCAATAATACCAGCCACTCAGAAAAAGGATCAGTAATTACAGAGCATTTTACCACACTGCTCTTTGATAGTAGTACATTTCTTAAGTACCTCTGCAGGGTATTACTGGCAACTAAGACAAATCACAAGATTAAAGGATATTTCTCCCTGGTGTAAAATGTGAAAACCTCTCACCCAACCTTAACATAATAATTGTGTGAATGTAACTTTAGAACATAAATATATATTGTAGTTACTTTCCAAGTTAAAATACAACATATATCATACTATATTTGACTTATAAATATTGCAGAATATATAAATATAAATCAACTGAAGGATAGTCTTAAAAAGCAGCTCAAAAACCCTTTAAAAGTAAGTTGTGCACGATTCAGAAGTAATATCTCGATTGTGATAACATGGGAGGTTTAAATTAACTTCTGAAGTCAGCATTCGTGTTTCATTATTTAAAGAGCCCTTTAACTGCAAATGTGTGGAACTAAGAGATGTCACTGCAGAAACTTTTCATCGATAGAACTTCCAATGGAGTTAATTATTTCAATGATGAAGCGGGTGAGTTTTTTTTTTTCTTTTTCAAATTAAGATACTGTTCATCATTCAACAGTGAATGCACTGAATTTCATTAATAAACTTTTATATCATTTAATGTAAAGGCTTTTAGACTGATTACATCTCTTGCTACTTCATTATAGTATAATGTAACTATTTGCAGTAGATTTATACCTAGAACAATGATGTTTCATTTTAATATTTTAGTTTTTAGTTTGACAAAATGTATATAAATGTAAAAACTGTTTCAAAAATTATAAGAAAGGAATAAACACATTTGAATCAGGATTCCAGATAGATGGTGTAACAATAAAGAGGAGCAACCGTGTCTTGTTTTGTTTGTTAATACCCTATTTGTACTTAAATGCCTTTTACAGTTGTTGCTCATAGAAAGCTTGGGTAATATGCTCCTGAAAGGGTTTATGCACAGTATCCTTAAAGAAACCAGATTACACCTGCCTCTGGTATTGGAAATACCGAGATCTCCACCACAGATACATACATTTCCAGAAATCCATTCCTTTGCAAAAACAAACTTATTTCCTTGTCACAATAAATTCACAATTCACAATAAACTCAAATTTCAAAAGTAATATTATAAATATTTTAATGCTGAAAGTAATTACAAATGTGGTTAGTACTCTATTTAATGTGCCACAGGCTATACAAAACATGGAGTAAGAGTTCAAAATGGTTTGGGATACCAGTAAATTATTGCTATATTAAACTCCCCCTTCCTTTCTACATTTTGATAGAAAACAAATAACTCAATGTATTTGGAGAAGTTAAATAAAAAAAACTGTCAAATTACTTAAATGTGATGAATGCTTGGAAAATACAATAGTCAATACAAAAATCTGAAAATAAAACAAACAAACCTCTAATAGAAACATATGGACATATAGCCAAACATCCGATTACTCATTGTACTGACAGATAAAGAAAACATTGCATGTTTACACGCAGGCAGGCATTCTCTGGAAAATCTTCCAATGTCTTACACATCTAGAATAATGCCCAATGACTAACATACAGAAACTCTGAATCACTACGTTAAACAGACTTTTTAAAAGAAGAGACAGTAATTTTCATAACATTTCTCTGCACGAAAATTATAGACCTTGATTAAAGGATTCACTTTCATATGCTTTGTGGGTTTTTTCTTCTTTTGACATTAAACAAAGCTTCACCAGATCCATTAAAGGGTGAAACAGCAGATAGCAGAAAGCAGTGGAAACACAAAGGAAGCAAGGCCCTAAACATCACAGGGATTAACTGTACTGTACAGCATTACTACACCCAAGTTATTGCCATGTATATTCGTGGTTGGCATTTCAACTATAAAAAATGACTCACTCACGAAAATTTAGCTCACTCTGTCATTTCCATCTTTCCATGTGCTGGATCATGTATGAGGGAATGCCTAATTATTAAGCCCAAGAACTGTGTCAAAATCATTAATGTTGGAGGTGCATGTTTTTATCTATTTCATGAATTTGACAAGATAGTTCGACTAGGTTCTGTTTGTTAATAATTGCAGGATTTCCCTTCGTTTAGACAGATATAAATAGATGGTCAAGTTATGGATTCACACATGGGTCTTGGTTGAGGTAAACTCCATAGAGACAGTCCAAGTTTGCTTGCCTGTCTTCTCCACCATTTTGGTTTTCCTAGTGCTCCTAACTTCCGACTCATCGTGCTCATAAATCAACAGACATGCTTTTCTTGAGATTAAGGGCATTTTCTTAAAGAAGCTTAAGGCTTATTGCTTGTTTGATTTTTACCTAAACTGTCTTGACTGTAGCTCGCAAAGACACTAGAAATCTGGACAAAGGTTTTCATGATAAATAAATCAATAAAGACAGGGAGTCAGCAGGTCCCTAATCTGTGCTTAATTTATTTGTTTCTTTTTTTTTTTTTTTTGTTGAAAGACCAGGATTACATTTCTTATTATAGAAAAAAGCAAGAGTGTAACCCAGACTGTCCTATGTGACAGATGCATACCCCGGCAGGCTGCCAATAACTAGAGTCTTAAGGTGACAAGAGATGCAATTGTAAGAGAAACAGATAATGCCACATGGATATTCTGGAAGCTAGACATTCTAGTCACGATACACTGACTGCAGAATAATATTGTAGGAGGCTAGTAGTAAAAGAGATTAACGTAATTTAAAATCATGTTTCAGGACAAAAGTTGAGTTGGGCTTGAACACAATTTTCAGGGGCATGTTATCTCCTATTTGTTATTGTCAATTGACCATCAGCCTGAAACCACTGAGCAAAAATCCAAATCAACAGTTTACAAGGGTGTTAAAGCAACAAACAGACACATGAAATATTTCAGACAGCTGCATTTTTCATAAATAAGAAGCAAATAAAGAGCACAAAGATAAATGTGTTATTTATAATAAGTGTCTTACTCTAGAATGCATTAAAGGGGAACTAGCACACTCACTGAAATTATTGGTTTATATGAACTCATGTGTTAGTCGCAGCATATAAGTATGTGTGATTTTACTCTTCTATTCTATACATTTTAGTAACTTTTAAGTCGAGCTCTTTGGTGTTCCCAGAACACAACACTTTATGAATAACAGAAAAGATGCCATCGAAAGAGCACAGGACGTGTCTCCTCCACAGCAACTACATTCACTGGTAGTGTGACCATATGGTGCCATGTTCACTGGCAAACTTAGAGACGCAGCCTTTAAACGGAAAGACATTAACCCCATTGTCAAGCTGAGTCACAGCCCACTGCAATAACCATATTGAATAAAGGCTCATAACGCAATCGTTTGATTATTCGTTTTGCCATTATCACTGTTTATCACCCATTCATTATTAATAAATTATACTTATTAATACAATTTAATTATGCCTGCTATTCACTGCACACATAATGGGTGTAACCCTGCATTGTATTTTATACTTGTTTTTTGTTCACATTACCTATACTACATACAGCTGTACATTGTTGTTGCATTTATTATATTTTATTATAAATCTTTTGACAACTAAGTCCGCAAAATAAATAAATAAATGATGGCATCTCTCTCCCGCTCAATCAGTAGTGTTGCAAATAATGAACAGCTGATCATGGTCGTCTGAGCTTGAAAATTAAGCACCAAAAGTCTCAAGGCCTGTAACGCCGTAAACATTATTTATTATCCTGAAGATTTGTGTTGAACATCACAAAGAAATTGCGAAGCACCTGCAGACAGTCAAAAGCATTTATTTACAGTATGTATTTATTTTGATTTTCTAATGAAAAGCTATCATCGGATTATCCACACAATAGAACCGGGTTCAACTTATTTCATTTAATAAAAAAAGAAAATGTGGGTTTGGGTTCTATTGTCAGTTCAGGTATAAAGAATTTTGTTGCATCCAGTTTTTAACATCATGTGTGTGTGTGTGTAGGTCCAAAGTGCTTGATCAGTGTCAGATTTCTTGCAAACATAAATTTGGGTATCATCAGCATAGCAATGACAAACTGATCTCATACCTACGAAGAATCAGACGCAGTGGAATGTATGACCTCATGAAAAAACAGACTTGGTTCCTTTATCTGTGAATATAAAACACAAATTTCCAAACGAGCTGTGACACATTTATCCATCTTTCTGTAGCTGAAGGGATATAACAGCAGTTGACCTGTGTAAATTCATTATGCATCCTCTTTTGACTAGGAGGTTGCAGACCAGAGTTATGTGGTCTCCTGGCTTCCGTAACAAGCAGACTCATTATTCCTTTATTGATGTAATTAGTGAAATGGAAATAGGAGCTTTAGACGCCTATAAAACCTGACTAATTCCGGATTCTCCTGCTTGCCCTAAACACAATTCCAAAATAAACATGAACCGGCATCATTTATTCTATCCACCACTTTGCTTTCTCTCCATTTCTTTCTCGCTATTTCTCTCGCTCCAGCTCTCTTGGCTGGGTGCTGGTTAAATCAAAGCAATGTGCCTATTGGGATGGCTTAATTGGCAGATTGATTGACCATACTTGGACACACACTCGTGAAATCCACATGCCAAATAATCAGTCAATTATCACCTCCCAAACGAGACCCTTCTCAGTCTGCTATTCAATTAGGCAAGGCTTCTTAGGCAGGAAAAACTGTCTATTACACATAACTCTGCCATATGTGCTCCCTGAGACAGGAGGTGGATGAATCTGGGTGTTTATATTAGGTAGATAATACATATGACGCAGGCACAGTCAATCAAGTTTCTTTCTTAATATCTCTCATATAAGCAAATTATCCTACATTTAAGGATTTGCAGAACGCAGCAGAGCTGAGATGAGAGCTGACTGGAAGGGAAATTAAGGAGTTATCAGAAGATTTCAGAGAAAGTAATTAACCAAATGCAACCAGTTTAGGACAATTGGTAACAATAATAATAATAATAAATAAATAATAATGGTGATAATAGTGATTTTTCAAACAAGTAATATTTGATTATGGTGTCACTAACAGCAATGAAACCAATACATGCATACAGGTTGATTAAAATACAGTCAAAAAACATCCAACTAATTTGCTATACTGCAGATTCGGTTTCCTAAATATAACCGTTTGTGTAACCGTTACAGAGTAGGAGTTAAGGACCTACTGTTTCATAAAAACACTTAAATTATAGCCTACTCCTTGGGAGAATTTTGAAAATATTTCCCGGGGGAACATACAGCAGCAATATTGAAGACTATCACCAGGGACCGCCATGAGTCAGACGTCCAGATGTTAAATGTGCTTCCAATCATCTTCACTCAGTGGAAATCTCCATGCCACCTACAGATGGAGGATTAACATAATAATCCAACAACAGGGACCCAGGTGATTCTCATTGGTATGTGACTGTACCAGCAGCAACCACCATCGCACAGATGGGTGCTTTCATTGCATCGTGATGTTAACTGTATGTAACCATTTTCAACACCGATTTCTAATAAAAAGGCAATTCATTAGTCATCTATCATTATTACAATAACAATAATTGTGAGGTCAGTTGTTAAACAGTACAATCTCAAAACTTCACACAATACATATTGGAATTTAACTGACAATGATTTTCAAGTGGACAAAGGCTAATTTCAATGTTCAGATATCTTAAGGGGATTCTTTGGTATTTTGGCATTTTCACCAGATGTTTTACTCACCCAGAGTCATACGATTCCATTGAAACCTTTGAAATTTGAATGTATTGTTTTGTTAGCTCAGCACAATTGCTGTAAGTCAATGGTCGCAAAATGCTGACTCTCAAAAGCCGTCTGACAGATCTTTTCAATACTCAGAAGCTTGGCTGTTTGTCATTTGTAGTCTTGCAATACTATAAATAGTAAATAAATAGTTAAAAAGATTAGTTAATGTACTGGTAATTGTAAGAAATGAGTTTACACATACCTGCGCACTGTGTTTTCATTCACGCACAGGTAGTGTATCCTTGCGCTTTTGAGTACTTAAAATATATATTAGCCGGCTTTTGAGAGTCAGCGATTTGTGACCGTTTGCTTCCAGCAATTGTGCTAAGCTAACTAAATGAAAAATTCTGATTTCTTCAAAACATAAGTAAAAAAGGTTTCCATGGATTCATATGACTCTGGGTGAGTAAAAAATCAGACTAAAATGCCAAAATACCAAAGTATTCCTTTAACTCTAAGTCCACACAGTAAAAATTCACTAAGTGCTGAGGATGACGTTTTAGGAAGGTGCCAGCAGAGCTCTAAGTAACAGATGATGGGGGCTATTTTGAAGATGTTTTTTATGTGGTAATAAAATGCTTTATTTCAGGATCAGGACATGTGCAGCTTCTGGCACTTTCAAAGCCAGACACAAGTGACAGCCTCTCTTTTAAGTGAGCCGGTTACTGGTTTCTATCAATTTGTGATCTAGACAGAAGACACGTGACTTCTTAAGAAGCCTTGAAATGACTTTATACAGACCGGTCTTTTTCGGGTTACAGGCCTACAGATGCTAAAACCCTGCCATCCTAAACAGCCTCTTAAGGCCCCTTTTGTCAACACGATGAAAGAAACACTGAATGGCGGAAGGAGGGTAGGTGACACACGTAGACCAGACAAGCCTGCTCCTCAAAGCGAGTTGTGCGATGCTGCATCAACAGAAACCACAAGCCCTTATTGTCATCAATGCCAAACTGCAGCAAAGCAACAGGGAAGTAGCAGCTTAAAGTCGTTGACTGACTCAGAGTGTTGGGGTGACTTTGGCAGCCCATCAAACTGCTTCCGAGCTGTCTTTTTAAAAGCAAAAGTCCTGGTGACTTTGGATTAAATGTAAAAGTCGACGCCTGACCCATCAGCTACAATAAAGAGAAGATGACTAGACAGTCAGCCCTGAGACAGCCAATCAGGTTACAGTCAACGTCAGAGCTCTATGAAGGAGGTAATAAGCACAGTATGACCTATTCATGTTAGTGTCTCCTCCTGTTTGATGATGGGAGCCCTGGGGGGAGTGCAGTGTCTTAACACACAGGTTCTCAGATCCATTGAATACAGACCCTCTTATCATCCAGTTTTAGGCTTTCACCTTCCTAAGCTATCTATAGACTGACTCACTTTCCTTGCCTTGGATTGTATGACCTATATCTTAAGTGCTAGGTATGAAAGGCAGAATACATAAACGTCCCTGTGCAGAATGCTAAAACAAACCACATCTACAGGTAGGGAAGTTACGGTTCTGATGTCATTATATATATACATACACTAACTGAGGTAAACAAAAAGACCTACTAAATGACCACATACAAGATGGGAAGATGATACAATACATTTTGCAGGCATGCCATGGAAAAGGGAAGCTATGGATCAAAGCAAACACACATATGCCAATAAGACTCGGCCATCACAGAGTGACAGTCCATTTTAGATCTAAAATAGCTCATGTTTTACCAAAATAAAATGTCTCTGAAGAAAACAAGTTCAGATGATTGTAACACTTTTTCCAACCAGCTTTTCTGTAAGTGAACACTGGCATAGCATGAGACGATTGGAATCACAGTGTGTAGGCTGTGTATGCAGCCCTGCCAACAGCTTTGTCTGAAGGCTGCTTATAAACTGAATGAAATTGTTCAGGTTAGCTCAGACCACTTCACTGTAAGAGGCTAAAGTATCGCAGTCTACAAATACAACCTCTATAATTGGCTACAATTTCTTAGAAATGGTCCTGAAAGCAGGGATGAATGGGCAGAATGTGACTGTTTGCTTTATAAATTGCTAGCAGGCAGTTTCTCAGAGGCAGTCAAGAACAGTGTTTGTGTACATTATTATAACAGTACCCTGCTCACAGATTATGTAGTGCTGGCTTCAGGGCTGTTATCCCACAGTCCTTACTCTTATAAGGTATTACATAGTATGTTAAAATCAAATCCCCCTGTAATATTTTACACATATATCAATATACATATATATACATATATATATATATATATATCAATAATACCCAATTGCAAGTGCTTATATTCAGTACTGTAGTGGTGACTGAATTAGTGGGTATACTCTATAACTGGCTGGCGATTCGTTGACCGGGGGGGAGGCTGGCAGGTTGTCAATCAGATGAATGGCGGACGAACAACAGAATTCGTTATAGGAATTATAGGAGGGTAAACGCCAAATTTTCCAAAGTTACGTGGGCATACGCAAAGTTCCCTTCTCATTATGTGGGCATATGCCTTATGCCTGCACATGCTCTCAACTACACCACTGGTTATGTTTTTTAGGGACTCCAATGCAATGTTAATTTAGTCATATGTTTTTTATTTAGTCGTAGTCTTAGAGAGGTTGACTAAAATGTCTATGAGATCTAGTACCATTATAGTCTACTATTTAGCAGATAAGGGCGTCTGCTAAGAAATAATAATACTAAAAATTGACTAAAATCTTTGTTAGTTTTAGTCAACTCAAATGACATTACTTTTAATCACATTTTAGTCATGCTATATCTTGTAATATTGACCTAAAACATGCATACATTTAATTCAGTTTTAGTTTTTGGAATTTTAAATAAATTACGTTAATTTACCTTTTTTAATTTTACAATGAAGACAGTTGTAATTTGTTAGAATTGTATGGCAACCTATTATTTACCAAAACAATTTAAGCAACAAACAAATTAATGAAACAGATTTATTACTCTAAGAATATACAAGAATCATGGACTAACTTAAAATTAAAAAAATAATTATTTTACATCCAAAGCCTGCACGTTTGCCTAAGTAATAAATAAACACAAAAATCTTATGAATGGAATTTGATTTATGTCACTCTTCAGATGTTGCTTCAAATTTGTTGGATTTATTCCAGTCATATCGTAGCCACATTTGTCTTGGATGATTGTAGTCAGCTTTTCATCTTTGTTAACCAAAATTAAAAATATTTCATTGACAAACATTTTCATCATCAATTCCGTCAACAAAATGAACACTGCTTCAATGATTCAGTGAGTCCTTGCTGTAAGAATAACTCATATCAGACAAACAGCTGTATTGGCAAGCAATTATCACAGTAATGTTATTCCGCATACTGACATTGATTAGCTGTGGTATTTAGCTTGAGAGAGATTTAGAGTCCAACCGGAGTGGTGTGGCTGGTGAAAACTGACATCCAGTTAAGCCTTCAGCACTAAATTACAACATACATTAGCAAAGTACTGTAGAACAATGTGACTTTTCTCTAAATACATGTCTGAAGACAGATGCATCTCAAGTAGTGTTATATTTTTCAAGACAACAGTATGCTGCTACCAGGATGCTGACCAGACATAATGGAATATTTACGCTACTTTGAATATTGTAAACCTTGCATAACTGAACCTCTGTAGTCCTGTCCTTTCATCATAATACATCAACTGTCTTAATTAACTCATTGTTCATGGGATCTGCAAACCAACAGTTTCCAAGGGAATTGTACAGAACAATAAGCTTAATTTGACGGTGGTCTCAACTGCATATCAGCATTAGAGACACAATGGGTTCCCAGTTGACAGCCAAAATATTTCCTTTTTACCCAGGAATATCGGACATGAATTAATTGAATGAGCTACAGAAGAATGCAGGGTTGAACTGTGGGTGTATCCAGATGTCAGATCCACGTGATTTGGACAGTGATCTCACTGAGATGCATAATATTTTATTCCTATAATTAGGAAAATTGGCAAATGTAAAACTGGGGATATGAAGCCTATTGTTTGAGCTCTTAATTTTGGCCAATGTACATCTCTAAGCTTTCATCACGTCAGCCAATTCAGTTATAAGTCTAGCAAAGTAGACAGAAAGCTAGAATAATGTGCCCTATTTTAAACTGCATGTTACCTCATTTAGTAAGGTTAAAAGCTCAACCTATAATCTATTGCTCTGTAATTAAATATGTTTAAAGTTTTCTTTCTGCATTTACTCAATATCCAGCTTTGCCATTCTAGCACTTTAAGAAGTAGTTTAGCTTAAATGAAATAGACATCAGTTGATTAGGAAAAAGTGCAAAGTTCAGATCAAACTAAATCCAATTTAAATATACTGTAAGTTGGTGTTGTCCATACTGAAGTTTGATCAATATGCCCATAATACAAGTCAAAAAAATTATTAAATTGGTTTAATTTAATGTCTTGGTTTAAGATAAGTTTAACGTTTTTCTATAAACAAATGCATTTCTGAGTAATTTTCTTCCAAATTCATATTTTACATTCAATAGTAAACCACCTTTTATATGGTGTATTCAAATTATGTTCGCTGGATTTTAATGTGTGCTTGAACTAACAGTGAGCTTCTATATTTGGCTGTAGTTAGATTTGGATACATAATTTAAACTTAAAATTGATTTAATGATTTAGCACAGCATATAGGAGCTAACTCTGTAAATATTTAAGTGGTGAAGTGCAGTGAAGCCGAAATTGCAAGCGCTTAACAGTTTTATTTTTATTTGTATTGTTTCTTAATGAGTGCATTGACACACACTGCTGTGTTCTGTACTTCACTGCTATTGTATTTATATTCTCATGAGAATAAATAAATAAATAAAACAAGATATTAACTACAGACAAGCACTTACACAGACTAAAATAAGTTACTCTATTAAATATGAATTAACCTGTACTTAATATATATTTTTTCCCCTGATTTTGGCTTCAAGATATACAGCCTACAGTTCACTTAAAAGATTTTATTTGACCTACATTTCAAACACAAGCAGCAGAATTGCCAGCTGTAACACAAAGCAGTAAAGATGTAGAGTTTGAACAGCAGTCCAATTCACGATGCTGAAGAAAATATTTTCCACTATTTTCCACTATGGGAGAAAATCCCAACAGGAACTGACGTGCCTTGTAATATTACTGAATCTGAAAACAGCATAGTAGCAGATTAATAAATATAGGCCTACCACCACAAATTAATAACAAAAATATATTTGAAAAGGAATCTGTAAAAATATAAAAATACAGTCCGCATTTGTTACCTATTTGAACTAGGATGTATACTTTGTATTTTATATTTTTAATTCGGTGCACTTCAGTAATTATTAAACTGTATTTGTATTATACTTTATTTGAATTTTGTCCTGTATTATTGCACTTTCACGTTGCTCACGTAAGCTGTAAGTCGCCCTAGATAAGGGTGTCTGCCAAGAGATAAATAGATAAAATGGATACATAGATAGGAAACCCATTTGTCTGACACATTTACCCAGTGTTATTAACTGAAATCCCTGTCACGTAGCACTGTTGAATATAAATCCACAGACAGTGGCTTCACTGTTCAGGGAAGGAAATCTATTTTCCTCCTCCTCCTCATGATACAATAGTTTACCCTGCTAGTAAAATATGAGTTTAGTATCTTGTGAGGAGATACACTGGGAGGAAAAACCAAGAGGGACATTCTGTTGTGGTTGAATCAAGGATATAAAATGCTCTTTAACCAAATATTATTTATTTAAATATTTGCAAATGGTAGGAAAGAGGATTACTTACCCAAAATGCCACTCATTTAGACAGAGAGATTTGTATTAGAATGTACTTAATACATACTTCATATATTAAAAATAAATGAATGTTCAGATAAAAAACGAAAATGCAGGCTGAATAATCTCATGATTTATACAGAAAAAAGAAACGCATGAAAAAGATAATTTTACATATAATAATCCCATTGGCTTGGGGATTTAACCTAATTTAGCCCATGAAATTGGCAATACAAAATCCTAAATTAATCCCATTCTTTAACTGAACAAGGAGAAAAATTACTCGCTCCGAGCATCCCTCACATTTCTTACACATCTTCGACTGTATTTAGAAAACACAAATTGAAAAAATAAATAAAACAGGTGTTATTTAAAATAGATAGAAACATCAAATGCAGCAATGGTCTGTGAAATGTACACAAGGGAAAAGCTGTGAAACGCATTTTAACATGCAACAATAATGGATGTTTCCAGTGCTATTTTCTCCCTGGTTAGAGGGCAAGATCAACATTCAGTTAATTCCCTGCACTCCATCCAGGACCCACGGCAGCCCCGTTTCATGATCCAAGTGGTACCCCACATTCATACTGTGAATCTTGCGTTCCCCCAGGGCATTAACTTGTCTCTTGCCATGGGTTCTAACACATTCCCTCATGGCGTACCTAAAATGCAGTGCTTACACTTTGAACTGCAGACTGCTGCAAACGCATCTGGATACTGACATCTTATTCTCCTTGAACGGTTTCAAGACAACAAGGCAGTTATATGAGCCATCATTCCTGAAGAACGTGCTGTGACTGTGTGTAATCTGAGTGCTTTTAATATTCTCCTTTCCATTATGGTTTTCTATGAATGGTTTTGTTTGTTTGTTTGTTTGATCAATTAGCTCTAGGCTTTCACAATTTTTCCTAGATTCATATCGAATTTGGTTGCAATAACATCCCACCATGGATGAGAGGAACAAATAAGGTTTAAAACCACGAGGAAAACATGCAAAGCACTGAAAAATTGAGAATCCTTATTATCCATTTAAAAGGCTCTAATGAACTGTCGTGTTTCATTGCTATCAATCCCTATGCTCTAAGCGGCTCTTTCTGCTGCTAATGAGGTCTTCTTTGAAGCACTGGTTAAGGAGACCGCCCCAGTGTGAAACAGCTTTTTGAAGTCACAAATCAATGAGGCCAGACTCGGCTACTTTCCTCATAAGAAGTCCCATTTGGAGGTTTGTTTTCTGGGGGGAAAGTGAATTAAATTTTTGAACAGCGAAATAAGGAAAAATTGAACCTGATACACATTCAGAATCTCAACAGCATTAAAGGGTTCGCAGTCCACTTACAACTAAGCTATGGATTAAATACTAGCATTTTTTATTTTTGAAGATGACACCCTGTGACCATAGCTGTATGCAGGGTTAAAAGTTTGCTAGCGGGGTTGGGAGGCGAAGAATATTGATTTCCCTGATTGACATATGTGCATTTTAAGACATAATATAATAAGATAATAATAGCTTTAAAACCATGTCAGTCTGTGTAGTAGCACTGCCTGTCCCTTTCTTTGTGACTCCTGCCAAAGTGTAATAAAAAATAATGTACCCAATAATTTGAACCTATAGGCTTCACTGTAATTACCAAATAACACATTTCTCTGTGGTAATTAGCCGACATTGTTTGAATGAGATCAGGTCAGTTTTTGTTTGTGTTAAACAGCACAGTAACAATGCTAATCATATTTTGGGCACAGTGGGTAGTACCTGCTCTTCCTCTCTCTCATCTCCATCATCTTCTCTTTTTCTTTTTCTCTCAGTCCATCTCGTTGTTCCCTGTTGCTCCCCTTCCCAAAGCTGACCTTTAATTGATAGTCTTTTCATTTTCGTCTGTGTCAGTAAAGAAAGTAAACACAGGGTAAATTGATATTTATTTGCAAATGTTACCGGCCTCTGCTTGGATAATCTTGCAATGAAAATAAAAATATATAGTAGTACCTCATCATTTTAACAAGTATTTCAACCCTACACAAACTGATATGAAAGAAACGCATATCATAATATCAGTCCCATGATGTGTGACTGGGTGGGGCTGAATCATGGCAATGAACTACAACAGACGACCAGTACAATTCTCCAGTTACCTCGTTGACACAGTCGATAGTCGTGCAGAGAAAATCTCCATCCCTACGTGCCCACTGCCCGCTCGCTGGGGGCGGGTCTTATTTTTAAACTAGCCAGTAGAAAAGAGAAGGCGCTTCAATATGCTGAGCAAATCTGCCTCCCATTGGTTGACGCCGAACTCCGTCACTGCGCGCTCGCTGCTAATTTGCATAAATTTGAATTTTGCGCAGCTCTGCGGATGAATGGGAGCGGGTCGCTGTGTGTGACGCACGCAAGCAGTCCCTTGAGCAGGTGGGTTATCTTTGCGGCACCAAAGAGTTATTATTAGGCAATTATTTTATGACTTTTAATATACACCTCGAAAAAAAAAAATACCGCGGTCCGGACCTACACCCGCCGAAACCAGACTGCACCCAGTGAACGAACCTCTGAAGAGTCATTAGAATAATGTTTTTAATTGAATACAATTTAAATGGTTGACTCGCATCATTCCACTCTGTGAGACAGTCATTCGCTCCAACAGGAAATCCAGCATGTGCAAAATATTGTGAAGTGTTGCAAGATTGTATGTCCACGTTATTAAGGGTTTTAATAAATTCATAATTTGCTGCAGGCGACTTTTCTGTGGAGGGTATTTTCGTAGTTTTCCTGCTAATTAGAAGCTTTATCACTCATGACGTGTTAAGAGTTCCTGTCTAATGTACTGCATTTATTCTCTCCCAAAAGGTAAAAACACCTTTAAGAGTGCTGAAAATATAATGAGAAACATGTAAATATAGATATAATCTACTAATCCTTCTGCTTTTAATTGCTGGAGGTTTTTAAATTTAACCTTAAAGTTTTGACAGCAATTACAGCAGTTTAGGTCTCCAAAGGCCCATTGTGTCTTTTGCATCAAAAGGAAATACATACATCGTTATTATTAAGAATTGGCAAAAAATATTCAACAGCAGTCACTGATTATAGACCAATGACTCCAATGACTACAAAAAACTGTTTTGCTGAAGTAAGAAGAACATCTATACATAAAATGTGGACTTTTGCTCCCATGTCAGATTTAACCCAAACAAAGCTGGAATACATGAATACTTAAAATGTACAGAAAGTGAAGGTCCTGTAAACAGACTATTGTTATGTATAACAGAAAAGGCTAAAAGACATTACATTTTTTCAGGTTGGCTGAAGTTGTGCTGGACCTTTGCCTGGCCCAGGTAGCTACTATTTATAAAATGTTTAAATATATAAACAGCACTTCCATTTGCTGTGCCCTCCTGAGATTTATTGCTGTTAAATGTGACGGAAATGGCTCCTGTCAGGTACAATCATTTAGGCATTAGAGTATACACTTAGGGCACCATCATTATTTCATGCTCATATAATATCAGTGTCGGGCAGAAGGGGACCTGGGGTCTCCAGGATAAGATACCACAATTCATGTTTGTATTTAGATTTTCATTAATAATCTTGACTGAAGTTTCAGTGCATTACTTGGTTAAACATGTTAAATGTATGAGCATACATTTCTATTTTTAATTATGTTTGTATATCTAAATTAATTTCACTATTTTAATTTATTATAGTATGTTTAATGTACTATTTGCAATTCTTCACCATGTGAAAACAAATGCAAAGTATTGCGTCCAATCATTAGCTCACGTGCACACAGGTTTCAGATAGAAAGCACTGCCTTAAAATAAAATAATACCAAAAAAGAATAACCTTAGCAACAGTAGTACATTTGATGGGCCTGGATGGATTTCATATATTCTAAAATGCCAAGCATATTATCTGAGGTTTAGGAAACCGTAAGCTCCACCTGTCAGTCAATATAATTATAGCAATGGAAGTGCCTGCACCATGCTGATAGGAGTAGAGTAAAATGACATTGAGATCATAGGTTCCAACTCTTTTGCTAGTACTGCCATATATTTGATTAAGTTACAGAGATGTAGAGCAGGATGAAACAGAGTTAGCTGTACACAGGAAAAGCAGACTGACTTTCAGAAGTCACATAAGATCACTTATCAGAATGCTGAGAATTTACAAGAACACTGGTGGTCAAAATGCTTAAGCCATTTTTGTTTGGATTGCTACTGTATGTTCTGCATCTCTCACTTGTGGTCTCTAGTCCACAATATTATACAATTCAATAATGTATACCTGTAACCCTTATAGGAAATATATGCATACACATGCAAGCAGGCTAGAGGGATTTCTCTTTAAGGGTCAGTGTTCATTGCCAATTACAGTACCTCAGCATTCCCCAGTGAAGAGCTGATAAGTGGAGTACTGTACTTCCAGGTTGTGCTTTAACAGGATTTGAACCAATGCCCTTTTGGCCAGGCATATCAGCCAGATGGACATAAACACTTGAGATTAAAGGCACTTTCATTATTCTCACACAGGTAAGACTTAAGAAGGGAATGTATGAAGCCAGTTTCAGTGTTGCACTTTCTTTTGTCCTTTCCACATCACCAGCCACTCTTTCCAGCATTTCCCTCACTGACTACTTTAGAAATGTTTAAGGTGGGTGTGACCGTGACCAGACTTTACCTACAGATTCAGTAGATGTTTGCAGAATGGGCTGTGTGGTCATGAAATTATTTGGATATTATGTAAGAGAAAATCATGAGAATGGAGATCGGGTTGAAGTGTTCTCTTGAATCAAACTTTCAATGACACTATTGAGCCACAAATAAGGAACAAAAGAAAGCAAACAATTAGGCAATTGAGTATAAAAAACATTGATTAAGCAGCTTCAGCTTTTAAAGAAAAAACACTCCACTGCTCCAGTTGTAACGAACCCGAGCAATCCCAAATGAGAATTACCTGCATATATTAGTAGAGCAGTTTAACATATTGTGCACATGGAAGTCAGTATTACAATTAAGGGACACCTACGCAGTGTAAACAAATAATATATGGATAAAAAAACAATTGGCAAGAGACCGGTTGCTGGTTAATTAGAATAACATCAGTCAGGGTGTGTTACCTACTCTTAAGGTCTCTGCTAAACAAAGCACAAAAAATAGAAAAAAAAACATACCATGCAGCTGTTTCGAAGAGTAAGTACTATTCAGACATGGGGGGGACGGGGGGAAAGCTTCCTGGCCCATTTTCCAGACCACATCAGCGTGCGTCACAAACCACCAGTCTGTCCCTAATCTGATCCTGACAGTATTACTGGAACCAGGGCGGCCAGTGTTTCTGTAGCCATAAATTAGATTTTGTACGATATTAGTTGCTAGGGGTTTGATAGGTGTCTGCTTTGATGGGTGTGCATTCAATTGGCCCTTCTTAAACAACATTTTCAATTTCTAAAAGACCGATCTCCTCCTCCAGACGTATGGGACATCACTAAATATCATTCAGGTTTCCTCAGAATGTATTTCTATTACTGCAACATGCATTTCCTTCTTTAATTCTCTGATATTTAAGGTAGTCATAAAAAAAAAAGTAAAAAAAACATACTAATAAACCATTTGAAAACAATATATATTTCTTACAAATGGATTTTAACACATGAACTGTGAATTCAAACTCATCGGATGTTCAACTTGTTACTTGGTTCTTGCTAGTCCCAGTGGAAGTCAACAAGAGTTCACAGATGAATGTTCTGGTTAACAAGCATTCATGATTAAAAACGTACTGTAGACACGATACTCTGAATATTTTTATCCCAGAACCCCTGACTCACGTCCCTCTTCCTCTCAACGCTCACATCATTTTACATACATGACTTGCTGCAATTTTGTGCTTAAATAAAAAGGAACATGTCAAGAATTGTAAGGTTTTATCTCATAGCAAAAATAAACAAAATCAAACTACATAATACTTCCCCAATTCATGTATTTCCGTATTATAATAACTTTTGTACTTCCATTCTCCTGAACAATGTTCAGTTTGATTTAGAAATTAATAAAACACACACACCGTCCTGTGGTCTGATCAAGAGTTCTCTATGCTTTATTTAAAGAAATAAAGCATCATCAATGCTGGTGTGTTAAACATCTTTGAGTGATTTATTTCCAATTAAAAGGAACAGTAAATAATTACCAAAACGTGTCCCCTCTTTTCTTTGAAAGGAGGCAAGTATCATTCCTCAAATTGCCCTTTCATCGTGGTGTAAGAATCAGACAGTGACAGCTCATCCTTAAGCAACATCATAACCTCCGTAGTGTCTTATCCTTTTGAGAAAGACATTAAGCTCCACAGAGCCCCGAGGCAGTGATTCTGGGGCTGGGATTGTGACTGTCATTTCTGCCATTTCGCACATGCATGGCTTGAGCAAAGGTCATTTAAGGAGGAGCTCTGGGACTTTTGTATTCTAAGAATCTGAGCATATTTCATCATCTCAGCGAGCCACGGGACCTTATTTAAGCCTCAGTGCTTGTGCATTTAGCAAGGTTCACATCTTATGAAGCTCAGAAAACCCGAATCATCACATCACTGTAGAAAACTTCTAAATACAATGATTAAAGTCAATACATAGTTATATATATATATATACACACACACACACATATATATATATATACATATATATACATATACATATATATATATATATATATATACATACATACACATGTAGCTCTGGAAAAAATTAAGAGACCTCTTAACATTGATTTCTGAACTCGGAGTTGTTTCCAGAGCTGTATATAAATACATACATACATATATTATACACATTACGTATATATTTATACACACACACACACACACAGATTGTATTATTTAATTGGTATTTCATGCATTTGGTTTTTAGTGGGATTATACAAAACTGAATTAAAAGGATAAAATACACCAACGCACCTGAATATAAAATAACAAAATCACTGATCAGCAACCATATTAAAGGTCAACAGTCAGGTGTATTTCTTAAAATTATCATTATTACTAAAGTGTGTTTAAAAACTCAATCACAAGCTCTATTTTTAGGTTTTCTTATTGCAGCAATGCCCTCCAGTGGATGGCTTTGATACTGCAGTCCACAGGGCTGTCTTTGCAGCAGAAGACATACCTATATTTTGGTTTTTAATTTTTAGCGTTGGGACACGGCTTTAAATAGTCTCTCCCTCAAGGCCTTGTTCACTTTATGAAGGGTCACAGATATTTAGGCATTTGACAAGTGCCTTTTAATCGCTCGTGCCGACTTCATTATTTAAATCCTTGGTCTTTGCTATCGTTCCTTATTAAATACATCTGTGCTGTCTGGGAAAACACAGACATTGCAATTGTGCATTCGGAAACCCAGAAAGGCAATAGGGGACCTCCTGTGAACCATAATCTTCAAATAAAAAGCATTTTCCCTTGAAATCTGTCTAGATGAAATGTTAGAGAATGTGATCGTAACCTCTTTTAAAGGCCCAGGGCAGATGCATAAGGCATGTACTGCAAACACAATTTCAAATTTAGTGTCATTACCTAAGACTGAAAAATGTGTTTCTTTTTTTAGTGTATAAATGTAATGTTTTCTCTTGAACACATATGGACTCCTGTTCTAAATATATAGGAATTCAAGAGGAATCTTGTTTAACATGGCAGCATGGTAAAGAATCTCCTTGATGTTTATTAGTAAGTTCTGGCTCAACATCTTGTGGTCGGGACTTCATGTTGAACTGCCATTGAAGCTCATTTTGTGTTCTAATTAATTAATTACAGGTTCACAACATCCAAGTGGAAATCACACTTAATGATTGACCTAAAGCCAAGTGTTAGTAGCATCTATTTTTCTGAAAAGCAAAACAAACCGTTTATTCGCACTGCAGCAGTCAGATGTTTATTTTAACATTTTTTAACACAAAAAACACAGACATCCTCTGGGAAATAAATATGACATTAGCTCTTTGAAGTAGGTCCTCTATATGAGTTATGCTGCTGTCTTAGTCCAACCAAGCTTTCTTTGCCATAACTCTGCCTTTGATAGCAACACAGATGGTAGAGTTTGACCACTGAAATCTGGAGATTTTAGCATGACTTGCAGGGGTTGAGGATTTTAATGCAACCCTTAAAAAGCAGAGTGGAAGGTTGTCTGTCTTACTAATATAGATGTTAGCAGCATTGGTCCAAAGTGTTCCTCTGTCTTCTATGGACTGAAAGACCGACACTGATTCAACTGCAACTGATTCAAGACAACTACATTCGAAATCTTTCCACTGACATTAACTTTAATAGCTCAAACAATCACAACTGATAAATCTTAGCATCCAAACACATTAATCTAACAGACTGGGTTCATCACCGTGTAAAAGGGTCTCAAAAGAATGTCAAGTTGGCTTTAAAAATTGACTCGCTGTGAGAAAATGGTCTTATTAGCTTTAAGTTGCAGTGTAAAACCAAAAGGATTTCGTCACAGACAAAACACAGCCATGCATAATGTATGTCACAGGTTTAAAGACAGACATTGGCTTAAATGACACGATTCTTCTAATGGACTACCCAAGAAATATCGCAATATTCCTGGCCCCAGGGTCCAGTCCTGGAAGGGAAATCGATCTCTCTGGTTATTGAGGGACTCACTTGACCCACAAACCCCACATGATGCTCAACACGCAGCTACTTGCATTGTAAATCACTTCTCTCTTAACTGTTGCTCACATAGAACTAAACAAAAAAACAAGATCATATCAGGTGGCAGGTGATTTTATTGGAAATAAACAGCTTAGACACCGTATCAAAACGAATTAGGTCATTACAGCGGTGGCTTAACTTCGCCAGGTCCCAGGGAAACCAGGCCGTAGCGATAATTAAATGAAATGGATTTTTATGAGGTGCTTAGTCTGCATTAGGCAGCGCCATCAAATTGCTTCTGTTACACCAGTGCATGTGGTGCACTTATTTTATCGATTTCAAGTTTTTTTTTTTTTTTTTTAATGGTAAAATTAAAACTTTTGCTTTTCATAAATCAACGATATTTAGAGCAGAACCGACTCTGCGGTAAATAATTTAATACACCTAAACTGCTATATATGCTACGTAAGATTTCTAGTACATCACATGCTTTGGATCCTTATTATATCGAGCCTAATCACATCAGCCAAGGCAGTGGCCCACATCTTGAAAGGACTTTTATTTGACAGCCTTGAATATGACTTATATAGCCTTGAATATGTATTATCTTGATTTTTATTTATACATAAACTACAGCTTCCGTGACAAACTTACTAGGGAACGAGACCCCCGGGGCCTTAATCATCTGAATAAATTGCACCAATAAAGGCCATGAAAAGCTTGTTAAAAGTTATTCATTCACCAACAGACGCACTGCAGCATATTTGAACAAAGACCTAGAAACCACTGTGTCATTAAAAGCAATGAATGGTGGCCACACTCCTTTGGGTTCCTGAGACGATCATCCTTCAGAAAGAATATGAGTGTCTTAACCTCCTCATTAAGAAGAATTAATGTATGCAATCTCTCTTTTCTTTTTGATATAAAGTCCCAGGGGTATTTTTTAAAGGGAAACATGCACAGTAACCACCTCTTTACATGTTGCTTATATGATGCTATACATCTTCTATATTCACCATAGCAACACAAAGATGGATAAAACCATCCTTTTAGGGATCATGAGTGTTACACTTTAATTAACAGACCTTTGCAACCTTCTCCTGTCATAGAATATTAGTGGGCAGCATTTCTGTTCAAAGTATTACGAGTCACTGTTTTTGTGAATCATAGGAATTTGCCTATTGCTCCGGTTGAATATTTACAGAAATCTGCATATTGAGCAGTTAAGTAACATTAAAAAGAGTGGTGTATGGCACATTTATGTTTGTGTAAATCCATTAAAATAAAATGAAAAGAAAATCAAGTTATTTTATTCAGACACCAAAAGAAATATTTGCTTGTACTTTTACATATAGGTACAAATTATTTAATGATGTTAGGGCTCATGAATTGGTTTTCTGTATGAGCTAGTGGCAAAAAAGGCTCAGACCGTTTTACGGTGGTAAAAACGTATTCATTCAGTCTCCAGTAGGAACTGATGGATAAAGAAATAAGTCACTCAATAAATTGGGATTAAAAAATATTTCAACTGCTAATAGATCATCCAGCAAAAACTCATTCCGCTCCAACAATCAACTAAACAGTTAGTTATATGTAGAAGCACAAATAATAAGATATATACAGTGAGGGAAAAAAGTATTTGATCCCCTGCTGATTTTGTACGTTAGCCCACTGACAAAGAAATGATCAGTCTATAATTTTAATGGTAGGTGTATTTTAACAGTGAGAGACAGAATAACAACAAAAAAATCCAGAAAAACGCATTTCAAAAAAGTTATACATTGATTTGCATGTTAATGAGGGAAATAAGTATTTGATCCCCTATCAATCAGCAAAATTTCTGGCTCCCAGGTGTCTTTTATACAGGTAACGAGCTTGAGATTAGGATCTCAGCTCGTTACCTGTATAAAAGACACCTGTCCACAGAAGCAATCAATCAATCAGATTCCAAACTCTCCACCATGGCCAAGACCAAAGAGCTGTCCAAGGATGTCAGGGACAAGATTGTAGACCTAAACAAGGCTGGAATGGGCTACAAGACCATTGCCAAGCAGCTTGGTGAGAAGGTGACAACAGTTGTTTGATTATTCGCAAATGGAAGAAACACAAAATAACTGTCAGTCTCCCTCGGCCTGGGCTCCATGCAAGATCTCACCTCGTGGAGTTTCAATGATCATGAGAACGGTGAGGAATCAGCCCAGAACTACACGGGAGGATCTTGTTAATGATCTCAAGGCAGCTGGGACCATAGTCACCAAGAAAACAATTGGTAACACACTATGCCGTGAAGGACTGAAATCCTGCAGCACCGCAAGGTCCCCCTGCTCAAGAAAGCACATGTACAGGCCCGTCTGAATGATTCAGAGGAGAACTGGGTGAAAGAGTTGTGGTCAGATGAGACCAAAATCGAGCTCTTTGGCATCAACTCAACTCGCCGTGTTTGGAGGAGGAGGAATGACCCCAAGAACACCATCCCCACCGTCAAACATGGAGCTGGAAACATTATGCTTTGGGGGTGTTTTTCTGCTAAGGGGACAGGACAACTGCACCGCATCAAAGGGACGATGGACGGGGCCATGTACCGTCAAATCTTGGGTGAGAACCTCCTTCCCTCAGCCAGGGCATTGAAAATTGGTCGTGGATGGGTATTCCAGCATGACAATGACCCAAAACACACAGCCAAGGCAACAAAGGAGTGGCTCAAGAAGAAGCACATTAAGGTCCTGGAGTGGCCTAGCCAGTCTCCAGACCTTAATCCCATAGAAAATCTGTGGAGGGAGCTGAAGGTTCGAGTTGCCAAACATCAGCCTCGAAACCTTAATGACTTGGAGAGGATCTGCAAAGAGGAGTGGGACAAAATCCCTCCTGAGATGTGTGCAAACCTGGTGGCCAACTACAAGAAACGTCTGACCTCTGTGATTGCCAACAAGGGTTTTGCCACCAAGTACTAAGTCGAAGGGGTCAAATACTTATTTCCCTCATTAACATACAAATCAATTTATAACTTTTTTGAAATGCATTTTTCTGGATTTTTGTTGTTGTTATTCTGTCTCTCACTGTTAAAATACACCTACCATTAAAATTATAGATTGATCATTTCTTTGTCAGTGGGCAAACGTACAAAATCAGCGGGGGATCAAATACTTTTTTCCCCCCACTGTATATTAAAAATGAAACCAATTTTCAGAAGCCTTGAGGCATCTAATTCAACTGATATTTTTCTGTCCATTCCAGGTCAGGGAACAAGAAGTCCCACAGCCAATTATAAAGTTGCCTTTTAGCCTGCAAGCCTCTTTACATGAACACCATGACCAGGATTAAATTAAAACTTCGATTTCAGTCCCGCATCTAATAATATAAACACTTGCCTCTACTGGCAATTCTCTGAAGAGCTAACCCAGTTGGTCAGAGACGTGCTTTACATAATTATCAAGACATTGACGGCCCAAGAATCTTGATTATCAATCAAATACACAGAGGTGTCAAAACGCCTCCTAAAGGCACAATCTTCAAATAAGTACACTCTGGCATTATGGTTGACGAATTATTTTTAAAGATAATGAAATCAAAGGAACACACTTCTCTGGTTAAGTAGCTCCCTCTTCTGGATCTCTGGTTGTGGTGTCGCTTTCACTTGACATCAATTTAAATTACAAGCATTTGAAGGCACAGTTAACGGAAAAACAAGGGCCACTTTATCTTCCCACAACTCCCAAAGGAAAGACGGAAGAAATAAACTTGTGGCGTTCACTTAACAGATTCTCTCTCTCACCATTATCGGTCTTGCAAGATACTTATTTAGATAAAGCTTTAAGTAGGAAACGCATCCACTTATCAAAAATGTGATAAATTGTGAAAATTTGATTTACACATTCTTTATATAAAAACTAAACCGTTGCAGCAAAGCACTGTATAGATGTTGGCCTCTGGATGCTAACTTTGACAAAGACAATAAAAAAAGAAAAACTGGATATGAAGTATTCCAAGTTTTCTTTAAAATGCCCTAATTTTTAAACCTCTGCTTTAATCATTTTTAGTACTAGTACAACAGTCTACACAAAAAATCTGCCACAGAAAAATCAAGGCATTGAAAAAAGGTTTAAAAAAGTAAAGCAAATAAACTACCTGGAGCAGAGGGATTTGTACAAGGTTGAACTACCCTATTTCGTGAACTGGATTTTTAATCTTTTTTTGCAGATAAACAGGCTTTCCAAATTACTGTCACCAATTCACTTGGCCTACCAACCTGTAGGTGTGTAATCTGTTTTCTAATTAATGTTTTAGAATGGATCATCTGGAGTTTAATCACAGAGCAGGAGGCATTATTGTCAACGCATTTCCACAGCTGATCCAGGTGGTTAAGAAAGTGTTTTTTAAAACAAAGGTTTTTGGATTTAATTTCAGCATTGGGTAAAACCAGGCTAAAGTGTAAGCCCTGATTCTAGCACATGTCCCTTTCAGCAAAATGTCTCATTCCTCTAATAACAGTCACTCTTTCAAAGCAGATATATAAAACAGCTAGAATAAAGGGCAGGTTTCACAGACACTGCTGATGTCTGAAGTAAACTGCAGTGAAGGAAACAAAACTGCAGGACAGTCACACTTTCAAAAGCAAGGTTAACTAGTAAGCCAGATGAAAGCAGTACAGTAAGGATGATCATTAAATTAAGATGATAAAGATGTATCACAAAGAAAATCAATGCATATTTTGTCATTTATAATATTTTTTAAGTGAGAAGACGCAAAGACAACAGGACAAACTAATATATGTACATGGAGTGATGGAGTTTATATTCCAACTTTTCTGCACATTAAATACATTTAAGTAAATGAATTTAAATATTTTTTTTATTACCATTATTTACTATTGTGGTGTCTTATCTGCCTAAAAAAAAGAAACTTCAAACTGTGTGTGTGTGTTTGTGTTCTATTTTAAAAGAAGAATCGCCTTATCAAATAAAAAAGCAGTCATGAATTTACACTGGGAAAAAAATAAATTAATCCTTGGTACATGTTGGGATTATGTAGCATACAAATTGTAAATGAAGTGATGCTTTCTTACCTCCGATCACGCTGCCAGGCTGATATATGCTAAACAGATTATTTTGTGACTTTCAGACAACCATCATTTAAAAAAAAAAAGTCATTAAATAAGCAATTAAATAAGGCCTTTGGATTAATGTTCAGTGTCTCCTTTGTTCCACCATTGCGGTATTCTTCAATGTTCACTTACCTGCTGAAGCCGTAGCTGTGTGAAACCTGTACAACACGGAGGCACAGACTCTGGATAAAGCACAGAAATCATGTTTGGTCCTACAAGTGAGTATACTAAAAGTGAAGCAGAGCTCTTAAAAACTCTAAATAAAATAAAATAACAGATTGCACTGCATTGATACATTTTTACTCCTAATTCATTTGATAACTACATTACTGAATCTAGGAATAATATGGCATGTGATAGGAATCTAAAAACAAATTACTATCTGTGAAATGAACCATTCAAAACAAAATACACTGAGTAAATACATTTTATGAAAACAGAGGAACAGAAAATTGCAAACAGGCTTATGACCCCAATTGAAATCCAAACAATTTCAGGATCAAATGATGCTTAAAACTAATTTTAAATTGCATTTGAGAAAATCACAGATAAAAGAAAAGACAAAGACAACATCACACAATTACAATGTTTAATGAGGACCTAAAAATTGCAACAAGAGCCCCACTTGTCTCACAGAACAGCACAGACTAATTGTACAGCACACACTAGTGTGCACATCTCCAGCAAATCATCACAACAGAAACACACCAGCAGTATTACAATTTTGGCATTATATATATATATCGATATACTTGATGAGGGTGAAGTCTAAATGCAGCCCACAGTTCATGGTTTGTTTCTTGTTCTGTATCTTTCTTTCTTACAGAAATACAATATAAAGAATAAACTAACTAGTTGAACTTGACATTTTACAAATACATTCTTTCATATGAAACATTAACCTGCATTACTGTGGATATCCTTGTATAATACCTAAGAAGTGGAATAATTATGATCTGCTCCGTCCCATTATGATTGCCTAGGATTAGGTCCTTTCGTTTCACCCAGTTCATGGCTAGCTTTATCTACTTTATTAAAATAAAAGAAGTAATGTGAAGCTGGCACTGGTCTCAGAGCAGTGATGCCCCTGCAGCCGTCACAGTGGCATTGAGACCCCTAGACTGTCTGTGACTGAAGGTCTAGGTTGGATTCTGGCCATGGTAATAACTCTCAAAGCATGTTTATCAAATGTAGGATGACTGTTTACATTTCTGATATGCAGTTACGAATTTGGCTGAATGTATATTATATAGAACCCATTTAATACATAACAGATCTGCAGAATAATCTGAGACTAAAGGCTGGGATTAAATCAAAACTTTGACCCACCCGCTAATAGAAAACTACAGAACTGTACTCTGCATTTTTAGTAAGATGCCACTTTCTTCTAATCAGAAATGTAACCGCTATGATGTACAGGTTTGTAGTTTTCTATTAGCGGGTGGGTCAAAATTTTGATTTAATCCGGCCCTAAATCATATGAGCAGTGAAATAAATTAATAAAAAACAACGAAAAATATTCTGATCCGAGAAAAAAAAGCACCTTGAAGGCTTGCCTAAGGTTTCCATCTAGTGTTGAAAATTGGGAACCGCACTCTCTTTACAAGCCTTTCCACAAAATATAAAGCAAATTAAACAGGGGTCGACGTGCGCATACTGTAGACGCGTGCTGTGCACAATTTGTAGCATTGTTCTGGATTGCATTGTTATTTTAAACAAAAAATGTTTAAAAAAAACAGTGGTCCCATCACATTTTTTGGATTTACATAAAGAGTGAATAAGATTAGCCTTAACCCTAACACCAAAAGCTTAGTCTCTGAGCTGAATACATGAAATATTAGTCATGCTTTGTTAAAAAGTAAAAAAAAACAGTAGTATTTCACCAGCTTCTTCTCTCACTTGAGTGCCAACACTTTCATTACAACTTAATTGCAGAAGTTATACTATATTAATAATACACATCTTTATGAATAAGTACAGAAATTGTATTTAGCACAGGAGGATGCTCTCATTTGTAACATGTTGGTTTAGTGATAGACTTTCATCTTTCAGGAAGCAATGATACCCTGGGTCCCCATGCATGTTATGTTAGGACATACATTTAAATTTATAAGCTGGGGTAACAAATGTTGAGTGTATTTTTAAAGTATTAAAAGGCACCGATTTAGAATCATTGCACTTTTCGAGATGAAAATAAAGGTGTTTGATATGGGTTTTGGTTATATATGCTTGAGGGCATATTTACCACTTCACTATGACCTACACCTAATCCAAATTTAGACCTACCCACGAAGCTCAAATTACAAACCCGTACCCCATCGTGTTTTTGTTTATTTAGTAGTAGAAAGTGGCTTCTTACGATAAATTAAAAATATTACTTACAGTCACACAGTATAGGCAACATACTGTAGCTGATGACCAGTATTGAGGTCTGGTCTGCAGAATAAGGCATCCATCTCCACTGCTGTGTGTGCTGCACTTAGTAACATAAAATAACAGGAGAAATTAAAAGTACAATCACAGAACCTCCAGGAGGCGGTCTTGTAGGAAAAATGTAAACCGAGTTGCTCCCTCTATTAGCCCTGAATGCTCAGAACAGGATTTGATTGGTCATTCCCCCTCAGTAAATATGTAACAAGTGTATTTTCACTTCACTGGAGTCTCTTTACAGAGTAGGCAGAGACTCCAAAGACATAGTTCATACTTGAAAAACATTCAAATAAAACAAACACAAGATTTATTTTTTTTACAAAAAGAAAAATAGAAAAGCAAATTGGGTTTGATCTTTTATGCATGATGCTGAAGCCTACCATTATTACCCACCATAGGACTAAAAACAAGTGTGCACTGGGCACAATCACAATCTCGATTACCACATTATTAAAATATATCAGCTAATATATATGCACAAAAGAAATGTCCACACTGGAATGTTTAAAATGCTGGGAGAAACAATTTCCCTCAAAGTGGCTGTTTGCACTGACTGTGCTCACATTTTATTGGGGACTGTATCTCTGTAGGTCTGTTTATGAGCAGAGACATATATTTGTATCCAGGTGTTAAAGATAGCATTTGTATTCCTGATGCTTAGATATTAATAGAAAAACTAAATTCTAAATTGTTACATTTGAAGAGCACACATCAGTCACAAAGACTTAATTGAAGAAGAATAAAGACAACAGGTTAAGTTAAAGTCTTGTAGAGCAGGAACTCACAAAACAGCTCCTGCCTGGTTAAAATCTCACTTTGATGGGGAAACCTAAACATACTGTACAACAGTTGTACAAAGGATATCAATTTCAATAGTTTTCCTGCAGTACATTATAATACAATTACTCCTATAATGTATTATATTCTGTTTAAATAGAGTTAATCTAAATATACATATTGTTTGTTTCTAAGGATTATAACACCTGTGGGGACAAGGCAGGGAAAACTGCTTATTGTTTCAGTAGAAGACAATACTGTTTATGACCAAGTATATTTTCCAGAAAGTTTCCTTATTTTTACTTTTACTACTTCTGCTGAAACAATAACAGAATCCAGGACAATACAGAGAAAGATATTTTCTCATATTAAATACGATTTGCTTTCGATTATCCCCTTCCAAATTACCATAGTCAAACAATATACATTTGGTTCAAATACACCGACATCAGATATATACCTTTGCTACATTTTGATGGTACTTTCTCCCACTGCCACCACAACTAAAACTGTGAAAAGTAACAAAACAACTGCCTCTTAACTTCACAATGGAAATATAGTAAGTTGTATATTAGATGTGAAAAAAGTGTGGTACTGAAGAATGCAATGAAATTGGCACTTAAAAGATCTATGGATAAAACATACATCCCAGTCTGATCTCAAGATCACTGGCATGCCGTACAGCAGAAAATTATCCAAGCTTAAGGACAGCATAGCATTTTGAATTCCCAATAGCTAAAATAGCTTTGTTTGTTTACTTCCTGCAGACAAGAAATACAAACAAGGCAAATCAAAAATGCCTAGAAGTGATCGACACCAAGGCAGAGGTGAATTAACCCATATAGAGCTTTTTAATTTCCTTCTAACTATATAAGTACATTTGTTTATTACATTTTATTAAAAGTGGAAAATACTGAAAGTACAAGTGTATATCCAATGCTAAATTAACTCATGCTTTAGCAATATATATATTTAAGTTTTTCTAAAATAACATTTAGTAAAAATTATAATAAAAAGCGAATGTAGTAGTAAACCACTCTCTGTTGACTTTCTATCAAGACCCTAGAACCATTTTGTAAATGTTAAACTTCATTTTACGGAGCGAAATCATTTTACTAACTAAAAATAAAGTCAAGGAAATCAAGCAATAGGGCCTAGAAAACCGTGAAATTCAGGAGGGGTGCTTGGTAGATGTTTTCATTGGAAATTGGAAATCAAAAATAATGTTAAATGTATTTCGATGTATGAATTCACAATTTGTGTAATGAAATATATATGAATAAAATACATGTTTTTTATTGTTGTCAAATTATTCCTTCAAGAGCCCTCAATCAAAGAAAAGTCTGCTTCATTGAAACGAGGCTTCTGGGTAATGTTTATGCTTACATCCACACATCAGCCAGATAAGCCCTTACACATCTATGACCCTCTCTCTCACTCTTTCGTTCATGCGCGCTTTCCTCCTTCAAAGGAACAGGACTGCTACCAAGTCAGTTAGTGGTCAATTAACATGCTTCATTTGATATGCATCTGCAAGAGGTTTTTAATTTTAACAGCCAAATTATTATCCTGGCCAACTTACCACAATCACCTTCTTTCTTCATGAAGACTATTAAAGAACAACTTCAAAAACAAACCCCTACTTGTGTATTGTATTCCTGTTTTACATAGTGTTGGGTCCATTCTTCTTTTGTGGATGGTACACTGGTAAATACACATGAACCACATTTGTATTATGTGACGCACAAAGTCAGGTGACATGGGGGTGTTTTCCCTTCCCCAGATTGGGCAAAAGAAAAAGCAAATGTCCGATTCCTTTCACTGCCATTTGGATGAAACTGAGGGACCGGTCTTCCATTGTGGGAGGTTGATGTGGCATGACTTCCTGGCCAATGGAGGAGAGGGAACTGACCGAACTTCAGAGTTGTACCTCCAACTCATTCACTCTTCTTTCACCTGGTTAGGATCTATTTTTTTTCTTATTTTTTTTTCTTTTTTTTTAAGAAACACTGAATGTCCAACAATGCAAATTAAAGATCAAGAAAAAAAAGGATAAAATCAAAAGCACGTCCCAAAAGGCCTGTGCATTTCACCCCTTGGTAGATCCCCAAAAATTTGGCAACGGTTCAACATTTGTGCTTCATAGCAAGCTGGAAGATAAAGTGTAGGAGAAAAAAAAAAAAAGACAATGTAAGGCAAAGAGTTACAGATAGTCTTGTCCAGTTAAGATAACACTTGACAAAATGGCACAGACATGAAGTACGTGTGCTTTAACGATGGATGGTACAAGCTTATAGAGCAAAAAATCTGCAGAGAGCATCTCTCAAACAAACAAGACCAATATGTTTATGCCAGGAATCCTCCACATAAATGAACAGTTTCAATTTTATGGACAAATGAAATGGTCTAATGATACAATCAGGTTAAAACAAAACAGACATTCTGCACAAAAACTATTTTCCTGCAAGTGTAGCTTTCAAATGTGCTAGTTTTTAAAACTGCATTTAATAAACTGTGTTTCTGTCTGGGCTCCAAAGACAAAAGGAAAATAAAGCATTAAAAGGTATCCAAGGCAAAAAGGACGAGAGGTTTTCAATTACAATGAAAATCCCAACAATGAAATACACAAATTACAAAGTTGGTAACAAAGAACAGAGATATCATTGAAACACGACTGGCAAAGGATGTCCACAAACACAAGCTAAGCCGACTGCTGTTACTCTTTGGTCCCCATTACCTTTTGAAGTTAAATTAATCGCCTTAATGAGAGTTAGTGGGACTACTAGATGCTCATTATGAAAAGGATAGAAGTAATGCTACCCATCTCATTCAAGGCCTTCTCTTAGGTTTAATGTTCTACAGTTCTGGGAATAAAATATTCAGAGTAATTCTAAGCATGAACAATGGGGGGCAACAGAACAATATATAACCGAGTTACAGGAATATTGGAGCCTACAAGCTCAATCCGTCACCACAAACACTGAACCTTATCATCTATGGAAGGAAGCTGCTATCGAGACAGAGTGAAGTCTTTCCCCTCATATTTCACAAATACATAGTTTGTCATTCATGCAGAGACAGTAGTCTTGAGTAAATGTATGTAGTGGCTATTATATGAGGTGTAGTTTCCCTAGAGCAGGCAAAATATACTACAATCTTACACCGGCAGGCCAAGGTACTGAGGTACTGCAGACTTTATAGGTATATTCAGACTTGAGACTGGAAAAGCACAATACGTCCAATTTGGAAAAGCTTTTAACAGCTTGGGAAGGATAAAAACCATCAACAATTGGATTTGTACACTGCATCTCAAACCATTTATTGGCCTAAAATATAGGGGTTTCCATCATTAACTTTCTTTAATTTACCTCTGCAGGGATTTCAGGCACAATCAGTAAGTGGACAGCAATTTTCTTCTTAAATGAGACCATTAGCCTGCTATACTCAGTGTGCTCTCCCCCCAACCCGACACAGAAACCTGTTTGGAAAATCTAATTGGACAACTTTAGCGGCTATGTATTCCTCTCTGGCTATAACGCACATGTTTCTGGCATTTATGACTACTTGGAATACATTCTAAAATATAAAATTAAATAAAAAAACATTTAGCTGCATTGTAGCAAAGGAATATGTAACATTCTGTACAGCACAAGAAGGGTGTTTAAACATCCTACGTCTTCTCCATCCACAGATGATAAAATCATGTTCTGAAGAGTTTGGCAAAGAGTTTCAGTTTACAGCTCGAGAGAAAATAAATTACGTTAATTGCATAATTTTCCAGAAAACAGATTAGTCTTCTCAGCACGAGTTGGATGTGCTTGAATGGATCAGTTGGAGCGATACTGCAGAGAGATTCTCACACCGGCAGGGCTCCGCAGGAATTGGGACGGAGCGAAATCATGATAAAAACAAGATATTCATGCACTTAAAAAAGCACCCGTGAGGTGGAATACAATTGACATCGGCCACATCCATCAGAAACGGAATGGAAGACGACTCACTACGGGAAAGCATTTTTTTTAAACATCAAGACAAATATCACCTTTAATCCTACCACTATAACAAGGACTAATGTTTTCCTCTGCATCCATATTTAACAGATCAACCGTGAGTCTGCCTGCCTGTGATTGTGCCACAGTGAGTCCGAGTCTTGTAAATAACACCTCTCAAGCCCAGCGGTATTGCGGATGCATAGGCCGCTCAAAGCTATCCAATCTATACAACCTGGCAACTAATACTTCAATCCCAGCGTCAGTCCTTAGAGCCACAGTCTCTCGAACAGAGAAGCTTCCCTGCTTACAGATTTATCTGGAGTGTTACAAATAGATTTACTGGAAATGACAAAGAGGCAGGTCGGCTAAACACTGGGAGCGATTCAAATTAGCCGACTCCTCAGACAGTCCAAGGTGCGAAGTAACAATTTTAGTGTGCTGACGTTAATTATCTTAAGTTCCTGAGTTCACATTTCATTACAGGGTTGAAATTTACTCCTCAAATGAGATGCCATGCCGTGCTTATACCGAGCTCTGCAGCTGCAGAAGGTACAGGGTCATCATCGGTAGTGTCAAAAAAGAGGTACTTCTTAAACATATTAAAAGCAATACATTTTGAGGGTTTATAAAAACAAAAAAACTTGAATGTCACCATGTTCTGTCCAAGTAATAAATAAAACTGACGGAAAACTAAGACATCTCTCTCTGTGCTTCAAAGAAATGGTTAACTTTGCAATGTAGAGGTAGTGTAATTCAAGGAAGAAACCTTTACTCTGTTCCTCAAATTATGTACACAGAATACAATGGCCTGTCACGGTCAGAGAAGCTATTGTTGGGACCAGATGAGGGGTTTTGTCTAGAGGTCTAAAGCAGAATTGCCTTGTGGGGGAAAAACTCACTTTCTGTCATGTATTTTCTCTTCGCCAGTTTCATTCCAATTGAAGTTGTAAGAATGGGTGTTATACACTTAAACAGCAGCTGCTATACCTATACTGATGAAGACTAGAATAAGGAATTGAAAACTAATGCAAATCGGGTGCAAATAAATTCTCACCTTATGTGCCGTTTCTGCAAACTGCTGGGCACTGTTCATCATATCGCCCGTCTTCTCCTCTGCCCGCCCTAGTCTCTCCCCACGCTCGTTCAGAGCCTGGCTAGCTTTCTGTACTGCGCTGGTCACACTGTCTGCGGCTGAATGTAATATGCTGTTACCTAGGGGACAAAAAAAGTTTGGCATTCCATTACACATTTTATATCGCATAATCTCAATGGTTCAGGAGAATAAAAAGCTCTCTCAAGTGTGTGTGTGTGTGTGTGTGTGTGTGTATGCAGGACCCCTCAATCCACATTTTTGTTAGCCATGATTTAAACCAACCACAAAAACATATCATGTGAGAAGTAAAACTTAATTAGCATTTCAATCAGCCTTACTGAATGTTATTATGAAATATATGCAATCATATCAGAAATGGAAAAACCTGAAAAGCCATTGGCTCCAGGTTATTTTACTCTAATAAAGTGTAAATTACTCTGTGTGTGGTCTACTTTATTGATTTCTCCCTAAGCGGTCTACTTTACTTCATTTAGATCTCCAATGGTTTACTCGAATATGTTTTAAAGTTAGTTTCTGTACTGTATGCAAAAAAGTACATCTGTTTAAAATTCTGAACTCTTTCACAAAAGACCTTCCCCAGACTTTTAATTGTTACTGCGTAGATAGTTTTAGTATTGCATTTCTGAAGTGTTTGCTTTCCTAAAGCCTGATACAGACAGAACAGGATCATGCATATGATGAAAGCTTACACATTCCTAGAGAGATAACCCAAGCTCTGCTTATGTTCAAACTGACAAGCAATTAATCTTCACTGCTTGTAGGTGAACCGCTGCTCCACTCACAGTCTAACAGCTGGAAGAAGTGAAATGGTGGTGTTTCTTTATAATGCAAGATATCTGAATAACAAAAAACCTTTATGCAGATCTAATTAAGCTGCATCACTGTCATAACTGTTTTGCATGAGAACCCCCCTAGCACTTTAATTTAAAAAATATATTAAAACAAACAATGAGACAGATGTAGAACAAACCACAATATACAGAAGGGTAAATGTGTTATTCACGTTGGCAGACTATACAGGTTTTTCCTTAAATGGAAAAATACTCTGATTTGAAATATTGCTTTTCTCTCTCCTTTAAATCAGAAATGGGTTTAAGTTGAGCTTTCCAGAATGCACTTCACAAGGAATTAAATGAACCACACAAGATATCATACACGCTGCTGTAATCCACCAGAAAATAACTGAATAACAATGTCTTACAGGTTACAGGGGTTATTCTTCACTTTTCTAGAGGGGAATGTAGTATCAGGATTACTTTACATACAAAAACTAAGAGCTGTAGTTTTTTTACATGGACTCTTTCTGAAGCTTCCTTTTGTTGTGAAAGACCAGTTACTTCAAATTATAATGAAGTATAACAACCTTCCCTGACCATAATAAATAGACAGCTGTACATTAAAGTGGAAACGGGTGATCTGAATTAATATTTCAGGAATCATCTTCCAATTTGCTACCATGGCAAAATAATAAACAGCAAGAGATGATGGTGGATATAGCTCACACTCATTTAACCTCCATCAGATTAACTTAACTTGATCAATTTAAAGCTAGCAGCTCATCGAATTCTGATTTACAGTACAAGCACATGACGTGACTTGTACTATTCAGTTTTTAAATTACTTTTACCTCAAAGCACTGCGTTTGATTTTTAGAGAATGAAAACTGCATTTATCAACTTGTAAACCGTATAGAAAGGAGTACACTGAAACATAGTGGATCACATAGTGGAGTGCTATAAAGGTATCGCACAATTCTTTTCAGCCGACATTCTCCATTGTTCATTGAATATAGCTTTTAAAAAACGGTTCCACACAATACCCTTCTCCAACACAAAGCATCGATGCCACATACATTGCAGCATAGATGAAGAAAAGCAGGCTTCATGCTAGGAGGTTGGACAGCCAAGAAAATTCCCTTTCGAATCGGCGGCCCAGTGCCGACTCCGCCTCTGGCAACAGAAAAGAAACTAAATCCTTTATCACACCTCGTCCAGCATGCTAATCCCCCCCACTCGAACTGAGTGGGATGAGGCACAGCACGTTGCCTTTGCCTCGTCACAACAACATTGCTCCTCGATCCGGATAGTAGATGATGCAACTTGATTGATGGCTCTATTTGGAAAACAATTACAATGCCATAATGGATCTAGTACACCTAGGTACCTGACAGCAGATGTTGCATTTCAATGTAAAATAAAACGTAGTCTACCTGAAATGCCCACAAATCCGTAATACCCTTTAGAGTTCTGCTTCCTTAAGGCAGCAATTGATTATGACAGATTTTCCCTAACCAAAGCAGGCTATTAAATATTTTCTAGTACAGCAGATTAAAATATCCAAGAGAAAGTCATTTTCCAAGGATGGATGATTTCAGAACACTATTCTTCATTTCCTTTTATACATTTATTTTTCCTGCTTCATACATTGAATCTTTTCCAGAATTCTGCTGAAATTCAGTAAGATATTCTCCCTGGCACACAAAAAAGGACTAGTGCAACTGTGTAGCACATACAGTACAGAATTAAGTACAAATTGAATAAACAATGTGCCATACAGTAGTACAAATACAGAAATTGCAGCTTAATGTTAGAGATACTTTAAAAAGTGTGTCTATGATGAACAACCCACAACAATTCCCCTTTTGGAAATGTTCATCCACAGAAAGGTTCACAGATCTCACTGAACCGGCACGTTTTACAAGTTCTTTGGCTACATTTATGTTTGCTCTGAGGAATCTGGTGTTTAAATCAATTATAATAATACATTGAAATGTATTTGATTAGCTACACAGTATAAAATAGTATGAAATACAGGCTTTTCATAATCTCTTACTGAAATTAGCATTTGTTTATAAATGTGCCTAAATAATTTAAATGGTTAAATAACTATATATATATATATATATATATAAAATGGGAGACGTTCATTTAAACAGGGTGTTATCTGTAAAACAAGAAAATAAACAGACATGGAATTTGGGTTTTTGGCAGCAGCATCAACTGGGAAAAAAAATAAAAACCTACTTAAACTTAAAGGCATTCTCAATCTCAGAGGCGCATAGAAATGTGTTCTTCTGTTTGTTATCATGTTTGATGGCCTGTTATCTCATCGTGTCTAACATTGAGTTTCTTTAATTTATAGAGCAAGGCCCTCCTAATTGGACTGGCTTGACAGCGATGTCTTGTAAAGGCGAGGGCTGTGGACCAGTGCGAGTGCTTAAGTGCCTGCTTGTTCCGGTTGCATAAGCAGTGTGATTTAAATTTAAAACACAAAAGGTTTGAGAAAAAAATCTGAGCTAATTACTGTAATAATTCCATGCTGAGATGAAGTTCCGGAACCATTCTATAACACACACACACACACTGGTACACATACATACTGTATAATATACGCCATTCACATATGCAGACTTGCAGAACGCAGACTTTTCACATGCAGAAAGACTACTGACTACTGAAAAGGTTGCCTCACTGTGGTTTGAGAGCTTCCTTCAGGTGGTCTCTGGAAAATTTAAGGAATAATGGGGAGCGAGCAGCAGCAGAGTTTACAGGTACCATTGTGAGGCAAAATTAACCTTAAGGTAGTGATCTATTTCTAATGTCAGTAAAGTTAAGAAACATCTGCCTGTCATTTGTGAAATTCATGTTGGTTTCACAGGCAATCTGACAAAGCTGACGAATGCGCACCCAGTGCCTTTTGTTTATGTTGTCATCTAGAAAAACACCTATTCGTATTACATTTAGTTGCCAATAATGTGGGTTTACCTATATAAATTAGTGTTCACTTCCTCACGCATTTTTAAATTTAATTTAGACAAAGGTTTTTATTTTCTTAAACACGCCTACACATTTTTTTATCTTCCAGGATACAACTACTCTCAGAAGTATTTGAATACTAAAGTCCCTTTGAATACTCAAATATTTGTGCCCATCCCTAGGTAGGCACATTGTTGGTGCCATACAGTGTTGAACAGTGTTGTGTATTTGTCACAGTTGAGACTAAACAGGCAGTTCATAGTTTACCCTCGATTAACAGGGTAGTAAAATAAATAAATCTCCATTATGACGTAAAAAGCTTAAGAACCACAGCTCTTGTGCATCCGTACTTAGTTCACCATTGAAGAATTAAGCGATTTTTCTTCATAAATCAAAAAATAGGCTGTATTGAAAGAAAGAATTAGCCTCGTCTTCTCCGATTCCAAGGGGAATAAAATGTGTGTTTTCCGGTCTGTCAATGTAGCTGAAGTAGGACTCAATCAAGACCGAGAGGGCATCCTGCAGACGAACATGCCTATAACAATATTTCACATCGAGGGCTCTCCGGATTCCTCCGTCAATTAGAACATCAGCTAGATTTAATACGATTCCATCTGTAGCACATGATTGTATACACTTTTAAAACAAAGGTGGCGGCCTATTTTTTACAGGGTACTTCAACATGAATAACAGACACAAAACCACAGCTCCTCAAGAGGGCAAAATAAATTAACTTTGCCTGATGAAGTGCTGAACCATTTACAGAAGGTCACAGCTCAGGTGTAATGGTTTGAAATTGAATTAGGGGTATGTGTTAAGGGAAAGTGTTCTGAACAAGCCCCTTATCTCTTCTAAAAGCATGACTAGATATAATGGTGCTTATTACTGAATTCACTTTTAATAAGTGGTCCGTGTGCATTTCTCACATACCAGCAGTAAATACCACAACAATGCCATAATCTGTGAAATGGGGAAATGCACAAGGTTCAGAAATGTCCAGGCTGCCCAATCGTTTTCTTTAGAATATTTACACTCACCTAAAGGATTATTAGGAACACCATACTAATACTGTGTTTGACCCCCTTTCGCCTTCAGAACTGCCTTAATTCTACGTGGCATTGATTCAACAAGGTGCTGAAAGCATTCTTTAGAAATGTTGGCCCATATTGATAGGATAGCATCTTGCAGTTGATGGAGATTTGTGGGATGCACATCCAGGGCACGAAGCTCCCGTTCCACCACATCCCAAAGATGCTCTATTGGGTTGAGATCTGGTGACTGTGGGGGCCAGTTTAGTACAGTGAACTCATTGTCATGTTCAAGAAACCAATTTGAAATGATTCGACCTTTGTGACATGGTGCATTATCCTGCTGGAAGTAGCCATCAGAGGATGGGTACATGGTGGTCATAAAGGGATGGACATGGTCAGAAACAATGCTCAGGTAGGCCGTGGCATTTAAACGATGCCCAATTGGCACTAAGGGGCCTAAAGTGTGCCAAGAAAACATCCCCCACACCATTACACCACCACCACCAGCCTGCACAGTGGTAACAAGGCATGATGGATCCATGTTCTCATTCTGTTTACGCCAAATTCTGACTCTACCATCTGAATGTCTCAACAGAAATCGAGACTCATCAGACCAGGCAACATTTTTCCAGTCTTCAACTGTCCAATTTTGGTGAGCTTGTGCAAATTGTAGCCTCTTTTTCCTATTTGTAGTGGAGATGAGTGGTACCCGGTGGGGTCTTCTGCTGTTGTAGCCCATCCGCCTCAAGGTTGTACGTGTTGTGGCTTCACAAATGCTTTGCTGCATACCTCGGTTGTAACGAGTGGTTATTTCAGTCAAAGTTGCTCCTCTATCAGCTTGAATCAGTCGGCCCATTCTCCTCTGACCTCTAGCATCAACAAGGCATTTTCGCCCACAGGACTGCCGCATACTGGATGTTTTTCCCTTTTCACACTATTCTTTGTAAACCCTAGAAATGGTTGTGCGTGAAAATCCCAGTAACTGAGCAGATTGTGAAATACTCAGACCAGCCCGTCTGGCACCAACAACCATGCCACGCTCAAAATTGCTTAAATCACCTTTCTTTCCCATTCAGACATTCAGTTTGGAGTTCAGGAGATTATCTTGACCAGGACCACACCCCTAAATGCATTGAAGCAACTGCAATGTGATTGGTTGGTTAGATAATTGCATTAATGAGAAATTGAACAGGTGTTCCTAATAATCCTTTAGGTGAGTGTATAAATGTCCCTTAAAACACTTACTAGCAGACAAGAGTGTATGACTTGAGAGACAAGCATGTTGGTACTAAAACTTAAAAAGGCATACAAGACAATGTTCATAAGCATCTCTTTCATAATTTTGTAATGGAAAATATTGCTTGAATGATTAGCTCTCCTAACTCTACAGCTGACTGTTTGGAAGTTAAATTCTTGCCTTAATTACATACTGTGGTAATGAAATACATTTTGAAGACTTTTCAATAATTAATATTTGAATATGCTCATCAGCTGAGTGAAACAGAACAGTGAAATACAATTAGTTTGAGTCTACTAGTAGGAGTATAATTTTTGTTCATTTGTGTGGCTTCATGCAAAATCCATTTCTGTTGACCTTCAGAATAACAATTACTTCATGTGATTTCATATGCTCTCACAGAATAATGGGAAGTAAAGAGGAAGTAAAACAAACTGCATTTCCCAGGAAAATGTACATGTGCATATCTGATAAGAGAAGTGAAATTCAGGAGAAAAAAAAATGGTCATGTAAGAGGTATTGTATTCAGATTAGTAAACAGAAGAGTGTGAGTTCATGCATTTTTTTAGGGAACATCAGATTTATACAATTTACCTTTTATCACTACATTTCATGGTCTCCTCTACAGTAGTAAAGGCAGAATTTTCAAGTTCTGTATTTCCTTCTGTGTGAACTTCATGAAGCACATCTTTCTGACACCATTCCAAGCTCATTAACAGAAATATTCAGTTCCAGGCAGTGAAATTCAACTTAGAAGTAAGAGAACTGCTTTAACTGAATTAACACCACTTAAATACAGAAGAAAAAAATAAGTCAATGAAAAGTAAAGGTTTCTACAAAAGTTCTCTCTTCAGACTCTCTACAAGACTGCTTACTTCTGCACACATTCACTGGACTAAAGTAATGAGTGTCGACCTGCAGAAACTGCCAAATGAAGCAACCTATGTAACCTAACTGCAAACCACTTTTTCTGTCCAACGGAAAAGAACAAATGTGTGAATGATTGAGCACTCAGTTCAGCTGCGGCTAATAGCAGTGCAATTAATGTATTCATTTTCTTTGAGCCTCATTATACGCACAATTAAGTATTCAAAAACAACAGCTTATATACATCCTACACCCTGCATCTCCCAAGAAGAACAGACTAACAGTGGGGAGTGGGCCGATGACTTTCTGATAAACTGGAATGAGAAATGCTTTAAAATACCAACGCTTCTGGTAAGATTGCAAATGGGATTAGTGCCAGAACATGGATAGTGCTGTTTTGAGTCCAAGCTTCCTTACACACCCATCACGAGTCCAAAAACCCACAGTGCAATGAACTGGCCAAGCGCCACAGGGATGGGTTGAAGCAGACTTGGCTAGGGGATGGTCTCAGCCCTGTGTGAGACTTCGAATCTTGAAGCTGTGAAAATTGTGTCAGTTTTTCACTTGTCATCTGAAAGCCGCCATTTTCCCATTCTACGTGTATGTAGATTATAAAGGAGGACCCGACATACAGCCATGCCAGATCTCAGAGAAGAGTTTGAGAGAAAATGGTATACCCAACGTCTGAACGCTGCATTGTAAAACGCAATATTACAGGAGTGCTGAACAGCTCAGGAGAAGAAGCTGCTATATTGCCCCCAAGTACAGTCTGAACAGACATGTCTTGAGTAATTGCAGGTGGTCAGGGACTCCTGACCTCAGTTGACTATTGACAGCCCCTTTCAGTGAGAAATACCAGATTAAAACAAAACACAAATGCACATATCCTCCAAAAAGACTATCTTCTCAGACCTCTGAAGTGAGTCAGCTGGAATCTGGAAATGAAATGTACCCTTTTTAATGGAATAATTAATTGAAAATGCCTGGCATGCACATCGATGCAACTGCATTTTTCTCACTAAATCTAAGCATACAACACGCACGTCAAATCTTGAACATTATACAGTGCAGCTGTGATATTTATTCTTACTAATAACCAATTTCATCACCTGCTAATTAAGATATCTCAACCTGACTCTTCAATAATCCTTTGGAAAATGAAATCCTCTCTTCTTCCTGGTTGACCAGCACTCTTTTGTAGAATTAATAATTCCCTGTCAGTTTTCAGCTAATAAGGGGACACAAAGCCTTTTATTTGCATCAGAGAAAGTAATAAGTTGAAGTGTGATCCAGGCTTGCTCTTTTGAGTGCAAGAGCTAATTAAGAGGCATCCTGTGAGGCGAGGAGCCATTGTTAGAGAAATGTACGCAAAGAAATTGGCTCGGGTCAGGAACATGTCAAAGCACTGGAAACAGGAAAAGAAGGATAAAATCAAAAGCTTTCGGTGAAGAAATTTACAAAACTTTTTCACTCCTGCTTTTCAGTTTAAATATTGCATCCAAGTTATTGTGTAAACTGAAGAATGCCGAACTCAAGAAAACAAGGGTGGTTACACGTTTGTAAATGAGCCAGAAAGAAATCTTCACCCAAGTGATCCAAAGGACTGAAACAATTAAGCAACAATGTATTGAAAAGACTGATCACTCAAGAGCACATAACATCTAATAATAGAGCCGAGAGCATGCTCAGATGAACCACAAACTCTACACATGGTAAAGAATAATGACAGGGATCATTCCTCGGCACAAATGATGACTATCGTGTACAGTTAGCACATCGAAATGATACTTCAGAATAAAATAATTTTCTTTCAAGGTGATAGTCATGGCTGTTTTCATTACATTTTATATATTTGTAACTACATTCCACAGGTTGGTATTAAATGTCTTAAGCAATAGGCAGAGATTCTGCTATACTTTTTAGACCTGAACAATGTTCCCAAAAGAAAGGAAAAAAAAAACTATCAGCTTCCAGATAAAATTGTGTAAAAGGAACCCATCTTAAATGCATGAACTCTTTGTGGAGTAAAATAGGTTTGTTTTAGCAGGAGGGGCCTCAGAAAAGGTTCTCAAATACAACACAACCCAATGTGGACTATATTTCAACAAACATACAACTGCTGCCAAAAGCTCCCAATGATGAATGTAATGCTGCATAAGGCAATAAAATCAAATAGGATCAACTAGGCATGAAAATGATAAGTCCCATATCTTGGCTCACTCAGTTACTGGGGCATTCCCATTGTTCCTCGGCCCTTTGGCTATTTAAACATGGACTCAGGCTACTGCTTGGAAAAGAGGGAAGGGGTTCGGCCTTCCTCTTGTAATCAGGTTTGGCCCCAAAGAATGCATGTGTTTCTAATCAGATCGGATCGTTACCACTGCTGAACAGATGGCCAACTGGCTCCAATAAAATATTGCGAACTGACAAAAGACATCGTTCTCCCTTGCATAATATTTGCTGCTTTCCAACAAGCATCAAAGCACATGCAAGTGTTCAGTGGATACAAGAACAAAAGTATTACGCTGTGCTATATGTGTAATTCAGCACAAAGAGTCCAAATGCGAGATGCCAGTCCCAGGGAAAAACGAAGACGTGTCCTCCACAATTATTGTCCCACACCTGAGCAGCTTCATAAACATTGTTTTGCACTGGTGTGAGACTTAAACTGTAGGGAACAGCAAATAGATAACGTCGTCTCCTCTTCTGTTCAGACCTCTTCAGGTCTCATCAGACAGAAACTTTGACACACATTTGAAACTGACACACTCACTAGAGAGGGTGAACACATTTGAAACTGCTTATGACAAAAAAGCTTTGGCAAACATTAGGACTTTGTTAGTTAAAAAAAAAAAAAAAAAGTTATAAGTATAAAAGCAACTCATCTGCTAAGAAATGAAAACAAGGAGGCTGTAATGGCACTGATTCAGTAACTTGTACCAAAGAGGTGGTGCAGTCCTCCATCTCCCCTGAGCATTTCTCCTCATTGTACTCAGTTTATCTTTAACCCTGTGAGAATTGGGACTCAGACAAATCAATGCTCGTTTAGGGAAGCGTATTTTCTCACTCCTGTTCTCTCAATTCAAAATGTAGGTCAGAACCAGCATTGCGCAGACAGAAAGGCTCTGACTCTACCTGCTGCATGAAATTAAAGAAATAAGTTGCCTACACAATTTTTGTTATAAATTTGAGAGCTCTGAGCTTTTACTAGTAACCAGTTAATACAGTGGGATTACAATTTCATAAACTAGAAAGAACTTACATTAGGCCACAAAAGAGTTGTGTTCAAAAGTCAATAACATTCATCTGATGCTCGAGTGCAAACTTCACAATGTTTTTACTACTGCACAACTGCAAAATAGCATTCGGGCAGTTTTCATTTGTGTCAAATTCTACAGCAAGAGTAAAAATGTCATATGTTGAATGCTAGTACAAGAATATAAAATTACATCAATATAAAATGTTATGCAACAGTAGTTGTGTGACAAACTTCATTCTCTAAAATGGAATTGCAGTCATGGAAGTGACAGCAGAGCACACTGACTGCGTGGAAATCACAATTTTGATCCGAACCTCAAGTTCGGATGGGAAAAAAAAAGAAAAGATTAAATGTTTTTAGTGAATGGAATTATGATGGCTCTGTGTTGCCAAGTTTTACTGTCCTAGGCCTTCAAGATTTTAAGGTCTTACAGCTATGGGGCTAGCATGCTCAGGGTATGAAAAGAAGCGGGCATCTTGTTTCCTTACCTCCAAGTAACTTGGATTGACAGTTAATAAACTCGGGCTTCCGATCTGCAATGTACCGCTGACAAGTGTGATGGAGAACCTGAACGAATGTGCATTTCTCTCCGGCAGAGCTTGTTACCCACTGGTCAAAGGCATTGTCAAATACCAAATCGAATTCTGCGCAGTCCTAAAGGGATTAAAAGAAAAGTGTATGAAAACCATCAGGCGTTCCACCATTTCCATAAATAACCTCAATGAGAACATGCCATTGCTTGGCTGGTGCATGAGGAGATGTGATATAAAGGTATGACTGCATCACAGGAGACCAGATGCATTATGGGTCGGCATTTACTGACGAGAGGTAGAGAAGGCTGAGGAAGATCAAACCTGCACTATAAGCACTTTATATTGCGCTGGATAAGGGGGCGTCTGCCAAGAAATAAATAATAATATCACAAAACAGGAAGTAATACATTTTTTAAAAACACACGTATAATGTCAATTTGGAGGATTCATTTTTGCTAAAGAAATGCTTGCTGGGGGAACACGTACTGTGAAGCTGGGATAATATGGTGTCTGCTTGAGGTGAGTAACAGATCTGAGCATAAGACCTAACAAAGCCAGTTCAGTGGTGTCTGAGACTTGAACAGAAGCAACTGAAGATCAATCATACTTTAGTTCCCAGTTGTGAATTGACACAGAAAAAGAAGGCAGACAGACTTACTCGATTTGGGTCGATGCCATTCACCTGTCGGAGCTGATCAATCGTCCACTGGGATCTTCTTACAAACGCTGATGAGTCTTCAAACTTTTTGACCTTGGTAATGGAGACCTGAGAAGGCTTCTTGTTTGTCACTGAAAATAATCGAGGGGAAAAAAAAGGCACGTAATTAAGCATAAGGTACAGGTAAAACTTGATATACTAGATTGAATATGCATATACACCGATCAGCCATAACATTATGACCACCTGCCTAATATTGTGTAGGTCCCCCCTTTGCCGCCAAAAAAGCCCTGACCCGTCGAGACATGGACTCCACTAGACCTCTGAAGGTGTGCTGTGGTATCTGGCACCAAGACGTTAGCAGCAGATCCTTTAAGTCCTGTAAGTTGCGAGGTGGGGCCTCCATGGATCGGACTTGTTTGTCCAGCACATCCCACAGACGCTCGATTGGATTGAGATCTGGGGAATTTGGAGGCCAAGTCAACACCTTGAACTCGTGATTCATCAGACCAGGCCACCTTCTTCCATTGCTCCGAGGTCCAGTTCTGATGCTCACGTGCCCATTGTAGGCGCTTTCGGCAGTGGACAGGGGTCAGCATGGGCACCCTGACTGGTCTGCGGCTACGCAGCCCCATACGCAACAAACTGCGATGCACTGTGTGTTCTGACACCTTTCTATCAGAACCAGCATTCACTTTTTCAGCAATTTGAGCTACAGTAGCTCGTCTGTTGGATCGGAACACAGGGCCAGCCTTCGCTCCCCGCGTGCATCAATGAGCCTTGGCTGCCCATGACCCTGTCGCCGGTTCACCGCTTTTCCTTCCTTGGACCACTTTTGATAGGTACTGACCACTGCAGACCGGGAACACCCCACAAGAGCTGCAGTTTTGGAGATGCACTGACCCACTCATCTAGCCATCACAATTTGGCCCTTGTCAAAGTCACTCAGATCCTTACGCTTGCCCATTTTTCCTGCTTCTAACACATCAACTTTGAGGACAAAATGTTCACTTGCTGCCTAATATATCCTGCCCACTGACAGGTGCCATGATAACGAGATTATCAGTGTCATTCACTTCACCTGTCAGTGGTCAAAATGTTATGGCTGATCGGTGTATATATAGTAACTATTTTCAGTTTAACTACTTTTCAGTGTCTTTATACTATATGATGTATTACAGTTCCCCGTTGAATGCAAGTCATCTTGGACAAAGGTGTCAGCCCAATATATAATTTAATGCACATTTGATTAAAATCCTAAAATAGTGTAAAATATCATGGTACAAATTACACGCTTCTTTCCATATGCTTTCAAAATTACATTCCAATGTCAAAAACCGGAATGACTCATTTCCTCAATTACACTCTCCACATCAGGAAACGGGAGATGAAACAATGGATCCCTGCATGCTGGTGCCAAAAAGCAACCAAAACTTTCCCTTTGAGTAAGTTACACAGACTCTTTGGGAATAGCATGAAAGCTTATGTTCATGGTATATTATTTACCCGAGACAACAAACAAGCACTCTCGTGTGAATAAATACAACGTGCCAAGTTATATGGCACACACCATGTTCAGCTACAGAGCACATACATAGTGAAGTGAAGTTTGGATCTGCTCTTCAGCACTAATAGAGAACCCATATTACACACATTTTAAAAAGGTATTTTGCTCCTCATAATATGATCATCACAATGACCCTGATAAAACATGTTGCTTAAAGGGAAATTGGGGTTCTCAGAGTTTATTTACAATGTTTACTGTCATTACATTAAATATTATCTTTAAAGTAATGCAAGTACATATGCTGTAAAGATTAATTGTAAGAACCAAGCTAAAAATACTTTCCCCTACGTCTGGAGCTCCACTATGTTTTCTACAAGACAAGCGAGCCCATTATTTTTTCTTAGCAGACACCCTTATTCAGGATGACTTACAATACATCACATTCTTTGTACATACATTTACACATTTATACAGCTGGGTTTTTACTGGAGCAATCTAGGTAAAGTCCCTTTCTCAAGGGTAATAAAAGCAGTGTCCCCCCACCTGGGACTGAACCCAACAACCTCTGATCCAGAGGTCAGAGCCCTAACCGCTACTACAGAAGCTTTTTTCTAAGCTCCAGAGATCTGAAGATAAACAGCCTAGTACCACATTGCAACAAATGTCCTGTTTAATAACACCAACATCAGGAGGGTAATCACAGGATCCTAAAATAGGAAGTGTTGAAATAACTGCTGCAGTACACGGATCAGGGGGTAAATCGCAAACATATACAGACAGCATCGTTTAGCAGTTTCAGACCACTGATATGGTGATAGTCCATGTATTGCATTGACAATTCTTTGCAAGGGCAACAAAAGAGACCGACCGGTAGATTGCAATCTGCATTAGAGTCTACATGACAATTACGAAATTACTAAATCTAAAAGCCATTATCGCTGTGGGTCTAAGCACTGACTAAGGCTTTTGTTCAAAAACATTGTGTACTGATGGAATATTTAATGTTACATCTTCTGTTATTACTGCTCTAGCAATGTGAAGACTTATCAAATACTTGATTTTCAGATCTAGACTCTTCCTAGGCGTGCAGTTACCGGAGGCATGTACCAATTGTAGGATAGCATTAAACAAGAAGCATGCTGTGGAAAATGTGATCACTTGCCTGCAACAGACCCCAGTTAAGCCCAAATGTGAAGACGAGAGCAAAGTCTTCCTCTTTAGGGATTAATTTGATATATTCTGTAGCTGACAATTCAACAGTGTTTCTTCTTTCTCTACTGCAGTGTGTTCTGTTTGCATCATTCTGTGCGTGTGTGCGCAAGTGTGCATGTGTGCATATGTGTGCGCGTGCGTGTTTTTGGCTTTGAATTTACTAACACCATCTGGGAGCCTGTCATCTGTCAAATATATTGTTTTTACACTGAGCAAAGTTACTTTTGTGGAACCAACGCCCAACAGCTCTCTTCATCAGCAAAACTGTTTTACGCCTGAGGAAAAAGTAAATAAATGTTCCTACTATGCAGCACCTTCAGCCTTGTTCCTAAGAACTGGACAGCAATTTGACAAAACTGTTTTTGTGTAATTACACAAAAACTGACGGTTTTGACTTTTGAACAAAGCATCATTCTAAAGCCACAAATGGGGAGAAAAACAACAACAATTACTAGGACCAATGCTGGTTTTCAGTCTATTTTTGTTTTGCCATTTATTTGTAGGAAAACAACATTAATAGATTTATCCATGGTAAACAACTGGGGGCTGTTCTTTATCCACATGACTAAACAATAACGGAGAAAGGACTGGTATAGGATCTGAATAGATGTATTGATAATTAATCTCTGGAGAAAACTCAGACAACCAGTCAGTTATGCAACATTTACTTCATTTGTAACCAATGCCAGCAATAAGCTAGTATTTTAAGAAACTTTTAAGACCGGATTTCTTCAGCAGCAATTGCTTTAAGAAAATCAACAACAGGAAAATGCTTGGGGTGATTGAAGATTGAATCACTCTTTTCTGCTCTCTCTTTCACCATGAGAAATGTCTCAGTTTCCACCAATATAATTGAAAAGCTATAGATGACAGGCACCTAATTACCACCTTTCCACATTTTAGCAGTAGACCAGAGCAAACCCAGTAACACCTCCTTCACCTAACATAATTGGCCGCTTCCCCAGTACTGCCCCACAATTTAACTGCTGTGCTGGAGAAGATAGGTGAAATGCAGAAGCAAAGACATGCAGTTTGACATTGAAAATTTGCACCATGTTGTTCCTTCTCCAAAGAAAATACATTTCAATTAATTGGACTATCTACTTCATTCCTATTCCACAGAAGATTTGCACCTTTACACTTTACAACTCAACCCTTGAGCTGAACGTTATTGAATGACATTAACCCTATGAAGCTGCACCTCAAATATTACTGTAACCATATGTACTTCTCATATACTATGGTGCATTAACCTCAATGTGCCAATTAAACCCAAAACAATTTTAAGTCCAAGTCTTTCATCCAAGTCTACATAGGCACACAACACAGGCCTTCTCCTGACAATCTTTCCAGACAGTGAGTTTTAGGCCAACAATCTCCTAAATTAAAATGGTGCAAACATAAGCATCCTCTCCATTTGTTTAATACCACAACATCCATCAATCTGTAAGCATCATCTCCTGCTTACTCAACCTTTGTTTTGGTTTTATGGCCAGTTGTGTTAACAGCATAAGAGATCAATTAGACATGAGGTTGAGTAAAAACGAGGGACTTCAAAGTGATTACGATCAATACATGCCGTTTATTGTTTTTGCTGTTGTTTTAATTGGTTGTTGGTTTGCTTTTAGAAACCCGACCTATACATTTAGATAAAACTAAATCAATAGCTACCTAGCTGTAAATATTCCATCACTTATTACCACCATGAAACTGATATAATTTTCATTCAAGCTATTTATTTCAAAGTCAGCACATTTACATTCTGAAACAAAATATAGCAGGGCAGGAATATACAGCAAATTGTGTGTTTAGATTCAGTTCTTTAAGGGCTGAGACCTTACAATTTTACAAGAATCTGCAAGGATATCATTTCCTATTACTGTACTTTGAGTAAACACAATTCAATTACTTTCTGTACTTGTGGATTATTTAGAGGTGGAATATATCAAAATAATACAAAAAGCAGCAACAGAAAGATATAAATGTTGCCTAACCCTAAAACATAACATGCAAATATTTGTTCATGTTTGTTTGCAGCTACTTTACATATGACTTACAAAATGTAACAAATGTTCTGTTAGATCTAGATAAGAAATTTATATTCCATGAATCAACTTAACATTTATATTTGACTCGTATTTGTCCAAAAGATGCTTTCACGTACACATATATACGCATACCATTGAATTAGAATCGACTTCTGCACATGCCCGACATACATTCCTTAAATTGACCTTTGGGACAGAGCCGAATGCTCAAAACCCACACATTCTTACATCACTGAGTTCCATTTCCACAAAATGTAAACCTGGTCTTTGCTGTCAAACGCATCACACTCTAAAGCAAATGTCTTCTGTATCCAGATTACAGAAACCGGAAGATGTACAGATAAAGACTATGGGCATCACATGTCAATCTTATTCGATCTAGAGTCCAGATACCGCAGGTTTAAATCTGGGATATAGCGTTACTCAGCTGTTATCTGTAGTAATGCAAAGCATAAAGTAGTAGATGACCAAACTAGTGATTGGGACATGTCCATTTTCCTAATCTCTTCTAGGGCCAGAGTGACCAGAGTTATTAAATAATAATAATTATAATGGAAAATCAGGGGTGGAGTGGATCAATTATTCAAATTGCATAGGAATGTCTGTCTTAGTTGCAAGGTCTGTGTATCACAGTTATCAGCTAATTTCTGCATTCTTTATGTTGGTGTCAGATTATTATACTACCCTGGGGAATCGGTACATTAAGCCAGTTCGTTTTTTGTTTTTTTGCATCAAGTTATGACAAACATAAATCAAAGATTCTGCATAGAGCTGAAAGCTATGTATTTTCTTTTCTTTCAAGACCACAAGAAGAAAATCTAGATATTTAAATAACCTATACTGGCAGAAACATGACACAATACTAACAAGTAAATCACATGCATGAACACTACAAAAGATGGAGGAAAACTAGGGCACAGAGAGTCAAGAAAGAAATATATAAATAAAAGACTACATTAAATAATAAATCCTGGTTAGTGCCTGACAGTTTAGCTCTAGCTTTAATCCATTACATACGATAGAAAAAAAAGCATTGCTAGAAAGCACATGACCTTCAGTTTAAGACAATCTGCTACACTAGTATCTCTCTCGTTCAATACATAGTATTCAATCACATAAATAATTGCTTGAGTCAGTTACACCGTAAAAGTGCAAAGTGATCAATTGTGACAGGTGGTGGGGTTGTGCTGTATATCAGCTCAGCAAAAATCTCTAGTAGAATTTGTTCCAATTAAGGTCTCTTTTGCCTGTGAATGATACTCGGTAATGGGCACGCAGTAACCTTCATGTTTGATTAGACTGGGTCCACAACAGAAGGATGTGTTAACAGAACACAACAACAGGAGCACATAGGTTTATTTACACACTAATGCACAACTTAATGGTCCCAGTTTGCCATCTATTTCAATGTGGGCTTCTTACACACAGTGTAAAGCACTGAAATACAATGCTGGAAAGAGGTTTTGGTATGGCTGTTTCAATTAGGAACAAATATGCGACTTTCTATATGGTACTCAAAATACAGGATTCTATGCGTATACATCAACAGTGTCATTCAAAGTGCTTAACATTAAGCCTTTTAAACATGTAAATGCAAAAACAGGACCTCATTTAATCTGACATGTAAGGTATGTTGTTTTTTCTGGAAAAAACTGAACACCTTTACTGCACACCTTTTGAGTAATGGCATCCCTGCAGTGCGATTGATTTTGCAAGATCGGTGGCAAAAAGCTCAGTGGAAATTCTTTACACGATTAGAGAGATTGGTTTAAGAAAACATCAACTTAAAAAAAAAAAAAAGTTAACTGTTCAGATTCCCCTGTCAACGATAACATTACATAATATCACCCAAACAAGCCTCCCTAAACCTGTCCTGTTTATAAAGAATAAATGTATAATGCACATTCACATTAGCATTTAATTCAGCCAAATGTTCCACAGACTTGCAGTGTCAGGGCTTAAGACAAATATGACTGTCTGCAAACTTGGCGAAAACATAAGCAAGCAAAAAAAATACACACACACACATATATATATACATATACACTCACCTAAAGGATTATTAGAAACACCTGTTCAATTTCTCATTAATGCAATTATCTAACCAACCAATCACATGGCAGTTGCTTCAATGCATTTAGGGGTGTGGTCCTGGTCAAAACAATCTCCTGAACTCCAAACTCAATGTCTGAATGGGAAAAAGATGATTTAAGCAATTTTGAGCGTGGCATGGTTGTTGGTGCCAGACGGGCCGGTCTGAGTATTTCACAATCTGCTCAGTTACTGGGATTTTCACGCACAACCATTTCTAGGGTTTACAAAAAATGGTGTGAAAAGGGAAAAACATCCAGTATGCGGCAGTCCTGTGGGCGAAAATGCCTTGTTGATGCTAGAGGTCAGAGGAGAATGGGCCGACTGATTCAAGCTGATAGAAGAGCAACTTTGACTGAAATAACCACTCGTTACAACCGAGGTATGCAGCAAAGCATTTGTGAAGCCACAACACGTACAACCTTGAGGCGGATGGGCTACAACAGCAGAAGACCCCACCGGGTACCACTCATCTCCACTACAAATAGGAAAAAGAGGCTACAATTTGCACAAGCTCACCAAAATTGGACAGTTGAAGACTGGAAAAATGTTGCCTGCTCTGACGAGTCTCGATTTCTGTTGAGACATTCAGATGGTAGAGTCAGAATTTGGCGTAAACAGAATGAGAACATGGATCCATCATGCCTTGTTACCACTGTGCAGGCTGGTGGTGGTGGTGTAATGGTGTGGGGGATGTTTTCTTGGCACACTTTAGGCCCCTTAGTGCCAATTGGGCATCGTTTAAATGCCACGGCCTACCTGAGCATTGTTTCTGACCATGTCCATCCCTTTATGACCACCATGTACCCATCCTCTGATGGCTACTTCCAGCAGGATAATGCACCATGTCACAAAGGTCGAATCATTTCAAATTGGTTTCTTGAACATGACAATGAGTTCACTGTACTAAACTGGCCCCCACAGTCACCAGATCTCAACCCAATAGAGCATCTTTGGGATGTGGTGGAACGGGAGCTTCGTGCCCTGGATGTGCATCCCACAAATCTCCATCAACTGCAAGATGCTATCCTATCAATATGGGCCAACATTTCTAAAGAATGCTTTCAGCACCTTGTTGAATCAATGCCACGTAGCGAACTTGGAGAGCTTTGAATAACTAGCACTATGCAAGATGCATGGTTGTGAGTCAGCCTATTATTACAGTCTTGTGAAAAACAGCCTATCTTTTCAACTCCTGTGATTAGGGATCTATTAAAATGTTACTGTGATTACAAGGAACACTTTGTGAACTTGTCTGGGAGGCTGTCAAACCCACTATATTCCACTGGCAACAACAAAACAAGTGTTCCGGGCACACTGTCATATCATAGGCACAGACAATGGTGTTATTTACTTCTGAATGGCTACGCACCAGAACCGTTTGCTAGAACTGTGCAATGCAGAAAAATCAGATGATCTGTTGCTGTAGATTTTAAAAGAGTATACAATGGTATTTCAAAGTTAAGAAAGCGAACAGCGGAGTGTGGAGTCGATTAACGATTTTAACTGTTACAATAGTTCAGCCAAGATATTATTTTGAATTAATCAAAAGCTTCTATCCCTGCAAAATGAGTTTCAGACCATTTTTTATCAGCATAGTGTGACAACACAAATCTCTCTCTCACAAATTTCATTTAGAATTCAATAAACAAGAACTTGCACTATTCACGCCGTTTCAAGTTTTTCATTCAATAAATCTTGCGACTTTTACCATAACACTCCTAATGGCTTTGAAAGAGCTGCCAGTCATAGACTATTCTGAACTAAGCCTTTTAATTTGGGATTCTTAAAAGAATATTCTTTAAAATAACACTAACATTACATTTTCGTATCATTCAAAAGCCTGAATACAAACAAAGCAAGTATCTGCAATTGAATAGGATATTCAACAGCTGAATTGAGCTCAAATATTTAGGATTTCGTGTTTGTGTCAATGAAATGAGGCTGGGGACAATCCAGCGAATGGGTAAACCAACTCAAATGTGCCGATTGGATTTCCTCCAAGGATGAATCCAATAATAGTGACCCATTATAATCAATGCACTAGAAAGGTTTGCTCTCACAGATGGAATGAGTGGGATGGTAAACTAGTAAAGTGTCTGAGAGGAGGGGAGATACAAGTGTGGTTAATTTAACTTGGTTGGACTGAAGGAACTGGATATGGTTTGAAGATCAATGTTAAATCAGGTTTATCACTTCACTGGAGGCATCTGATGAGACTTTTTCACTGGTAATGACAAAAAACTACAATATATTTTTTCATAGACATAGACATTATAGAACATTTCTAGTCGGGTCTAATTACCAAGGCTCATTAAACATTCAAACAGTGCAATAAAACACTGATTATACAGTCAATGCTTTAAATGACAATGGTTGTGGGCCCCATTGTCTCTAGAGTATACAGTAGGTTCAAAGATAAAAACTGGGCATAGAACTGCATTTGTCTACAATACTAGACCATCGTCAGCCTATTTCAGTTTGGGATTTATGTCTTCTGATATTAACTGTCTTCTCAAAACTAAAACGAATCACTGCTGCAAACGCGGAGACTAAACAAAAGGTGGCATTTCTCAGGACAGACCTGTACACAAATCTTTAAAATCAATAAAAGTGCTATAGTGTAAATACTGCTGCATTATTCACGCTTTGCTAGCAAATCCCCTGAATAAGCATTCCTGGTCAACATCAGCAGGTCCCTCTTGAGTTTGCATGGCTCGATGGAGGGCTCCTGATCAGCTTCTAAGTTCGAAATAATGTCCAATTGATCCGTGGGTTTAATATGTATACCTCTACCTCCACTCCGGTGCTTTTTGTTCTGGTTTTTAAACATGTTCGCGTATTTTACTCCAATGTTTCTGAAATCATTTAACAGCCATTCCTTTGCATAACAATGCCATGGATCTCCAACAGGCTTTATAAGCATTAGGACCAACCAGGCCATAAGCAGCAGGTCTAATAAAAGCAGTTAATTTCAGCTATGCAACACGGCAGATAAAGTAAGACGCATCAGAGACGGGCAATTAAGTAGAGACAGGGATAAGCCAGGAGCCGCATCCCTCGTATTATTAAGGAGATGAAAGATAAAATGCCTTTACAAATTGGTAGAGCTGAGCTTTCGAATCAGGCTGTTTGATAACAAAATCTTCAACTGAATAATTCATAATCTGAGGGCCAATAGCATCCGGCACTTGGCTTTATCAATGGAAGGAAATCAAATGACGATAACAGAAAATAAAACATTATAATGCAGAATATCTTACACGGATTCCTGTGCATTTACAGGAAATATATGTATAGCACTAATTTGCCTTTATAAAGCATACAAGACTTAATGCTCCTTCACCAAAATGTCTCCTGAATTACATATAAAATATTAATTTAGCTCTCACTAGTTGACATTTGGATCATATTCTTTACCACTGTGATGCAAACCTGAAAATTCAATTAAGTCAAGTAGAGATTTGAGCACTTTCACCCCCTGCCAGTGTACAGTACCTGCTACATCACGTCTCTTGTATAATTACCTTGTTTTGTCTCATGCAAAAGCCGGGGCTTGTACTATACTGGCTTGTGGACTTGTTAAATAAATGTTGCTATACGACGAATACTAACACGGCCTTTTAGGCAACTTTACTTTCCTGTTGAGTGACAGACATTATTTTCTCCTACAACCATCTGAATAGCTGATGTAAAGCCCACTAGTGCGGAGGATAGCAGATTTCTCGTCAAGAATCTGCCAAGACTGTTAACAATAAGTAAAAAAAAAAAAAAAAAAAAACACGTTAACACCTGGCAATCCTATGACAGCTGATAGCGAGACAAAAGAGAACAGAGATGCAGGCGCTGCTGCATACAATGAAACCTCTGCAGAGCTGTGTCCTTCCTGTCTGAAAAAGACTAACATTTCAACATTATTATTATTATTTGTAGTAATATTATGAATGCAAAAAAAAACCCTATTCCTTAATTTTACCATTTATTCACCGTGTATTAATTTTCATTTTCTACACAAGAACAGACAATAATGCAACAAACAGTTGAAAACAGCTGAAGAAATTGAAGAAATATTACCAGAAATACATTCCTATTACTTCCCCGATTATCCAAGGAGCTTTACACCAAATACAATTAAATTGTAAACTACATTACAGAAAACAAAAAATTTTCACGAGAAAAACTGAAAATGAATTGTGCTTGACATAAACCCGGGGGATCATCACCGATCTACATGCACTTTTAATATCAGTATTCTATTCTATATCTATTCTTCACTGCTCTTGAAGAACATTATATTTTTGTTCAAAACCAAAATCTGCCCCTCTGTAACAACAGCTTATACAACATGTTATCTTAATACATGAAAGTACACACAGAACTTTAAGTAATTCAAAATGAAAATACTACATCAAATGTTTCCAGTCTCCATAGCATTCTGGGGTATTTGCAGAGCAATTAATCAAGTCAAGAGTGGGTGAAGTGGGGGTCTATTGTAATTGAAAGGACGGTGCCTACTCCAGCAGGAGTTTGGTGGAGTGTCACATTAGCCATGTGATCAGCTGTCGTAGCTTGAGGCAAATGCGATTAAAGTATCTACAATGTGGTTATACACTGTTCCATTCATAATTATTAAGGTTTACTGTAATATAGGTTCACAGGCTTTCGGCAACTTTAAACCACAAATGAAATTTCAGACGGTCGGGTATCTGACCCCATTATCGGATATGCACAGAGCATTTCCAAATCCTTCCACAGCTGGCTCAGCAATAATACCGTATGTTCTCAGGCTGCCATTCAATCAGAGGCTGAATTGCTGAATTGCCAACTAAATCCAAAACCCCTTGGTGGCTCAAAACATTGTACATATTTCCAGAGTATCAATACGTAAACAATGTAGGCTGATATTGATGACAATAATATGCACAAACTTTCTGTTTGCTTAGATAGAGGAACACAGATACTGCAGGTTACCAGATGGGTGGAAATATCAATAATGGACAAATATACACAAACAGCCTGTGGTGTATGCATGACTTTACTTATTCCTCAAGCACCACAAGTCTCATGAACTTGTCAGCTGATTTATGATCAACTTGCTGTGCCTTATGATCTATGAAGTGCTGATCACATGACTTCTGGCCCAGCCAAGGCTTTTGAAAAGCCACAAGGACCAAGGATCTGAATTGTGTGGGCTACTTTCATTCTTATCTCATTCTGTTATTCGTTTTTTCATAACGTAGCATCCATCACAAATACAGATGATACATTAAGAAAAACTCATTGGGAAATATTTGCTATAGGACTGGGTTAAATGAAAATGTAATTTTAAGACAATCAAAGCTGTGGAGTAGTCTCTAATCTTATCCAATGTATTGGACATCCTAATGGAAATGTCTGTAGCCCTATGCACATGTGATTTGATATGGATGTGAGGAAAAAAAACATCTGAAACGTCAAACTTTCTGATATGAAGAATTTGAAAAAGTAAACTTTAGGAGTTGTTAATTCAGTATTACAAATTAAGGTGTGTCCTACAGATTGTTTAACTTGTTGGAATACTTTACAGAGTGGCCTACTGAGATGCAAGAACCACCAGAATTTAACCAATTTTACTTTACAACACCACCGCAGTAATCTAAAGTTATGTGTTCAGACAGATGGATTGTACAGACCCATGAAAGGTACAGGCATTCTCAATCAAGTACTGGAACTTGGCTACCATTTGTGATATTTACTCTCCAGCCAAGAAGCAGATAATAATACACACATCCTTCAAGCTCAGAGCCGACACTCCTCGACTGTGTGAGAAGGATTTAATTTTGTAGAAACCTGCAGGCAAATCGGCAGAATAAGAGAACCACAGCTTGATTTTATGAAACGGACATCACTTCATTCTAAACAAAGGGGGGGGAATTAAATATTGAATATGTTTCACTTGATGTAAAACATAGAAATCTGTTTATTTTTCCCCTTCAGGGCTCATCAAGAAAAAGCATCGACTATTCAATCTTGACAACATTGTTTTTCCTCCTCTGCCTTCTCGTGCTACTTTGAGCTTTCTTAAATTTTACTTCAAAAGCTGCAATTAACGTTTAAAGTAGTCTAAAATGCATTTCCCAAGCACTTGGCACTTGCATACGTCTGTACTGTCATTGAATTGCCATTGTCAATTTAACATTAACATAATTGATGCAATTAAAAGCAAATACAGATGACTTATTCCCCACGAAAATACACCCTTGAAAGCTGCAGCTCACATCATGTACTTATTCTGGTCCCAAAACAATACCGCTTAGTTCGAGGCAATTTGTTTGAGAGGAAACAACTATTTTCAAAAGGGGTTTTATATATACACAATTATTATTGTTTACTTAATCACCTTTCTCATGCTTCATATATTCCTATTGTACTCTTCTCTTACTATAACTTTTTAACAACAGAAAAGTGATTCAAAATTGTAAAATTGACTGAGTTCCAATAAATACTATCTCCTATATGGATTGATTGTCAGGTTTCCATACCCAGTTTGTCCCTATGAGCTGATGCTACTTGACATCTTTCCCTTGGATGTACCAATTTTTTTTTTTTTTTTTTTTTAAATCAGTGCTTCCAGGGAAGGTCTTGTTCTGTACGGCAACTTCTTAAAATATCATAAAATCTCAATATGTACAGTGACACAATCTCAAACGTCAAGAAGCAAAGAGCAATGCTAGGAGCACAGGACATTAACACGTTATCCAGTTATTAAATCTCTATAAGAGAATCAATGTTTATGAATACTGTAAGATAATGTATATTAAAATAATCCATATTCAGCATCTAAATACTGTCCTTCAAACTGTGGTATCCTATATAGGTAGGCCACAGTTCCAAGTGTGTGTATTACACATAAAAATAAAGATGCAGGTTTTTTTTTTTTCTTTCCTCCCACCCACCAGCATTTTTTTATACTGTAATGAACCTTTTTGGGCTTTGCTGAACAACACGACTGAGGAGAGATTTTAAAAGCATGGAAACAAGGAAATTGAATATTGACACACTTAAAACGCATAAAATGTCAAACGATTTTTAAATGTCAGATAAACGGCGAAGACATTTCCATTTTACAATAAATGTCAAAGCAGCTTTTTGCTCGTCACTATTAAAAAGAAAACTTCAAACACTGCCCGCGCCCGTCTGCGGCCATTAATATGCTGCAGGGAATTTTCATTCTTCAGAGGTCTGGGGGACATTATCTCCCTGTTACTGAAGGTTAATGGTGGAACAATGAACGGAACCAACACATATCATCCCCGTCTTCTCCTGTGATCAAATTCTGACCGAGCAATTTGAGTCGTGTGATTTTGAAGTAACTTATTATGGCTTTCTGTCTGGAAGCATCAAAAGGTTTTTTGGTTGTTTATTTTTCCCCCAGGATCACCAAAGCCATCATCTTTTCACACATTCACATGCACACAGCAGTACCGTCAAGGTCAGGAAGCCACTCAGAAGAAATTGCACAGAGGGAGATAACAGAGTCCCCCTTGAAATAAATTGGCCGAGATTGGCACTGGCAAAGTGTGTAATCTTGACATGTCTGATAAAACTTACTTCCTGCAGACTTTGCATATTGCCTCAGGATTTGTTAAGCCTTAGAAGAATGTTCAAAAAAACAAACAAACATCAACAGGTTCAGGAGTCATTTGTTGAAAACCTAAATTATTTAGATTTAAATGTCATCATGCAATATCTTATATTTGAAAGAAAGCTTAGTTAATGTCTGTCTGTTTGATAAACATAACTACTGATTAAGAACATAACTGTAGTCTTAATCATTACACACATATTAAATTGGCCTTTTTGACCTTCCAATGGTGTACCTTAAAAAATACTGTGCTGATCAAATAATTGATGTGTTGATAATGTGTCAACTGCTTACAAGTGAACAAAAGTTATCTTCAGAAAAGAAACACTGCAGTGGAAATCTATGCTTATTTATTTATCCATTCTTCTCATTTAATTTTCCCCATTACGCAATATCACCACAATGTTTGTGAGAAGGCTACATAATAACTTCCTCCTTCTTGACCATATAGAGGAACCAGTAACAGGTTCCAGTATTCAATACATCTTTCAAGCAGGCTCGTCTATGGTTAATTAGGGAGGCTATGTTTGAAACCAGTTGATAAAAACATGTCTGGACTCAAAACAAAATCAAAAACAAAAATCTAAGATGGCTCTGGAGGACTGCAGGAGCTGCAAATAAAGTGTTGCTTCTGGCAAGGATTGCAGAAATTTCCCATTTCTGAACTCTAAACCCTCATCTTTTTGGAGTGAAGTGAAGTGAAGCATGGAGGGAGGGAATAAAAATAAACAAAGGTAGTATAGCAAATTTCCGGCTGTTTGTTTAGTCAGTGTGATTTAATTTTGAGGTTGTTGTAGCTGTTGAAGCATTGTCTTTTCTTTGTTTTAGACAGTGAGCTGGTTTACACTGAAGCAATGGACTAATTTCGAATAATTACTCTGTGAAGATGTTTCTATAATCAGATGTCATGCATAAAAATTACTTTAATTTTGCATTCAGTGACAATTTCATAAAAAAAAAAGAATAAACTAAACTGAGGGTAGATGACTATAGCTCAGACAACAATAATTTAATGGGGCTTCTCAGCATACATTGATATTAAGGTGTCACCCTGATTTCAGACCTCTAACCTCTGTTTTTCTGTATCAAAAAGGCACAAAGTATTGGTAATGGATGTTGCATTTCCTCAAAGATCTGGAGTAAATGAAGTTGGCAAATACATAATTGTACTTCAGAAATCACTGCTAGTCTAAGCTGGAAACAGGGGACTAACATGGTCAAAGAGTGAAGGATGAGAAACAATATGTCACTGAAACCTTGGGATATAGAAGACCTCGGCATCTGTGAAAGTGTCATGAGTCTTAAACAATGTACAACAAAGGAAAAACTGCCCACAGAAGGGCAGCTAAGATTAGGTTATCCTAAAAAGAAAAACATGCATTGTTCTTGCACAGATTATGTATAGCTTTTATTAGTCAATTGATACTTTATGTATAGCCAGAATCTACTGAACAAGAACTCCTGTGCAAGTTGTTTCAATTGGTTGTTTTCCTGTATCTTCTGTTGTTTAACAGAAAATAAGAAGCAGTCTGAATAGCAGTCTGAATGCTTTACTCCACTCCCAGCACCAACACATTGGTAGTCAGGGTCTGTTGAATCTGGTTCCCAAATGGCATTTGTAATAAGGCAGCAGTTTGAAAAGTCATAACTGAGTTTGTAATAATGATGTTGAAAAGTCCACCTTTTAAAAAACAACTAGGGAGATTCAGCACTGATGGAACCAAAGAATGCAGAAAATAATATCCTTATGTGCTCTAGATATCCTACTATCCTCATTGTATTACGCATTCCTGCGGCTGACTTCAACTTAGCTACATTTGTTAAATACTCATAATAAATGTACACATACACACAATATCATTTTATAAAAATAAGTTCTCCTTACACTCCAGCAATCGATCATTTCAGTGCTGTACATTCTTAAAGCCAAGACAAAGACATGGTCTAGTAGTCTCTAATGCGGTCTGCACAACAGCTACCCTATTTTATTATTATTATTAATTGGTCTGGAGATAATTGTCAACGCAGTAAATAAATGTAAGATTTGCTCTCCTTCCATTTTCTGCTTGGTTCGTATCCCATTAATAGACGGCATCAAGCAGCATCTTCATAAATTTATGTGGTCTTGGGGCTGGTAAGATGCATGGAATTCAGCAAGGTCAGTAACACATTTAATAGATAACGTTCAACTCAGCCGTGTCTGTCTGGCCTCACTGGAAGCACGCCCAGTGAGTCACTCAAGTTATTCACCCTCTCCGGCCTAAGAGAAGATAGAGGTAACAGATCTCCCTGTGGACCCTCTGCCAAACTTTCTGGCCTCTGCCCGACTCGTACAGCCCATCAAATACTTTTTTGAGCAGCCCGGGCACAGACATTTTCCAAGATTTTACATTCCACTGATTTATTTTTCTTCTTTCTTTAAATATTTTTGAAAACCTCTTAACAGAAACGCAAGAAGAAATTAAACGGTTAGTTGGAAGTAAAAACCTCCTGTAAACTGTTATTTGACGCACTGAAAGTGTAATGATAGTAAATTAAACCTGTGGAAATCGAACAAGCAACAGAAAACATTAGACAGTGGAAAAAGTGGCATATTAGTTTTGCCATTGACTTTCTATAGATCTACTGAAACAACTAGTTAAATGCTCACTGTAGCTTGTGGTGTTATCATGAAGTAAAGCTCGTAATAAGAAAATTCAACGTTATATTAAAAGTACAATGTAAATGAAATATCACTGTTCCACAGATCTTTTCCGGAACAGTCTTTGCCTTAAGCACAATGCAGAATGCAATTAATCAACCTCCACAAATGCTGATGATATAAGATAACCAATTAAATGACATATTAAACCAGAGAAGCATCAGTTAAAATTGCATGAATCACTCCAACAAACATTTGTGTAAACATTGAGCTTAAAATGCATTACTTATGCTAGCTGTACTCATGACTCAATTTGGCATTACTCTTTGCTACATTGCTGGTTCTGGAAGAACAGCAATAAATGAGGGGGAAAAAGAAAAAGATTGATTACAAAGCGACTGCGAGTGCTCAAGAGCAATGAATAACAAATTATACTAAAATGTTATGTATAGTTTATATAACAATTGATTTCAGTCCTCAAGGGAATTCATCCAGTGTACGAGCATGACAAAGACTAAATGTGTTCATGGGATTAGTTACCTTAAATGGTTAGTAAGCGAGCTGCGCCTGAACAGTTATTGTTTCAGCGGATCTGTGCAGGTGAAGTCAAAGCAATAGCTCTTTTTTACCCATGAATCCAGCTTGCTGAGAGAGCAGAACACAGAACAAATGTAGCACGGCGATAAAAAACAAGGCGACTTTACAAAGCCGGGCTTTCATTTGTTTTGGTAGAACAAAGCTTCTATCATCTCAGTGAGGAGACCTCTGGCTGTTTGCCATTGTATTGGAGCCAGTTGAGCACACTCCAAAAACCATGTTGAAAGGCCTACAGACTCAAGGCTTTTTCAAGAGCGCTTTTTAGTCACACTGGTCCAAAGGGCTACATGAGCTATTTAAAAAGCATAAAGATGAGCTAGGCAAACTGAGGGAGGGGAAGTTCAAAGTGGGTTATGACTTCAAAACAAAGTTATACACATGTGCTCATCCACATTCAAATGTAGAGTCTGAATATTAATGCAGCTACTACCTTTTTAGAGAATCATAATTTTCAGTCCAAGAATAGACCCGACAGACAAATACACAAAACTGCGATTTAACAAAAAATATATACACAAAAATTACTGCAGGTATTAAAAATTCAACAGAAGGTTTTCTTCAATGATTAACAGTTTTCTCAATTTAAAACACATGAATATTGAATGACATATAAAAACAAACAAAACCTACACATTTAAATTGTAGTCCCTGCGTTTACAACGGACCTCAAAAGCAGCAGACGCATTTAAATACCCCTGAATATTTCATACTGTAATAAGTAATCAACTCCCTGCAGACAGTGCTGCTCAGAAGCATATATTGGTAGGTCAGCTTCTAATTTGAAGCTTTATTCACACACAAAACACAAAACTGCTCTGAGCTAGAATTATGATATCTCATACAACAAGTGAGACAGATCTTCCCTCCATTAATTATGTCATTCAAATTCACATTAATTCTGTGATGGCAACATCTGGTCGGGGTGAACTCTTCCGAACAGAAGTGATACATAATTTATATTTCTCATTAACAGTGGAACTGCAATGTATTGAGACACAAAAAGAACAAAAAGCTCTGCGGATCCATTAACAGTGGTTTATTTATTTTTCACAGACTACAATATCTTACTGCAACACCCTGCGGTCCATTCCACCCATTGGATGCATACACTTAAAGCAGAGTTTATAGATGGTGTCAAGCAGGAGAGGTGCAGTGAATAAAAGCAAAGCGCTACTGACATCATTACAAAAACTTAAAAGTGCAAACATCTCAGTGCATCGGATATAATGCATTTTTGGAGATTCCCTTTAAAGTTCACGACAACAGAAAGCTAGAACGAAAACTGCCAGTTTTGACAGCACTAACGGGGAGACAAATGAGACACCTGTAGTAGGGCAGTTTCATCCAATTTTGGTTTTAAAAACATATCACAGGTGTTGGTCAGCCTGTTGCAATAGTTGTGTACATTTACACTGACATCCACGAGAAGTTAAGCAATATGAAATATGATCGTGCAGATGCTTTGGTATACTACATCCATCAGCCTGCAGCTTGTAAAACCCAAAAGGTAGAATTTATACACCATTATGATTAATATTATTAATTATTCCTGAGACTCCTTAAGCCTGGGCAATTTATAGTTGTCAAAAACTGAAAATGTTTTACTAAACATAATAAACATTAAAAAAATTGAACCAAGAATATACACGTCTCATTCAGACAGTCACAGAAAAAGACAGTTTCAATCAGATTTCTTTGCAAATAGGCTTGTTTTGTTCAGAACAACCTAACAATGAATCCAGTATATATTACACATTTTGAGCTCTCTACGGGTGTGTGTTGCTTCTACCAAAACTTGGATTGTTTTGATCAGTAGACTGTCTTGGTGGGGGGGGGGGGGCATAAAAAACAGATCTTTCATATCAGAGAATGCTTCACATCCTTAGAAAGGATGTATCCTTTCATGGGATACCAAACACTTGCAAACAACACAACAGTGAAGGGCACACATGGGATTAAAGAGAAGCACACAGATTTGGTGCCCTGGTTTTAACAAGAGGTGTACCGTTATTACAATTGTAGCTTAAATACAGACAAAAATGCTAGTCACGTCAGCCGAAACTGAGCTGAACTAAGTTACTGCTGAAGTACTGAAGCATAGAACATGTCTTAAAGTTCATGAAAATGACATTGTCAAGGTCAAACAAGATATTCTTAAAGATGTAAAATCAGTCTGTGTGGCAATAAGGCAGCTAAACTCATCTCCCTCAAACCCTTTGGCCTTTTATTCCACCTTTCAGACTCTTTTGGCAAAACTGCCAATTAGATTCAGTTGCAAAATAATGATTTTAGGAGATACTGTAATAGCATCCTGGAGCTGAAGCAAAACTATGATAACTAATATGTCCCCAGACATCCCTTTAATTCACACTTCCACAGGCCTGGCATAGGAGGAAACTTCACTGACGTTCACTTTGAACTAAAGGTCAGTGAGAAGTTGGACACCAATTTTTATTTAGACTTACATTTACATTTTAAATTTGTCTTGACTGGTTCCAGGAAAATACAGACAATGCAATATGTAACCAGAAGGCAGGTGAAACCGAGACATTTTTCCTACTTGCAGCCAATCAAAATAAATTGCTATTAAGACATCTTTGAAAATAGCATGTGTGTGTGTGTGTGTGTGTGTATGTATGGGGGGGTAGTTGTGAAAAACAATGTGGCAGTATAACAGCAGTATATCAAATCAAATACTTTTTCAGGACCGATTAGGATCTTGCATCACACATTTCAACTTATTTACTGTAATTTCTGTAATTTATGTCAATTAAATAAATCTTTGATGTACTTAATGTCAAATGTATTTTGGGCAAGGCAGAACTTTGTTATTTATTATTCCCCCAAAACACATTTACTATATTAAAAAAAAAAAACAATTGAAGATGACAAAAGTGTCTGACTCACTTTTCTTTAAAATGAGCATTCCAGCTCTGTCAAAATATGAAGCAATGGGGTTCTCAGTAATGTGCTCTCTCTACAGTGCCTGTGAAAATAGCAATGTCATGCGCAGCGGGACAATAAAAAAATGTAGTGAAGATTTTCCACACTGCTACTGGACTGCCTGCAGATTCCTGTCAAGGGATCCAGGGACAGACACCAGGTTTAGGAAGAATGTACTTTTCTTAATGCAGTGTAACCTTTAGGTTTCATAATAACCAGCATTCTGCTAGAATGCTCACAGTGTGATGTGTGATAGAGAAACAAGAATTAAAATATGTCTAGCTCTCTATATTAAATATAATTGCATGCATATATAAAACTGAAAATAATTTGATCTGTATCGGAAAAAAAGCTTTCACTCAGTAAAGAAGTCTGGTTCTGCAAAACAAGTCCACTAATTCTAAGCAGGGATTGCAGTTAAAGTAGAAAAAGTCTGAAGCAATGGGTTGATTACTGATGATTTTGCCAAAACCAGCAAAAGATAAAACACGAAACCTCTATACGAGACAGAACACCTCCTCTTTTGGTCATATATTCAGTTAAATTGGCTTCAGAATAATGGGATTTATCAAAGGGATGGTAACATATGTCTTTCAAAAGAACACCATATGATACGATTTGTGTTTCACAGGTCCAGGAGTGACTGTGTAGGAAACAAACTGAGATCATGCTGCTACAGAGGTGGCCTTCATTAATGCAATTAAAATGCACGTCAGTCAAGAAACGGCCTGCTCCAAATTTCAACACAATGACTGGGACTGCTCCTTTAAACAGAAAAGCAGAAAACAGAGAAAAGTTGTCACCAAATGCAATGTATCGATGCACTGTATCAACATGTACGTGACGAACAAACATCCTTGATCAAAAACTTTGTGTAAGCATTCCACGAGCAAATTAATATACAAAAATGAATATCACAAGTGAAAAGACAAGGGAATCTATAATAATAAACTGATGTAAAATAAATCCGGCTCAGAGAAAGCTTACAGAGAGCAGAATATTGTCAGTAACAGGGCTCAGTTACAGCGAAGGAGATTTTGAAGATGTGGTCAATTAATCTGCAATGTAATTAATAGAACAGAATGAATCAACACAAGTTTTTAAATCTCCTGCACTATTTTAAGTGATTATTATTATTTTTAATTGCTGTCAGGTTAAAAGAACATTAATGAACAACAGCATCGTTCCGAGTAACAATAATTGAGTTGAGCTTGTTCAAAGTGCCATCACTGTAAGCTTTGAAAAATGGAGCTCATTATATCAATTATTAAGAGCCTTCATCATTGTGGAGGCATAATGCAGGAGAGGACTCGAAGCAGGAGCTCTAGCTGATCTGCAGATCGACACCAGCGATACTGTGAACACGAGACACTTGTAATGTTAATTCAGAAAATGTCAATTCCCCACTCTGTGAGATCTGGCCTCCTGCTGCTCTGCAGCAAAAAGCTTCTGACAAATGGAAGCCAGCGCTGCCATATAATCCCATTTTACCTGGAGCTGAAATAATTATATGTGGTAAGTGACAGCTTCTCTAGTTCTTAAAGATAAACCCCAAACTGTGATCAAATTAAACTGGGTCTGTTATGCAACATCCTGTCCTGAAATGGTCTTATTGTGTGTTAGTTAGAAGCCACACAGTTAAAGTCTAAGCTGGTGATAGCTAACCGTTTATAATTAGCTCTTAAAACGGGTCTCCATTTAAAATTAAAAAAAGTGTTTTCCTTGGATTATTTCTTAAAATAATCCCATTGCTTTATTCTTGTTATCTGGAACAGGTCAATCCCTAAAAAATAAGTCTTCCTTTCCATTAACGTGTTATTGACTAGTGAGAAAGAACTGGAATCGAAAGCCACCACAGGAACACATCCACCTGGGCTTTACTGCGCCCTGCTTTGTAATGACAGGAAGAGACACTTCGGTGTAGTCAATAGATATAAAATGCATCCCACGCTCCCATCTCCCATTCAATTCCACAGTCAAATGAGCAAAGATTAAGGTTGCAGATAATGAAGACAAGTACATCTCTGCAGGGGCCTGAAAGTGGAAATCTCCTGCTGACATAAGGGCAGAAACTGAAATAGTGGCTCCAAACAATAAAGGATAAACCATTTCCCCAACTGAAGGCCACAAACCTGGCTCCTGAATATATGCCATCAAAACCAATAGAGGTATTTCCCAGGAGAGTAATTCCTTCAAAAGAGGGACTGAGTGAGATAACAAAAAATTAAATACGAGGACTCCCCGTCATTGCTAGTTTCTCTGATAAACGGACGGCTGCACTATGACAATTTCAGGCAAAAATAGTAGATGCCTAGATGACACTAGCAGTTTTAAATTAAGTGGAAAATGCATTCTGCATAACAAAGAGCCAGTGCAGAATTTAAGGGTGGGAACAAAGGGCTTCCCACTGAGGGAAATATTCATATCCAGAGAGGCTTAAAATTCGATAAAATGTCAGATAAATAGTTTCTCATTAAATAAATGTCTTCCTGCGGTTCCATGGCTTCGGGGGATTTATACAGCACAAGTTTGGTTGCACAACCGTTTGTATTGTGGATGTACTGTACATCATCCTCACAAGAACAACAAGTATAAAACGTACATCTTCACTAAATTAAAAAGCAATGGGTTCCATTTTTGTTTTAATGAACTGCAGGTTATATTTGCTGGGAAACATTTAACTCTCCTGATATTTAAAGTAATTAGACAGCATGGAAAGAAAGACAGACACTGGAGAGATCAGGCCATTAAAGAACACACCAAGGGAGATTCTTAGTATTGCATCATACTTCCTGCTGCACAGAAAAACTGCCTCATCCGATTTTGTATGACAACCCATTTAAAAAAATGAAGAAAAAAAAAAAAAAGTCCATTATCAAATTAGTATATTTCTTTTACTTTTATTCCCTATTAGAAACCTGTACCTGAACAAGCTGTGGTGATTCCAGTTATAATATGTTCCAAAGATTCCTTCCATACAGAAAAATCACATCTTTGTCATTTGGGGTTGTGCATATCCAGGGACAGATAATTAATTTGTCTACATCAACTTTCATCCCTTCCTAACTACATGATTTATCATGTGGCAACAGCTGGCTCTCTTTGGCTCTCTTATATGCAGGCAACAAGATTGGTGTGATTTGTCATTATTTGTTGGCACCAGAAAAAAATACCCTACCCGACCTTACTTCTCAGGGATAGTCTTGGCCACAAAAGCTAAGCTTGCATGTGCCGGAGAGCAGTGCAGTCCAAAGGTAATGCTCTCCTTCTCTGTAGGTTAGCAGCTGAAATGAATTCAAATCTCTGGGCTTATTTTCTGAAGCCAATTGTCTGTGCTGAATTGAATAACAGCAGTTGGTTCCAGCTTTGTTTAGTTTCAGTTTTCAGATATTCAGAGATCAAGTTGGACTGATAGGTGCTGAAAAGTAGTAAGTTACTAGAATGTTTATTGAGGATTAAAGTGATATATATACACAAATTTATTTATGTATTTATTTTCCTACTGTAGGTTATTCTATTTTGAGGCAAAATAGTTATAAGTATTTTGTTAACTACCTGTCAGAAAAATGGACTGTTAATAAATGAGATTAGGGCAGCTTCTTATTGGTGTAATTATCATCAGGGGTCTGGTTGATATATTCATGAATATGTTCACCATTTGAAAGGTTCATGGGTTTCTTGGAATACTTGGAATACTGCATGACATTTTATTCTAAGCCTACTTGATATAATGTTATATACGGTATATAGTGTTTTAACTAGATGTTATATTTCATTCCTAAAGCAGAAATTATAACGCGTGAAAGACCTTAACATACCATAAAATTGATTAACCTTGAATAACTGCGTGATTCCTCTGATACTCAATAGGAGGCAGAGTGAATACATTTATCTAAATCAATAGCCTATATTCCATATTCCATCACATCATTTAAAAAAATCAATAACAACAATATCTATAAAAGTACTATACTTTTGTAAACGAGGGAAAGACACAAGAGAATACTTAGTTCAGTAAATATATATATATATATATATAAAAGAGGTGAGCTTACTCTTTTACATCAGTATGACAACCAAACCTGTGCATCCCAACACTACCCCAGGGAGTTTTGTTTCAAGGGAGTGCAAAAGGATTCACCTACTGCCTCTGTCAAAGTACACAAAGTGATAAGAGAAAAAAAATCGATCATCTTACTGCTTTCAACTGCACTGAAAGAGAAAGTTTCACTGAGTTGAGGCTGGTGATCCATCAGGTGCGTTTTTATCACCGGCCATTGCTCTCAATGTTTTCACATCAGCAGGAGGCAGAAAGTCATCATGAAGCACGTGCACTGGGCAACAGCAGGGACTCGGCAACCGCTGCACTGCGGCTGGTTCACTTCTTCCCAAAATGCACCATATTCCTGCAAGTTTTCTGCCCTTTCGTTTACTGTATCTCACAATCTTACTCCAGTACTTACTGAAAAAGCCTTTTTGGAGGCTTTCCTCCCCATCACTATCATCATCATCAGCATATATCAATCCACTACTGCATGAAGGCCTCCCCAAGATGTGTGATCTGCAGCTTCTCTTTGTATGATTTCATCTTCCATGTGTTTTTTCACCTCTTGGGATCCATTGAATAGCTTCCTTTGTCCATCTTTGACCTGTTCTTCTTGCAATGTGTCCAGCCCATTGCCATTTTTACATTTTCACTCTTTCAATGATGTCACATATATTTTGGTTTGTTCTCAGATTCATTTCTTCTTGTATATATATTTATATTTTCTCCAAAGCAACAAGAAGAAAGGAAAATCAAATCTAAGGCTTTGCTAAGTAAGGAGATTAGAATTGTTCACCTTCAAAGTCGTCATGAGCAGTTTTTGCTATAACTTTCTTAATTACAAACACTCAAAATCATACAACTGCACAACTGACCCCCTAAAGGAGAGCACAGAAGTTAAAAAAAAAAAAAAAAAAACGTAGAGAATATTAATCTCAAAGTTTATTCTTATAATGTTGCCAATACCAGCAACTCTTTTCTTTGATAAAAAGGTATTTGAAAGGATCTGTTTACACTCCTACTCGGAGGCAAAACAATGTGTTTTTACACTATTCTCAGACATTCCACACCATTCACTTTCGGCATAATAAAATCTGCGGGGTAGGTTGAAAATCGTTTTTGGAAATTTGTTACTTCAGCAATAAAGGGGGAAAAATACAACAAATATCCCCACAAGGTCCAATTATACAGTCCCAAGCTTCCCACTGCTGTCAGTTCCGATCATTACTTATTCCAATCCACAGCTCCTGGGTCCTTGCAGATACAAGCCCCTGCAGCATGTTTCTTAAAGGGGCCATGGGAGATTGCACAAAGCAATCCAGTGACATATAATTCATCAGAGATTCAGTTGAATGGGTTCAATTAGCGGCTGTGTGTGACATTTTAATTCAACTACAAGGCTGACACCCATCAAAAGACCTGCAATGGGATCCTAATCATCGGATTCTGCAGCATTAACTTCGGTCTTTGTGCTGCAGTTTGTTTTACTAACACTGTTATTACATCTCTCTCACATTTGTAAAAAGTGCAGGCAATTAACTGAATGCTTTCAAGCTTATCTCAGGTACTGCATGTTCATGACTTCTCTTTTTTTAATGGACTTAAAGCTCCAAATAAAAACAATGCCCTCGGGTAAACATAACCCCTTGTGGAAACTTGGAAAAAAGTTTTGGTACTCATGTATCCATGGAAACAAAATCCATTGTCCAAGATTTCAAGGACTGTGCTCCCCAACCAAAGGATACACATATTTATTAACCTGTTAAGTCTGTCAGTATCCTCAATACATTACAGTTGCTTAGCAAAGGTCACTAAAACTAAATTCCACCAATATTTTTTGGGGAAAAGCAGATGACTGTTTAATACCAAGCATAAATCCTGTTGCTTGTGAAGTAAAAATAAAAAAAATTACTTTCAAAAAGTTATAACCTGGATTTGAGGAGCTCCAGTAGATTATCTTGAGAAATCTGCTGCTCAGAGAACTGGATGTTCTCAGCAGGCAAAGGATTGCTGGTAAGAATCCAGGCTCATCAAATTCTGACTGTGGCAATTCCCAATGGTGGATTTAAACTGCCAAGATTGGGTGGGAAGAGCCAGGTGGAGGATCCACAATTTTGTTTCCTCAGAAGAAGATGCTTACATTACTGATCCTGGCTTCCACAATGCAAATGTATACCCACTAAGAAAATATGCATGTCCCTGAAAACAGATGGGGGGTTAAAGTATAAGTGAAATATTTGTTAAATGTGACTCATTTTAAAATGCACAGGAATGCACACATTTAGCACTTGAAGCCTGGCAACTAGGTTGGCATTTTCCACAAAATGCCTGACATTAAGAGATATTGAAGTCAGATTTTGAACTGGAAAGGAAGGAAAATTCCACCTACAAGGTAATATTGAGTTAAGGAGAGTCAATACTCGCTCTCTATGAAGAAGAAACCAGTTAGAGGTAATGCACTCCATTTAAAAACAAATAAAGATATATATTTCAAACAGTGAAAAAAGCCTTTTAATTAAAACCAAAGAAAATGAAAATGAAATTATCCAGTAATTAGGCTATATATTAATGCATAGTAAACTAAACACAAGCAGTTAATATATCCCCTTATTGCTTACAGAGAAACCATGACAGTGAAAGCATTATATATTAACTCCTCTTGTACAGTCCACAGTTGTTTCATTCGCCTTTGATATCAATACACTCCCTACATTCTGCAAACAAGAGGCTGCTTTGAAGTCTAGCTTGCTTACTTTAAAGACATGAAAGGAGATTAAAGCACAGAGAAAAGGAGAGAGAAAACAATATAGACACTAGGAGAACCCATGTTGTTGTCATAGGCCCTCAGAGTAGTCAGTTATTGAGTTTTCCTGAATATTATAACATGGGTCATGCATTTCAGCATTATATGCAAGTTGGTCTGCATTAATTTAATTTAACAAGTTCATATGGTATTGTTTCTCTCCTCTCCCATTCTCTGTCCATTGACATAACCTGCTAACGAACACGCAATAGGTCTGTGGTCATGGTGTAGAAAGCAGAATTACCATGTTCTTTAAAGACATTTAATGATATGATGAGTGATGCGTCATTTGCAGAGTATTTTACAATATGACTTAAGTCTACTTTGTTTTCCTTTTAAAACAAGGAATGACACTGTGTATACGCTACTGTTCAAAAGTTTGGGGTCACTTAGAAATGTCCTTGTTTTCCGTGAAAACATACATGAAATGAGTTTGAATAGGAAATATAGTCATTGACAAGGTTAGAAATAATGATTTTAATTGAAATAATAATTGTGTCCTTCAAACTTTGCTTTCATCAAATAATCCTCCATTTGCAGCAATTACAGCCTATAGACCTATGCAATTCTAGTTGTCAATTCGTTGAGGTAATCTGAAGAGATTTTACCCCATGCTTCCTGAAGCACCTCCCACAAGTTGGATTGGCTTGATGGGCACTTCTTACATACCATGCGGTCAAGCTGCTCCCACAACAGCTGAATAGGTTTGAGATCCAGTGACTGTGCTGGTCACTCCATTATAGACACAATACCAGCTGACTGTTTCTTCCCTAAATAGTTCTTGCATAGTTTGGAGCTGTGCTTTGGGTTATTGTCCTGTTGTAGGAGGAAATTGGCTCCAATCAAGCACCATCCACAGGGTATGGCATGGCGTTGCAAAATTGATCGATAGCCTTCCTTCTTCAAGATCCCTTTTACCCTGTACAAATCTCCCACATTACCACCAGCAAAGCACCGCCAGACCATGACATTGCCTCCACCATGCTTGACAGATGGCATCAAGCACTCCTCCAGCATCTTTTCATTTGGTCTGCATCTCACGAATGTTTTTCTCTGTGATCCCAATACCTCAAACTTAGATTTGTCTGTCCATAACACTTTTTTCTTCCTCTGTCCAGTGTCTGTGTTCTTTTGCTCTTGAAAAATGCTCCTGATTTTGTTCTTAATCTTTTCTTTTTAGTGGCCAGTCTGAGATATGGCTTTTTCTTTGCAACTCTGCCTAGAAGGCCAGCATCCCGGAGTCGCCTCTTTACTGTTGACGTTGAGACTGGTGTTTTGCAGGTGCTATTTAATGAAGCTGCCAGTTGAGGACCTGTGAGGCATCCGTTTCTCAAACTAGACACTCTAATGTATTTGTCCTCTTGCTCAGTTGTGCACCGGGGCCTCCCACTCCTCTTTCTATTTGTGCTGTTCGCATGGAATAGCCTTCATTTCTCAGAACAAGAACAGACTGACAAGTTTCAGAAGAAAGATCTTTGTTTCCAGCCATTTTGAGCCTGTAATCGAACCCACAATTGCTGATGCTCCAGAAACTCAACTAGTCTAAAGAAAGACAGTTTTATTGCTTCTTTAATCAGCACAACAGTTTTCAGCTGTGCTAACATAACTGCAAATTAGCCTTTTAAAATGATAACCCTGAATTAGCAAACAATGTGCCATTGGAACACAGGACTGATGGGTGCTGATAACGGGCCTCTGTACGCCTATGTAGATATTCCATTACAAATCAGCTGTTTCCTGCTACAATAGTCATTTACAACATTAACAATGTCTACACTGTATTTCTGATCAATTTGATGATTTTTTTTTTTTTATGGAAAAAAATGTGCTTTTCTTTCAAAGACAAGGACATTTCTAAATGACCCCAAACTTTTGAACAGTAGTGTATATATATTAATCCATAATTCCAAGTAAAAAAACCAGTGATTACAGATAAAAATGCTATTGAAATTAGACTGAAATTACATTTTAGCCTTTTTCCTGGGAAACAGATTTGTATGACAAGTTAAGGAAGATTAACTTCAAAGGACAGCAACTTCAAAGATATTAATATGTCAAGCATATTCTAATATGGCACATTCGAATTTGCTACTAGGTGCTTTCCCCAACACTGTATTAAAACCAGAATGCCTACTAATGCAATTTACAAGTTCAATGCCAAAAACAAAATTGATATAACCAAAGCAATATTCCAAGCGATCAACTCTCCCATTCAAATATATCAACCTTTCTTGGAAAGATTCAACACGTCCACTTATGCCAAAGTGTTGAATAAAAAAAGCGATTGCTCAGCAAAATTTTGAAACGCCACTGCTTTACACTCAATAAATTATAAGCATAACATCATCTGCGTCGCACACCGCTTGAATCAGAAGCAGTCCAAATTAATTACTCCTTTGAAGATATTTATACTTTACATCTCATTAAAATACATATACCTGATTCACTCTCCTACCGATTTTCAATCTCATCTTTCACCGCAGTGGCCACAATTTGTCAAAACCCTGCGCCCGAAGATTGATTGTGTCAATAATGTAACCGTCTGCCTTACTATAGAGACATTCTGCTGCAGATTGAAATCTGTACATTCATACCACACAAACTGCATGAGAGCACTAGCAGAAGGCTAGCCAGATATAAAATCACTCAATACAAGAGGAACAAGGATGCATGTATAACTATTACTTTATAGGATAATTATTCTAACACACCTGCAGGTCATTGATGAACACGTTTTGGCCTTTAAAACTATGATTTAAAATGATAGTGTCTAAGACTCTTGGGAAACTGGTCACTATGGAAGAACTCATTTCATTATATACGAATTCAGATCAGTGTAAAATCTTTCTTTGTATCTCGCTGTACAATTAAAAAAGTCCCTACTGAGCAGTAAAAGGATTCCAGCCGCAACACTATTACTTTTATGTGGAGAGCTGAGGAAATTCAATTCAAACCACCTTTGAGAAAGTCAACTTGTTTCCCCAATGGACTGGTGTATTAATCATATATAGCTTAGGTGTATCTTCCCAAAAAAACAAATTTAAAAAGTTAGCCTAGTGAATATGTTAATACCTTTAATACATTCTTCCTAAACTTCCAGATCTACAGCTGAAACCCTTTCAAAGAATTAATACGTTCCTAAATGAGTCATCTCTTTTACATTAAGTTTACCTTTTCGCCTAACATGACTCAGAGTCCTATTTCTGGTATATGCAAAATTTACATAAACACCTAGCAATTGTTTAATGGTCTCTATTTTCAGAGACAATTACTCATAACATGCCTCCGGGGGAACAAGTGTGCAAGATTGCCTCAAGGCTCCATTTCCAAATTCGTTGCATGTGCTTAGCATTCTCAACATGGCCTCTTGGAATTATTCATTAGGCTCACATTGTTAAGGAAAACAACATCTCAAAACAGTAAATGCACAGTATTAACTTAATTGCCCATTTTGTTTCTGGTCTGCAAGTGAAGATTACCAGCAATCCACTGTTAGTATTCTGAACCCAATGCCTTAGACATTAAGGCTTAATACAGTATGCAGCCTCATGTTCAGGACTGCTGAGAATATTTTAACAGCTGGGGAAAAACAAAACAAAGTGTCTCTATTAAACCTCAATATCCCAGGTGTGCAACCACTGACTGGAGCCACTTTATGCAGTGCTGTAGTAGTGACTGAAGTAGTGGATATACTCTAATACCTGGCTAGGGATATCTAAAGACAATTCATTATAGGAATCATAGAAGGGGAAAAGCAATATCTTCCAAAATTCCCTTGAAATTATGTGTATGTATACCAAGCAACTAAAAAGTAACAAATCCATTGGTTTTTTAACATTATTCAGAGAATCAACCTCTGCTTAAAGGTTAACTTTGGCATTTTAGCCTGATTTCTTAGTCACCCAGAGGCATACGAATGCATGGTCACCATTTTTAATTCTGTGCGTTCAGTTTGAAGGAGTCTGAATTGTTCATTTCGTTATCTTGGCACACTTGCTGGAAGCATATGGTCGCAAATTGCTGACTCTCAAAAGTCAGCTTATAGATCTTTTCAAATTATCAAAAGCTTGGCCATTTGTTATTTGTAGTCTTACAATACTTTAAATAGTAAATAAACAGTTAAATTTGTTATTTACTGGTAATCGTAAGAAATTAGTTCCCACATACTTCCATATTTACAGACTATACTTTTGATTTTGTATAGACTTGCAGAGAATACTTAATGTACAAATGTGCTCCACCCAGCTTTTAAGTATTTTAAAGATCTATTAGGCAGCTTTTGAGAGTCAGCGATTTGCGACCATTTGCTTCATTCAATTTCCTTCTAACTGGATACACAGAATTTAAAAAGGTGACCATGGATTTGAAAGACTCCGTGCATGTAAGAAATCAGGCTAAAATGCCAAAATACTGAAGTATCCCTTAAGGACCTTTTTGATGTTTCTCAAATAAACATTTGTATTTGGTAAATATGTGTTATTTATTGTAGATAGTATATTCCAATAAACTGTGTAGAGTAGTAGAACTGTACACAACTGGTCTCTTTCTTCGGCCAACTTTGTAGGACTATTTTAGCTTGAGCTCCAATAGCTTGTCAACACAATGAATACAGATTCCCAAGGTCTGCTCCCATAAGGCCTCAGGTCTCAAGCCTCAAACAGCTTGACACCCACACTCACCCAGAGGTCACGGTGGAAAGTCTGGGTAAGATCAGCTAACATTTCAAAGAGATCCAGCAGAAAACTACATTCTGGAAAAGAGTCCGCATGCCATGCCAAAAAGAAATCTGCGGAAAATTGCAAGATTTTGAGACGGATTCAGACCAATCAGAAAAATATGACCACAACAAAAACAACAAAACAAAAAAACTTGACTGTACTGAGGGCCAGAACATTATTGTGTGGTCTAGTAACAGCTGCTGCAGGCAGGAGGAGCATAAATCAAAGGTCTCTTGGCTCTGATATTAAGTGTTAATGCAATGAAGACTTGACTATAATTTTATGGGAAGGGTAAGTGAAACAGTCTGGAACCACCTGAACTTAATTTCAAATGTATCCATAGACCACTGAGGGGGGGGGGAGAAATTATATGGAAAGTAAATGTTCAGTTGGGGACTTTCAAAATTTAAAAACAGCAACATATGACTAAGTAAAAACAGATATCTTTCCCTCTGATAAATGATTCAGCAAACACTGTAGCAGACCCTTGAAACTGACACAATACCTCATGTAACTAGAAAACACCAGCTATATCCTCTAAAATAACAGTTTTGCCAAAGCGACTACAAGCAGAGCACTGGCAGGATTGTAGCTTTCAGGCTCTCTAATTCATACAACTGCAGCAGAAACCTTCGTAACGTGGGGACGGAAAATATGACTCAGGGCACATTAATCCTGAATGATAAAGCAGTCTGCCCCAGCAGTCTGAGAGCAATGAAACAATTTCTCATTTCTTTGTGGGAACTCTTGTTTGTGGCCATCCATACTTCAAGTTCTATAACACTCCTGCTAGCATTAGGCAGTTTGAAGTTAAGATATGTAACACTGGGCTGCCTTTTGGAGGTGTGCCTACATCTAAAAAGAGAAACATTTTTTTGCCTTGTGAATTGTGATTTGGCTTTCACAAAGGGTCACAGCTAAATGCTTAGTTATTTTGAAAAGAGGGTCTTCTGGTTTCCATTGCTTCTAAGCACTTACTTCCCTAACTGAATGATTTACTGGACAAATGCAACTATGCTGAGGTGTTGGTGGGAGTTGTGTGCCTCTGCAGTTTATCATTGTCCACTGCTTATTTTTTAACTGGTTACAGATACATATAAAAGCAGAACAGTATTCTCTACTAAAAAAGTATTACCAAAGTTTCACATAAAAAAATGCATTTTACTAGTCATTGCTTGTCCTACTGAAATGCTCATAGCTACAGTCCATTTCTTGCTTGGAAACAGAGCTGAACACATGCCAGATAAATAAAGTATAGAGAATAAAGACTTGCAACTGTAAGACATTATGTTTTTCACCTTTTCATTCCCTCAGCTGCCCATCCCTCTTGCTTACCAACAGTGGAAAAAAGGGTTGGATTGAACACTTATTAAAATAAAGCCAGATGTTTCATTTAGACTGAATGGAGGTTCCTGACATCTCCATGGCAAATGAACAGCATACTAAATCAGCCCTTTGCTGGAAGTTCCTGTCACATTCTCCATCCCCAGACTGTGGCTTTGGAGAGATTCAAGAGTTTGTGCACCTGACACACTAATGCAACAATACATCTTTGCTTCCCGTCAGGAAATATAAAGTACTGAGATGAATGGAAACAAATAAGATTACAGAACACAAGGTAATACTGCACACTTGTAATGTATCAACCCTCGATATAATTCACGGAAATTCAGATTGAGGTGAGATTCTAGGTTTTGTTCCATTTCATTCACCAATTTTTCATCGACAAAAATCCTAAAATTTAAAGAGCAGCATGACTTTCATGACAATTCTGACAGCTCTGTAATTTGGTTTAGTTATGAGATCATATAGTTATAAGAGCAATAAATCAAACCACATTTAAACAGACATTTTTGTTTTAACTGGGGTAATAACATGACAAAAATAATCATTTTTAAAATGACCAAATTACCAATAATCTTAATATTGGGAATAAAGCAAGGACCAGTATTTATTTAAAAAAAAACTGTTCAGTGATTGTATGTATATAAAAATCCAGGGAATACTGAAATACTATTGATCTGGGGATACAAGCAACATTCAATTTGCTGAAAGAAATGCTTTAGTAAGTGCAATTATTACCCAGATAAGTAATATTACACCTTCTAAAGCTAAAACGCTTTCACTTCCTAACAGGAAATGAACATGATTACCCACAAATGAAAAGCACATAGATTGAAGCAGGATTGTTTTGCTATTGACAGAATAAGGTTTTATGGCCTATTTGTGCGTATTTATTATGCATACATATTAAACATATTATACACATTAGGTGCTTGATATCAACATTACTTTACAATTGCCTACTAAAAACAAGCATCCTTCCATAGGAAATACTGCGTATTGTCATGTACTATGTACTACAGGTTAGCCAAGGCAAGCTGCTACTTGTAACAGACAAAGTGGGATTTGGCAGAATTGACACAGCTTTTAACATATTAAAGTTAGGAATATATTGTACAACAGTCTATAAAATCAAATCTCTCAAATCAAAGTAGAACATCACAGAACAGGTCAGAGTGAATGTCCAAACATGCAGGTCAGGCACAATGGACAGTGAAATGGTCAAGACAGAATGGATACCTGGCCTACAGTCCATCAGACGGGAGATCAATGACCACACAGGGGTGAGCGCAAGCACAGAAGCCAACTATCACATACATGGATGCACACAGATGGCTACAGAACACAAAGGGTAACAGTGGTTGAAGGAGATCAGCACTATCTCAGAACATGTCAACTAGAAAGTGGAAACATGGGGTCAAAGGAAACCAACTTTCCGTTTATGGAGGGAGGAATCACATGGCACTATCTGCCCAACTGGCATGAAGTAAAGCATACCCTACTCCATACATCGTGAACAGCTTTAATTTGCTAATCTGTTGTCCCAAAATCTAGTCTTGTACAAGTTCGCTAAAAACTATAAACATTTTTGTAGAATTTTTTATTATTCATTTAAAAGCTGTTATAGCTGATTTACTGAATTTCTCCGCAAAAGTACAGCTACTAAAGTTTTCATTTATTTGCATCACATTTTCTTTTATGTCTCCCAGTGCCGTTATGATCGAGCGCTGTACGTCTCGCTGGGGAGAAAATCAATCTTAAGAAGCGGAAAACTTATTTTTATTTCTACATTTCTAATTTTAATAGCCTATGTATTAAAAAGTAAACTCAAAAAGCAGGGATTTAATCAATCGTGACAAATTTTAAATTAAATTTTAGACATTCAATAGTTATCTACCAAGTTACTCTTTACCATTTTATTCAGCTGTGGAAACAACATTTCCATTTTAAATCCCAACACAATGGCCAAATCTCTGGATACAGTTTGAAGTGGTTGCTAGGTTACTGGAAATATATAGAAAATGTATACCGGGTTTAGATTAACCTTACGTAAAGTGACAGTGCTCTTCATGTTTATTCATAAACTTAAACAACTGTACAGAGGATATGTTAACATACACTCACGATCTGTGGAATATAAATGCTGTAACACAGGAGGGAGTGGGCTCCCTGTATTTAACTTGGCACCTCTGTGGAACACTTGTTTCACAGTTTCGTAACAAACCATATCCTTTTATTATATATATATATATATATATATATATATATATATATATATATGTGTGTGTGTGTGTGTGTAGGAATTTAGGATACCAAAACACCTTCATTTGAACAGGGTGAGGCATAGTCACAAAACACACAAGATGAATAGACATGGGACACTGTTTCTACAGTTTGTAACAGGGAAGGGCTCTGCTCAGTAAAGTGTGGTGCAAGATGTTAAAACAAAACAACCATGTGTGTGATTAAAGGAAATAAAAGTTCAGCTTTGTTTTACCATACATTGCTTAAGATTTCAGTCATTGAAAGTGCAGACAAAAAGCATGTATTGGCTTTAACGCACAAACAGTCTTAAATGCTGGGTGTCTTACATATACTGGGTTGGTGTGTCAGTATTTTCCTGTGGATGATGTTTCACTTAATGACAGAATAAGATGTAGAACAGCAAACCAAGACAGGGGGTTTTGATTGAGTGACAGGGTTTATAAGCCACCAAGGAGTGAGGTAACAGAGACGAAGCCATTACATACCACTGAAATGAATCAAACAACACGGACAGCTGAATGCAAAAAGACATTGTACCCTTGCAGTTATCTAGCACTTAATATCCAACTCACTGATGCACATATATAAATAGTTTCCCATTATAAGCCTTGTTGACTAGTCCGAAGTGCTGCTCAGTGCAATAATAGCATTGTCAAATCCATAGCCTATAACTATTGAGCTATTCATTCTATCAAATACAATCTCAAAACTATAATCAATTTGCCTATTTCTGTTAGAATGGATTTATTATTCTTACTTTAATCTCCGTTAAATAAACAGAACACTCAAACCAGTAACTAACAAGTAAGAAAACACATTAATAAAATATGTTGTAACCTGTAGCACTACACTCCTGGACAGGGTAAAAACTTTTGCCCTCCTTCAAACATTTTCAGCAAACTATATATATATTTTTTTTAAGTTTTCTGGCAATGTCTATGTCTTTCTTTTTCAAAGCTCAGCTATATAATACAACCCAATGTCTATTTTAAATGAAAGTTAATTAAGACTAAGCTAAACACAATACAAACACTTGCCAGTGTTATGCAAATGTATACACAGTAGCCATTCATATTAAGCTATTGAATAAGTCACTTGTCAAACTGGAACATTACCACATATTTAGGAAAGGTTTATTTGAAAATCAGATGTGCTCACACTGGTCTGTATGTCAGTGGTTTTCCGCAACTCCCTCCAGGCAGTCTGTGCAAAGGTTACAGCAGTATGGGAAGAGAGCAGCGGCAGAGTTTTACAGGTTATTCCACTGCAAACCTGACATTTAAGAGCTTAATTGAAATATGTCAATCAGATTCAGTTAAAAGATGAAGGAGAGGATGATTTTCAATTTGTAAAGCTTATGCTAGGGAGATGCTCATATCTAAAAGGCAATGTTTCCTTTTAGGATTAAGATCAAGTATACCAATGACCAAGTATACACAAAACCCATGCAGGAACAAGTACCAATCAGTGACAAAGATCAACCACAAAGGAACTGGTTTACGTTGGTTAGACAAAACTTGCATCATGTGATGTTTCTTGTGACTGTATAAATTTAGGACAAGTGTAGGTATAATCATTTAAATCTAGCAAAAACACAAAACAAAATGCTTCCTCATCAGGTAGCTGCAGCAAATCCATCACACAACCATAGCATTAATTGTAAATATCTTGAAATGCTTATTGTATAATATATATATTTTGAATTTTTAATAGTTAAGGCATCCAAATCCAATCAGAGATTTATAGCCCTACTGGAAGAATCTAAACCTAAATTTGACAGGAAACTCCCAGTGTCTGTGGAAATGTGTAACCATATGAAATCAGAACGACTCTAGAGAAGTTAGGAGTGGGAGGGTAGGGTAGGGTGGAGTGGGCAAAAGAGCTTGTTTTGGACATCACTTAGTCCCTTCAAGTGATGTAAATGTCAATTTGGGAAACCCCATACTGTTTTCTATATTTTTTATCTTTCCACTAAGGCTATTTTCCTGTAAGTGATTTCACAAAAACTCGATTTCACAAAGGGGATTATTATTATGTTTTAAATACGAAGAAGGATGACGACTTGGATTCCAAGGAATATTGGACGACATCCAATAGATATGATGTCTTAAAGGGTTTCAAATGGTCATTAGCCTTTCCACAGTTCAGGTCTAAAAAAAAAAATAATCTGTTTTGCACATTGTTGGTTCAATGTAATGTAACCCATTCGAACTTACCAACGTCTGTCTGGGGTCCCTGAATTATATTATATATATATTTAATCTCTGCCCCCTAAGGAAAATCAAAAACCCTCTTTGGCCATAAACAGATGAGGTTATGAGTCTGCTCTTTGAACACTTTGACAAGAGTTGTCAGGTGTATTTGAGCACGTCTTAAATCTCTTTATCCACCCCCTGGAAAAAGAAAGACTTGGCAATCATGCATCTCAGTAATTCATGCACATCTTAATCAGTGACAAATAAAGAGACATCAAATCTCCTTGGAGAAGGGGGGTGGGGTCCTTTCATCTTTATTTTCCTTCTGTTATGGAAGACTGTTTGATGTTCCAGTTGTTTAAGTTGGAAACAGCTGCTTGCAATGGTCTGGGAGAGGAGTCAGAAATGATACAGGTACATTATTCAGATCTTTTGGAGAATATATTTCTAGGCAGGCCATATATTGCCCATTCCATGTAAGCCATCTTTTTCAACTTTAAGTGGAGAACTTGGTATCAGAAAATTAAAGGTAAGGTCCATTTATGAGGGGGGTTCTCTTTCTTGGTTGAAGCTTCCTTCGACTATGTGGAAACCACAGCAAGGCATCAGAGGCATATACATGATTTTCCAAAGTAAATCTGCGATAGTTCCCCGTTTAAAGTCCCTGCTTTGCCCCAGCCTTAGGTTTTTAAACATGTATGCACAATACTTTCTCTTTAGATCCAGATACATTGAGATGTACGGATGCAGATTTTGTCCCAGTAAAGGATGCATGTGGATTGTGAAGAATGCAAAAGGTTTCAGATATAAGATTTAACCAAAACATATTTTATTATGATTATTATTTGTTTTTACTATTACCAGGATGCTTTCTATGTTTGCTAATTGAGATCGGCTATGTACTTAACTTCAGGCTGGAAAACATTTCAAATCAACAGCTTTTACAGCCAGTACCAATCAACTTTGAGGACCACTGTGCTCCGAAAGTCATGCATCTTTTGCTGAATAACCCTAATTGAACTTATTCATATCAATAACCAACTTCTCCCAGGGCTCATTCGTTTATTAGATCGCTTCCATATAAGATTCCTGGCCACAGGAACTTAATGCAGGAAGACACAGCAAGATCAACAAGGCGAGTTATTAATTTGGGGCAGAGAGCCAGCACTGTGACTTGCATTGATTAAGCCAGCGTCTTCATATTTCAGATCTCGGTATTCCCCAGACTGTAAAGGACTGCCAAACAGACTGTGCTTAATTTCCTCCCTTTTTAGTTTTAAGCTGCAAACTTGTGTATATGTAGGAAGAGCGCAGCAGCTGCACCAAAGGAAGGCCTGAGGGAGGAGAAGCTTCTGTTCAAACCCGTGTAAAATCACATCTCCTTCACCACACAGTATGCAAAGAAAGGGCAAAGCCTGGCACTCAAGTGGGCGAGTGGGATACAATTACTCCAGACTAATTAAGATAACTCAACCATTCACACACATTCAGAGGTTATTATCAAGAAGAAAAAAAAACTAAATTGCACCTTTTAAATGTTAAATAGAAAACATTTGTTAGCAAGTGTTCAGTGTTTTTCTTGCTACTCTTTTTCTAGCATTTTCTTTCATGACTGATATCGGACACATACTAAGTTCTAATTTCATATTACCCTAGTTTGTCCCCACTGGCACCCTTTATACTTTATTCAAAGATTACCTACATTCAAGGCCTCACCTTGATTTGAACCTTCTTATCAGTTGCCACTTATGCCACATTACATTCCAGCTCAAGAACTGCATTCTGTGGTTGCTGACCTTCTTAGCGTAGGTCCATCTCGAAAGACTACTTTTCTTCAAAAAGGTTTGAACAATTAACTTATAGGTGAGAGTGTAAAGCATCTAGAGACATTTTCTTTATATTGGGCACCAAATAAATGCAACACCAACTGATTGGCTGAACATTTGAACTGTAAAATTAGCCAAACTGGAGTCCACAGTTTACAGAAAAATCAGTCACGCACTTGCAGCTGCAAATTTACATTTCACTTTAGACTCACAGTAACCATAATGCAATGTAACCACAAACCTACTTGCATTTGCACACACAATCATTTAATTAAAATTCACTTGATAACAATCAGGTCCTTCTTCTCCCCAGCACACGTCTCTTCAGTGTGCATCTGGCAGAAGAGATGAGGAAGAGTACTCTAAGGCGAGTGTTGTTCTGTGGAACCCTAGGGTAGGGCAGACCGGTGACTTCAGGAACTAGCATTAAGACAACGTGGGGCACAATGGTAGAAACCACGCTCACAATGTGCTAGTGTTTATGTAAGACTGCCGATGCGCCCGGGGGCCATTCTCCTTCAAGGAGTGTTTGAATTGTCAAAGCAACCTCGATCTCTACCCACACAGCACCCTTAATCCAGCCAACTGCTCTGGCACCACGAACGCAGCATGCATGCAAGACACGATGTGCTCTACTCTTTCGAAAAGCAGATGGTCTGTTACTGGGCAAAGCACACTGCAAAAGACAGATCCACCAAACAAGACATCCAGGCTACATTCACAGACCAGAAGACATTACATACACTGATTCGGAAGTAACAATTAAGAGACAAGACGTCAGCTATGGTTACATCTTGGGATCCGTTCACTAAGCCTGTCAGCAGTGCTGGAGGAAACGTGGATACATAATAGATTCAAGTTTTACCATGTAAATAAAGACACAGCCACAGGTTGGAATAAATTAAGGAAACCTGCTGCTGCTGCTGCTTTCTTCTCCCCCTCTTTCTTCCTACAGTCTTTTCTTCTCCCGAGGTCTTCTCCACGCACAGGCGGCAAATGAGCAGTGATGTTATCGCGAGGTGGTTACATAAAATGCAAATGAAATGAAATTAAAGCAGGCGCTCAAACCTCAGGCGCAGTTATTCATACAGAGCCACTCCGAATTCAAACATCTCCCGTCCGCAGCCTACTCCGATAACTACCAACTGCCAGCAGAAACATGACATCCTACCCACTTATGTGATCCCGGCTAAATATACATTCCCTCCCCTTACTATTTTAGTGCGAATTCAATTTGCCACATCTGGTGATCACTGTGATTAATGAGATCAGGGCTGCTTAGCGAGAGACAAGGGCTTCGATCTGTACCTCAAGGAAAGGGGGGAAGTCTTGAGATCAATGAGGATTGCAGTGAACAAGAAATTCGATGCATGGAGCTACTGGACATGGTGTTGGACCTAAGACACAGTTGCATTACTTACAGAAAAGAGTGTTAGAAAACGAGCGCTCTTGGTTGAATGAGAAAACCAGCAAACCAGGAAGTGCATGAATCCTGAAGGCGATTTGTTCTTGGTGCCATTTTTTAAATGCATCTAGTGTATTAGAACTTTTTCCTGTCAATAAGGTTTAACAAGGTTAAGTCTGAGTAGCTTAGCCTAGTAAAAAAATACATACCAATAGAAAGAGAAGGGAGAAAAACAAAAAAGAATTATGACTGGAGATTCCAATTGTTTAAGTTTTTTTCCACTCAGAAATGAGGTCAGTTTGAAACATATTGCATTGTAGATTCAAACCACCAACACAGGACTGTCACTGAATCCTTGAGAAATACTGCATCAGGTGACAGCACCCACAATGCATTTCAACACGTACTGTTCAATAATCAGAAGAGTCCACCATCTAAAAAAAGAACAAGCACCATTGTGATCGAGATTCAGCAATCCTGTCATTTCTCACATGGTGAATCAATCGCAGTTGGAGTTTCAGGCTCAGGACTCCCAGGCCTATTATGCCTTTTAATTACAGAAGGTTATCATGAGCAAACAAAGTGTACTGCAGTGCCTTAACAAGACTGAAAACTTTATAAAGACATGCATTACTCATTAATTATGCATTAAAATTATCTACCCGTGGATGAAGTCAATGCCAAGGTCAAACTATACACACATTTTAATCAGGCAATGACAGCCCGTATAGCTCCTTTCTTTGTGTAAAATTAATTGATATCAGGCAATTGGGAAAGCGCTTTGTCATCTTTCATTATGTAACTAATTTATCTGCATAAGAATACTTGTTTGTAATGCTAATCAAACCCCCCAAAATGTCCACATTTGCATGTATCCGAACAATTTGGTTTAATTATTTCCAGAATCCTAGGCTTAGAATTAATGAAACTATACTTCATATAATTATATGTAAGCAATATTTTTTTTCTTGAACTTTAATTAAATTAACTTGTACTTTTCCTCAGATGCTGCGCTCGACTGCTCACTACTTTAAACCCAATTGTCACATAAGCAATCTTTCCAAATATAAAAGGAAACTTTTTCACCCCCCAACATGGAGACTGTACACTGCATATTCTTATTATTTTTCAAATAGCTATCAAAACAGAACCACTACAGTCAGTCAGATACTGCATGTGATGACCAATGCAGACTTTGAATCCGATCCTTTCGAACTCTCCTGATCAAAAGCACAACATCAGTTTTGTTCCCTGGGGCCAAGGCACTCGTCAGTTCCTTGACTCTTGAAACTTTCATTGTGCTGGATAACAATATCTTAACTTGAGGTTGACATTTGAGAAAGTCATCTGAAATCTAAAGCCACATCAATCATCAGGGAAAACTGGCAGAAGATTACCTGACAAGCATATAAAAGTCATATAGTCTCCCTGGCCTCCAGTGGCTAAGAAGGGGATCTTTTTCTTCGTTCTTCTCTTGACCTGAACGGCTCCCAGCATCCTCTCATCATGCGGTGCAAAAATCTCCTTGTTGATGGCTGATTTGGCACTCATCTCTGCGCTGGGCACGGGGCGAGCAGCTGTCTTATCTGTCAAGAGAGGAACACCAGACACGAGCAGCGTTATTCGAATGCAGTGCTGTACCCATACGCATTTGTAGCGCATTGCATTAGTCCCTATACCTTTGGCAGGCAGAGGCACTCAAAGGAACGGTGTCTGAATTGCAACAGTGCCCAATGTCTGCATTTTCACCGACTGAAAAGTCCCACAGCACAAACCTCATTTCCACAAGTTAAGGTTTTAATAAGCAACAAAACCATGGCAGTGAGCTACAAAAATGATCTGAAGCCAGACATAAGACACTGCCCCCATAGTGTAGTGCAGTCGCTACCTTGCTCTGCAGTAAGTCTTTTTCCCTCACCAGTGTCTTGATTCTTGTGCGTTTAAGCAGCTGTCAGACGTGAGCTCGGTCTCTTTCAAGACCACATACATTTTTATTATTCTGCAGAGTTGATGATAGAGTACTGCAAATAAAATCTGCCTTGTTTGCAGCTCAGTGTGTTGAAAATTTCCGATGGTTCGCTCCCCCTTTGGCCGTTCAAGTAATGGCAAACATTATTAACATATTTAACAATAATTTAAAGGATTTCCTCCTCAATTTAATTTAATTGGGTCAATACATACATGCCTTTGGGTACTATTTAAAAGGTTTATCATACTGAATTGCTAACCACGAACATTTTCACTGTCTGAGATCCATGCAGATTGCGTTTCACATAAAACAGCATTTATTGAGGGATTTATAACAGCTCTTGTTAAACTGATATTTTTATGGTTCACAATAAATCTAGCCTAGTAACCTTTACTTCTGAATATCTTAAAAGAAAACTGCAACTGGACTGCAGATTAATCAAATGTATAAATACTTGTATGTATATGTATCGCTTAAAAAAGGTGGGTGTAGTGTTGGATTGGGTTTCGTTTCAATTTGGGAGTTGCCTTGGGTAGGTTCTGGCTATTGTGAGGGCTAATAGGTACCTAATTGGTGTGATGCAGTGGTTAACAATGTATTCACACGCAACAGCATCACCATACCATACTTCACAATAAAGATTCAGACCATTGTTTGTATTTAGGCTTTCCCTCCCTTTAATCCGTATATTCACTACCAACTTGATTATTAAAGAAATATTTCTCGTTGTTTATGGTAAGGTTTGAGGTGGGATATAGGTAAAGGTAGAAATGGTCATGCAGTTATACTTAGGAGTAACTGACTATTGTATTGAAAGTGATTTATTTATAGGTAACCTTAAAACAGTATAATCTGCTGCTAATACAATATTTCTGGTCAGGTTGATGACAGAATGGAGACCCAGTCATTGCTAGCAGATGTTATTATTGCATTCCTGTCCCTGTGAGCAAATTGGTTCTTCTCCTTTACTGCTCAGATACTGAAATTTCTGCTGTGCCATCAAAAACCTCATCCCAATCCGGGGGATAATTTAAGATCTATAGACACTCTTCAACAATGATAGTCAGAGTGCAGTTATTGTCAAACCTCCATAAATGCAGCCCAGTCTATTTTCTCTTCCTTTTTAATACATTTGGAATTGCCAAGAATTTTGTCCCCTCTTTCGCACCTAATTTGGAATGGCTAATTAATTACCATGGCCCACCAACGCAACTTAAATATTATGATAATGTTTACATGAAAAAAAATATATATATCTAAATGGAGGGGTTGGGTATTGTGTAAAGAAAATATTGTTTTTAATCAGATGACAGTACAAAATAATTGCATCTTTCAAATGTGAACATTTTTATTGTTACTTAAGAATGGCTTAATCTCATTCATACGTTGCTCTGCAGCCACTGAAACCTTTAAGTCTAATGAATGAGAGTTTAAACTGGGCTACGCATCTTGCAGACCTCCACTGAACATTTTTCCCAGCCTAAAATACAGGCCTTCAGAAAACAACACATCACTAACACATACTCAAGTGGTCACCCTTCAAAACAGTCATGAATACTTCAGGAAACCCGAGGACGATAAAAGGGAAATCAAATTATATATGTTTTATATAGTACGGACACCCATCTACTCTTTGGTTCTGAAGCCTGGAAAGGAGCCAGACATTCCTTCATGTCAATTCAGCTGCAGGGTACATATTCTTAGAGGCTAAATTAAGGTCAGGAGATATACACTGTAGTAATAAATGCACGTCAATACCAGAGTCGTAAACAAGCATCCTGTAAAGCTTGACTGGCTATAAATACTCAGCAACAGCCGCACCTATTTGAGCACTGAGCTCGGCTCTCGATGTGCATAATCAGAGCTGACTGACAGTTGTCTGAACTGTAAACTGTTACTCTTTTGTTCAGAAAATTTAATAAAACTACATATCATGTAGCCCACAGCACCCATCAAATGTCTGCACAATTCTTTCATGATCTTAAAATAAATCATTTTTTTGGACATGCTAAGTATAAGGTTTGTGAAATGAACTATAATCACATCCTTGTGTATATGTATTATTTAATATAGATCTTAAACTGACGAAGCTTGTGTAGACGTCAAAGAACATGTGGTTTATGTAATCTTACAAGTGAGAATTGGGAATGGCGCTTCTTGACAGACTAAACGGCATTCAGTTTTATTTATTGGAGGATGTCAGAGTTAAGACGCACATATATGAGAGAGATAAAGAGTACAGCTGTATTTCACAGTGCATACCAAAAGTGATTTATGTACTTCTTTCTGGCACAAGGTAACAATCGTGTTGATGTGAAAAACTGGCATTTGATTTAGATTAGGAGTGACGCCTTAGACTTCCACAGTTACCAGCTCCCCTGTGGCCCAGATGTTCATCATGGGAAAGCGCAACAAAATCGCTAAACCTAATAAGTGAAACATTAAGGATTTTGATTGTTCAAGTAGAGTTTTATTTGCTGTCATTTCAGATTAACTGAAGATTACATAAGGTATTTAGAAACATGCATATAAACAAACAAATGTAAGGACACCAAACTAAAGAAAAGACAAAGCATGTGTGAGGTAACAGTAGGCACATTTATGTAAATCTTTCATGGAAGACACCGTTGTTTTTTGTTTGCTAAAAAATGTAAAGATCTGTCTTTAATGACATTGATAGTGCTCAAGATGATGAAAGGAATTTGCAGTCTAGGACGCATCCGTTTAAATATAGCAAAAGTTCAGCTTTGACAAGCATTAATGAACAATGACTGCACCATACTGAAACTGAAAAGAATTAGTGCCAGAAAAACCGGCTCTACAGGATCACAGGAAGAGATACGGGGCCTGCAGATATCGTTCCAGCACCATGCTGACAGATTGTATCTAGAGAAAGCAAAGACCTCTTTATCTTAGGGATTGTGAGAAATGCAAGGCATTCTAGGCATCCAGTCAGTTTCAGTTTTAATACGAAACTGCAAACAGTTGATCACACATTTATATTACATTCACAGTAATACTTAACTATTATGAAGCAGATGCAGATATTATGAAGAAGCATTTTTTCTATCTCTGGACTGGGCTTTGCATTTATATTCTAGTGCCGCCCTCTCACCAGAGTTACAATAACTTATTTAGTAGTTCCACTCAATATTATACGTCAGAAATACATCAGTCTTATAGTGGTTTGGTCCTTTGGTTATCACACTGCTTAACAATCCACAACACAATTCAGAGTTTTAAAATTGCAACAAATGTTCCCATATCGATCTGAAAACGTATCGGTATTAACCATTATCCACAGTCCTATGCTCACAGTCACATACACACCTGTCTTTCACTTTAGTTGTGCTAATCTGAAGCCGGCCCTGCTGTCTTCTCACAGCGCGGCGCGGATGCCCAAGCTCTTGGCAGCTGTGTTCACAGTGCCTGCGCCGGTGGGTGGCTGCGGCACGGATGATCCTCGGGGGGGCACACTGTGGGATATTATGAAATCTGACTGTCAGACAAACTGAAACGTTGAAACGTACTCCTACCTAGCACTGCTAGAAATTATGCTGTAATACAATTCTGTTTTTTCCTGCTTTCAGGGAGACCGATAAGCTATAGTGCAGCTTCACTCATAATTGGGACCTCATGGATTTTACCAACAACAATCCCCAGATAATCATCTTCTTTCAACACACAAGAAAAGACCAATCTGTCTTTCCGAGTGAAACTATTTCTCTCCCTGACTTTAACACTTCTGTAATGAACCACTCAAGCAATAACAGAGATAGCTCATCTTAAATTATGTACAGCTAAGCAAAGTAGGACACACAAGATGCTCACATAAAACCATTGTACTCTGATCAAACTAAGGATGAGGCAAAACACTGCAGCTTGCCAAGTTTTTATATTACACGTTATTTTAACCAAACTATATAGTTTTGAGTCCCTAAATTATGCAGGAGTTATTTTCCTTCTCTTTGCAAGGATCACAGTAGTGTTCCTAACTTTACATTTATGTAAAACACTTGTTAAAGGTTTTATTTTTTCCTCAAGATATACTGCAAGGTACATCCAAGGTACAACTTAAATTTCAAAATACTTTCTTGTGCATCAATTATATACAGTGTTTTGTATTCAGAGTACAACAGTCTAATGCCTGCATGTTATTTCAAGCTAATGGACACAAAATTAAAACATGAACATTTTATAAAATAACTTCAAATTGTAATTAATTCACCTTAAAATATGATACTATTGCATCAACATCATTATTGATCATGTAATATATAATACTATGGATAATCGCCATGGATCAGGGTGTCTGTCAAGAAATAATATGATTTAGCTGGGCACCGAAATAGGCCACAGGAAAAAGCTAAATTGACATTTGAAAATGTTATCATAGAATCACCTACTATGGATCAACTACGGGGAACATAATATAATAGCAACATTCAACAGACAAAATGGTAAGTGCTATTATAGGACTTACACTGAAAATATAAAAGCATCTGCATTGTGTCACTACCTACTTGAGCACAATTCAGTCAGATAGATTTCCCTTGGTGCTAGATTGTACTTTATACAATAATCTCTAAATCTCAATACAATGCACCTCTGTATAATGTTGGCGTTCAACACAATAAAGGACCCTACCTCTACAGTGCATACACAGCGACAAACTGAAGGGAGGCAAAGAAAAGCAAGCTTATTAATGCACAGAGAAAACAAATCTCAGAATTGTCAAGTATTTAAAATCAAAACGCTTTAGGGTTTTAGTCTCAAGTCTTCGCGGCTCTTGTTTCTAACCAAGGAACAGCCCCGAGAGGAAAGGAACATTTCTGTTGTGATTCAAAAGCAAACTGGCTGATTGTATAGAAGGCAAGTCCCCTGGGCTGAAAAACCGAGAATCAATAGCAGACTTGGTTCCCTGCTGTGAACGCCTAATGAAATTCAACACAATTTCTAAGTACAAAGACTACATAGCGTAAATACGGCATCTCCAAAGAGCACATCTCAAGCAGACAGCAACTGCACACACACAGACAAGAACTTTATCTTATTGGCATGACACAAGTATTTTTCTTAAGTTTACAGGACAATTATGAAGGTAGACACGTAAGAATAATTAAACCATTTCACCTGTCACTGTTAACCCGGTTTGTCACAGAATTCTGTCGGTTGCACAGTAATTTGTAGATAAACCTGACCCAGTATAACCACAGTGCTTTAATGACCTGAACTAAATACAGTTTGAGATGCCACTCTTCCTTGGTTCGGGTTGATTACAATGTTAATTAAGTATTGTTTTATCTGCTTATTTTGTTTGTGTTGCCTCAATAAGCTAGTAATAAAATGACAAATGAAAGAGGAACAAAAGCTGCAGTTCTGCGTCCATTTCTTTCAATTACCCAAATTAAGAAAAGTATTCCTGGCTCAGTCTAACATTTCAGCCACATGGGTATAATCATTCCAGGTGGCACTTTATCTTGCCAGTTCCTTCAGCTAAACCACATCTGAATAACTTCAGCTTCTTCCTTTCCCAATCTCTCCATTCTTCTGTATGCTTTCCCTTCAACAGACAGATGAAATGCCTGACTCTCATTTATCTTTTAATGGAGTCCAAACATTTTAAATTATGAACAGCCAGGCTACAAATACTGCGGTTCAACGGAGGAAAGGTTTCGAAACTAACAAACACACAGTGAAGAAACAGTGAGAGTAAGAGGCAAATAATGCAGAAAGATCATTCTTCAGCCGATTCCTTTACTTGATGTAAGATACGTCAAGTCTGAACTGTTCAGTACGAGTCAAAATTGCAGCCGACAGCCATTCCAGGGGCTGTGGGCAAAGCCATTTCTCTTTGGTGCAACAAATTGTGAAAGGAGAAATGCTTAATACTTGGAAAGTTACCAGTCTTGAGATGTACGCTCAGGTTAGATAGCAAAGAAAGATTTGTGAAGCTCAGGTTCTTCTCTAGAAGGACAATACACAATAAAGATAAATGTGGTTTATCTAGCTATGTAGGTTGATAGATAGTTGAAGTATACTCACAACAACACAAAAAACTATGATAAGCTCAACTTTCTTGTTCACTGTCTGGGTCACATGAACCCCTTTGTATCAACCTGGATAAATACTGCAAAGAAATATGTGTTAAGGACTAGCGAAGTCACAGAATCAGCAAATTCTCTAGGCCCAAGTGAGAACTGTGGAAAAAAAATGGGTAATCAACTTTAGAGCCATAATGCAAAGTTTTACAGAATCCATGTTTTGCACAGCGCAGGCTATTATGAACACAGATGGTGCTTATAACCCCTAACAGGCGACGAGAGACCAAAACACTCTGCTCTGCTCAGCTGGCTGCTGCCAATGCCAATCCATTACAGAAAGATATTCCACATACACAGTACTGCAGCACCAATCAACACCGTGAAGAAAAAAAAAAAAGGAGTTTCATTCACATTGCCTTTTCAATGAGAGGTTAGACCAGTAATGACACACTTTCCCATCAAAAGTATTCATTTTTTCAGGCTGGAAGTAAATTGCCTCAAGATATGTATATAAATAGAGCCTGGAATTGGCAAGAAGCGTCGGGGGGGGGGGGGGGGGGGGACCCTGATGTGCAATAATGCACAAGTTATAGTGTTTCTTGGTTCGACTAACTAAAGCTTTGGGAATGAAAAGACACTGAGGTAATCAAATATATTCAAATACAGGTTTCCTGGGGGGCATACAAATTCGAGTAACTAAATGGATATTTATCCCTGCAAGACCTTTTTTTTTTTTCTTCTTCTTCTTCCAGAAATAAGACAAAAGAAACTCCAATAAAACCATGCATGACGTTTTTGTTTTTTTTCCAAAACCAATGTTTTTGTTTTTTCCCCCCCAATTGCCCGCAAAAGAAATGACAGCTTCAAAACCCATTTCCATTTATTTTATTGAATATCCTTTTATCTATTTCTGGAGGGGAAAAAGGTAACACCGGCAAAAAATACTGTTTAGACTGCACCTTATCCACAGGCTTGATTTTCCCACGAAAGGACACTGCAATGTACTGCAACCCTGAGTGTAAGTCACACAGTACTGGCTGTTACAGGCAAGTTGTTTCTCTATAAGCACTAGTATTGTATATGACAAACACTCATGCATATTAAAGCATGAATGAAATCCAAGCATCAATGCTAAATAGTGTGAGTCAGCAGGAGGGAAGCGCTTCAGCCAAAAGGCCGGTCTTGACTGAGCCATGTATCAAGCAGCTGAGCACTTCTCCATTTTCTGTGCCAATAAAACCTTTTTTCCAGCGAGGCACTTGGAGTTATTTATGGGATACTTGAGTAGTTAACAAACAGCTCTGCCAATGTAAAATGCAAAAGAGCTAATATGCCATCATCTTAACAGACATTATGGCTGCACCTCTAATTGCCTAAGACTTTTTCACCGGAGGCATCTTCGCTATGGCCTACATACAGGGGGGTACACCTGCTGTGTTCAAGATATCATTGAGAACACATACATGGCCTACACACCTTTGTAAAATATCTTGACTGTTAAGGTGCTTGCAAATGTGAAAGAAAGAAAAATGTACATTCTTCCCTATGGAGTTCTGCTACATAACGTGCTGTGTCGGTATCTCAATGAATGTGTTAGCGAAGCAAGAACATAATGTTAATGTCTGGGAACACACTGTGAGGAGAAAATAAATAAATAAAAAGTTCACTTATTAAAAAATAAAATCAGTTGCAGCTGTGGAAATCACACCGCATTCAAGGCCAGACTATTAGTACCAAGCGGGTGCATATGAGTAATGTGTCCAGGTTGAGAGTTTCAGCTCCACTAACTCACTGAATCATTTCCCAGGTAGGGCATTATGCAGTACTTCAAATTGCCTTTAATTTGTTTATTTGTTTGAGCTTAGTATTGAAAACAGGGAAAGGCACAAGGTAGCTCAGCTGACTGGTGCCGTTAACAACATATCCTATTCACCACCATGGCAATGGGATATAACTTGAAAGCCAAACAAAATGAAGGTACTAAGGGCCAGTGTCCCCAAATCGCAGAAATGTGGCCTTAACCTAGCATGGAAGCATGTGAATCAGAGACTGCAATAAGTTTTGGAGCTTTAGATTTGAAACTGGGCACACATGCAATTCACAATCGGACATTAACTGCCAATATCCATTACCTCCTAAAAAAATATTTCCTTTCACCTCAGGATCTCAGTAAAAACAGTTGGCTTTGATCATTTTTTTACACCGATGTTGTAGCTTGTACTATGAGGTACTGACATTCAAGGCTACATAATGCAAGTATGGCTAAATGCAATCCAAAAGGTCTCACAAACATCCTGTCCAAATGGAAAAAAAGGGATGATGGAACAAAATTTGATGAACTGTCCTCAGTTTCCACACTTGGACCGCTGCCCCTCCAAGGCAGATGGACCTTTTAACAATGACATTATAAACCAAACGAACACACCCCTCTACTTTGCACAATACATGAATGCACAACGGGAAGCAAAACTTGGGGGGGGGGGGGGACACCTGTTAACATTTAAAACCTTAAAGGAAAGTGAGGAAATGTATGTATAGAACAGAGCGTCTGAAATTGTTAGACACCTTTATATCAATCGTTTAAGGTTTTAATGCAACATGGAAGGGGGTTCGTTTTTTAGTAGATACAAGGCCTCCTGTACTTCAGACTGAAGACAACGGGGATGCTTGAAATTCCTGTACCGGTGAGGACCAGTCTGAGGTCAACAAAGACATCACTGTGTGGCCCTTAGGGGCCTCAGCTGTGCCATTAAAAGCTTTCGGTTGCATTTCTTAATTGGTAAGACTTTCTTTCCATTTTCCATGTATTAATTTGGTCTATGGTTGATGGTTCGTTTTTGCTCTATTGACTGTTTTAGTTATTCGGTTTTCCTTTTTTGGTTAATTTAATATATACATCCATACATAAACACTTTTTCTTAAATAGCAGAATAGCAATTCGTCACTTGACTGCATATATATATATATATATATATATATATATATATATATATATATATATATATATATATATATATATATATACACACACACACACACACAATTTTACTTGCTGTGGATTTTAATACCAGATTTTTTCATCCGACCTCCACATGCAAAATGATCCACCTGTGCGGGGAGTCACTTCATAAAACCTGAACGTCGTCTCTCCTCTTCATGCCAAACACCCAGCTAACACAACGTTGCAGCAACGTCGCTCCCCGTTACTGGTTTAACTAGTACGTTGTAATATTAACAAATACACGGTTCATTCGAGTCAGAAAGCCGTGTAAACCCATGCAGCCTGGACGAACTGCGTCCAAATGAAGACGTGTCTCTTATCTGCATCTCTGACCGTCTGGTTTCGGTTTGTTCAACTCAAAAAAGACACATATCCCCAGAGGAAAACTGCTTAACGAGTCTTATTTCACAAAATGTATATATGGCCCCCCATGCTGTGCTGGAATTGGAAACCACCGAGTTAACACACTATTATACCAGCAACTGAACTGCTTTATACCGAGCACAGTGCAAGAGGAGGCTGTTCACCGTGCTTTAATGTTAAAATGAAAATGTGACTTGAGAACAATGAAACTAATACAACTAAAACAGACGCCTTTTGACACTGTATTAATGTGCGTAAGCGACCACTGTCTCCCAGATCTACCCCCGCACCCTGTCCCGAAGTTACCGCAGCAGAGGAAAGTTACTACCGCGCTTTCCCGCGCAACACGGCTCCCGCACGGCGGAGCCCCACTGACCTGCGGCGGCGGGCTGGAGACGCGGCGAAGAGCCTCCCCTTCCCCAGCGCGGCGGGGCTTACACGTGGAGAACAGTCGCGCCGGGCTCCGCCGGGCTCCGACAGCCTCAATCAAGCCCCGGGTGTCGAGAGGATGCTGTTATCTGAGCAGCTCTGACGGGACCATGTCGCTCTGTCGGAGCCTCAATAATCCCCAAAGTGCGGCGCGGTGGTACGGCAGTGGAGCGCAGCGCCTCCGTGTCCGTGTCTGGCGCAGATCCGGGCGGGATGAGAGCTGTGGCGCTCCTGCACGGCTGGGAGCAGCGGTGACGTGAAGGTCCACCCCACGCATGGCACACACTCCCTCTGCTCTCCAAGAACAAGCAAGACCTTCAACCCTAGGCACAAATCAGCACATATAGCAACAGTGTTATTTGATGCCACTTTTTTTTGCATTCCTAACTATGCCATGGAAACTTGTGATATGATCAAATCCAGGGACAACAATGCAACATGCATTACATATTTGATACACAGCCAAACTATGCTGACTTGTTGTGGACACACACATACCTGTATTTTCTGTTTATGGACAACCCACTCATAATAAGGTCATTTGGGAAGCTCACCATCATCTATGTGTCCCCATTGACATTCCACACTAATAAGGCGGTTTCTACCTCTGTCATTTGTACTAATACTGATAAAGGCAACACAATACTAGGCACAATGTCTGTAGCCTGCTTTTTAGACTGCCACACACACCGGTGAGTCATTCAAACTAAAGTAAATGCTTGGTTGTTGTAGTTTATCCGCAGTTTGGGCCACAAGTAAAGGGAGTACAGAAGGGATCTTTGTTAAACAGCAAAAGTGAAACCTGGGCAAACAGATACATTTGCAGCACTTTAACTGACCCTAAAGGGTTCTGCCATGTTTATCAGGTTTGGCAATTCGTGTTTTGGTTCGTACATTTTTCTTGATCCAGTTGACAACGTGTTTCGCAGAAGAAACAAACTGATAGCAGAGTCTGTGCCATTAATATCATGCTTTAAAACTCACAATCGTTTTAGTTGTGTTTGTTTTCCTTTGAAACCCACAAATTAAGAATGAGTATGTCTTCTAACTGCTGCGACAGCTATCTATTGATTCAGCAACTAGTACCGTATATTAATAATGAGAAGGGATTCGAAGTCGACTGCATGCCACAGATATTGAGAAGAAGTCGAGCTCTCTTGTGGAAAGTTTTTATCCGGCCCCAGGTCATAAAGGGCAACCTCCAGTTACTATCTACATAATACATACATTTTGATTCTTCTCACAAAATACAAGAATCACCCTTTATTTGTAACTTTCTTGTTTAGTAATTCCGGTTGTTACTTATAGACTACAAAAGTCAGACACTATTTGTTATTTTCTGGTTCTGAACTACATTCAGTTTACATATTTCTGTTGAATCTTAATTTATAAAAATTGCTAATTCTACAAATCCCTCCACAATTGTGCATCTATTTTGTGCTATAGGAGTTAACTGTATTGTTTAGTTCATGGCTTTTATTCTATTTATTTGATTAATTTGACATTTCCATCAGACACGTGGTTGCGTGTTTCACACAACATCAGAGATCCTCCTTCTAAAAGGCATCTCTATCATATGTAATTCATCATATAGTGGTAGACATGCACACAATTTGTAAGTTTTCCAGTAAACAGACCGTTTAACAATACTCTTAGTTATCACAACCATTAACTATAGTAAAGTATAGCACTCAGTTATCATCAGCAGCATCATATTCCCTGTGTTTACTAAATCCGCTTTATTTCCCAGTTGAAATATTCAGTTTCTGTGTGGAGCTGTCAAACTCTTTCAAATAAACCGTCATTGTTAATTATGGATTACATAATTCCATTCTCAATTTGCAAACCTAAACCTTGTGATGACTGCTGTGCAATCCTCTCAGTATAAACATTATCATCTATAATTTCCCAAAGGCCACCTCTATCTCCAAATAGACTTATTTTGTGGTATAGCACTATATACATCTACATCTAGAGCAGATGCATTTTCCAGCATTGGCTTTGTTACCACAGAAGATTATTGTACTAGGTTACTAATACTTCAAAAGTTACCATAGTAATAATATTTCACATTATTATGTGTTATCCATCAACAATTTGCCTTTTGGTGATATTATTTTCCATTATACAACAGATTGGTATATACATTGCAACATTGCTTTTCCATTTGCTCCTCTATCTGCTAGGTACTGATTACTTCCATAAAGTTTTGTGACTTTAAACTTGATATGGCTTTCTAATTCAATTTATTTATTTATTTATTTTTTACACCTCAGATGAATTCCTCATTCTGCCTGATATTCCCAATTGAAGTCATTTTCATAAAACTGTGCACTGAAAACAGCAAGGCATTCCTTCAGACATGTGTTAACTACTTCTAGATATCAGGGTGTTTTTCACATCTGTCTTTTTTCCTCTGATGTAATTTAATATTCATTGCAGTTATCAGACTTTGGAGGCATTCATTTTTAAAATATTTTTCTCTAACTCCACATTATCTACTTAAATACCACTAGAACTGATCTAAACACTCTAGTTGCCTTTATTTGCTTTTTGAATATTTCATATTGTCCCAACAGCCACTGCGATAAGGTACTCAGGAGTGTCTCAGCTCCTAAGCATTAAGTCGCCTTAAAACATCATAATATGGAGCTGATTAATAATGTATGAACAATATTCGGTGTGACTTGGAATAAAATGTGAGTTCAGTTCCTGTAGCCTGTGCCCTGTTTTGATCTAAGTGTGACTAGGGTAGAAATGCACTTCCAAGCACAATACGAGGGAAATGATCTGCATTAACTACTATAAATTGCCTTTTGATTATCTTTCATATTAATACCTTTCAATTTTCTTCACCACTCTTGGGCCATTTTTATTTATATTTTTAAAACCTTATGTAGCATATGTACTTCACAATTCTCTATGTTTATATGCTGCAAATGTTCCGTTTGATTTATTTAAAATGCAGTATTATACATGCATATCTACCCACCCACCTATCTATCTTTCTGTCTGTCTGTCTAGTAGGACAGGTGAAAGTGCAGAATCTCCATCTTGTTGTTAATCTGTTTAAGGTGTAATTTTTTAATTGTGGCAAGTTGTCCCCCCCAATTTGTGAAAGAACGTTAGAAATGAAAGGTCCGCCCCTGGAGACATGTTTGCATAGACAAGTTCAGGTGGACTCCAGTCTTGCTGTAGCCTCTTGACTCGTACGCAAAGTGAGGTCAGCCCCAGTCCTTGACATTTGAAACGATTCGTACTGGGGTTTACATCTAATGCGAAACCAGCTCAACTGTATCATTCCATTCCATTAAGAAGAGCATAAGACCATGACATTTCATTCCCAAGCAGTTTATTGACTGAATGGGTTTGGGGATTTTATGAAAGCCACACAATTTCTTAGCCCTTTCATTTCTTTTATTATTAGTCTCTGTAGGTTAAAATGAATGCCTTGATTGCATTCAAAGGTGATTCTGTTGTTTGTTTTACTTTGGTGCAGATCCATACAACTAGTAATGTTCAACTGCTGACAATGTCAATAATTTCTGCACACTATTGCCTCTTGCTTAAAGGATGGATAATTTCAAGTCTAATTTTGTTTAGCCCTTCACTTTTTCCTTTATTCAATTTGCCACTATATGCCACTTTCAAGACCTGCCAGGATGTCGCCTTAAGCAGACCATAAGGGCATTTTCTAACAGCCACTTCAAGGCTTTCGATACAAATGAAGGCACAATTGGTCCGAAAAATAATTTGCCGTCAGATTCATTATAAGTCTTCACATAGCTGTCAAATGCTCTGACACGCTGATTTCCAACAAAAGATCCTATACCCCGATAAACACTAAGAAAATTAACAAAACATTTTTATGCTAGAGACAAAATGTATTTCAATTAAAATTTTACACAAATATTATTAATAATTCATGCTTAGTTAATTCTGTCTGTTCTGGTAGACCTTGTGATTCAATTCACTCTTTAATAAGATCTTAATTAAAGATTAAAATCACCTTTAAATACATATTACGAATATTAATGCCAATGGATATTTTTCTTTTAACTGACATGTCCGGTAGAATGGTATGACTGCTTAATTCAACAATTACTGAAGAAGGCAAGACAGTGAAGTCTATTGTATAATTAAACACTGAGAATAAAGTCGATATGTAGATATTGTATTACTTTTAGTTCACATACTTTATTCTCAGAGGCTCCAATAAGTATATTTCAAGCTGTTTAACAAACACTTGCTGAACAAATGCAATAGCACACTAAGCATCAATCAATCAATTTTGATCTGTATAGTGCCCTTCGCAGGGTAGCCACAGAGCGCTTTACAGACTTGAAAACATACAAAGTACAGCAAAATAAAAAACATAAATACAATAAAGTAAAATAAATAAATATAGACCTGTAAACAGTTTACATGATCTAAAATAATAATAATAAGTGAACATTTAAATAAATAAACCATTTAGGCACGGAGGAGAGAAAAACAAAAAATCTCCTATAGATGAAAATGAATCTCTGGGGGTCCACGGCTTAGGGCCTAGGCCTAATGGTCTCCTCCCCTCCAGGCAGTATAGTTGTTAGAGCAGCAAGGAGATCAGAAAGTTCTTGATCGGTGCTGCTGGCTGTGCTCTTCCCTCTGGAGGAGGCCTCTCGACGGCCATCGGGGGTGGGGGGGTTGGACCATCAACAGCCTTTGGGTGGCGATGGCTTGTCAGACCTTGGGTGTGGATGCCCCGCTGGCCCTCCGTGATGGGGTGCCTCAGAGGAGGGTTGTGCCTCATCAGACTTCCATGGTGGGAGACGAGGTGCCTCGTCGGCACCTCAGAGTGGGGTGTTGCTGGAAAAAAAGGCGGCAGTCGTGCTCAGATACTGGTCATGCAATGCAGGACATTTCCAAAGACAGTTGTGCAATTGCATGTCCATGGCACACCAGCAACACTATAGGCTAGAAAAACAGAGACTGAACAGATGAGTCTTCAGCCGTGATTTAAAGGCTAAGACAAGAGGGGGCCTCTCTTACATTGGCTGGAACATCGTTCCACAGCTTCGGGCCCTATAACTGAATGCTCGACCACCTGCGGTTTTCTTGTGTATTTTAGGGAGCACTAAGTAACTGGCTTCCTGTATGGCCGACCTGGAGTGTATTCAATAAGGAGATCTTTTAAGTAGGGAGGTGCCAGTCCCTTTAGTGCTTTAAATGTTAATAAGAGCACTTTAAAGTCTATCCTGTAGTGCACAGGCAGCCAGTGAAGAGAAGCCAATACTGGAGTGATGTGTTCATGTTTTTTTGTTTTAGTAAGAATTCTTGCAGCAGCATTTTGGACTAACTGAAGTGCAGAAACAGCTCTATTTGTGCTGCCTGACAGAATGGCATTACACTAATCCAAACCAGATGTAACAAATGCGTGTATCGTGTATTTCTCAGTGTCCTGTACGGAGAGGAATTGTCTCAGTCTAGCTTGTTTCTAAGCTTGACGATTGAAGATCTCGACACATTCTGGATATGTGGTTCAAAGGATAGATTTAAATCACAGATGACACCCAGGTTTCGTGCCATCTCCTTAGCGGAGAAATTAAAGTTATCAGTACTTCGATTTGTCAGTGCATGATGAACAGTTAGATTTTTGTCCCCTAAAATTAGGACTTCTGTTTTGTCAGAATTAAGCATAAGAAAATTTCTTGTCATCCATGTTTTAATCTTGGACAGACAGCAGATTAGTTTTTCTAGGTGTATGGTATTGTTAGGATGTACTGACAGATATAATTGTGGGTCATCTGCATAACTGTGAAAGTTAATATTATGTTGTCGAATGATATCACCTAAAGGGAGCATGTACAATGAAAAAAGTATAGGTTCGAGGACTGAACCTTGTGGCACTCCGTACTTAACCTCAGTTACGTTTGAGTGGTTCTCATTAATCTGTACATATTGGAGTCTGTTTGACAGATATGATTTAAACCATGACAGCACATTGTTAGACAGGCCAACAAGGTTTTCTAAGCAGTGTAACAAGATTTTGTGGTCGATTGTGTCAAAAGCCGCACTTAAGTCTAATAAAATAATAACAGTGGTGTGCCCTAAGTCGGTGGACTGAAACACGTAATTTAATACTTTTAACAGGGCCATTTCTGTACTGTGGCCGGAACAAAGTCTGATTGCAATTTTTCATAAAGATGATTATCAGTTAATAAAGCTTGCAACTGGTGGTTTAAGAAGTGGTTTAATTACAGCTATTTTAAACAATTTGGGAACAGATCCTGAGGATAAAGAGACATTAATAATATTGTGTATTCTGTGAATAATTAATTTCAGAGATTGTTTTAGCAGTTTAGTGGGTATAGGGTCTAGTGCGCAGGTTGTAGTTTTCATTTTAGTAATTAAGGAGACCAATTCCTGGTGATTTACTGTGTTAAATAAGTCCAAGGTAGGCAGGGGCTAAGAGGGACTGTAGGCATCAGCTATAGTATTTGTATACGTTTCCAGTTCTATCTGTTTTCTAATGCCGTTAACTTTGCTATTGAAATGGTCCATGAAGTCATTGCAGGTGATATTAAGTATAAAGTTACTTTGTGCATTTTGTATCTACTAGTGCCAAAACTATAACACAGATGTTAGTAAGTGTGATGTGCATGTGCACACAAGGTCATGATTAATGTTTTCCAAGAGCTTGCCGGTTTTTATTTGATATTTGATACATCATATTTCATTAACCTTGTTCAGAATGCTACACTGGATTATTTACCTGATGTTCGCTTATGTTCATTGACTCCCTGAAGAGAATACCTGCCCTGAGTCCGACTTGCCATAAAGTACATGCTGAGAAAATCAATACAGATCTCAAGGACAGCCTCAAAGTGCATCGGGAAAGTTGAGGAGAATAACGAGAGGAACATTCTGCTCGGGAAGAAAGGAAAAGAAGATTGATAAACGTTACCTAAAAATGTGCATTAACGCAATAAGCGTGACATGGCAGACGCCTGGCAGGAAGATGAATGCTCTTATATGCCGGGAGACAGGCAACAGCTGCTGGGGCTGAGACCCCTCATTTAAAAAGACCACTTTCATCCCAGTCAAAGATATTATTGCACATACATGAGCTCATCCTGGGTGCAGCCAAACAAACTCCCAAATTGGCAGCCTTTAGTTAGCAAAGCAAAGCAAAGCAAAGTCAAGCTGTCCACCTACAGTACCTAATTTATGCAGAAAATGCCGTTTCTCATCCAACAGTGCTGTAGATGGATGAAGGGCCAGACTCACACTGATGAGGGCCTTATCAACTGTCTGGCACTCCTCCGAAAGCCACTTAATAAAAATAGATGGAGTTTGGATTGAAAGCGATCCAATGGCAGCAGGAGGGGATTTTTCCTCCAGCACAGCAGTGCACTTTGTTTTTGCAGAGACGGTACATGGTGCCAGAAACAGCAGTGTGGGGTGGACTATCCTGGGGTTTATTTTACCCTGCAGCCCAGTATGATACTATTGTTCCTCCTCATTACACATGCTTGGTTTTATACTGTTTTGCTGCAATTTTTGTAATGCTCCCCAATGCATGATATAAGGGATTGGAACAAAACCAGTCTATGCATGTCTTTAAGTCTAGTAAATTAATTGAAGTATGCGAGTCTGCAAGTATCACATAAAAGAATGTATTGCATATTGGTCACATGCATTCATTGATTGAAGCCTGTAATTCTGATTATGAAGACTCCATCCCTAAATGCAACAAATCTGCAATCTGCAAAAAAGAAAAAAAAGTATGCTGTTTGATAGGCTGAGGTTGCAGCTCAGAGCTTAAAGTTGAACAAAGGGATCGATCAGGATGGAATTTCTGCTTAAACCTGTAATGGATCAGAAAAAATAATTATCTACTTTTTTTGACATAGCTCATCATTTGGCCAGGCCTGATCTGAAACCCAATAACTCATGTGACACAGTGGGGAGTTGTTGTACAAGCGAGATGCAGGTGGGGGTTGCTAGCACAGAGATTCACAGAGGTACTTCAGCTCTGAGGCCAGGTTTATTTTGACAGAGGGGACTTTGTAATAAAGATCACGGCACAAAGACAAAACAAAACAAAAATCTACACTTTCATGAAGCTCTTTTCCAAGTCTGGGCAACTACTGTGCTAACACCTTTATTGTTTTGCTGTCAGATAACCTTCAGTGCCCACTAATTTACTGGATCAATAGCCAGTTGCCTAGAGGATTAAACCTAGCTTAGGATCCAATTCTATTTAGAAGTCCAATTCAGTCTTTTTTTTTTATTGCAAGAATGGACTAGAGGTCTGCCGTACAAACGCTACGAAGAGAAACTCAAAAGACAACACAGTCGACATTAATATCAGGGGCAGCGCTTTCATTTTCTTTCATTTTGCACCAATTCATCTTCTGTTTACCCTTCTCACACAAGCTTCAGCGGCAGGGGAACAGAATGCCTTTTCAGAATGTGTAGGAGACAAAGTCCACGGGTTTATAATACTAACCTTCGTGCAGCAAGAGTGTGGAGGCTTGTTGTTTGCCCCTGTAAAACACTGTGTGAACTGGAACTGCATGGACACCTGAGGAAAAACGACAAGGGGAAAAAAAGTTTGCTGTAGGTAAAGGAACTCTCAATGGATTTCACAGTACCTGAAGACAGACAAAAAGAACTAGAATAGATAATTGTTTGCCATTATCAGAACCTTGATGCGAGTGAAAACCCGCGGGGGCAGTTAAGGATGTCGTTTTTGGAGCCGTTACTGCACCAGCGCCTTTTGGTTGCTTATGGGAACGTGGGCGCATCAATGCTGTAGCAAGTTATAACACCTCTGTAATTCCTCATTGTCAACGGAGCCCTTGATGAAATGAGGTGTGAAATGTTTACCTGATTCAGTGTCTTTAACGGTGCGACGTGCCAGACTGTGGGACAGATCCTCAATATGAGTTTGAGCTCTCTCTCTTCCCCGAGGTATTCCAGTGATATCTCGATCTCTGCCGATTCTGATAGTGACAGAGACACACTCTCTCTGTGCATCTGTCACGATCAGAAACGACAACCTAAGACTGTTCCAGCAGTGCACACACTGAGCAGCGCTGCATTTCCCAGTTTCCCCATACCTACAGGATTGTCTTTCATGATTCATGTGATGGGGGGAAACTCCAGATGAGTAATCGAATGGTTTATAGAGGAGTTTGTGGTTTCATAAATGGGTATTTTTAAGGGTTCAAACAGAGGTTAGACTTTGGGCATGGTTTAAGCAGGGCTTCTTCTCGGGTGATAACGCCATGGTTATCCCCTTCTCCTCTGTGCATTGACTTTAACCGTTTAATTACAAGACCTTTGGCCGGCCGTTGACAGGAAACCTCCCTTATTTAATCTGGGCTGTATATTTCAATTGTAGCTTATGTCACCTATAATATGCCATTTCAGTTACTGTGTGTCAGTGAGCTTTGCAAGTGCGAACCTCCTACAGCTCAGTGAGCAGAAGACTGCGGTGATGTTCACTCTATGACTAAAAGTATTAGGACAAAATACTAACGATAGCTCTTCACAATGTGCCAGACAGCCACACTCTTATCACTGTCTATAAGGCGACTCAGACTTAACCTTAATATACAATATATAGAATCTTTAAATCTATATATTTTGAACTGGATGTGTGGAAGTTTAAAATCAATATTTATTCTCTGAATGCATCATGACCTCACGGGGGGGGCTTTTCTACAGTCACACAAGGGATGGCAGGTTATGTTTTTAGGCGACAAGCACCCCCCTCTTCATTCAGCAACAACAGCAGGATATGAAAGTCACAGGCTCCCATAGCCTCCATACACACAGAGAAAGAAAACAAATCAATAATTGGATGTGAAAAGTCTGGGCACAAGATAATGACACCGTGGTATCTAGGCCACCGCGGCCTCCACAAGTATATTTGTACACGAGAAACACTACAGGCACCAACCGGACACTGCCATAAACAGGGCAATTTGGTGGGATATCAGTGGTTCTGAAAAGTTTATAACCCTCAGCTCTTGGCTCCAATATCCATCTGTGTCTGCATATCAGCCACACCACCCTTGGGTTTCCCCTCATGCCTACTGATCACGCCTCATCGTGAGCAAACTGAAACGGCAGCTCAAAGCACTGAAAAGAGTACTGTGCAACTGTCAAGATGAACTGTTCTGATGTGTGAACATGTTGATCCAGCACCAAAACATGGGGGATATATTAAACACAAAAAGTCTGTTGTGGTAATATTTCCACAAGGTCATTTATGGCCAGGCCACACTGTAGAGAACGGTGCCTTTGAAGAAAATCACAACACAAGCAGAGTCAGTCCCTGGAGAGAAGGGGAGAGAAGAGAAAAGTTTAACACCTGCTTCTTACATTTTTATGCATTTAATGACATTCTTACATTGTTACCTTTAATTTTTATAAGAAGATTCCTTAAAATAGTAATAACAATAAATAAAAATGGGATACATATGCATCCCATACATACTGTTTCATACACTGCCCTCAGCTGGCTGAAAGTAGCATTGGATATGAAATACTGCAATGGGAAGGTTTAGAGTCCAAAAAAGAAGTTACCTTAAGATTCACAGTTCAAGCTTTAACACTTACATAAAGAGCTTATTCAGATCAAGATTTTGCTTTAATTCAGCAACTACAATTATATCCATTCAGGGGCCAAATCATATATTTTGTGTTTCTCCAAATCAATAAACCACATGAATGCAGGCTAAAAACTTACCTCTGTTGACACTCAGTGCAATCTAATGCACAACACTGGTTTACTAAGTCAAATGTACAATTAAGATCTAAATGCTTAGTGTGGTAAGTCTAACAAAGCACTTCAAACCATGTTAAATAAAAATTATTTATTTTTTAAAATAAATGCATTTTTACAGTCTAAAAACAGTAGGGTGGCACCCCTTACTGTCCTGGACATCTGAGGCACAAAACTAAAGGGTTATAAGAAGAAACTGTAAGAGGCAAAGCTTGGAATCTTCATTCGATGGCATTTGGTCTCAAACTCCAGGGCTGAACAGTTTGATAGGCAAATAGCTTTCTTACCAAAAAAAAAAAAAAAAAAAGAGGGGGTGGTATTCTGTACTAAGATAACTATGCAAACAGAAAAAGCTGTCAACTTTAGATAGATAAAAAAAAACAAAAACTAAGTTTTAATAAGAAAAAGAGAAGAGTTCAGCTTTAGTTCAATGGACCTGGAGATTGAGTATTTTTTTGTAATATATATATATATATATATATATATATATATATATATATATATATATATATATATAATTTAAAAAACAATTCAAGACCTTAACATTGGCAGGCACAAAACATCCTTCTACACAAAGACAATGGCTAACATTTCTTTGTGAAACTACAAGAAAAAAAAAAAACACGAAAAAAAAAAAAAACTGTACAATTATATAAAACTTGTGTTTTTTACATTAGTTACACAAAACTAATACTTCATTTAGCATTCCTTCATATGGAGAGGAAAAAAAAAAGACTTTGCATATTTCTTATTAAAACTGGTGACATATTGCTGGTAATAAAATGGCGTTGAATAATACTATACGGTGTAAAATAAGTATGGCAATGCAAAACAATTAATAGGCCAACGAGCAGATACCAAAAGATAAAAACCCTTCACAATCCAACATGAGCAAACCCCAATGTCTGCAATAACGCACAGCTACCATCACACGGCCTAGCCACACGACGCACAACTCACATGGGGCACTTTTAGCTTCCCAAAGTTAAAACGAGGACAACACAATTGTCCTAGAGAACCACAAATATGTGTGTTTTATTTTTAATCATAAAATGAAATCACTTGATGAAATATGACAAATAAAACTAAAAAACTTGATGTGAGGACAACAGAGCTCAGACGGAATGGCAAACAGGCACTTGTGTGGTTCTGAGGACCCAAGAGGGACGTCTTGAGATTTTGCACGATGAGATTAATTGATTTTTTAGACAGGCCTTTAAGCCACAGTACAGGGGAAATGCAGGGGGCTGTCAAGCCGATGCTGATCCTGGGAGACAAAGGTTCATATGTTTGGGACCAGTGATGGGTAAAAATACTTACTGAAAATTTAATTATTAAATGCATATAAATCATGCACAAATATAACTTTCCGTTGCCTTGTACAGAACAATGGTCTCAGAGTGGTCAGTAACCGAGTTTGCAGTAAAGTGACCAAACTTCACTTGACCAAAAACTAAGAAAAATAGCCTTCATAAACCGTAAGCAAGAAAAATAAAATAAAATAAATCCTTCAGTTCAAGTCTGTCTTCAGTGAGAATTCAGCAGCTCTTTCATTTCCACCTCAGAGACATTTCCCCCAATGTAATTTACTGAAAATTTAAAGACCCGGGATTTCGAATATTTCATGCTGTAATTGAGTGTTATTTATTTATAAATGGAGGAAAAACTCAGGAGCTACTGATTTATATTAAAAGTAATCCCTGGAGGAGAAATAAAGTGTATGGAAATGCTTTCGAAGAGGAGGAGGAAAAAAAAAAAGTGACTGAATAAAAACACTGGGCTGGGAGAGAGCTGAAGAAACCCAGAGGGGAAAAATCCTTCAAGGTATTGCTGCCCTGTAACACTGCCTTCATATGCCACCTGGTAACATTCAACAGATTTTTTTACTGCTTTACTGAATATAGGTATTGAATTTGGCACAGCCAGCAAATGTTTACATGGTAAATAAACAAAACAAAACCTTCAAAATCATGTACTGGTTTGTTTCTGGTTGTATACAGACACAAGGACAGTAAACAATCTGCTCTGAACTGTTCTGCAGGAAAACTAACCGGATTAAACCACCACAATTGTACTAATTAGTGTCAGCTTATATGGGTAAATGTCAAAGACCTTTCAGGTATACATAAATGCTCCTGAAAATCAGAAATAATAAAAATGACAGTCTTGTTCAACATGGGGATTCTGTTGTAAATGCTGAAAGTGGGTGTGCTGCCTCTGTTTGATGCTTCAGCTCACTGGTGTGTGACGGGGCAGCGCTTTGGGAGTCCAAGAGAGCAGTGATGGCGGCTTTTTAACTCGAGCTGCAGGTCCCGTTGATGGATCACCTGCTGCACCTGATATCGAAGCCACGGGCGGTTTGAACTGGTCGTCGGGTTTGTCGGACTGTGACGGAATAATTAGTGTTATAAATGCTTTAGTCAGAATAGCGCCATGGCGTCACATTGAAGAAAACTGTGTGACCATGTTGGATTCCTCACACGGTACAACCCCCTTTCCCCCCTCGCTTCCCCAGCCCGCCTGGATCACACCCATCCGCTGGTCAGCTTGTAGAACATCTCCTCATCCAGGCTCTCATTCTGGTCCTTGGCGCGCGTCGACAGGAAGATGTAGCCGCCGATGAACTCGTGCACCACCTTGCAGTCCACCTCAGTGCAGATGAAGGCGAGGCTGGGCTCGTCCGCAAACTCCACCGTCACCTGAGCGCCGGACAACACAGAAAAGCACATTTTAGCTTAAACAATCTATGGTCAATTCATTAAAAAATTATACATTACATAGAATGCTCAACAGCGTACCATTTTGATCTCCCAGTTCACATTCCACTGCTTCATGTTGCTGAACCTCCAGGTCTTGATGGCGTCTCCGGTGCCAGCGTCCATGCGGATCAGCCGGTTGTAGGTGATCCCTATTAGTTCGTCTCTCTTCCCTCCTTGGAATCTGACGGAGTGAAGGAAGGGGTCAGGTCACTTTTCTTCAATATGATTTTGTTAAAGGCCCACATCATAAGTAGGTTGACATAAAATAGGTGCTGCTAATCCAAGGTTTCCACTAAGCTATAGCCATGATGCCTCCAATAGGTTTCAAAGCCCCCCAGTAGAGATCATTGCACATTATGGACCAGAAATTCGCTCATGCTTTGAATTGCGATATAAATTCACCGAGAGGGAAGTCTGGTGTTTACAGAGACTTACTTTGCAAGGAAGTGAGTCATGCCAAACTCGGGCAGGGATTGCCAGGCCTGGATGAACCGCAGCTTGGCTTCAATGAGGCTCATCTGGGCCACGTTCTGGTGAGCCTCCAGGATGCGAGCGGTGATCTATGGGAGAACATCAGTATTGTCACAAGCACACTTCACAATTGGGGACCGGTCTCCACAGAGAGAGACAGACCTGGAGCGATCCAAACTGTGCACACCGTACACAGTACACAGTACACAGTAGTGGGTTTAGCTTGGTTTACCTTTAAAATATTTGTAATGAAATTCAGATTTTCAATCTACTGCACATTTCCCCAGCCAATTATTTTAAAATATATAAAAAAAAAAAGTTGTTGGAAACTAATCTAATGTGGCCGTTTGACCCAGAGAGATGACTTCACTTACCAAGTCCCTTATATAGCCAGGCTGAAGATGGTAGGATGAGCAGAAAGGAGGGAGGGCAGGAGCAGAAAAAGAAAAAGGCAGTGAGAACAAGGCAACCAAGCAGAGAGATTGCTGCAAAACAAATGGTAGAGATAAAACCAAATCAAGAAGTTCAAGCCAAGACTCATGCAATTGATTCCAGCGAGAAAGGAAGCAGCAGTTGTACAGGCCGGGACCGCGCAGGTTCGACAGGCAGCAGAGAAAGCCTGCATATTGGGATCAGTACAGGACCTGAGAGGAGTTCCCTTTGGCACCGAAATCGGTTTAAACCTCTTGCAGTCATAGGGGATTCACGTGCCTCTTTTCACCTCAAGTGCATTTGTGCAGCTCTGCCGTTTGATGCTGCTCCCCACTAGATGGCAGTATTAACTCAATCATTCATCTGCACTGCATGTCATTTGTTAAACAGGATATTGAAGGCAAAGCAGGGGACAATATTCTGCCAGTGAGAACACAAACAACACCCTGCCTGGGAGGAATTGTGCATCTAGATGGATGCTGCCTGTACAATGACATCAGGACGCAGTGTTTTTTTCTGTACAGTTCTATAAATGTCAAGGCTTCCCTGACTTACAGAAAACAGTGAAAATCAATAGAAGTCAGCAAGATTAAAGTCATAGTGCATTTTTCATGCAGCTGGAAGCTGCTGTCCATTCTCCCAGGCTAATTTGCAAAAGCACATTCTGAGAGGAGTTCATTTCCTGATGCATCCCCCCTCCTCTCTCTAGGATCTAATGGCCCAGTACTCTCAGAATCTGTGTGCTGTCTGCCAGGATATCAACTGCAATACAGTTGGCGTGACGCCAGTCCCCCAACTCTGGGGACGGCGTGCTGACTGTACAGTACAGTACAGTACTGGACTCACGGCAGGAAATGGAGGGGCTGCCATATATTTCAAACACTAACTGAATTGAGACTGATCACAGTAACATTTTCCCTGGCTGTTGCAGTTGCAGCAAACCTTCAGTTGATTCCTTTAAAAACAAACAAAATAATAAAAAAATAAAACAAACGTTTCCTGTTAACAAAGTCTATAAAAGTCTATGTAGTGGCAGTTTGAATGCAGTTCCATTTTTTTTTTTTTTTGTATAATGTATTTGCATCACAACATAGTGCTGAATAAACTGTACTATAAACCTGTACTTAAACCTGTATAAACTCAAGGCTGCACACCAGGGTACTATACAGGGTACTATTCTTGGCCAGGTCAACAATCAGCTGCCTTAATTTTTAAGCCATCCAACAGGAAATGGAAGAGTTTTATTTCTTCCTACTAAATCTGAGGGATCTTGACTAGTTATCCCTTCACAAGTGGCCATTTTCTCTATTTCTGATTCCAGTTGTACAAGTCCTTGCCCAGTGGCAGATCAGACCTGGAAGACTCTCTTTATAAACCATTTTCAAAATTCACTGACTCAGTTACCAAAATTACTGAAGCATACATTTTCCAAATGCTTAATTTCAAACCCACGTCCAGCTCTCTCCCATCCATTAAAGCTTTCTTCAGGAAAAAATAAATGACCATAAGAAGTACAGTTTATGGTTTTGATCTATAAGGTGCTCAGCCAGTTTATACAAAAACTGATATTTACATACACATTTGACAAGTGAATATTGTTAAAGGCATATCACAATACACTCTGGAGTGTCCCCCCCACCCTCAAATACCAGAGCTAAGCTTCTCCCACAAATGTTACTCCTCCCCTTGTCCTCTGTAAAGGAATTCACAGCAGCAGCACATTCGAGTCTCAGGCAGTGGGATTCCTCATTCGTTCCTCAAGTGGCATTTGGCTGGAACCACTAGAGCTGCATTCCTACACACAAGAGCCAGATGTTGCTCATCCAGCTGAGAAGGGTTGGCTGCAGCTGGGAGCCATCAAACAGACTCCAGCATAAACAACTGGCAGCTTCACCCACACACATCCCTCACACCCGCTCAAGGCTGTGTCTGCCGAACTCCACGCCTATATAAGGCTGCAGGACTCCCAACTCCATACCTGTTACTAGATACTGAAAGGAAACTGATGGAGGGAATCATCAGTTCTAATGCCACAACTGTCATTGCATACTATGACTCACTCATCTTTCATAACTTTTTTGACTGGACTCAATAGTCACAACTGAAATGAGTGTAAAACACCAATCATGTGCTTGAATGCCATGGTCTTGTTCACTCCCCAAAAGAGTGACCAAGACTCCATCATTACCTGCTTGTTCTTATACTTTTTAAGATATCGTGGTGACACCAGGCACTCTGGGTTGATGTCCGTGTTGATCGGCTCCGCGATGAACTGAGGGTCAGGGTTCATGTGCTGCATCTTGAGGAAGGACAGGATGTTCTGCACCTCCAGGTTGTAGGAACTGTCAGCCATGGTCTTCCCTTTAGAGGCCAACCGGCAAGCTGCCATCCAGTGAGCATATTGCTTCTCCTGCAGAGGGAGCGAGAGAGGCTGCCGTCAGCACAGAAACTCCCTCTGCCTCAAGGCCATTCAGAGACCCCGAGTAGGGAGTAGAGTCACTCACCATGTCGCAGCGCAGCCATATCTCATTCATGCCGTCCGCCACGGGGATCAGCAGCTTGATGTTAAATTTCTGACCAGAGATGTTGACGTCAGGAGTCACCTCACACCCTGGGGAGAATCGAAGAAATACAGTATTATGGGATTGCATTATAGCAGAGAAAGTATTGACATGCTGGTAGGAAGCCGACAGGAAGAATAGATTAAGAACTAACAAGTCATAGGCCCTCCAGCAAAGCGAGACCTCCATCATGAGAATATTGAGACCCACCAGAGAGCAGGCCGAGAGGGACGCATTGTGATCAAGTCTGTATAAATCACAATCCCACAGCAGGACAAAAAAAAAAATGAACCAAGAGGTCAAAGACAAGAAGTTCACATTTAACTATTGACATAAGCTCAATTACTTTGCCAATCATAGTTTAAATAAACATGGGTTTCAACTTCCTTAAAATGTGAAGCAAACATGTATGTTTCACATCCATGTTTATTTGTTAATTTTAAACTAATAATTTGTAACCATTCATGGTTTATTCCATTTCCATAAAAAAACGACAGGACAAACCAAATGCCATCCTTTTACTCACTGCATTAAAAGATTTGTAAACTTGGTCACACAATTACCAACGAGGAAAATGCATCTGGTTCACAAATTAGACATGACGCAGATTGCTTTGCCTGGTCTGAAGGGTTTGTATTGGAATGAGGTTACAAAAACCTTGAAATGCCTTTGAGTAAATATGCTCTTACCTCGGAGATTCATTTGGTGGGCTGGTGTGCCATGAGCCTCCTCTTTGCTCTTATAACAGGAAATTGTGATGTCTTTAAACGTGCACCAGTACTGCTTATAGCCTTTTAGGGTGAGCTTCTTTGGTCTGGAGAAATGGGGGAAAAAATATATTAGGCCATAAGCAGAAACCACATATTCCCAGTAAGAGACAAGAAAAAGGTACTGAAAGAGCAATATTCAACACAGATTCAGCAACACAATCAGTATGTTAGTATAACTCACTTCTAAAAGGACACTGAAGGCAGCTCTGGATTAATTTTAAGAGATTAAAAAGTAAAGCTAAATAGCTTTTGATTCCTTCATCAGCTTCCCCTTCATTTCAGACAACTGACAAATTGCTTACAGCAGCTAAACTATGGTCTGCATTTAAGAGTAATACAATTAAGAATTCAGCCACATCATGCTTTCCCAAAAACACCCACCTTATTCTGCGTCCTTATACATTATTAAAAATTAAAGCACACACAACAAGCAGGCAGAACAGGACCAGCACTTCAAACAATTCAATTTGCCGTCTTGCTTTTAGACAGAGGATTCATCAACAAGCAAGGTCATGTCATTTGCAAACAAGGAGAAACCAAATATCAAAAGTTTGATTTTTTTTTACTTTTCATTTGACTTACTTGAAAACTTTCACATAGTCTGCAAGTTCAGGGATAGATGTGATATCACCCTGAAAGACAAAAGGTGAATTCAGTAAAACCTTTGTGAAAACAGACATTCCTCACATACTCATAATCAGAGCACTACCTAGCAAGAACAAAGCATAATGACATCACTGTTCAGATCTGATCCCTCGCCGCCCTACTCATCTGACACACCTGACTGAAAGGTACCTGATCTAATGTAGGCAGCCTTTCATGAACCAGTTTCTTCAGGGCTGCTTTGAAAGTGACCGAATGGGGGGGAGGTTAAGTGTAGACCTGTGAGGCAGTGTTGTTCCTACAGATGCATGTTAACCTCTCAACATACTACATACTGGCAGATAATCCAGCTGCATGGAGCGAAGTGAGTTGGATTTCTCCAGGTACAGAATTTAATAAGCAGCACCAATTCTTACAGCCATGTCACTGAAATTTTACCAGCGTGTTTGAGGTCTTTCCCCCCTCGAGCGTGATCTCCAGGTCAGACAGGGCCGCGTCCACCTCGTCCACCTCTTTCTCGCTGTTGTTCATGTGATTCTCTGAAGTCATGATGGACAGCTTGTTGATGTGGTACTGCAAATCAAGGATAGGGGGCAGTCCGTTAAATTGTACCATTTCACAAACCATATCAAATTACAAATGAAAGATTCTTGTTATTGTTTTTTCTCCGTTGACTGAAACATATCTAAAGTTCAATTACAATTACATTTGGGGGTTAAAATTATTTGTAGGATTTGTTGGGCGTCATATTCTGGTAATTTCTGTCTTAATTTCAGAACGTGAAGCACATTTCTCAACACAAATATAAAACTGCCAAGTGAGAGTGGAAACAGGGTGTGAATGAAGGTCTGAAATCAAAGTAATATAACCCCCCTGCTGCCTCCTGGTAAAGCATCCAGGCTGCAGTAAAATGCCAGCTGTGCTGACATTTCCAGGTGAAAGGTATTTGTACACGTTCTTTAGTTGAGAAACCCTAATATGATTTTCCCTTGCAGAATGAACAGGCTTCTCATTCACAGGAAAGGGTCCAATCCACAGGCTTGAAGCCCATTTTACAAATAGAAAAGATGCAAAATTATATGGAGTGAAAAAAAGTACTTCCTGGGGTTTAAAAATGATCAATCAGAACTGTGTAGGTCCTGGGTGTATTCGGTCCCCAAAGTCCCCTGCCCAGCACTCTATATATACCACAGAGTTAGGACAGCCCGGCGCCCAGAGGTCTGGTCATTCAGCTTTATGAGCTTCTGAAATAGCAGCGCCAAGAGCGGCAGGAGCTCCGGTCTCCACATCCCTAAAGGGCAACGCTGCTTCCGCTGTTGTCACCTCATTATAGACTAGAGGGGCAATTCACTGCAGTCCTAGTAGTTGAACCGATGAACTTTGACTTGCAGTCTGTGCACACGCAAGATCTGACATACCCCCTGGGGACAATTATGGGCAAATGGCTTATCTCGTTCATTTGGTAAGTAGGAGTGATCAGTTTGCACACAGGGAGAGATAAGTATCGCTGCCGTGTCATGTACATTTCACTGAGCAGTACCATGCAATCTCATTAGGGTGCCTTCCTGTCAAAGTCAGACCTAGATCCACACATCCCACCCAGCTCCGTGCCTCCTCCTCACCTGCAGGGCCGCAAACATCATCATTTCCTCCTCAGTGCACTCAATCTCCTCCAGCAGGATGGCCCACTTGGCCTGCTCGTAAAGCTGGTTCACACGGATAGCATCGTACTGCAAAGGCAAGAGGAATTACCTTTACACCTCCATTCCAATTCACACAGCTGACAAAACAATGCACTCAAACACACACTGGGGTCAAACACACTTCCTGTCCTATGCCAGAAGTTGAAAGAAGAAATGTGTTAGGATGACCCACTTTCTAAATAGCTGCTGGCCAGTTAACCTTTTGTTCAAGTACAATAAAAAATAAATAAGGCTCTAAAGTCGCTATTTTGAACAAGCATGGGTTATCACGAAACAAGGCAGAACTGAAAGTTAAATGTTTGGAATTTAAGCATCCTGCTTATAGAAAAATGGAAACCTAACTGTTGAAGGAAAGTTACTTTCATACATTTTAGTTTGAACTAAACAGGAAATTTGGAAGCATGATTTACACAATGTGACTGAAATCGAAACAGACCAGCATGCCTCAGCTCAAGGGCAGGAATAGGGGGGTTTGAGTCAGTACCTTGGGATTGAGGTCAAAGAAGCTGTGGTATTTAAACCGGAGAAGTAGAACTTCATTCTCCTTCACGTCCTGTTCCATCAGAGATCTGGAGGAGTCCAGCCACCTTTACAAATAAACAGCACACTTTTTTGCACACTCTTTCAAACCTGCCAATGCAACAGAGCCACATGAGCAGAAACATTTTGGAGGCAAGAGAGCTCGACTAACCCTTGGTTGATCTTTGCTTTGTCCAGCAGACTCTGGGGCTTGTAGAGCTTAGCGAGGATTTCGGGTGAAGCAATTGGCTGACTGACTGCTAAAATGCTGGGATTGCCCTCAGACAGGGGGCTGTCTCCAAACCAGGCAGAGGTGGGGGACAGTGGGCTGCCATCTCGCGAGTCATAGGTGGGAGTCATGGTCTTGCTGTAGAGCCCAGGGCTGGAGTAGATGCTCCCTAAAAGAAAGCCTCGTATGAATCCTGTGCACAAAGTGGGTTTTCAAAATATAAACACAAAGCTGCCAAACCCAAATATTTCTATGAATACTTCCATGTGATTAAAGGCCTAAAAACCCTGAATGCACAACTGATGAAGGTGGCACACACAAGCCAAAAAAAAAAAGTGGATCCTCATGCAGGTGCAATTCACACAGTCAATCTGCATGGCTTACAATACGTTCACTGCAAACAACTTGACAATCAGCACCACAGGGTGATATGAACACACGCCAGGCCAAGACTTCTCCATTTATTGCAGTTTGGGGAATAAATTGTCAATAAAAACTGTGTGATAAAAGGAAAATCCTTTTCAATTCAGACATTTGGCATAGAAAGCTTAACCAAGAGCAGCATTGTGTCGTAAAGCATTCACAATGGACAGCTGAAAGCCTACAGGGCACAATTAAATAATTTACAAACCTCATGCAGGAAAAAAAAAAAACATCCAAACACAATCCTCTCAAAATATGAATGAATATTCACACTAATAAAATCAATGTCCTAATTGTGATCAGGTTCAATTCTGAGAATAGGATGCGTGTTGACAGAAAGCTATGAGATGGTCAGAGGTTATGAGAACAGCAACAAATCCAGAGAAACTGTTCCCAGAATTCCCTAAAGGATGGCTTGGAGATAAGTTACAAGGTTGTTGAAAACTCTGTGGTTGGTGAACTGGTCAACTAAAAGGCTCTCCCTTCTATATTATAAACATATGAAGCTGAAGTTTAGGAAAGAAAAATACCTGCCTTTTCTGAATTTAAGAACACTGACTATACCTTGGATAGTCAGTTTTACAGGACATAAAAATCCTAACCGCTTTCTCTACCTCATGTGGTTTCACTAAAACAGTTCATTTTAGCCACACTGATATGGGCTTGGATCACAATAGTGCCAAAGAGCAAAAAGGAAAGGTTTCCACAAGGTCAAACCTTTAGTTTAAAAGGATGGCAAATCTATTTCCCCATTAGGCCCACCAGCTCGACTATCCTTTGCGCAGGAAATGCCGTGCAGGTAAGTGAGAAATGAGACCCCTTACCTTTAACAGGGCCGATGTAAATAACCTCAGAGGCTAAAGGAGTTGAAAGGAAGCAAGAAAAAGAAACAAAAGATGACAGATTAAGAAATTCAGACAGATTGGAAAAGAGAGAAGGACTAGACCGACAGATTGAGAGAAATCGGTTCATTTCTCGTCATCCAATTGCAAAATGCACACATTTGGAAATAAGAGGACAAAGCAGATAGCCAATGCCGAAATGGTAGGATAAGTAGGAGCACAAAGTAAATGTCAATGTAAGGAAGGAGTAGAGAGGCCCCCAGCCAGTTTTTGCAGTTGTTTATTTATTGGTTTAGTTTACAGACATTGCCAGTCAAATTGTATTTACAGAAACCCTGTAAAGAGTAAAGAGTCAAAGGGAACGGCTTCCTGTTGTGTGAAGGAAGCTCGAAGGGGGCGCCAAGCTGGGCTGCATTGAGAGGACAAATTCCCCAGACCCCACTCCACTGGAGGCCGACTAGCTCTCTGACCCCACACATCTGGACTGAGGGAAGAGTCACACTCCCTAACGGGACACAGCTAAACTCTGAACCGCTGGCTGGTTTGAAATCGATTTTACACAATTCCCCCCGCCCAAAAGAAAATTCTTCCACAACAATCTCTAACACAGTCTCCTAATATGAAAGACTGTACTATAGAGGAGTTTGCATCTCAGAAGCAATGCTATAACACTGCTTGCATGAGTGGAGATTACACCTTAGGGTATTGAAAGTTATACAACTGGGCTGTTAAATGTTAGGAGAAAGCCTTAAATTAAGAGCAAGTCCCAGTATGATTACAGAGATTACACTTTCAGATGTTTCAGTTGCTGGGGAGCTTACACAGGATTTCACAAGTGGAATCAACTAGCAGCAGTAAGCACATGAAATGTCACAAAAAATATAGAAATGGTAAACGGTCATGATGTATCCATTTCTTTTCATGAGACTTGGGAACAAAACAACCAAAAAACAGATTTTCGGTCAGTACATCGCAACACGAGTGGTGATTTAAACATTAACTCTGCTCATGCCCACCACTCAAAAGAGAATGAAAGGCACACGTCTTATTAAAGGGAAATAATGAACAAACAGCTGAATGGATGCGAGTGAAAGATACAGGCTACAGGAATGTCCACAGACTGCGCCTGCTTGTGAAAGGCCTGCTTCAGCGTGGAGGGGATGGGTCGCGTGGAACAATGGGACTGTTCATGATGAATTAATGTTGATGGAGGATGCAATACGCGCGAGTCTGGAATGTGGCCAGAATCAGTTTACTTGATCTACGGTAAACAGGGTGTAACTCAGAGCTTGTAAACATTTTAAAAATTCTAAGGATTCAAAAGAACTGACCAAAAAACGTAAGGAACACAATTCAACCATTATTGCTGGACTGCTACACTTCTCTCTTTAGTTTTCCCCTTTGATCCCCTTATCAGAAGTCGCCAAACACACAATGTTTAACCTGAGTTGGCACCGAACCTAGACACACTTCTTGAAGAAGCAGAGACAAGAGACTGTGTCCGAGACAAGCTGATTGGCTAAATAGATGACTACTTCTCACACACTGAGGCCAGACGACTCCGAGGCCTGCAGGAGCCTGGCCAGTGACGGACACTGTGAAACCGGGGACCCACCTTGGATCCACAGCCAAGTCAAGGACATTGCTTTTATCATGCACTCAGGTCAAAGGCTGCATCTCTATGCATCCTATACACTATTAACCTAGTATACCTACATTGATTGTTTTATAGTTTATTTATAGACATATCCAATCACAAAAACCTCAAGTGTTTCATTCACCAGACACTTTGCATATTCTGAAAATAGCAGAGCCAGGCCCTGAAAAGAGTGGGCTCTAACTGTGACCTTAAACGAAAGACCTGGGACTTGGGGGTGCTGTACCTGATCCAGGAGTGATAAGCGGCCCCTCTAATTCAAGTGCCTCCTCCTCGGCCTCCTCCAGTTTTTTCTTCTTCTTCTTGGGGTCCCTGGGCTTGCGCAGCAGAGACAGCTCCTCAGGACGACGGATATCTGAGGAGAGGGCAGTTCAGTCAGGAATACAATAAGCAGTATTGTACGGCCGCAGCCGCACACAAATCACAATCAATGTTACAAACCCTTCTCTCTCTGAGAGAGCAAGAGCATAATAATCTTTTTAATACAAGATCAATGTAGTCTGAAAATGGTACAGGCAAAATTCAGATCGAGTTTTCCTTTTAGCTACTGACATTCTCTCATTATCTTAAATAAGTGCATATGGGGTATACATTTCCATTTCCTGTATGTGTGCATTATCATGGATTCCACAAGCATCGTGTGAAAGTGTCAGAGGGGAAACCATCAGGAGCAGCTGTGCTCAGATGGAAAAATCTGAAACCCCCTTTCTCAGGACCCCCAGCAGCCCCTTCCCAGACAGAGACGAGTGTGTAAAGGGGGAAGAGAGCAGTCTAAAACACACACACACACACACACAAACTTGCCAGGACTGTGTTTAGACTGTTGGCGAACAGTCTGTGGTTTACGTGGGCACAAGTGAGTCACAGCACCATGGCTTCCAGTCCTAGATGGGTATTGCCGACGCCTGAAGGCAACAAGCCAGGGTCCAGATCAAACCCCACATCCCCTTTAATTCAGAGAGCTTTAACATGGCAGTCTGTGAAACAACCAGGGCCCAAATCATAGGAGAGCCTCAATCAGGGGCCTGCAGAAATTAGAACATCCCACTCACTGCTTCTGCCCCATTGAATTTGAAAATACAAATGTATGTAACTGCTCTCTATGATGCGAGCCTGATTTGGCCTATTCTACAAGAGTTTTAATACATTGTCTATAAAACCACCAATCTGAAACCACAGAACACCAACAAGCATCAGCTTGGTATCAAAGGATGAATAGCATAGTCATTTAATCAATCAGTCATCTGCACTGAAGCACAGACTTCACAGGCAGGTTTATTCTAAAACAAAATGACATGTTCTAGAAAGTAGAGCAAACTGTATTTAAATGTATGGAGATTTTGAATATAATTAAGGGGGCGTTTGGAACAATATCCCACATTATGTTGAACAACTTGCAGTCAGATCTTCCGAGACGCCTTCTGGTGACATGCAAGTGAAGTCCCCTTCATCTAAGTTACAGAGCACAGATTTCGAATTGAGTCAGTGTTTGTTTTTGGAGTAACAACTGCTGTCCCCTGCATACTGTGCTCAGATTGAACTCTTCTATTAGAGATATCCTGCATGTCAGACAGATCCAACACCCTTTTTTTCCACAGAACTGGAGGAGGATCAAGAGTAAGGAAAAGGAGGAGGACAAAAAAATAGAAGAGGGTTTGTTTCTTGGCTTGGCGAGGACAGCTTGTTTAGTTTGCGTTACTAAAGCAAAAGCATTCCAGGGGTTTTAAGGACTACCAGATGGCAGCTCTCTCCCTCCTCACAGCAGCACAACACTCTGCCCTTATACAGCCATGAGAGCAGCAGCCCAGCACACGCCTTCAACGAGTGTTGGGGGAGGGGCCCGGCACTACATCAGCATGTCTCAGTACAGGGGGGTGGGGAGGGTGGAGTGACCCTTCTGTCAAATTGTGTCAGACTAAAGACACAAGAAATCATTTAAAGGTATGTGCAGTGACTAGGAGAAATAAATTACAGATTTGATTTGATGATTGGCTTACTTGTTTAGAAGCAAACGTTTGATTCTGAAAGCCTTCAAGACCCTCTGTAAATTCAACAAATCAACCCCCTAGTTGAGTTGAAGAGGTGGAGGTGGGGAATTAATGAATGAATGAATATCAAAATATTCCATTCAATCACATTACACAGAGAGGAGGGGGGGAACTGCAGTGATGAAAATGCAGCTCCTGATGCGGGCTGTCAGTATCGCTGGAAAGATTGGGATGGAAAATCCACATGGCAGGTGTTCCCGTTAGAGTATTAGAAGGGTGGGAATAAAGTTGATTCAAAAAGTTGGGCTGGGCAACTCGTGGTTGGAAGAAAAAAAATCATTAAGCAGTGCTGGAGGGAGGATTTATCCTCAAACAATTACATTACATTGTCAAGGATCAAGGAGAGAGTAAAGCCCGAGCTATTATTTGAACAGACATCTCTACAGTGGCAACTACCCAATTAAGGCATTTCCATATGCCTTTAAATCTAAAAAGTAGCTTCTGCAGTGCGTACGAATGAGGAAAAGGTAGTGCGAGTCAGAATCTCTGCCAAACGTGTTGCGTTGAGGCTACTGAAATATGCACCATGCCAACAAGCCACCGTACAGCTTCTCAAACAGAACAGAGATTGAGACTGACACAGAGACCCTCAGAGCCAGCTCTCAGTACAGCTTGTTCTCGCCTACACCTCACCCCCCCACAACCCGGCCATTTGCAGCCCCGACGTCTCAGACAAAGTGGCCTGTGTATCAGAAAGAATAGTAGTGCAGTGGTCCACGGCAGACAAACACGGCTATACAGACACCCAGCCGAACGCAGGCTTAAAAAGGAGACCCTTAAGTGTCACGACTCGGTGAAAATGAAAAGGCCTTTTATAGGAGATCATAATTTGGCACTTGGAGCCCAACAGCACATAATTCTTCACTGTGAGTGTAAGCTCCCTCTGTCTTTATTTGGTAAGGTGGAAGAAGAATTACAAAGACCATATATTTACTATACATTTCTGAGCTCAACTAAGAATTCCAGTTAAAGGATATACACAAAATGCACTAATTGGACTGTACCATCAAGAGACTCCTCGCATATCTCCACTCGACAGGAATACGCAAGTCCTGTCACAGTAGCCATTAGTGACAGGAGATCAAAGGCCATGGCTGTAGAGTTGCAGCCTTTCAAGAAAATTCAGAAGCTCATCTGTGATCTTGATCACAACTTTGTTACATAAAACATGTCGGTGAACTACAAATCAAACATTGCTCTAAAGGGATAAAACAATATGATCACAGGGAGAGCATTTTGTAGAAGACTGTCAAAACAAACTGAAAACAAGGCTCAATTATTGTTCGCCTGGGACAGCATCTGAGTTTCTGCGGCATGCATTTACTCATTACAAGTCCTTACCGAAGGAGGTGAGAGGATTAAATTGAGAGCACAAGACTCAAATTGAAATCGTACAGGCCCACTAGCAGCAGAATCAGTTCCCAAAAATTCCCAAAATTCCAGCTACATCATTAGCGACAGAATTGGGTAATATATATTTGAATAGGATTGATTTATTAATGTAGCGTTTCACGAATGACTAGAACTTCAAAAGCGTTTGCAGCTGTAAGGTTCTACTGTTCTTTTCAAATCAAATTATGTGCCAAGAGTTTATTCTGAGCAAAGTTTAAAAATGTTACCCTGCACTTCATTGCAAAATACAAATATCCAGCAACTGCAGGGCAATGGGCAAGATGAGAAAACCCTCCAAAATAAAAAGCTGCTGCAAATGGGTCATGTTTGACGCCCCTTGAAAGCAAACTATTTTCTCAAGAGATTAAAAGTTTTAAGTTTGACCAACAAATACAAGAGAGGGAACTGAAATAATTGATTACAAACAACCTCATGCAGATTCTAAGGTGGAGAAAAGACCAGCACGAAAAAGGTCATGCCCACATTACTACAGGAGGAAACTGGACTTACCTTGTATCAGTCCCTTTCCCCACAAAATTTCAATCCACCTGCCAACTCGTTACAGAACTGGCACTGGAGAGATTTTCAAACTTGGCTAATGGGTGGAAGACCTTTGCTTTTAATCTGATTAGTGAAATGCAGACTATATAAACAAACACCAAAAATATTCTGCAATTATAAACAGATATCATTTACTCCACGAGGCCAAATAAATGTCACTAAGTCTTTGTATGCTTTACTATACATTGATTTTAACACAGTATACATTTAAGCTGATTTTTTTTTTTCCTGTTGCAGGAGTTGAATTTGTTTAAGTGACAAAACAATTCTAAAGACAAGTCCTAAATTCTAAAACAGTTTCAGATGTGTGTAATTTCACTACAATGTTAACATTTTTTAAGATGTAATTTTTCTGTAATTTGTGATTGTTTAAACATGGATACATTAGGTTACAATAACTATTTTGACTGTTTCTGAATACAAGTTTACTTTAATATTGTATGATGAAAAACAGACTCACTAAATGTCTTAGAAAATCTTTACAATGAACTTTCATTAAATAAGTTTCTACAGCCCAATGAATGTCTAAAATATACCTAGTGATTAAAATGAAAAAAAAGAAAAGAAATTCACTGATAATTTCAAGAGGAAACAAATAAATCACAATTTCAGACTCATAGTTTATGGTCTTCCCTGCAGCTGCTAAGACAGAGCCAGCTGAACGGAGCGGTCTCGACTTTCTGCCAATTGGTCTAGATGAAAAACTTCCTGCCCAGCTTTTATTTTAGATGACCTGCAGTTCATTGGGATGGAATAAAAATGGACCCATTTACATTACAGAAACATTAAAACAGTAGCCCATGAGGGCAGGGACTACTTCATTTTATAAATAAGAAAGTTAGTGGATTGACATGTAAAGAAATTAAAAAACCCAAGACATATGTGTTCCAGGATCTGTTTAAAATCTCAATCCATTCCGCAAACAGGTCAGGGGTAGGAAAGGGAATAAAGGAGGGATTATCCTTCATTTCTTCGTTCAATACCTCCCAGGTAAAAAAAAAAAAAGATTAAATGAACAGCTGTTTTCCTTTACCACAAAACCATGGTGAGCACTTACAGAACCCTGAATGCATCCTTGTGTTGAAATCAGGGTCATTAAATCACACTGACATGCTGGCATATGCCTAGTCAGCCAAGAGCAATTTTAACAATTATTCTGAACCTAAATTAGATTGCAGAGGAAGCATCATTCAAAACATAGAAACTGACTAACCTAAGACATTTATGGTGAATATGTGGAAATTAAGTCCATGGGTTCTGCCTGGGAATGTTTCTTATGGCATTTTATCCCTTTATTTCAGGAAAGTTAGTTTTGATATAATGAGGTTTATTTTCTTACGAATGACAAGCCACAAACCTACTTGACAAATTTAATTTTAATCCAGGGGGGTTAGAAGGAAATGCACATCTTGGTAAAAACATGGTGGTAGTTGCTGAAACAGATTTTAAACTCTCCCATCTGAAAACCATAGACAGCAGCCTGGTTCAGGCCCCCATATGAATGCTGGTGTGTAAACTCTCTGGGAGAGCCGCATCAATTTACTTTCATACCAGATTTGCACAGAACAGATTGAGCAGCTGTGTTGGTACGGAAGGGGCAAATCAATTTACAGGCTACACTGGGAAGGCAAATGGGACACCACTTAAATTAGCATAAGTGTTTTTCAGGGCTAAATCAACTGCTAACATCATGGATTGAACCTGAAAAAATACCTTTAACTCCTGAGAGTTTCCAGCTCCCGTTTCAAAACGTATCCATTTCAAGAACAAGGACACATTTTCAAGGCCACTTGTACTTTGTCATAGCAAATTGCAAAGCACATTGTGAATGTCAATAACCTTCAATCTGATATGCAAACCGGGAAAGAAAGGTGTTAAACCTCAGCTGGTCCTATTTTAATTTAACTGAAATGGTACCATTTTATTCATTTGGGAAATGTACAATCTCAAAATTACAAAGGACTTGTATTTCTCTGGTACTACAGAACTGACTGTCACAAAAATAAAATACATCCACTCTGATGTCCAACTCGTATTGTGAAAAACAATCATACGTGATCCCAGAAGCCTAACGGTAATCATATATAAAACACTAAACACACAGAGCAGCTCTAAATACATATTTGCATAGGAAGATAAAAAGGAATCCAGTCCAGATTCCAAAAATAACAGATTTCATACTGAAGAAACTTGGAAATAATTTGTGAAAAGCATAACTTGAATGGTTTCTCCATTATAACAGGCCAAGGGAGGAAAGGGGTTTAAAGTGATGTTAACACTTATAAGATGGAATCAATTCAACTTGGCAGAAGACTAAAAAAATAAAAAACACGCGTGTAATTTGATCTGATCTTGATTCTGAGCCTTTTCTGTCCCTGCTGGAAGAACAGTCTGACCTTGCAAAGCAAAATCCACAGGGCTTAAAACTGATGGAGATGCGTTTACCAAGCTGATGTTGCAGAGTCAAAATATTGTACCAATGTCTCTTCCTTAAAAACTAAATGACCCTATAGAGTTCGGCCCTGTAATACGTCAGCTCAATTCTGGTACGGTTTTTCCAATTCATTTTCTACCTCATTTTGACCATAACAGTGACCGCGAGGCCACAGCGCAGGACTTACTGAAGGTCTTGCAGATGTCCGACACGGCCTTGAAGACTCTGTCGGAGAAGTTGACCTTGACTTTCATGTGCTTCATATTGGGCAGCTGGAGGCGCAGCAGCTTGTGCTGGGGGGTGAAAAGTAGGCGAGCGTCGGCCTGGATGCCATACTTGTCCAGTGTCCAGTGAGTCTTCAGCAGCCAGGTCTTCTTCTTCTCCCACCACAAAGCATGGTCTGACCAGTCCTTCTTCACATCTACAGGAAGATACAAGACAGCATGAGGACACCACAATACCAGGGCATACTACAAATACTCACACAAACACACTAAGGAAATTTGGCTTTAGCTAGATGCCATCATATTCTGCAATATACTGAAGATCACTGTGTTTAAGCATTTTGGATGCTGCTAAATTGACTATTTCCAAAGATTAAAATATAGTCAGGGAATTACCAACATATACTTCGTGTCACACTCAAAGCCAAGAAGGAAAGTATCACATCCCACGTGATAATCTACACAACACAAAAGCCATTCTAAAAGCGATAGGATGAAAAAGCATGTGACAGAGCAGAATTTCATGTTAAACGGACAAAGGGGAAGGGAGGGAATAAAAGTGGATCTAGAGTGAATTTCAGAAGTGTTTATCTGGGTGTGCGTCAAACAAACAGGAATGTCACCTGTGATTTGCTCACTGCATGCCATCTACAGTATCAAGTTCGGCACTCTTCTTTGTTCACAAATTAATAATGCAACAGAACACCAATCTAATCCAGCTATTTTCATTGATGCTTGAAGAATATTATACCTATGGGAAACTGAAGGCAAAGTACTTCTTAAAGCAGCAGCTTCTTTGAAACGGTTTGAGAATAGGTTTCCCACAAATGCCGAGATTAGCAGAACTCAAAGCAGCTGCTTTACACATCACCAGTCTTTAAACAAAAAGAAGTGGGAGGAATTGGATTTCTTACAGAGCAATGCATTTGACAGGGAGGCTAGTGTGCCACTTTTGAAAAGTTCAATGTATCCTTTTTGAAGGAAATTAAGAGCTAAAACTTTAATTACAACGAAACCATAAGTGAGGGGGTGGGGAGAGCAGCTTATATTTACAGTTGTCTAATATATGCAATACCAGTTTTGTTGGATGAAGACAAATTAATCCACATCAATAGCACAAGGTTAATGCAATAACACTTGTTTTTTTTAAATGCTCAGGAGGACCACTAATAAAAAAAAAAAAAACTAAAAAGATGTAGGGATTAGTCAGTCAAAGTTTTATACATCGTCTCTTCAGATTTCCTCTGTGGTGATGTCAGTCTGCCGGCATGAAGTCAAACATAGAGGAACACTTCCACTGGTGTCCAGTTTCAGATTCTCCCAAGCGCCAGTATGCTTTCAGCTACAGTACTGGCCACTGTGACTCAAAATCATGACTCATATTTTCTACTTCAAGATGCTATTTGGTAATTCCAGAATTATTTAACCCTTTTGATCATGAAGTCACCCCCCACAAAGAAATTCACTGCAGTGAGGAAAATTCCTAGTTACCAAATGGAAATAGCCTACTTAAAACAGAAATGTTCAGGTAAGGGACAGCGCAGAATGTAGCACTGTACATATTGTTGGATTTCAGTTTATACAAGTACAGAAAGCTCAGATGATACACAATTCTCTCTACTTAAGATTTATTAAAACAGAAAATTATACCAGGACAGGGACTGGAAATTAGATTTTTAGGTACAGTTAGTCTAGGTGCCTTTATCCATTATTTTCTTATTGGTTGATTTTAGTTTTTGTTTGGACCTTCCAGATGCAGACTAGTCATGCTAGTCCTCTTGCCAATCAGACACAAACTGGCATGTCTCATTCACAGCAGGTGTTCACACAAACAGGAAACCGTCAAGGCTGCCAAATACTCTCCTGTTGACATAAAAGAATCCCAGGAATAACCCAGGGCTGCCTACTCATTCTATGCAGTTTACCTCAGTAAATTCAAATGCTATTAATTAGCTACATGCCCTTCTATAGCAAACTGTCACATGCCATTTAAATTTGAAATACTACAAGATGCATTTTATAAAGACAATTTAACGATTTTAAACAAAATATATACCATACACACACAGTGCAATAGTGTTCAGACCCTTGCTATGGTGTCCCATTTTTAAGTCTCGACTGCAAGCTTGTCCTGGTAAATGGATTTTTATTTGCACATTCATTTTCAGGACAGCACGGCTGACACCGCATGTGACAATTGAGTGAATTGTCACTGCTGAATTGAAATCATCCCCACCCTAGCAACAAGCACAAATTACACAACGCAGAACGATCTGAGCTGCTGTGATGGGTCAGGTCAGGGGCAGGTGTCGGGCGGAGGCTGTTTGTTTGGCTGAAGGCCAGTCCCCTTACAGGAGTTCTCCTTTGTCCATTTGTCTATTGTTGTTTTAAAAAAACAAAACAAAAAAAAACTCCTTCAGTGCCATAAAACTCTGTGGGAATAAAGAATATAGGATAAATAATCCAATAAAGTAAAAAATAGAAACTTAAACTTAACCATGACTTACAATACAATACAATTGAGAGCCCTGATGCATTTAAGAATATTGATTTCAAAATGGTCTGCAGTGTACGTTAGGACTTGTTTGGTATAAGGATAAGGACAAAAGGGTAGCTGAAAATAGAAATGGTTTTCATTTGGTTGGGCTTTCATTTAGGAAACCTTGTAATTCTGATGCCTATGTGTGGCATGTGTGATTCAGTCTTCTGTCTGCTGTCCAAAGACATTCAGGCCCTGCCTCATACAACTGGCCACACAGTGAAGCACAGCAGTTTTTATGTGGTTTTGTCCCTTTATACAAGCAGTCTGCAGCTCTTCTAACACTCACGTCCTGTCTTCCCCTCGCCGACTCTCATTGGCCAATGCAAAGGCCTGCATTGTGACCTCACAGCTGTGTATAACCCTGAAGGCCCAGCAGCCATCCATCATTCGCTTCAAATTCAAACCGGTAATTCAATCTCCGAGAGGCCAATGGCATCTAAAAATATAGCCTGCAAGGGTGACGTAATGCTTGAATCTAAATCAGACCATTAAGTAATTGAGTGCATTTAATGCAGACCTGAAGTCCTTGGAAGGAACAGTGTTAGGGAAATGGAAGGAAACCATTTTACAATCAGCAAGTGCTTACTGTACAGATAATCTCCAGCATCAAGCCAATACAGCCAAGAAGGTGTATTAGTGAAGCTGGTATGAATGCATGATTTTAGACATTTTCTTTGTTAAACCCTCACACAGAGAAACAACCAAACTGAGGTCTCTAGCCAACACCTCTGCCAAACAAAATGAAAGCACTCTTACAAAATACTTCACTATATACATTAAAAGACATACTAGAAAACTTAAATGTCCCTCTACAGGAACAGTGTTCAATTATATATATGCTTGTGGGCCTGTCTACAGATTTCAGTGATAGTGTAAATCAGACCGATCACTTTGACCCAAAGTACTGTAGGCCATGATACCTTTTACATAGAAAGACAACTCAAATACAATTGTATCCTCACTTGTGTTAATGTTTAACCAAAACCTTTACAACTATTCAAATACCTAAGCAATAGGATGAAAACCACCTTCACAACTTTCTACAGAAAAAGAAAAGACCAAGTTTGAACTGATTATGACAACAGCCTGCAAAGACTGTCAGCTAGCTAATTAAATAGGTTTACTCTTCCTCCCCTGTGCCCAATCACTCTGCTCCCGCAATGTTTACACCACAGTTGTTGCGTTTTTATGGGAAGTCTTTGTTTGACAAGGCAATTATTGTGGGGGTAGGGGAGGATGACAAAGCAGCCATTACAGTGTCTGTCCAATGTTTGTGTGTATGCATGTATATACAATGCGTGTGCGTGCGTGTGTATATACACATACTCCTCGCTACCATAAAACTTGGGATTTAACATCTGTAATGTATTCAGACTTTTTCTGCCACATCAGCATGGCTGTGTACAATCGGACAATAGAATGGATTTTGCCAGATAAATCTTGAGTCAGTTTTCCAAAGACTATAAACCAATTCAATTCCAATTCAATTTTCCTGCCTGCTGGTACATTATCATGCATATGAAGAACACGCATATCATGCATATTTCTGTAACCTCTCTGCAGGAGTCTAAGTAGTGTTTTGCAGGTACAACCTGGATAAACAGAAATCGAATATGGCATTAAGCTAAGTAAGAAGAAAACAAAGCTCCACCAGAGGCCTGCTCCTATTCAGAGTTTCCTTGGTGACCACAGTGTGGACACAACAGGCATTAGGTCATGCACTATGTTACTGCAAATATAAACATAAGGGCTGGAGGAAATATTAAATCACCATAATTTGAGATTGTTTAGAATATACAAATTATGCATAATAATGAATTAATAATGAATGTACAAAGGATTTATACGAGAACTGAACATAACATTTCATAATTTGTAGTTATTATGCAGTAATGTAAACTATAATAAGACTATTACATTGCATGTTGTAAAGACTTCATGTGTAATTACTATTCTTTTGGCAGTTACCTTTTATGTATTTAAATGACCATAAGTTGTTAAATATCTCAGTTGTATAAATGACGGATCTCTTTGCCTCAGCAATTCAAAGAAAACTTCTTCCCTAACCAGAAACAGACCTGATCTGATAACATACCAGGCCAAGGGCTCACACAGCAAGCATACCAGTAAAGCTTTTCAACAGGAAATAATGTCCTCATTCTCAGATGATAAGAGTCAGGTAAAGTCAGTAAATGAAGAAGGATTCCCTGGTTCTAAAGCATCCTAATTCAATAGAAGGATAATTACTGGTTCTGTTTTTTGTTTTTTCCCCCCTTCTCAGTCTTGTTCTTTCTGAACCATTTTGATAATCAGTGAATCAAAAAATTAAATCTGTATAGTTAGCTATACACTTAATGTGTTCTATAATAAGATAAGAATAAACAAACCCTTAACTATTTCATCCATTGTACTAAAATGTATCATTGCATCATCTTGTATCATGTCATAAGCTATACTGTCATTGTAATGCAAAATTAATAAGCTTGGAGGATGCTCGTCATTGTGTTTTTAAGAAGCACCATCTTACAAAAAAAAAAAAAAAAGAGCAGAGTACTTCTTCTCCCAAAGACAGTCACGGTCAAGATACAAGGTCAATTCAATCAATACAGCATGGCTGATCTTATTAGCAGAAACCAGAGACTCCAAGAGGGACAAATGTGAAGAGTTGGGGGTGTAACACAGCAGGGCAATTAACTTGATCATAGGATAGAAGGAAAAAAAAGTTTAGGATGACAGGGTTTTTTTTTTTTAACTCCAGACTAAAAATAAAAATCACCTGAAGCTAAGGGATTAAAGTACAAAGACAAGAATATTCGAGAAGGACCTCAGCTCAAATCTACCGAGTCTCCGAAAGTCTCTGAAAGCTAAGTTTATAAACAAACACAGACACCTGAAGTTGCCAGAGAATCAGGTTTGGAGATAGTCCTCCAAAATCCCTTACAGCCACTTGGATAACTCAAATTGCACGATCATTTCCAATTCATGACAAACTCTCACTGCGGTTTAGTGACCATTCGTGCACACGGCACATGTATTAGACAGCGCTGACACCCAGCTCTGGGAGGGCCAAATCCCAGAGGCCGTGTCATTGTCATAACGCAGGCATCTGACAGGACTTGAACTCATGGCCTGGGAGGGACACTCCAAGAGCCAGGGGAGGCAGCAGGGGAAACTGGGAATTACAGCCCACAAAAGGGACAGGTTACACATCGCCCTTCTCACTAGTCTCTATACAGCACAGATATAACTTACAGCAGTCTGTAGCTCTATCCAATACAGTAAATTAATGGGCACAAACTACAGGACTGATCTGTATTTCAGTAATACTTAAAGAGGCCGGACTGAAACCTCATGTACCATACTCCCACGTATTAAGCATAAATAATCCACATTTTATTAAATGAACAATTATTCCAATATTCATCATCATCTGACTCAGACCATACAGCAGAATAAGGAATGGGCAGATCTCAAAATTACAACATTGGCTACTCCCAAGCTACTACTACAAGTTACTCCCTTACAGTCACAAGTTTTCCCATCAGTTTAATTAGAAACATATACCTTTCTATTGATCTCAAACATCAGAAGACTTTTTTTTTTAGGAAAATGATAAATTCCCCCGTGAAAGGCTTCCCTAGAGAGGACTGAAATTCCTTGAAAGGTTTTTGTGTTGATTAAGCAGCTGAAGAGGCTATTGGCCAATGCAAATATTATGATGGGCTTGATTCATGTAATATAAATGTTAGGATCACATAGCACCTAAGAGCAAATCTGCAAAGTTACAACATTACCAGTAAGTAATTACAAATTGACAAGATGATAGGCTAGTGGGCTTCTATAACAAAATAAATAAAGACAAGGACAATTATTAGATCTGGCCATAGGAATGTAGCAAGTCGAGTAAAGTCAATTTAAAATTAAACACAAAGTAGACCAAAATACAAATTGAAAGAGTTCAGTGAATTACACTACATTCTGTCATGGCAAAACACAACTTATCATACACTTGAATCACTCAAAAAAAAAAGTTCCTCACAGTTCCCCCAGCATTTTGCTGTCACGGAAAGACATCTCAAACACAGACTGCTAAAAAAGCTAGACATTTTATGACAGTTGTGGGGCAATGGCGCTTCATTTTAAGAGTGGAAAGTCTGTTCCCTAACCATTGCCTATTACAGCATAGGGGAATTATAAATCCCAGCAAAGTGTAGCCCATGAAACAGGAAGCCTCAAGACTAGGCAGGGACCCTACTTAACCAAACTACTTCCTGTACGCAAGATTAAAGACTGGGATATGGGACCATGACACACTGGAATGAATGCAGCTTTCAATCACTTGGCAGGACCAGCAAAGAAAACGTGACGAAATATTCCAGTGGATTAAAACAGATAGAAAAATGTTTCTGCTTCTCCAGGACACCAAACTATACCCAAAATATTAACACTGCTATGATATACTTGCACGAGGAAGGTCATATGTTCCATGGCTAACACGTACCATACTATGGATTCAATTACATACAATTTGGAACACTAAAATCCCAAATTACTACTGGTAGAAAACAAAGCACCAGTCAAACATTTTGCAATTAGTGGATTGACTGACGTTTGGATTCAATTCACTCCAATCAAGCTGGGCAGCTTGAGTTATGCCAGAGATTGCAATTCAAGTAACAGGTACAACCATATATGCTACTATATACCAGAAAGAGAAAAGCTTTTGGGTTATCTGAAAGTTTTGTAAAGCAAAGAATAAAAGGTACAGTGGAAGCAGTCTAGTGTTAAATATGCAGTAGAATACATTTCACAGACCAATTTGAGCTAAATCTTGAATGTCAAGAGAATGAAACATTGTTGGATGCAACACACATCTCTTATCTTTGCGTTTACCTAAACAAGACATCACACACGTACATTCTTCACCCTGGACCCGAGCAGAAAAAGGAGCGCTTTACCAGAGTAGGTCTATAAATCAGGAGGGGAGCTCAGCCTCCTCTCCTCTCTCAGAGTAAGAGGTCCGTCACGAGCTCGGCACACCACCCCGCCCCCATCCTGCATTGCACTCTGGGCTGAAATAATGAATCCCAGCCTTCCCAGGCCACAGCCCTATATCCCAGAGTAGAGGAGAGAGGGAAAACAAAAAAAAATACGCAGGAAGTTTCACATCCTGAGCCAAATGGCTGCCGTTTCCTTCCAAACATCCCGATTCTATTGTCAGCTCTGAGCCATCTTCCTCCCACTACATCTCTCTGCACAGCGTAGTAAAACTAGATTGTAATCAATGTAGTTTAAAAAGCTTAAAAGTTAATCTACATTTTCTGTTACTGTTATTTTCTAAGAAGGCTTTCTAATGCAAATGTGGGACCAGCCATTACAGATACACTTCACTTAGTGGTGGAAACTAAATCACAAAAGAGCTGCAAAATCCCTTTCATTATTTAAGTAGAAATAGTGTACAAGCACCAATACAGTGCTCTGTTCTCCAAAAGGGATAAACAAGTCTATTGATTCATCAGAGAAAGACAAACAGTTACAGAATGGGTTTTTAGTAGATGAAACACGGAGCAGAAAATACTAAAATGACGGCAGTGGAGAGCGAACATGCCAAACCCTGGAAGTAATTTCCTGCTCCACAGAAGACTTTTATGGAATTCTATCAGGGAGGCTCACGTCACACGGCCCCAGCAGACCCCTACCCCCTCCCGCACACACAGCAAACAGCACAGCATTGCACAGCTGTCTGCAGAGGAGTATTAAACCTCACACAGACGTGCCCAAATTAGGATCAACACAATCTGCCATAGAAACAACAAAAACTTTAATTGAAGAGGCAATTCTGGGTGTCCACCCCCCAATCAGGGGAGCAGTCCCTGCTGGCTGAAGGATACGTGACACTGCTGCAGACAACACAATCATATTGAATTGCAAATTCATATTACCATGTCCGAACAAAATGTGCCCGCTTCTATTTAATGTTCTTACAATTTTAGAAGCCAAATTATTACTTTAACAGTAAGCTTCATGGAAACTCAGCATTGCCCACCTAAGCTAGTGCACAAATAAAGGAGTGTTCAAATACCCTACTGTTAGAATCACAAACTGAGCTTTCCACACTGATGCCAAGCCAGTAAACCTACTGCGTTCCACACTGCAGTCCACTGATCTGAAAGGCACTAATTTCCTTTGTAGTCCAATTACCAAAACCCTAAAAGCACTAATTTTGTTGTATTCCAGAGTCCGCAACGTCCATTTCACCTACAGAATCAAACACCACAAAGACCAAACCAAAAGCTGAATGTTTTACACTACAAAACAGATGAGCAGAATTAGGAATATTGCAATATAAATCAAAATATAAAAACTAATCATCCTTAAGATTGAAGAAAAAAAAAAAAGATATTGGTTTTTACATCAGAAAATCTTAAATAAAGCTGTAGCCCAGCTCAAGAGGAAATGGGATAATCAATAACAAAGTGCTTTCCTGGCATTTCACATTTTAATCCATTAAACACACCATTAGTGCTTCAAACACTAGGCAGCCCCCAGACACTCCGAGAGCTTGCTGTCACTGACATTAAAGCCAGGGGAAATGAAGAGAAGGGTTATGCTTGGAAAACAAAGCCACATGCGTATTGGGGAGCCAAGGCCATGTGGGTATATTCAGAAAAGTGCTCTTGCAATGCTTCTTGGTATCTAAAAAAGCACTTTAAAACCTACAACGACAATATCCTTTAAAATCAAATGATGCACTGCAACACTTCTAAAAAGGGCAACTGGTTAACCCTCAGATAAATAAACCTTGGCTCTATGGACATTTTTAGATTTCAAATAATTTAGACAAACAGTATTTTCATTGCTGTGCGTCATGGTAACACACCTGCCAAGACGTTTAAACTGATGATAGGTGAACAAAAATAAACAAAAGGATCTTAAGGACCTTGTAGAGACTAACACAGTGCTTACAGATAAGGAAGGATAAGCAGTGGCACTATTATACCCCTTACAATAGAACTACAAACTCAGTGAAAAGTGGAAGATTAGCTCAATAAAATATTTTATTAATTTGCTACTACATCCCGAGTTAGCCTTACAATTACATGTTCACTTTAGATATATGGGCATAATGCTTGAGAAAATGTTAGCCTATGATTACTGTACTGACAGGATGGTTTAGCCTTTTCTTAAATGGTTTCCCAGCCATTCAGGTTGAAGGTTCTTTTTTCAGTTGTTCACCTTCAGGCAGTAGGACAGCTTAAATAAACCCCAAGGTTATAAGCAGCACTAGGTAAATAACAAATACAAAGACAGAGACAAGAGGGGACCATATCCTGGGTTCTTTAAGAATTGAACACAAAAGACAATAATGAAAATATAAAATTATATAAATATAAAGGGTTGAAGGTCCTACACTTACATTCAAATTTTAACACAGAATATTGCTGTAGACCAAACAGTGTATTTGAACTAGCCTGGTGCAATCTTGCGGTTGACCTCTCCAAAAGTAAAATGGCTGGAATCAACTGCCACTCCAATTTGCAATGGCAAGGCTCAAGTGACATTGCAAACCAATAACTTGGCAAAATACAACCCAATTGCCCAATACTTTACACACTAAAATGGCATTGGCAACCACATTGATAACTCTTACTAGCTTTGCCAAATACCATTAGAGATTTAAAGATTTCCTTCCCTGTGACGCCCTAATACAGAAAATAGTTTTGTTTAGTGATTTGTATTCAATCACTAATGGTATGGATACATTTTGAGATGGTGGCAAGAATTCTTTCAGCAGAATCAATTAGTAATCATAAATGTCAGTGGAGTTTAATTTATTAACATTCATCTGATTTTCCTGTCTCACAGACTGGCTGAACATTAACAGCAGTAGCTACATAACGAAGGCCGGTTAAAGCACATCATATCACAAGAACAAACATGGCTCTTCCAGTGAAGAAATAAAAACACTCATAAGTCTTCCATACTGTGCCTGGCACAGAACAAAGGATAAGTGGTGATTACTAACAACATCAATTCAGTACTAAGCATGCTAGGATACTGCATAGGTCTTTGTCAGCACAGAAAACAAACAAATCAAATCCGTCTCTTGAGTAAGCAGAGTGTCTGTTCTACAGGTTAGGCCACTTTTGCCTGCGAGTCGGAGTTAATGATTAGTGATGTCAGGCTGTTTGAATACCTCCTGTGGTTATCGCAGGTGATGAACTACGTCTGTTTACCTATACAAAAACATTGAGTTCTACAAAATGTGGACATTTTAGATGTAATTTAAAGCTACATAATGGAGAAATGCAGTAATAGCTACTAGAAATACTTAATGAAAACCTTTTTTGCAGTTCACAACTGAATAGAAGGCTTTAAAGGGTTCCTTAAAACCAACCATGAGGAATACAGCATTTAATATTCAAATTAATTTTATACAACATAACCAATTAAGCAATAAATTCCCTTCAATTTGGAAGACAACTCTAGTTTGATGGGACACACTGCCTATCACTTAATCCTTCTCATTGGCCCATGCAATGGCTGACCAATCACAGTGCAGTGCCACAGATACAGCAAAAACTGGAGATAGACTCCTCCCAGCTTCCAGATTGTTGTGCGTCACTTTCAGACCATTTTCAAGACCCACAAAACTTCACAAACTAAGAGGTCAATTCTAAACAGCTCGACTGAGAAAGATGGAATCTCAAAATCTATCCAGCAAGCCAGAGTAAGCGATTAAGAGTGTTAGTCCTGAAACATGCTGGTGTTTGATAGATTTCAGATTGCAAATTTACAGATATGGCTGAGAAAAGCATCAGTTGTGGAAAACACAAAAGGAAAATAGTTGCAACTGAATGAGGAATAAACAGTGAATAAACTAACCTGTTTTTGTCCCACCACCATGTCCCCATACACCGTTATCTCACATCTAGATATGATCTGTGCATCTAAGCTACGAACTACTGTGACCGAGCAACACTGGCCCACCCTTCTCTGTCTGCTGATCTGCCCAGCCTAAGGATTTTCTGCTTTCATACAGGACACTCTCTCTGGAATTCACTTCTGATAGAAAACAGCAAACTTTTTTTTTGTTTGTTTTTTTGTGGTTCATCCCCCAACATTCTGCAGTCAGTGTATGTATCTATGTCCTGTAGAGCATCTTAAAGGCTGGAATCAATAGCATTGCACTGGAATTAGGAGAAGAAAAACACAGCTTCTCCCACTGAACCCATTAAATTACACAAGTTCTAAAGCTGGACAAACAACCACAAGAACAATGGCTCAATTATATGAGTTTTCCAAACAAGAAAAAAAAAATGAAATACATTTGCAGAATGAAAGAACGTGGAGTATTTGAATTCCTTTAACAAAGTCTCACCCCAAACTGCTTAAAAATGACATCTCTAACAATTATGGAGTTCAGTTCAAGGTTTCACATAAAAGTACATTGCATCATAGATCATAATTACGTGCTCAGCTTGCACACTAAACCAATGTGGAATGAAGACTTAACTACTCCCAGAGGCCATCAGAATATTATTTGACTTGTATTAACTACACTGCAAGGAAAATACTTTTACGTTTTAAGTTCTTGACACAAGCAGAACACAAGAGTGCTTCTGTATCCTGATGAAAGTTGACAGACTATTTACTGTGTTTTCCATTTCAAGCTTTATCAGATTTGTTTTAGACAAAGCTGCAAGGTTCTTGTTAGCAGACTGAACATTTAAAAGGATACATTTCAAGATATCCTTCCTTATGCATTTTTCATACAATTTATTACACTATATTCTAGTCAAACCACACATCTGAAAGAATTTAACAGAACGGAAACACTAGCAATCTAGCAATACAAGCAACTTACAGACCTTTGCCTACATTCATGTCATTGCTGTCACACATAGGCCTATTGATTTCCAATTATATAACAACACAGCACAGCACAGCACAGCCTGTGTAATCACCGCTGAACAATGGCCAGAAAGATTCAGCCAGCCATGTCGAAGGCATAAGCTATATTTTACAATACTTTGTAATGAACATGAAGTTCCTCCTTGCAGATGTCAAATACCCTAACAACCAGGCAGGAAATACTATTAATGCAGAGCAATTTATTTCTAGTTATATTCTTCCAAACCACAATTTACAGATCTGGACATCACGCTCTTCAATATAATAAGACTCCATGCCCAGATGGTAACCGTTTATCTTTGAACATAACCAGTTTGCAAATAGACCACTTCTTTTCCGTTTTGTTCTAAATCCAATTTGGCGTGTTAAAACGTCCCATTCCTTCTATACTGGATTTAAAATCTTGTGTGCAAATAGCAGTACCAATGCAGCACTACTTTTGTGTGTGCTCTTCAGCTCAGAAATGTTGAGAAGTAGCCAAGCCAATCACTTCAAAATCTACCGGGGTACAAAATACTTCCAGGATGTGAAATACAGTGATGAAAATTCTACATATTAATCTAGGTATAGGTCATTACATTGATTACACACATTGATGAGTCAATATGCATAATTTTGCCCACTTTGTTATTTTTTAAGGCCAGGAATTTGTTTTTTTGTTTTCCTTTTTAGCAGTAGCATCTCACCGAGCTTCTCCACCAGCTTTAGCATCACCCCTCCGATGTGGATCTCGCCCGTCACCAGCAGTGACACGTCCCGGTGCAGGTCAGTCACATGCATCTTCAGCTCCCATGTCCCGTCCGCATAGCAGCCATCGGGCATCCGGATCCCGTCCAGCGCCATCCTGCACAGGGACACTGGGCATTAGGAAACCACAAAACAACACACCATGGCTTCCTCCAAATGGGAGCACAGGCTGGGCATGAAAAACAAATGGAAACCCCCCACCCCACCCCACACACACACACACACACACACACACACACACACAGTCTGTGGACCAACTTCCAAAGCAAGAACCAAGAACACATTTGCAGGGGATATTCACATACTCCACCCAAACCCAGTCTCTTACTACAGGGTTTCATATGCAATCACTTCATCACAATCGAGACCAGTAGCATTACTCCAAACAAGGCGTTTGACAAAGAACCACCCATCTCCCCCACCATTGCTTTTAAATATGGCAAAGTTCAAGGGACTCCTGGTTGGAAACGGTCGTGCAAGCCAGCTTAATACTACACACCATCCTCAAAACAAGCAAGCTCAAGCCCATTGCCGTTTTCCAGTTTTCATTAAGCAGATAAGACCGATTCCCCCTAAAGGAGTGTGCAGTTGTCATGTGCGGGGAGATTAATGAAGTTTGATGCGGCTGCATGAGAGAAAAGTGCGTCATGTAAGGCGTAAAACAAAGGGGGCAAAAATATCCTCCGAAATCATGTAAAGCACGTTTGCCCTTTGGCGATGTTAACACACCTCATTCACCTGCCGTACTTAACGGTAAAGCAGACGGACAACCTGAGGGCGGTTACATAAGGGTTGAGTTAGCAGGCAAACTTACGCTCTGCATTTCGCATTTTGGACCTGGCCCCATAATAACGACTGCATGCAATAATAGCAACTGTGTACATCAATAAAACCTACTTTGTCTCTGAATGGTGTATGAAAGCTAACATGGAGCAACACAAGCGGAACGGGCTGTAGTCCAGGGGGGCTCGGATCTTCCCTTCGCCAGTCAGGAGCGAAAATGGAAACCAGTTGCAACGTCCACTCACCTTCACAAAGGCCACAAACCCGACACCGCCACGGCACTGCAAACTTCCCGAGTCGTGTGTCCTGATGTCAGGGACTCCACTGCATGCGATTGAGAGGTATAGGAGGAGTGGGGGGGGAAGCAGCAAAAGAAGCGGTCGTCCCAGGGAAGTATCCCGAAGTGTCTCCTCGGGGGAGCGCTAATGGAGTCAGTCAGTCTCAGTCTCTCTCTCTCTCTCTCTCTCTCTCTCTCTCTCCCCCTCCACAGATAACGTCACTCACTGACTCCCTCCAGTCCCACTTTTCCTCTCAAACACGCCGGGCTTTGCAAGCTTCAGCACATACACATCCCGGCTCCTTCCTTTATTTGACTGCGAATGAAATATATATATATATATAATTTTTTTTTTTTTTAAAGACACTAATCCGACGAGCGCGCGCGCGTGCGTGAGAAAACCTGGGAATTCTCCGTCCCGCGCTCGCGTGCACGTGCCAATGTGTTTATTATTAATTACGTTATTACTGCCGCTACTACTAATGATACTTCTCATTGCATGGAAGTGAGCCACTTTAAGACACTATAATTTGATCTCGCTGCCCCCACTTTCTCCTGTTTGCCCGGCCTTATACGGCAATAGCGCCGGGAACATCCGGGACTCAGCTGCGTCCCGGGACGCGTTATTCCCAATTACACACAGAGGCGCAACTCAGCATGGGATCACAATACACATCTTGCGGAAAAATGTGTTTCAATACAAACAAACCCATACATACACATTGCATAATGCAGCTGGCAGTGTACAAACTTGTAATATAGAAAAGCAACCGAAGATCTCGTCCTTAAAGGATTGTAATCTCTCTATATATTTTAATGTAAGATGTCTGTGCCAATATGTATTGTTAGTCATGCTAATAAATGTTGAGCTCTAAGAGGGTTTTTCAATTCAAAATACAAAAATGAAGCCTTTTTTTTAACTACAAAAAGGCTCTTATTTGGTACCTCTCTTTAAAAGGCTTAATCATTATATGTGGGTTCCTACTTAGCCTTGGTTCTTGAAGCAAGCCTGCCATTACAAAGTATACAACCTCTTTAAACAGGCTTATATAGAATTACCACTATCAATAAAGCAGATATTTAGGGGAACAATACAAGAGCCAAACGAGCACGATGTGTAAACTTTATGTTCTTAAGAAAGGATTATATATTCCTATAACATTGATACAAATGTAAACATATAATGAATGTATACTCCATTTACAAAACATCCTTTATGTGGCACATACTATATTACGGATACTATGGATACAATGGATACTACAAAACACCAAATCTCCGATCTAGAGTAAATGGGGGATTGTAACCACTAACAAGCCTCCATAATGAAAAAAGAAAAGCACACACTGGACACACTGAGTGGATATAGATTAACTTTGAAATGTTTCAGTTGCCAATGTATGATGGTGTGTTTAAAGACACAACAAAACATAGGATTCCTTTCATACACACTTCAAATAATTCCCCTTTCGGGAGAAATCACTCCCACTCAGGGGTCCAGGAATTTTCGGGAGGGAAAATGTTTTTATGTGACCACCAGAGGGTTGTGGTTCATTTAAAGGGCCAGTAAGCCTTAGCAACTAGTTTGGGTTTTGTTTGGATGTTTATGGGTGTATGTGTGGTCTATTTTTTTCAATCAAGAAAACACATTTTAAGGCACTTCCTTCCCCTAAAGTAAGACCGTAGAGCCAAAATGTTAGTCACTGGAAGCATTTACTGTAAAGTCAGTAAACGGGGACACTGACATTTCTGCCTTGAGTCATCAGCGAATATACATTTCTTTAAATCTGTTTCTACCCCTCTTGCTCTAATTATTTAATTTCCAACTTCAACTGTTCAAAAACAATAGGGCTTTCCCAGCAGTCTTCTCAGTATTTAGGAAAGTTCAAAGTGGCACTTCAATCCTTCCCAGTGAGATTTGGAGTCTGGGCTGCTCCACAGACCGAGCACATCCAATGAAAGAATGTGTGCGTAACATTTGGGCTGCATGAAAGCGATTTATAACCCTGCGCTGTGCTCTCCTGGCCTGGGACTGTGTGTGCAGCAGCTCTATTGCCTTTTATAGACTGTTTTTAATTACAATGTAAACACATTTTCAAGAAGTAGTATATGAATGTGAAGTCAACTGCATAGAAAGGAAAAGAGGCAGAAAAACTATCTGGTCTTAACCAACTTAATCAGAATAAAACACTAAAACAATAATAAGTTGATCTATTTCAAGTTTCTAAATACAAAGTCCTATAACGTTTATCCTAATATGACAAATAAACAAGGTGTTCTTAAATTATATACATACGAGACAAAAAAAAAAACCTCCATGAACAATCTGCATATTTAGACTTCACATGTATTGTTGTAACAAGTACAAAGTAGAGAAGGTCACTACTGATTAGAAGGGTGTGTGTGCTGAGTTTATATCCAGACTATATAGCAATGGCATAGCAGATTCCCTTCTGACATCATGTTAAAGGGCTTATATATGATACCAATAATCAAGGTAAAAGAAAACTGCTTTCTCTTTCTTTTTAAACAAACCTGCAGAACTCACATAGTAAGTAACTATTTTATGAATTCCCCGTCAAATCCGTAACAGTGAGGCAAACAAATACTTACCATTATCTGCTTGTTTCATTAAAACAAAAAAAATAGCATGATTTAAAACTTCAGAAAGGTTATCAAGGTGATATTTTATGATTTCCACTTCAGAGCAAAATCTACTGAAGTAAATCGTGATTTTTTTTTTTTTATGTCTATCCTGGGTAAAACAAAAAACACAAAAACAAAACAATCCAACGTTTTTTTTTTTCTCATTTATTTTTGGAAAATGAGCAGGAGATTTGGAGAATATAAGTTACTGAGTGCTGGAGGAAAAAGCTTTGGAAGTTGTGTGATAAAAATGGACACAAATGGACGAGAGCCTATTAGCAGGTATGATTTCTCAAAGTAAGTTTGGAGATCTTTGGCCACCCAGAACAACATACACAATACAAAAAGGAAGACCAGCAGGTTTTGAAAATAATTTATGAATTTGTTTGGATTATCCATCTTCCAGAAACTTGAGCACATCGCCATATCCAAGACCTCATCATATCCATATTCTGACCACACGCTTTTACCTGGAAAAATAAAATTAATACAAAGAAGACAATAAGACTAATTATAAAGATGTGCAAAAAGTCTCTCCCCTTTTCTCTCTCTCTCACACACACACATATATGTATGTGTATTTATACATAAACCACCAACACACATTTTTATATGTATATATAAAACACCAATAATGTCAAAAAGGAAATGGTTTTAATAAAAGAAAAAAAATACAGTGTTTCAGATGGCAGGTTTAATCAATTACAGGCATCAGTTATTGCACAGCTTCAAGAGTCAATAGCTTGTCAGCTTATCATGTCAGTGTCAAAAGATGAGAGTTGAGGAACAGTCTTTGAGGAGGCTCCAAAAAACAGAACCCAATCCATTGCAGACGTTCTAGAATCAATAATCAGACTTGTACACATTCTAAAGTCCAAGATCTAATGTCAGAGCACACATTCCACAATGGAGGATGGGATACAATACATTAAAGTTCACCATCTACCTCACTGCAGACATTCCACAATTCAGAAGCTAGCTTGCCATGTTCCACTACGTAATCACTGTACAGATGGAGAGGAGCCACTTCACAAGTATAGTGGGTCCCTGATGTTTTGCCAATCCTTTAACTTGAGCTGGACACTTAATGTCACAATTGTGAAGGGAAATAATGGAAACAATTATTGAAAAAATATCAAACTAGTTGGAAAATGTAACGCCCCTGCTTGGCTTGCTCAAAGTTGTACCATGCCTTGTGCTCAAGTGCTTTCAGTCTGCAAAGAGCCCGAACATTGAGCTGTTAAAAATCACAACCGTGAGGGAGTAAGCAGACTGGCTCTTGCAAATCTTTGGCTGAACACTTTTTACCATCAAGCCTAATTAAACTGAATCAAATCATGCAGCACAATTCAGCGGAGCTGCTCAGATGTCATTGCACTCGCTCTGCAGTGCAAAATCACAAGCCTCGAGGGTTGCAATCCTGTCATTTTACAAATATGTAATTAAATCATAAACTACTTAGAACCTGTAGAAATGGGGAATCCAACTAAGTAAGCAATTCATTAGGCAATTTTACCACTATAGTAAATTGAATCCAGGAAACCCATTGACCCTCACAGACCTGGCTTTTGCATCCCTGTGAGTTAATCCAGGTACAGTTCCACTATAAACAACTTGGTTTCCAGATTTCCAAATGCCATCATTACAGTGAAAATTTAAAAAGTGGAACAATGAAGCCAGGATCTGTTTGGAAAACACGTCAAAATTATTTGATTCTCCAAAATCCCACTGATCCTTTTGAAGGTAACAATGTGAAGAAACAGTGACCCCCCATGGATGGGAGAGCCTACTGCTATTTTTCCATCAGGAACAATTTTCTTGTGCTAACTTATTACTGTAACAAATGACTCATTCAAAAACAAACAAAATAAAACTCATTGTAATACTGTAAACCCCTTTCATTTGCTTACAATGTATAATATGTCAAGGAGACTTGATAAAATGCATTTTTAATTTTCCAGCATTTGATTTATTTCACATATTTGATACAGCAAATTATCAATTTGACTTTTAAAATATGTATTAAATGTTATCATCCTGCAGTCGTGTTACTTGTTTACACCAGACTGTGCAAATAATGTGGTATTTTATCCCTAGTGAGACATTTTATATGGCAAAAAATAAACTGTGGTTTAGTATTAAAAAAATAAAATTACTAACACAAAACACAAAATTATTCTGTACAGCAGAACAAGTACAGAGTTAAAGTCCTCACTTGGAACTAGGTAAGAACAGACCAATGATTTATTTTAAAGGTGAGCAAAACCAAATCAACATGGCAGTGACAGCCAGGTGAATTGTGGGAAAGCTGTGCACAATCCATGAATGCACAGACAAAAAATAAATACATCTGATATTAAACTTTATATTAAATTGGTGAAATTAAAGTTATTCCAGAATTAAGAGATTAAGGGCACTTACACAATGTTAGTGTTCATTGACAATTAAAATCTTCAGATTTATTGCACGGCAAATTTTACAAAATGTACCTTAAAAGGGGTTTTCAGCATTCAACAGGTCATGGTAACAAAAGAAGAGTTTCAATGTAACTTATTTTTAAGTACCTTAAAACTTTTGTGACAGGTGGGGACATCATAAATGTGGAAAACCAAACCTATAGGTCATACTTAAGACTGGAGAAGTGCCTTGGTGGATCTTTATGTTAAAGTTTGTCACTCAATTCAGACCATGAATCTGCTGAGTGACCAATTGAAAATATCTGGACAGATTTGAAATATCTAAGCAAAATTATGCATCTTGTTTTGGCCAACCATTATTCCAAAAACAAATAATATTACCTAAACTACTTCTACTATTTATAATTATAATAGTAAATTAATATAAAAAAAACTTCTCACAACCCTTACAGGTGATCCAACTTACCATGTAAACATTGGAGGCATGTACAACATACCCTCGAGTGTTTTAAGTGTTTTGTAGAGCTCAAGCGAAGGTGAAACAATCCAATTTAAGCATCAGCTTCATCACACCAGTGAGAACACGTCAGTGAAAACCAAGCCGCTTCAACCACAGAAAGCTTGTGTACTTCCTGATGTAACAGACTGTGAAAATTAAGAGGAACGAAACTTCATTTTGGAACAACTGCAGCAATTCTTGAGAGCCCTGAATCCCTGGGATTTGGTATAGTACAGAAAAAAATAAATAAAATAATATAATCTCTCTCATATATTATATATATATATATATATATATATATAAACGCACACACAATGTTACCAAAAGATATTAGAAAAAAAAGTGATTCATAAAATATGTATTGCTGAAGGTTCACCTTTCGCCTTAACGACTCCTGCAACATCTGTAACATAACCAGAGCAATGGGGTGCCGTTTGCTTCGAGCACAGCGAGACACGTTGGCTTCCCCAGATTATTCCTCAAGTGCCTTTCCACTTCTTCCCAGAGGTTTTCACTGCATTTTATTTTTATAAAGAGCCATTACTTATGCCCAGGTCACTGTCATTGCTGGGAGTACACCGAAAATATCCCAACATGCAGTGGTGTTCATGGTGTCACATCAAATCAATCTCCACATGGGACAAACTTTAGCAGAGTCTACTATGTTTAATGATCAAGAGTGTGTGTGTTTATATACGTAAAATCACTACTGTGGGAAAGAAAAGTTGTAGGATTATTACCTGTGCATCCTTCATTCAATGATGTATCTGGGTCTTGTTTTTCGTTTTATTATGGTTAAGTACATATTCTTAGTGTATCTGTGCTACAGACGGTCTAGACTTCAAGTCTTTTCCAGTTTCAGATGAGCAGCACTGAAATATTTGACGCCACGATATTCAGCTAATTTAAAACGCAGCTTTGGGACACATTCACTGCAGCTAGCGGGGCAATCCACCATCACGTGGACCCCAAACCTTCTTGAAGGCATTGCATCTCTGATCATTGTTACATATCTCCCAAACTCTTACCTTAAGGTTTGAGTGAAAAAATAATAAAATCAATCTGGACATTTCTGAAAATAGGATAGATTCCCTTTACACCCATAGCACAGAAAGCAGCTTTTCACTGGCACGACAGAGTGAGCAATCCCAAAGCACTGCCGAGCTGATTTGTATGGACAAATCTGACCTCATGCAATTTTTGTAGTTTACATGCAACCACAGCTCACAGGATAACCCCGACTGGCTCATGTTGAGGATGAATGTGCTCTGAATGCACCGTTTCCACCGGCCCTTTGAAAAAACACACATGATCTACAATTTTGGCAGTCCTTTCAAATTTGTCCCATTGTCTCAAATAAACCACTGGCAAAATCGTGGAGTGGGAGTTAAAAGTCTCAGATTTGAAACTAATTTATGGAAAACAACATATACATTACATTAGTATAAAAGCATCAGCCATCCCATGAACCAGGTTGTAAACATTGTGAAGCAATGGCCGTCCACACCGCCAATGGGAATGATGGCAGAAGAATGAATATGGCCACATAAAACTCTCCATCTCAAACCAGATGGAAACCAGGTTTAAATCACCTTCCTATTCAACAGATCCACCAGCCTAATTAGGAGACGTAGCATTTTAGAGATGCGTCTTTGACAAGAAAAATAAAAGGTTGATTGCAGCACCATTTTAGATATACCAGTTGACTATAAAGCTCATTCCTTTTCATTATGACCTCTCCAATTAGGGCCAATGCATATAAAGATTAGTTATATTTACAGAATGTATAATTACAAGATGTGAAAATGACTTTGCTCAGAGGCTGAAAACTCTTAGCGCCACACATTTATCTAAAGATTGCTAAAAATATTATTTTCTGTAATGAAGGTTATTATAAATAACACCCCTTCTTAAAGGTATGGGAATAAAAAGGGATGAATTTTATAATCTCCTGGTACATTTCAGCTATGACTCAAAGTGAAGGGAATCAACGCACGATGCACTTGCAGGGGAAGAAAAGGTAAGAAAATACATGGCATTAAAATAAATGCTCTTTCCTCACTACATTTAGGAATTGACATTATTTCCCACATGAAATATAAAAAAAGAACGAAAAATAAACAGTCTTCCAATCATAGTATGCATATTACAGATCTTAAGTATCCTGTCAGTTCAGAATTTAGCATCGTTCAAATGAAAGCGCAGAGAATGAGACTCCAGTCTTGCATAGGCCAGACTGGCGCTGCTACGGAGAGGAATGAAATTAATCGGGTTAGCTCAGTATTTAGAGCGATTACAGCAACATGGTCTCTTAATAAAAGTGTGGATGGCCCCAGCCTTAGTGTGTAAGCTTTCAGTTACTCTTGTGTGTGACTGTGTGGGGGAGACTACCAGTCCCAGTGCACCTGGAAGGACAACTAGTGCCCCTTGCTGCTGGTTGTTGGCCTTTACACCCAGCCCTGTGGTGCAACGCAATCTTCAGGCTCAAAGAACGTTCGTGGGCTTTGATTGAAACGGTCTGACAGTTCTCCTTGTGCAAGTGGGTTCAGGAGTCTCTAGTGTCGAGCACTCCACAGGGTCCATACTGCCCAAACAATGAGGAGGAAGGATGTAGGTCTGTGTGTGTGTGTATGTATGTATGTATGTATGTATGTATGTATGTATGTATCTGCGTGCACATGTATGTGTATGCGGGTGTGTCTTTGTGCGTCGGGCGGTCGACGTGTGCTACACAGGGTCAGGGTTATCCTCACTGACTTCTGGTAACTCTTGCTGCTTGTACATGAAAGTCAGCAGGAACAGGGCCACGTCCAGGGAGGACCAGTAGGCCGTGTGAGACGTCACCGCAGACCAGTAGCGGCTCTCGACCAGACCTTCCCGCAGCTCAAAGTCTATCCGATGTTCCAGCTCCACTGAAACACAAACAGAAAGAAACGTTTTACAAATCACATCAGACCAAGAAAATATGCTCACAATTCCTAAAGGCATGTAAGATAACCGTTGCAAATTATTATGGAGGAACAACAAAAACACATTAAAGAAATAAAAAGGCAAGGTTTAGCTTTTCATACATTTCCACGGTATTGATTTTAAGGGCATAAGTACTGATGTAAACACTGACGTGCTGTTTCGATGATGGTGGAGCTGGACTGAGACAAGCTGGAGAGGCCATAGGAGGACTGGCTGTCCACGGGCCTCTTGTCCTCGCCCTCCGCCACACTACCCTCCACTGCCGATGCTTGGCTACTGGAACGTGCAAACCGGGAAAACAGGATGCCTCCGATGCCCTTCCCAATGCTGGCCGCACCTGTTCAGAAAGCACACGACACACAGCGTTGAAGATCAAAGGCAGGACAATCGACACAATCTTAAAACGTTTAGCATTGCTATGCCCTTATTAAGTCTTGGCATGTGTAGCCCAGTGTCTCTCTATACGAGTGTGCTGTACTCATGAATGCAAGTTGACATTTCCCTTCATATGAAATCCAGACGTAGACCAAAGCATGATCTGATCTCAGTTAAGGCTCAGTTAAGCTGAAGAACATTAATCATCTGAAGCGCAGTGTTTCCTTCTGCATCTCTCTGTTCCAGCATTGCTTCTGATGCCAACTACCAGACAAAGCATCTTTAAGGCCTGCCGTTCTGAAAGCCTTTTTCACACAAAGTGTCCCCACACACAGCAGCACTGTTTCAAAACTCTTGGACACGGCACTCAAATGAAACAAAGCTGCTATGCACACCAGGCTAATTATCAGCCTCGTAATTAACTGGGATATTAAGCTTCTTCACTCCATCTCATCTATGTTTTAACGCTTCTGGAAAAATATCAGTCACCCCCCCGATGTTGTTAGTCTTTTTTCAGTGTCATTATCTATTAATATTGTTGGCAAAAGAGAAAACAATACATCACATATGTAAATGTGTAAAATGACTAAAACATTGTTGACTACTGAAATACTGATGCATACACTCTATAACTCCATAAGAAACAACAGGACATAACATGAGTGAAATGCTTAACTTATTTAACGAATTAGTAAATTTTTGTTGTTTTGTAAACAGCATTAAAAATGTGTGATCAATTCCCTATTTTAATGTCCAAGACTTAACTAAAAACAAAAGTGAAGTTAGACACTGGTATATTAATATATGCAAAAATGCTAGGTGACAAAACAAGTGAAAACTTAATTAAAAGGACCATTATATGAAACCGCTGTGTTTCATGGAGATTTCATCAGAGGAGGAGGATGGAGGGCGTGAAAGCAGCGAGGAGCAGATAGAGGAAACAAAGAGACTTTCATTCATTTTGCTATCTAGTTGTTAAGCAACGCAAACCCTAGTCTGGCCCCTCTCTCGGAAATACCACAGACAACTCCCCCAAAAAAGACTCTTGCTTTTTCTTATTTTCCCTGGATTATTTATGATTTAGTATGATGCTGCATTGCTTGGAAACAAATGTAATATTACGTAAATTAGTTTTTGTAATGAATCAAATTTAAAAAAAATGAAACAATAGGCATATATCATCTTCAAAACACTGAAACATATTGTAGCATGGGGTTGGTCTGCGACAAGCCTGTTTTTCCACTTACATCCGAGATCAAGGAGACATTGGAAGTGCAAGCTGTTATTTTCTGTGCCACAAGATGGCAGTACATAGTAAGCAATTCTCTCTAGATTGTTAATAAAAACCAAGACTAAGTAGGAAAAAATTTGCTATAAAGTAATCAAATGTATGTTTTTCATGATCTGTATGTTTGCTGCTTCTACTCATGTCACTTGCTGCAATGATACCATGTTCTCTCTCTGAACACTTGATACATCTAGAATAATTGAGGGAAAACTAACACTTGAGAGCTGAGCTCCACCTGGTGGCTCGCAGCAGGACACAGCAGAGATATGAAATTGAGACCAGTTTTCCATCTTTTGCAGGCTGCTATATTGTTCGGGGCTTTTGAAAGAGGATGCCCAGACCCACACAGAGCAATGGTCTCTCACCTAAGATGCTGGCCTTGCCGAGGTTGGTAATGGACTCTCCATAGTGCCGTCGGGCCAGAACGGGCGAGGTGCTGGGACTGGGGATGCTCTCGGTGTCGGAGGCGGAGGTAGTCTCTTTAATGGGGTTGATGAAGGTGGGTCGGATCTGGTCATAGGGAGTGGGGTTGGTAGTGTTACACCTGCAACGGAGAAGCAAGGCCAAAAATCATTCCTCTCCTCAGCTCAAATTGTATTGCGGAGACAAAAAGAACAACAAACATGAAGGCAAGAAGTAATATCAGTGAATTCAATATTAGCCCTTAGAAGATGTACATTCGCAAGGCAATACCCACCAGTGTATTTGGACGGGTGCAATGTTGCTGTAGTGCTTTAGAATGAGAGGTTCTAGTCTGTAAGCCTGGAGGGAGAGAGAGATAGATATGCTTAATATACATAAATAACAAAGGCCAGGACTAGACTGCAAAGAGTAGCTCAAATAGAAATGATACTATGTAATCTCTAATGTATTCAAATGATTCTCTTCTGAACCTAATGGATTATTTGTAAAACACTGGGTTGAGTAGAGAGCCAAGTAAGTGGATCTGGGCATTTTATCAGTTGCCTCTAATCAGGTTTGCGCTCAGTGGAGGAATATGTCTTCGAAGAAAAGGTTCTTCAAGTGCATGAATGGACCTTGTGCAGTGGAGGACCACGGCGGCCCACTGTCCTTTGCTAAGTTCGGGGGAGCTGTGACAGACTCACCACAGGGTCGGTCGGATGGAAAATGTTGAAGAGGCGTTGGCAGATGGACTTGGGAAGAATGTGGTCCTGGCAGCCGTTGTTCCCAGGCCGAATGCCCCGGAGAGCCAAGAACACTGCCAGCGGAGAGCCCATACAGAAGAAATTCTCCACCTGTGGTTCAGACAGGGCAACATTCAAATGCGGTCAGCAACAGCTGGTTTAAGAAGCCCGTACGGATACAACAAGATTTGTTTGGCATCACAAAAGCAGAGTGTGTGCTGTTATAAAGAAAATGAAAAACAAACAGACCTCAACAAACAAACATAACTTAAGGCTGGAAAATATTACTGTTCATTCAAAAGCAGTTACACGTGATCTAGACCTTTACACATTTCACAATTCACAGCACTGATCACACCAAAAAGTGTCAGTCATCTCATATGTTTAAGCGTGTTGTCGATCGCGTGACATCACAAGAAATATGACTGTTCAGAGTATGTTTGTGGAATAAAAAGTGTCAACTGATTTGGAGTGTGATCGTTGGACCTGGTTCGGAGAGCAGCGGTCACATGAGGAGTATATTGCCAGTGTGGCCATTTCAATACCTTGAACTTCAAGGCTGGTGATGCCAAGGGCATTGAGGCCTCCAGTCCTTGCAGTTGATCTTCCAGTTCTCTTAGTCTATGGAGAAGACAAAGATTACACAAGGGGATCTGTGGATCAGTTTCTTGCTCCTGTTCACCAAATTCCAGAGAACGAGCACATTTCAAAAGCTATCTAGCCACATAAAATGAAAGTCTCAAGCAGCAATTACACAAGCAGCACAACGATTACCACTGGCTAGCTATAATGTAGAAGATTCTTCCAATAAGTGTGTAATAGTTATGCCAACTTTGAAATATGCATAATATCCGCCTGTGTCAGACAAGCCAAACTCAATATTGCAATTTGTTTTTCTAAAGAATGAAGTTGGCTTCCAATGGAAAGTTACATGAGCAGTTCATCTGTGGGACATTAGTGTAAGAATGATGACATGCACACAGTGTTGTATACAGTAAACACAATATCCTGCTGCCTCCTTGTGACTGGATGACAATCAGCATTGAATGTGCAGCATTGAGAAGTTCAGCCCAGTGCCGGGCAAAACAGCCAAGGTAAAGGAGTGCAGTAGAAAGGTGAGCTTCAGAGAGGCCTGCCCTCACCTCTGCCTCGTGAGATGAACCTGTTCCAACAAGTGTCGCTCCTCATAACTCAGCCACCGGGGGTCCTCCTGCAGTGCCTGCTGCTCCTGGTGGTACATCCTCACGGGGTCCCAGCCGGTCATGATGTCGAAGGTGATGACGCAGCCCAGGGAGTGCGACACGATGGACACTTTTCCTCCTTTCTCCTCGAAGTCGGGGTTGCGCGAGCAGAAGAGTGAGTATAGGCGGTTCAGCTCCTGCGTCAGGCCCTTCGTGATCTGCCAAGCACAGGGTCAGAACCTAAACCATCCTGTCAACCCTCTCTCATGGGTACATGAGGAATTATTACAACAGTGCATTTATCCCTAATGCTGTTCTAAGAAGGACTAGAATGGTTGTCTTGCAGAAATATTTGTATGCTTTAAATAACCCAAATGATTCAGAAATCCAGACCACCTCTAACATATAGCAAATTGCGGTTCATTAAATCAAGCGGCAGACGAATATAGCTTCAGACATCTTAGCGAGAAAAATAAATATGCTGGCACGCCTAATTACGACCTGCTGTCACCACACAGGAAGAGCTGCATGCTGTGTACAAAGACATTCATACTTTCACTGTCGGTTAGTAGACTGACATTTAGCTTTTTCTCTTAAAATACATTTCATGCTGGGCATTGCTAGACTGCATTTCTAGAGGACGACTGTTGGACTAATTATGGCGTTTGTTTAGTAAAAAAACATTTTTGGTAAGTTGAATTGTCTTGTATTATGATCAAAATGGGAAGGTTCATCACCAATAGTCAATTTTTAGCCCAATAAATCAATCAATAAAATGACCAGGCCTGAGAGCTCTGTATAGACCCACCTCGTCCCTGTACAGAGGGCTGGTGTAGTACATGATATCCATGGCACTGCTGTTCAGCATGTCTCTCAGACCCCGCACTTTGTCTGGAGTGATGGAGTCCACAGTGTCTACAAGAACAGCACAAACACATATAAACACATGTCCTGCCAACACTACTTGAGACAATGTTACACTGAGCACCACTGAACGGTTTTACCTCTTAGGCACGACAGAGCTGGGATTTGAACAAGACAGACTGCCAAAAAAACGTGTATAAGACGTTGTTTTATACTATGATGTTCACTAATTAGAATCAAGAAAACAATTCCCTATCAATTAGAACTTCACCAAAATCAAATACGAAAAGCCCATAGGAATTGGTTTCATGTTCCCACAGCTTACCTCCATCCAGACTCAGTTTCGACCTCCATTCCACGGGTAAAAACTCCACATGCTCAGCAGCACGGTCGGAAAAGTGCTTTTCCTCCATTTTCCGTGCAGCATCTCTCATCCTTAAAATGCACAGACAGACAATCAGTACAGTAGAGTACAGACCTATTCCTTTCTTTTGAATCATCCCCTAGGTTTCAACAGTCCATGACCATGCAAGAGTCTTCTAGACATACCAAAATAGTCACTGCACAGCAGTGGTCTGTTGAGCGAGTCAAAAGAAACATACAGGTAATGGAAACACAGAGCATCGGAATGCAAATTGATACCTCAAGAAATAGCAATAAAAAGTCTGACTCTCTGTACACTAAGACTTGTGAAATGCTTTCGTATGTGAAGTAACTAATCAGTGTGTTTTCAGCATCTGCCTTTCAGATATAATCATGAGTATGGAAGAGGAATTAAAAATCAAAAGTAACCAGACTAGTTTTATTTTTTGCCTTAAAATTTGATGCGGGGTTGGAATCATATCGATCAAGATTCATTTCACGATCAGAAGCAACCTATTCCCAGTGGAATCAGAGGGGTCTCGATCACAACTCTCGTCAGTCGCTGAGAAAGCAAGCTGGGTGTCTTAAATGTTCTCTTGAAGCTGTAGACTGGCGGCCCTAATCTCTTCTGAGAAATAGGCTTAGTGGACTGCCTTAGTCTGCTTTACCTTATTAACATACTAAGCCTCTCGCAGCACCGGGGATCAGCTGGCATGTTAACCGTCAGAGAGCAGAAGGAGCGCAAGCTTGCAACGCACTGTCCCTTTCTGTGCTGACATAGAAGAGACTCTCATAAACACTGTCACAACATGTCCGGCTGCAAAGAGCGGGTCATGGCAGCCAGCTGGGCCCACCTACACTGCTCTTTTTGAATACATCAGAAAACCTACAGAATGTAAGAATCAGGGCTTCAAGTGCTTTGTTTTAAATTATAATAATGAATATAAATATATAATTGATTGGGGAATTAATAAATCAATCTATCAGTTTACCATACATTAAAAAAATTCCAAAAACAATTTAAAATCAAGGAAAATCGTGAAATTGGTATTTTCTCAATCAAAACACCAGAGTAACACATTACATTTAGGTAATTAAATTCAAAAGAAATGTGAGTTTGAAACCCAAACACTGGACCCATCAATCAAAACTATTCAAATATTGCTTCTTTAATTTGAGAAAATCAGTATGGGACACAAAAACACAAAAATCATAGAGTTTGGTTATTTAAAAGGTGCTGCTTTGTCGTTAAAGGAAATGTGACAGAACATCTAGGGGTATTTCAAATATGAGGAACTCTATGAGGAGAGAGAACTAGTCCCTATTCTCTACTCCTTCACAATACTGATCAAGACAGTATACATTATATGCACTTTCTCGTGAAGGTTTATGACTGGGAAACAATCTTTCCATGCAATTTTTAAGTGGCGAATTGAAGCAATTTATTTCACATCTTTGCTGTGCAACAGCCTCCAAAATTATTTCTACAACCATGTGCAGGAGAGCCACAGGGAAATTTAGTTTCTAACAGATTTATATACAATACACACTTTTGTCTCACCTCAGATGTTTAATTACTTATCATTCATTTTTTAAGGCTGCTTTGAAAAGCAGTGTAAACCATTTCAAATTAGCTATATACCCGACTTATTTTTTGTAGAAAAAATGTAGAAAAATAAAAAGCAGCACTCAGAACTGTCTATCCATGTCATGGAAAATGGAACAACCTGATTAAAAACTTACTAAAATAACTACAAACCTACTTAAATTGTTCTCATTAGACTTAATGAGACTTAAAGGGGAAATCCACTGAAATGCCACAATTTCTCAGGTTATTCTGTAAGTAGAAACATACTGTGGAGTGAGTTTTTCATGTCCAGCTCATTCTATGTACCAGAATTCAGAGATCGAGAAATAGGCCGTGACGTCACAGGGGTGCTAACTCTGGAGCTGCTTTGCTGGAAGTCAATTGGGAAACTCACGAAAAGTCACAAAAATCATTAAAAAACATTTTATGCATGTTCGATGGTCCTATCACCCTATTTTTTTTGAAAGAACAAATCGGTTTGTAGTCATAAAAAGTTTATTTCACCAACCAGAACTGTCGCTATTATTTTACATCATTATTTTATTTGGGGCACTAGTGTGTAGGCTACAGCTGAGTGTGAACTGCACACAAGGGGAAGCCCATACCTTCATTTTTACGTGGCTGCTTGCAGGAGCGAATTATGGTACATAGAATGAGCTAGATATGAAAAGCTCATTACAGAATGTTTATAGAATGCTTATAGAATAACCTGAGAAACCATGGAATTTCGGTGGAGTTCCCCTTTGACAGCACACTGCATTTAGGTCTCCATAGCAGGCATGGTGTTGCATTTGTGTTTGTGCATAATGATAGGAAAAAGAGAAAAAGCAAATCTGAGAATGCCCTGAATGCACTGAAAATCCTATGAGAAAGTCCCCGGTATTGGAACATGCAGATCCCAAAGACAGGGACACTCCTTCACACGAACGGGTCTTCAAACTAAAGCACATGCTACGCAAACACTTATTTCCCAAGCCTGGTGTGTGTGCCTGTCTGAACAGAACAAGGCGGAAATCAGTTCTCTCTGCTTTAAATCAGACAATAAACGTGTGCTTTAATGGGCTGGTAACAATGCAAACATGTAAAATCCCTCTCAAAGCCAAGGGAATTCTGCACTTCCCTCCAACATCAGTTCTGATCAGAACGCCATAAGACAGATGCAAGTACTTAAAAAACGGAAAAAACGTTTTAATGAACACATGTTTAAATGTACACCTTAATGTTGCAGGATATTTTTTTAAGACAGATATATTTACATGCAGCGGAGGCAGAAACCTATAAGATAACGGCCCTGTCAGCGTTGACTTACATGCCAGTGTTCTTAATGATGCGACCCTGGTCCATCTTCTGTCCGATGCCATGAACGACAAACACGATGTGCGTGGTCTGAGGGGGTTTATCTTCGAGGGACGCTTCTTCCACATATCCACGGTGGAGACGCGTCCCACTGCTTGATGCTGAGTAAAAAGGTTTTGGGAAAAGTGAATTCATGAAAAAATGTTCTATAACATCACTAAAAATACAAAAGTAAACAGTCTGGATGACCTTATCAATCCAAAGGTTAAATTTAATAAATAAATATATAAATAGGCCTACTTGTTATAACTTAGATCTTTGGAAATTACAAATCTAAATCAAAATGGCAATGCTTTTTAATGGCACAATTATCTTGCGTCAGAGCAATTATCTTGTTCAGAACTTCCTGAATCATATTTGACAGGATGCCAAGAGCAGCCAAACCCCTGACACTCGACAGCACTCAGTTCATTCCCATTGCATCGGCTAAAAGTACTAAATGTATTCCAGTAGAATTCCACCAAAGAATGTGGTCAGTTTCCACTAACCTTTGGAAAAGCCTAGTTTTTGTGTGACCGTGCGGGCGATTTTGGAGGTGGTGGCATCGCTGTACAGGTATACCTCCTCCACACTGTGCCAGTCCACGTGGCTGCGGCTCAGCTTTAGACTGTGAATGGCTGTGGGGAAAGAGAGAGGGAGAAGAGAGACAGACCGACAGACAGAAAGAGGGGATCCATAGGGAGGGGGAAGTATCAGTAATTAAACTTTGTTGTACTTTAAATGTCGTCGTTTATTTTGCAGAGCTTGTCACAGCCCAAACACATTTGACATTCACTTCAACACAGACGCATTGTAGTCAGATGACACCTTCCCCACACTGAAGGAGCTTGGTATCTGCCTATATTAGACACAGTTTGGATAGATACAGTTAAGACAAGTACAGGGTATTCAATTAGACCTGAAGATAACCATATGCTATTAAATGATTTGACAGTAGTTATATCATCCATATTTAGCTCATATTTCAATTCTTTCCTGTTTGCATTCTTGAGTTAGTATTCTTTGATATTGATTCAGCTTAGATTGATATTGACCAGGTTAGCAAAAGCATTGAAGTTTCTGAAAATAAATGTTGATGTTGGTTGCAAAAATAAACTCAGGAATAAGTTTGCTTCTGTTCTCCTGGGTCCTTCTAATTAGGATAGGCATCAAGGAAATACATTAGAAATATGAGAAGTCAGATGGTATTAAATAGTCCTTTACAAATAAAGGAATTATACTGTCAAAATACATTTGAATTTAAGTCCAATCACACCTAAAACTCTGACCAAGAAGAGTATACAAGTGGACTTCCATGCATTAATACAGTAAGTTCAACATAGTATTTAAATCACAGTACAAAGCACCAAAAAGGGCCATCCATTGTGAAAATGATTTTAGGATTTCCATTTCCAGTTTACTTCATTAGCACAAGTATAATTTTGGCCAGATAAGGCACAGAGGATTTGTAGGAATTTTCTGGGATTGACTTGCTTGTATGTAATTTAATCGATATTTACAAATTTACTGTGTAGCAAAAGTAAATTAAACATTACTGCTACTACTTCTACTACTCTACTGTTTGGCAAATTCTGTGGAGTTTTTAAATTAAGTTAGAAAAAGTTGTTACATCATAAGAATAGTGGTATTCAGAAGTTTAAAAGAGAATAGTTAGGGCAAGCTGCATTTAGACAGGGCGTACTTTAGTCTTTGGAGTTTCATTTGCCAACAGTAGGGTTACCCAACTGTCATTACCAAAGTGTGCAATCCTGTTCTTGGTTTAATCCCAGCTTTTGTGAAAAGGTACCGTTACTATTGTGACTAATGTACATAAATCCTTAAAACAATTACATGTTGTGCAAGACGTCCTATTTATAAGTCATATGACTAGGCTACAAGAAGAGACTAAAACTAGAATTTCATAGTTTGACATCAGCATTACTTTTTGTTCCTTTTTGTTTTTCTTTACCAAGTAGTCTACACTTAAAAACAAATATAAAGCTGTTAAATTGAACAGTATAGCATTTCAGCATCTAAAAAGGAGATTATCACCACCACCAAACAGACGAGATCTTAATAGGTTAATTTGAGATGAGTCTGATGAATGTGGTCAGGGGATTGCACAACTCTGTACAGATCTATTCCTGCCTTTAAAGGCAACAAAGGTTTTATTTTCTGGTCAAGGTCACTTGTTACTTGTTGAGTTTCAGAATCTTTTTATGTGTCTATCATTATGAAAATGTAAGCCATGCCAAACATGTATAACAATATTTCAGTTCTGATTACAGATAAGAAAACCCTTCAAGAAATATTATGAACCCGATATATATTTTGCACTGAAAGTCAGTTTGACAACCATCCCCACAATGTAGAACAAAAACACATCAAGAAAAGATGCCCAAAAGCTGTTTCCACAGAGAAAGTCAAAGACGCACTGCGTTTCAAAGGTTCAGCATTTTCAGCTCTGAAATCACAGTTTTTTTTAGTTTTTTTTCCCCAAACATCTGCGTTTCCCTTTTAGAAAGACATGCAATGATTTCAATGGCATCAAATAATTTGATTAAATCTGATCAGGACAATGGATCACACAAAATAGGTTCAACACATTTCAAGCTTTGACAAAATATTTGTTCTCACGGTGTTACTATGCAATACACCTCCAGGTTACATGTTCAAATGAGAAACGGCAGATCCCTGAATTCACTATAGGATGAAGATAGAAGCAGCGAGATCCAGAGCACACACGATTCACCCAAAGTCTTAAGGCAGAGAAGTTCAGAAAAGTAAAGCAAGCCCATATAACAGTTTGCAGGTCAAAGGGGATACAGGCAGTAAGTCAAGTAGGGAGCGAAGAGATTTACTAATGAAACTGAGAGCTGGGGGGGTGTCAAGCAATACTGTGTATTCAAAATCAAGTGATAACACTGCCATTGTTTTTGAGGTGTACATTTTGCTCCTCACCATTGCAAACCTTATTTAAATACTTTCTACAACTATATCTGGATATTATAAAGAAGCTTTGCTACAAATGTTGGCACTATTAAGGCATTTAAAGTGTTTTGAAATAACTACACTCCATCTGCACTTTCTGAAAATGCAATTCTGTGGTGCCCAACTTCAGTCACTGTTTCCTAGACATTATTAACCGAGTGGTCAAAAACACTCTCACTCTGTTTCTGAAGTTACTTTACAAAGTTCCAAAAAAGCAGAAATGTCACTTGGATGGAAATCTACAGAGGCAATAGAAGTACAGGCAATCAATGTATCTTTCTGCCCATGTTCAGTATCAATAGTTAATTCCTGCGTCACACAACATTCGGTTTACAAAACCTTTCTGGAACTGAAGACTATACAAAAAACGAACCAAGTTTTAGTGTTGTGCATTGTTATATCTGAAAAACTTTGGTATGGGTATTAGTAGGTTTAAATTCTTGATCTGGTGCCTCCTTATTGTTTTGCTAAAGATTTCCCTTTCAGGTTAAATTATGTATTTCTAATAAAATATTCAAATTCCAAATAGTTTACACTTTCCTACTCAAAATAAACATAACTGCGAGGAAGAGAAATGCAGAGTTTTATATGGATTGAAGCAATTTCATTAGTATCAGGGAAAACTAATCAAACCTGCTTCCCCTTTAGTACCACGAAGACTTTAGAATGAGAAACAAAGCAGCAGCACTGAGGCAGGAGGAAAAGAAATGCAAAATCTAACCAAGCTCAGTCTAGGATAGCAGTCAATTAAACAGCCATTTAGAGAAAAGGAAAATGAATGTCTATCTAAAGGTATATGTTAATAAAATGCTTGGTTACTGTACCTTGGCAACGCTTTCGCTTGTGACATGCAGTTTTAGCATTCGGCTGATATCCTCTCCATTTGAACAGAAAGGGGAGGTAGAAAGGGGGTAGATGGGAGAGAACTAACAAATTAAGAAACAGTGAGTGTCATGGCAGTGATGTTCACTAGTGATGTTGCTAGTCAGCAGACAGTGGCGCTCCACCACAGTCCTCTGGAACAACTAACAGACTCACAACTCGCTTCCTGTTCTGCACGTGCAATTCAAAACACACTCGTTTTTAGTGCGCACACACACGGCATTCTTCACCAATGAGCACATTTCAAAAAGCAAACCGGCTGAACAAATCGGTGCTGTTAGTTCTTCCCTGAGAATCGTGATTTCGAACCCCTTAGCTAACTCATTGGTCTTTGACAACAAGGAGTGTCAAAATGACATTTGCCTTATTTTGCACTTGGCAGTCTGTGACATTTACAGTCATTCAGAGGGTTCAATGGGATCTTTTACACCAGGAATAAAACAATATCCCAAAACAGCCTGTCAGATTGAATGCCATTTTTACACTCGTTGCACTTAAAAAGAGAGGGTGCACAGAAGCTTCGTTTCTATGGGGCGTGTTTTCCAGGAAGTGTTTTTCTTGTCCTATGAGGACTACAGGTCTTCCAGACAAAGTACCCTGAGAAGTGGGATAAACGATACCGAAACCTTGTCCCACTGAGCATCAGTGTCCCCCATAGTAAAGGGAACAAAAGAAAAGGCAAACCCAGAAGCTCACAGAATCACCAAAATGTATAAACTGGGTAAATCGCTTGAAACAGACGTCAGCACTGTGCAACCTGACTCTTTAATTTACAGGCTGCCTGATTTAGGGAAGTCACCTCAAAGACTGACAACAGGTGCTCTCCAGAGACAGGCAGCCTGCATCTCAATAGGTCTGTAATGGTAAGAGGGACAGGACGAATCTGAGCGTCTCTCAGGCAGCACTCTGTGTGACATATCTTGGATTTCTATGCGGTAGAATAGGGGTGTCCTTTAAGAGGTGAAAGGTCATTTCCAAGATCCCATTGTAGACTTGGCCTGTTTGCCCCTTTACCACATTCCCCCCCAAATAGGAGCTGTGAACAAAACTTTACTGCTTCAGTGTTAATAAGTATTGAATGCTCAAGTGTTCATTTGTAAGGGAATTCTGCTTATGACAGCAGCATTATAAGGAAGAAATTCACAAAAAAAAAAAGCAAAAAGGGCATGGGCTCAACACAAAAAGGCTTTATTGTATCCTCATTTTACTTCCCCAGCATTATTGTTGTTCCAGTTTGTGGTGGCTTGGACTTCCGCCATTGCTGATTGTATTTAGGACAGTAATACGTTTGAGTAGGAAATTCCTTATAATGTGATCCTCTCTAAGGAAAAAAATAAACACTTGTCTTTATTTCTAAGAGGAAGGACAGTCGTAACATCTCTGCAGGTGCATTGTCCAAATCATAAGATCATGTGCCTGAAATAAAAGGGTATACTAAAAAAAAATATTCCATGGGTTAAGAGTTCCTTAATTAAAATATATACAAATATGCCATTCAACAGTTCAGAGGCGATTTATGTACAAACTCACTATCAATTATATATTTCTTGCATTTCCTTTGCAGGTAGTTCTGTGTACCAAGATACGTTTCTTGCCATTTCTATTTTCAAAGCTAAGCTAACAAGAAACAATAAAAAAGCCCAACTAACTTAAGCTTGTCAGCAGGTTTAAACCTCTCTGCTTGTTTTCCTAAATGAGTTTCTACAAACCATGTAAAACACATTCGCCTACTCAGGAAGGAACACCTTAATTTGGTTTATTCATCGAGGTATTTGACTTGACACAGAGTGATTCAAATCAGGGGCATGACACACCTGTCTGGGAGAGCTCAGATTCAACTCATAATGAAGAAACATGTGAATACACTCTGCATGAAGGCCTATTCATAGCAGAGTAACACAATATTGGTGAAAGTGAAGTACATCATTACATGGAGATTACCTCTGTTTGAAGACACAGAGAAATAAATAATGGGCTTCCTATCTGAATCAAAGTAAATATATTTACATGTCATTGTTGTAAAAGTAGAAACACTCAAATCCTCAATGCACAGATAGTAAACAAAATGTCATCCTATTTGAAGATTTAAATAATCTTGTGTTAAACTCCCCTAAACATTTAGGACCCATTTTACCAAATCAATCTAAAATACAACCCAGAGAAATTTGCAATGTGGTGCCTTTACAACCAGATAATAAAATAAAGGCCAGATAATTGTTTTAAACACATGCTGCTAAACAGTGAACCAATTATAATGAACCTATAAAATGCCACAGATTATGATAATACTAAAATAGAAATAAGTCTGGCATTAAAGAAACACTGTCAAAAGTTAATTGATTGAATAGTCTGCTTTTCTTGTTCCAGGCACTCACGTTGGTTCACCTTTACTCTGCCTGATTATTTAATTTGCCTTATTCATGTTTCGAGGGCAAACAAACACATTCTGATCTGTCCAATTTCCCAGCTTGCCAAGGTTTAAAAGCATTTTGCTCCACACCACAGAGTTACCAAAGACTCTGATGACTGTCTATAGAAAGAACCCTTCACACGCTAATTCACAAACCATTTACATCATTCCCAGTAGTAATTTCGGACCGATTTTCAGATTTGCAGTTTGGTTTACGGTTATGAGAAAAAAAAAAAAAAGTCTCTGCTGTCGTCTGGTTTATGTTGTTTTTTTCCACCCCAAAGGCCATATCAGAACATTTTTAGAATTGTGAAAGAAAGCCTTAGTACGGTTTCAATGTGTGTTGTTCAGAGAATAATAGACTTGTTTTTATGGGTTTCATCACAAAGGGGACCTAGGCCTGAGCATGTTACTTTTCCTACCTCACAGAATCTGCTCACTGGGTTTCAATTAGCATAATGCAGTACTGCGGAGATTTGAATATGAAAGACTACAGGGAGTGTCTGGAAGAAAATGCTCTTAAACATACTTCAATTTATCGTGTCTGCAACTGGATGAATAGTCCTTTTTAAATGGTACTGTAAGCTCCCTATATATTGATACATGTATGCAGTTCCCTTTCACACAATTACAGAAGATTAGGTTTATTCACAGCATCATGAAAAGTCAAACCATTCAAACTCAAAAAAAGTAATGTTCACTGGTGTTTATTCATGCAGTTCTCCTAACCACACAGACTGACGAAACTGATTTCATTAGTCAAATCATAATGTGGAGAATGATGTAGTCAGATAATTGAGTTGAGACAGATAACCTTGTTTCACTTGTGACTTAAAGACTGGAACCCATCCATTCATTCAAAAGCAAAGTCAAATAAATCCCACTCAGATCACCATCTGCAATACACACACACACACACACACACAACTATATTAAAGATTAGACCCATTAACAACAAATCAGTATTCTGGCAGTAGTTGTCATCTCAAGGCCACAGGGAGCTGTATCAGTTTTGTGCTTTTATCACAACACAAACAGATTCATGTTCATTGTATATTTCAATAATTTCTGTGATAATAATTTCAATAATTTCAATAAGCACTTGCACATCTCAGTTTCCAACACTCTGCCATGACAGATTGTGCTGCTTGGAAATCACACTTTTTTTTGTTTGTTATTTATTCCTTTGAATATGGTTAAAATTAAGAAATAATGCCTAACATCCTTTGATATACATCTTTTTCATTAAATAAAGGGCACAGTGGAGCAGTTTCTCATTCTCCAATTGCCATTTATTATGAGGCATTAACCACAGGTGACAAAACCCAGCATGCACCACTTCCCGTGTTACCATACCAATCCGCATTTAGGAGCACTGCATTAAAGGAAGCGATTCTATTATTCATACTCAATCGCATCTCTGTACATATGCTTTTCACTACATTCGTGATTACAGCTGGTGCCGGGGTTTTACATGATCAGAGCCCACAAGGGAATGCTTGCTTATTTTCTCCTGCAAACATCCCGATCATGCAGGCAGTGAGGCTTACAAGGGGATTTCTATCCTTTTTGTAACATTGGTAATACAGAAGCATTTCCTTTTAGAAATGGCATTCACAGCACTTCAGTTTTCGACTACAGGCAGGAATTGCAAATTGCTGTTATGGTTTTTGATAAAACGCAGGAAAAAACACTAGGCAACAAAACCGAGAGAATATAATGGAGGACACGCTAAATGGGAGTGACATGCATACTGCACTACTTTAAATATTGCATCGCATCAGCAGGTGAAATCAGCAGGTTTACAAATCTTATGATTGGAATATAACTGTCCTATATATAGGCTACACCAAAGTGGCACGTCGCTTTAGGTTTCAAACGCACCCATACATCAAAGGAGATACTGGTATTAACACCTCAGTGTGATAATTATTGACTATTGACAACTTAATAGATAAAAGTTAGTGGATTGAGAAGGCCAAGCCTAGCTGTCAGCCTTCTTCCGCAGAGAAGAAACACGCAACAGGAAACTAAGCAAAGGCTTAGGTTTTGCAGATTTGGTCCAAGCTATCCATCTAATATATAATATTGTTATAAATACATAAATATGGAAAAATTGGTAAGAAATGTATTGCATAACTTACTCGGTATAATTTGCTGAAAATGTATAGGCTACTTATTTTGGCATAAATCCACTAAAAATCATTTGCCACGCTTTCATAGATTGTTGTTAAAATGCTGCTTAAGAGCAGAGAACTGTTGTCAGCCGTTTCCACTGACAGGTCTTTGAAAATCAGATGAAACTGCTGATTTTGACTTCATCAAGAAACCCGACTGATTGAGACTTTGACAGGTTTGACTGAAGACACAGGAAATAAAATCTCGCCCACCTGAATTATTCAGAGGAAGATGCAACAGACTAGCGACGTTCAAATACCTTGTCGCTTTAATGCTAATCCTAGAACTTCAGAAAACCTCAATTTAAAGGTTTCCATCCCTTTTGGGAGATGTCCTAACTTCCAGAATCTGATTTAACTTTTATATGTGGGATTGGTACAGGATTAAAATGAGTCAAGATTGGGGAATATAAGACATCATAATAAACTTAAATGTAGCAGTCTTTGCCATACCTGAACCTTGGGGACATGAAAACCAAAGAAGGAATACACATTACAATAGGTTGTATTGCAGCAGAAGTAGTTTGTTCAAATTATTTCAAAGAAGCAGGCAAATCACTAATCCAGAACACCAGTGTTTGAGAGGTTTTTCCTTTAACAAGTGAATTTCTGTCATTAAAAAACATTATGTACAGCAGCATTGCCATTTAACTTTAGGATCAGATATGAATTTCATTTGACAGGATATCAACACCTTTACAGGCCTGTGTCTCGGATTCAGTTTCAATCAGGTCCCAAGTGAAACAGGCTATCTGTTGGAACTACTCTACCCCTCCCCACTCCTCCCAAAACCCCAAAGGCAGGTTTTTTTAGCTCACCATCTTTGCTGTCAACTGTCCTTGCCACAATATCGGTGTCAAAGCTGTCCTGCATCTGCTGTCCACGGAAGCAGCCCAGGTGTTCCAGCTCAATGAGGTCACTCTCATCTTCCTCCAGGGGAAGCCAAGTGCCGTCGATGAACCACTGTCCCCTCATCACCGGGATGCGGTCCTGCTCTACAACAAGACACGCACAATATCATTAGACAAATGGGCAGGCCCATACTGCTACCTCCCGTCTGCTGATCTAGAAGGCAAAGTGTAAGCAGGATCAAGCCCCAATATTCCACAGTAATTTAAGATACTTTGGGGGGCCAAGTACTCACTAGGCAATGTTAGATAACTGTCTGCAAAAAATATAAACAATGTTCTAATGAAAGGTTTTTTCCTCACTGGTTCACATCATATTTCTTTCTTTCTTTTACCTACTAGATGTGGTTCTTCGCCAAAATCAATCCTTTAATAAGTAACTAATACAGACCAGTGTCACTTAGTGTAGGTCAAGCAACCCTCCTATCTGTTGTTTGCAGAATAAATTATACTCAAAACCGGAGCACCCTGTTCTAATGGTGTCTTTTTTTGTTTGAATCAGAATGATAGCTTGTCTAAACATTCAAGGTTAACTGCATTTACAAAAACTGCAGAGGCAACCCTAAACTAGTTGTGACAAGTACCCTAAAGGCCCATTATATGTTTAACTGGGCAAACAATGTACAAAGCTGTTCTTCCACAACAAAAGAGAAAGGCGACAAAATAAAACTACAGGACAAACAGTCCGGAGGTAAAATGCTATAGCACTCATATTCGAGCACAGTTCAAAAACATTGTGTTCTGGGAGAAAATGTCCTGTTGTTTTTGTTGTTGCTGCTGCTGTTGTGCACCATAGACTAAAATGTGACAAATTAAACAGAAGCAGAACTAAAGACACAAATCAGATCCTGACTTGCCCCACACACCCTGTGATAATGGAAACAATAAACTAGGTTACCAGATGCCCAGTGGTACAATTGGGAGGAAAACTCAATACCAGCCAAGGCATTCAGGAAGGAAATTACACTTTCAAGATTAATGGTTTAGGAGTTTCTAGAAACCCCTTTCAGGGTGGCACTCAGGTAAATTAATTCACAGTGCATACTATGCTATCATTATATATTATTAATAACAGGGAGTGGTAAAAGCCAGAATTGGAAGCTGAAGAACATTCATCCCTACAACAATCTTGCTCCATTAGGGCATACTGAGACGTAGCTCATTACAAATATGTTAAGAGTTTATGTACCACCTGTATCCCACCGCAGTGTGGGTAAAGAATCAGAGGAAGGAAAGAGAAAACATTAAACTGAAGCAAGTGAGGGATTACAATAATGTTATGAAAACCTCAAAGGCCTCGTTTTCAGTTTCAAGATAGTAAACAAAACTGAAGGTAGGTTAGTTTCAAAATGTAAAACCACAGAAAAGATATTTCCATAAAGTAGTGCTGCCTAGGAACTGTTAATGAATGCATTATAGAATAAATTATTAAAACAAACGTCTTACAATATTACTGCTGATACTGTACAGGATACATACATTTACTACCGGGAAATACTGTTGAACTTCAATCAGTTATTGATCAATTTGGATCTCAAACGGATACAATCAATGTTGTGTTTTAATCATTGTGATAGATGGGAAAAGAACTCCGTAGCAAACATTACTGTATTTAATGCAACTAATAACCAAATTAAGTATTGAGGCATCAGTAATTGGCCACTGTCCTCATGGAAATCCTCAAGTTTGCAATCATAAACCATTCTTTCGAGATTCTTAGCACTGATGGAAAAATCTATGCCTGAAGGATAAAAACAGATAATTGTGTATGATATCCGAGTAAAAGCCATTCACTATGGCAATGGCCTAGGCACTGGTATAAGGTTTAAATCTGCCCCCAGTCAGAGATCAGGATTAATTTCCATTCATCTAGAGGAATAAGCAGCAGTAGAGGGAGTCAGGGTGTTGCAATTTCTGTTTCTTTCTGCCCAATGCATAATCCCCCCCATTCAGATATGATCCGGATTCAGCAATCCCTCCGACAGTGATTAGATGTGGAGGTCTGATTATAGGAACTGAAACATCTGGCACTACTGGAGCAATTAAATTACATTCAAAACAGAAATAATATATTTACAGGAGCTAGGGGCCTGCAGCGATTTGCACTTTTTTTTCCCTTCACTTTAATTGTGTCTGACATTGCTGCAAAATATAGGGTTGCGTTTACTTAATTATACTGTGAAACAATTGAGTAAAGTTACATTACAACCCGGTGTAACTCAACTGCCTTGTGTTTTGCACTGGGTGTTGAATGTTTAGTTCGCTTTTTCAATGGGGTTAGAGGCAATCCATCATCAAACTATACAGCCTTTCAGTTTTTTCTTAACGTGTGATGTCCATGAACAAAAATAAATAATGCTACAAACATGAGCAAAAAGGTAAACAAGAAGGACTGCACGTCATTGGGGACGTCATGTGACCAACGATTGCATACTAACCAAGCAGGTGCCATGAACTGTTGCAGAAACGCATGTTTTCCTGTATATGATCTAAATGTCAAAGTTGAAATCAATAAAAGTAAGGAGTAGTAAATGGATTGTCAATATACCTTTAACGCCCATTATCTTTATATTGTATACATTTAAAGATGTGCATGTGTTTAGGGTTACTGAACACACAGGTAGATCTACTGCACTCATGTTTTTATACGTTTTCAATATCTGATCAATAACACCACAGCTATACACTTACGGTTCCAGTACACGGGATAGCACTCCTTCTCCTTCACGTCCACCTCATACAAGCCTCCTCTGACACACACCGGTTCCACATTGATGCCAATCGCATCCAGGTCCCTCTCGTCCGTGTCTGGTCCCTCCTCGGCCCCTCTGTCCCCCGGGCCCCCGGCGAGAGGCTCTACGGTCACCGGTCCCTCCTCCTCCAGTCCTTCTGGCTCGCCGATGGACGCCTCGGACCCGGCAGCAGCCGCAGCAGCAGCAGCCTCCTCCCCTTCCTCCGAGCCCCTGGGCCCCAGGCGCCGGGCCTTGCTAGGGTTCAACTCGCAGAACTTGCGATACATGACCTCGATCTTCAGAGAGTCGTGCCCCACGAAGTGTTTCCAGGTCTTCTTGTCCTCCTTGTAGAACCAGCGCACCTCCTCCGGGCCCAGCTCGGTGACGACCTCGTATCGGTGCCGGGAGCTGCTGGAGCGGTTCCGCTTCCTGGTCTCCATCAGCGGGGCGACGTTGCCATCGCTCTCGCTGTAGTCCTGGTCGCCGGCGTCCAGGTAGGCTGAGCTGGCGTCGGAACCGCGGTGATAACTGGCATAAGGCTCCTCCACTAGGCCCAAAATCAAGCCCTCCTGGGACGGCCGGTGCCGGGCTCGGATAAGGGGCAGGTGTCGGTCCAAACCCGGCTGTACCGAGTGCATCCCTGCCCGTATCCGCTCTCCGCCCATGGGCTCCTCATAGCAGCACACAAACACATCGTTGCCCAAGTCCCAGTCACTGCCTCCGACAGACGCGCTGCTGTTGTCCGGGCTGTCTGGGGGACTGAGCAAAGACGTTTTGTCCGAATAATTGCTCATAACTGTTGTATTCAGTGTATAGTAGTGGATTTGATGTGCGTCTCACTATTTAAAATATATATCATTAAAAAAAAAACTATATATATATATATATATATATATAGCTCTAACGCTGTCGGTGTGGATTATTGTGATGATAAGTCCTTGGGAACCGACAGACCCCCGCTTTGCCTTCTCCCTCTCCCTCCCACGACCACCACCACCTGCAGCAGCGGCGCCGGCTCGGAGCGACTTTCCTGCTGAAGCCGGACATAGAACCCCCCGGGCCCGACTCTCTTGCGTTTAAATCCCCCTTCAGACCCCCGTCTCCCCGGTTCCGGATCGACCGCTCGGCTCCCTTCGTTTGCAAACAGCAGCCGGCCGGCAGGGGGACACGGGAGCGCGCCCGGCTACTACTCCTCTGTACGTCGGGACGTCCTACGTGCTGCTGTGGACGTGCACGTACAGCGTCAACATGTCTAGGAAAGCCACTACTCTCTTTGAAATATCATTAATATTAAGCACATGCGCACTGATATAGATACCACACTTCTTTAGCACTAAGGTTATATTATTAGTACTTCTTGAATATATGTATTCACTTTGCAGGTGTGACCTGTAAAGGGAATGGAAGCAAGTGGAAACTTCTTAAGGGGGGTTGATCATGATCTATATAGCATGTCATTGGTGGTGGTTTATGCTAAATCCTCAAATAACTGGTTTGTTTTCTGGGAAGCATTAGAATAGGTTGGTTTTTTTACAAAGCAAAATGATGTAATGCAAAACCTCAGTTACACATTAGTAATTGGGATGCTTACACAAGTGTAGGTTGAAGGTTTGGTGAATTCTTAAGCAATCTACGGAAAACAGATTTGTATTGAAATGGTTCTTCTTCACTTTGGTAGGTTTTAGTTTGACTGCTATCCTATAATCTGATTCTGTTTAAATGTTCCTGAAACTGTGGGGCATGCCACTTCCTCACTGGCAGCAGCAAGAAAACACTCCTGACTATCCAAGTTATATTTTACAAAATGGAAATCAAATCACACTGTACATCTCTAATATGCTTATTATTTATGATAGTAAAGCACCCGGGCTGTGCTACAATCTGTTGTATTGCCTTTTAAAATGTGTATGAACTTGAAATGGTCACCTCAGGGGGTGGGGGTAGAAGGCAGTGTAAGCTGTTGTCCTGGAGTGTTGTAAATATCTGTGGTTTTATGTATTTATTGGTTCATTATCAAGTTGGCCTGAAGTTATATAGTTTGTGTCTCGTGGCACTCTTGCAAAATGCAAAAATGGGGGCGTTGATTTTTGTGGTCATAAACACACTGACAATGCACTTTTTTTTTTTAATCCAAATTTCTTCACACAGGAATCTGCTTCGTTGTCCATATCTTTACTGCATACTTAAGTTATAGCCAAAGGAACTAATGCAAACTCCTCTAGTAACTGAAGCCTTTACACAGATGTAAAAAGCTATGTATTGCATTTAACTGATCAGTTAAAGAATATTAATATTTCAAATTAACCAACTAGCTAGTGTTAAAGCATGTATTAACAACATGTAAAGTGAGCATAACAGTAGGGGAATGCTGTATAAATCATGTTTTACATTACTGCAAAATATATTCCAATATAACTTAATCAAGTATATTCTAAGTACAAACACAAAGATAGGGGTGATCTTACAGTAACATTTAGGTTGTTTAGGGCACATTTTAAGTGATTTAGGATTCATAGAAGTGGAGTGATAAAGTTATGTTACATTTTGTTCTGTTCTAGGGTTAGCGTCCCCAGTAAATTTGAGCTTTCGACCAGCTTAACTCAATGTGTAAATTTGTATGGAAATTTTGATGTTGGCTAGGCTTGGAGTTCAGGCTGATGTTTGGTTATAAAATGGGGTATGGTAGGTAGATAACTAATTGGTGTAACACAACAAGGCACACCTACAATAATTTGAGCAACATCAAGCTTTGTTTAAGTCTCCCAGGATTATTTATTTATTATTATTATTATTATTATTATTATTAAGTATTTCACACAGTAATGACTGTGTATTTTGTGCCCACAAGGTGGCAATGTTTGTTCATTATTCAGGTTTGTAGTTTTTCCTGTTTCTAAACCTTTGGATGTGCTTTGTGTTTTGTAGTCTATTTTAACATGAAGCCAATGAACATATTCAATAAATAAATAATGATAAAGGGATCAGGTGTCACTGATGCCTTCTGAACTGATGTGGACAGTGAGAATGTAAACAGAATTAGTGGGATTGCACAGCACTCCAGATCTCAGCTCCAGTTTGATAGCTGTGCCTAGTCTCATTAGGATACAGGAGTGACACTTTAAGCTGTACAGCTTAGATAGAAAAGTGCCTGCAGAGCTGTTAGGTCCCACAGGAGAAATGGACAGCTTGAAATGAGTAGCTCCTCTAGGCACAGCCCTGCTGCAAGACAGAGGGAGCTGGGGGATGAAATCTGTGAGCCCCCCCCTCTCAGGGCTTACAGGCTGAACATGCAGCTTGTGATGACTGCCCTACATAAACACTTCCACATCTGGGGGTCGGGTCCTCTGGAGGATTAATGGGAAGATTGTGCGCGATGTGTAAACTGATGGAGCTCCAGCAGGCGGTTGTCAATTGGCCTTGTTCTTGGCAGGGTTTCTGAGGAGGCAAAAGTTCTGTCCAAATCTTGAACATTCGCTGCTTATCCTGAACATTGTTTTGTTTTGTTTGAGAGACAGAGAGAGAGAGGAGAGTTCTCCCCACCAAACTGTATGCCACAGAGGAAACAGATATACTCAGCTAGATTAAATGACCTAAATCCCTGAAAAAGAGGCAATGAGAATGAGATTCAACGGACATTCTTCCTCCAATGTAGTTGGAGAATAGTTGGTCCAATAAGACTGGATTAAAAGTCATCTAGTGCTGTTGCTTCAAAGATCATTGTCTCAAGGGCCCATCAATAGCTCATATGGCTTCCTACCTTAAGTTAGTAGTTTTATATCTAATAAAATAGTGGCTACAGGAGAAAAGGACTAGTGGACCCCTCTTGGCATGGAAAAATTGGTGGTGGAAACGGATGCATACGTGACACGATTATTATTATTATTATTTTTGTCATTTAGCTGACGCTCTTATCCAGGGCGACTTACATTTGTACCCATTTATACAGCTGGGCATTTCACTGGAGCAATCTAAGTGAAGTACCTTGCTCAAAGGTACAACAGCACTGCCCCACCCAGGATTTGAACCCACAAGCTTCCCGTCATGAGTCCTGACCACTACTCCACAGTGCTCCACGATAACATAAAGGAAGCAATAGAAGCAATAGAAGCAAATGGAAGTGGTATCCAGATGTAGTTTGTCCTATTAGGACCCTAATGAAGACTCATGAAGGTTTGTGGGAGCAAGGAGCCCAATGGCCAAACTCATGGTGGAGCAAGAGAGCATGGTAGGTGTGATCTTGTGAAGCAGTAAAGCTACCATGTGCATGTTGTTGTGCAGGGTTTGTGAGTGTGTGTCTGCGTGTGTGCATGCGTGTACAGATATGTGATCCCGTGCTCGACGCACGCCACGCTTGCTTGCAGGTGGTCTGCCCATGCTCGGGGGGCCAGCAGCAGATTTAATATTTCATACGAACTCACGGCGTCCTGGATGGGATCATTGAGTCCACATGGCTCGCAGGAAATTGGCTCTGTGAACACTTCGCTAAAGTATGCAGCCTGTCAGCCCCCCTCTGACAAGCTGCATATTCGCAGGGCCTCCAAATTACAAGCAAGCCATGGCTCTACAGATGTTGGCAGCTGTCTTTTACCCTTGGGCCTTTGTTTCTTTGCTTTCACCTTTCCCTCTCAAGTATTTACGTTCTAAAAAAATTGTTAAGAAATGCACACGACTTGAACGGCAATAAAACGGCAGCGCCAAGCAGATTTTTAAAGTTTACATTTTCTGCAAAGTATTTCATGGAAATGTGTCATTTTATTGGTCCAGCTACAAATATCTGAGGGAGAATGAGCAATAAAAGCAATAAACTTGTAATGATATAATTTAATTTTTATAACATGGGCAGGGTTTTATTTAACTGTGCACCGGCCCCCTCTCCCAAAACACTGATACCTTCCAGCGAGTTGTATTTAATGGACAGAAATGTGGAAATGTTTTTATTTGGAAGCCCTACCTACTAATGCAAATGATCATGTTTTGAGAGATACCCCCATTGGAAGAATGTAAGGTTTTGGTACAGACCATTAAATCATTCATGACATCACCTAGGTATTGCAAACTGCTTTGGCAGATGAACTGGAAATGAACAAAACAGTAGCTTGGATCAGTAGAGTGTTTCAATTGACTGAAGTAGCTCGAACTCCAGAGGAAAGGGGAATTGTGGAAGGGACAATAAAGGAGGCTACTTTGATATTTACAGCCCCAAAATAATACTGGGTGGTCCAGAAAAAGCTTAATGTGGGGACCATATGATGTCCATTACAATTCAACCAATTCCATCATATAATTAATGTAAAACCTGGTCAGCGGACATTTTGTTAAATATCTCTGTTGTTACATATTGTTCAGATACAGTGAAAGAAAGTTTTTTAAAGAAAGGTTATAGTTACATTTCCTTACAATTAACTAATAAGGTTTACTGTATGTCAAAAGGTTTTATTGATTAATTGATGAGTTTCCTGTTGATAAAGTCCTTGTACCCACATTGCATATTATAGTTACCCGTTTGCAGCCCTTGCATTAACACACCCATAATGCCTCCACCATTGAACATTGTCAGACTCGATTAAAATGAGCATTAAGTACGGCCACGAGCATCTTGAACGTGTTAGGAAACCATTCCAGGCCTTAAACAGTCCGGGGTGACTGTGTACACCTCCCTAATTACACACGTCAATTTATGTACACACACTTCATTTAGTGAAGCTCATTTCAATTCTGGCCTTCCCTTCTTCCTGCTACAAGTTTACTGGGCAGGTTTTTTAGTGATATAAGGAGTGTACAGATTGTGTTTAAACTAAGAGAAAGGGTAGGTGTGGGAATTCAGCACCTTAAACGAGTATTCCAGTGATTTTCTGATTTACTTTATGAACACATTAGGAATCTATCATATTACTCCAAGCTGCACATTGCGTTGTGTGTATATATATATATATATATATATATATATATATATATATATATATATAAATAAAATTTCTTTTTGACACTCACTCCCAAATTGCAAATAATGGTTTTTAAAACACACACACATACACACACACAAATCAAAGTAAAATGTCCAAACTGAAAGGGTTTGGCACTGTCAGAGTTAAGCCCATGGTGAGCTTTCCAGTGAGATATGAGCTTGTGATGGCTTGCTGTGAGGTTGTGTAAGTTCTTGGTCAGCTTACATGATCTGCCGGGGCTCCGAGGCCAAAACAAGCAGGTGTCTGATGATCCCAAGTGAAAAGGTACTGCAGCCCACTGTTCCTTTGCCAAAGATCCCACAGCATTCATGTGCTTTTATAATTAGGGAAGTTATCATATTTTTGGCAGAGCTGTAGTATTTTTTTCTTGACAGTTGCTCAAGCTGCTGAAAGCTCACAGCTGCGCGCTCACATGGGCTTGTACAAAGCATGTTTAACTTTCTGAAGGCTCAGTGCATGAGGTATGTGAACCTTGGGGTCACTTTGTTTGATCCCTGACACATATAGTTAATAACACTGCGCCTCCCTTTGCAGCAGCGAGGGGAAATAAAATAATGAAATTCTTCATGGAGAACGGAAGGTTTGGTCAATGCAGTTGCTAGACAACAGTTCCTAAGATGCCTGGTTAGCCATCTTGCACAATTGGCATTGGCCTATTCATGCAATTTAATTAATTTGGGTGCACTTTACTACTAACTAGGCAGGTTAAGCAGCAAATTCCTTTTCTTGGTAGTAGGAAGCAATGGTAATGAAGAGATACATAAATTGGACAGGTAGCACTCTTAAAGCAATTTCAGCAGTGAAAGGAGATTCCTGTAAGGTTAATGCCACTAGGGGTCAGTACATCCAAGGGAGTTAAATCTCATCTTTTCCTGCATCAAGACCTTTCCCCATGATAATCATTCTTGTAGATCTGGATTTCTGAGCAGGTAATATTATAGAGCATGGCTGGGGTTTTGAAATATGGTCTCTTTATGAGGACCTAGCTTTCGGTGAGACCCAAATGGTTAACAGTTAAGAGATTGGATGGCCAGACAAGTGAATTCTTTGCAGAGGACAGTATGTTTTCAGTGGAACAGCAGGAGCGATGAAGAGATAGCAGCAGAAATCTGGTGGCCATATGTCTCCCTAGCACTCTCCTTGGATATGCCTGGGTAGGGTTTCGTGCTAAACAGCCATAGAGGAGTTCACAGGGCTGTACAGAAATGCATGAGAAATAAATGCTTACTAAAGCCAGAATTCAGATGGGGGACAAACTCACCTACCACACATAATCAATGCATTGGTCCGATGACCGACCGGGCTGTCCCAAATCCTTCAATTGATTTATTTCACACTGAACAGCATACTTCCGCTGTAGCTCTCATCTCCCACTCTGTTTTTTTTTAAGTAGGGAGTGCTCAGATTAAGTGTTATGCTTATTTATCTATTTCAGTAAATGCATATGGCGGTGTTGAATTTGGATTTTGGGTGAAACAGATACACAATGTTTGGGGTGTCAGTATCTCAGACACCTTCACAGCCAGTGTGTAAGATAAATACAATATTCAATATCCACTTCCCAGACAATTCCCTGTGCTGTATGGACTAAAATTAATCTCTTACACTTATTCTGTGCTGGGAATGTATCTGGATGTTACTCCCTTGCATCTTGTAAGTTTTGCCTCTTCTGTCTTTGTTTCTTTTGTAGATGGGGTGAAGAAGTGAATGTATTGTATTTTATAACGTTGTTTCTTTTCTCATTTCTGAGTTACTCAATGATGTTAACTGAATCCTTCTCATATTTGTAAACTGAACAACAGGAACAAATCTAATAGGTAGCAACCAAGAAATACTCCGTGCAGTTAACAGCCTATAAAAACATGTAAAGAGCTTGTTAATTGTCAATCATTTGTTAAAATAAACCCACACTTTTGAAAAACATCCTCTTGCCAAAAAGTAGACAAATTATGAACAGAGTGAAAAACCACATCAAACAGGCAACATGCATTAATCTGTCAGCAATGAAAAGCTATTACTCCACCAGTACAGTTAACCCTCCGGCTAAATACTGTCGATGCATTAATTACGACCTTACCTGTACATGAAGCACACATCAGAGCTGTAACTACAAGACTACCAGTTGCAATTCTTTACGTAGCCCCACTGTTAAATATGTTGTGGGGGGGTAGTGGTTGGACAAAACATTTCTGAACCCTACATAACATCTAATAAAGGCTCAATTCTGTTAGAACCTTTTTTACGATATTGACTGCCCATTGTGATAATCAGTGGATCGATTCTGCATTTACTTTGGCTTCAGCTAAAATGAATGAAAAAAAAAAAAAAAAAGGTTTCCAGCAAGAGGAGCAGTTTCACATAAAGTTTTGATTTGAAAGGGCGGCACTTAAACTCACTCAGCGAGCGAGTGTTTTGAATGTGCTGTGAAGACTCGGCCTGTGTAACAAGCTGTCTGAGAGTCATGAACCTGTCTGTCATGTGTGGGACTGCTGTTATAAACATATTTACCCTCATTGACATCAATATTGCCCATATGCCGGCGCTGAACACACGTTTTCTTTGCTGACAGGCGTGTCAGGAGTCAAGTAGAGCCTCTTAAAATGTGGCCCACAGGTCAGAGGTCACCCACTAATGAGTAAAAGCTTTTCTTGTGTGTGTGCTTCAGAGAGTGAGGAAATGGCTGTTTCTGTGAGGGGCACCCATCGGAGTAATGTGTCAGGGGATGGCTGTTGGCAGGGGGCTCTACTGCTCACAGGACGTAGAGGACAGGAGAGGGGTGGGGCTTGTGGACCAAAATTACAAAACTGCAGGTAAAGATGCAGAGGAACAAAAGATATCAGTCCTCACTCATCTAATGTGCTAGCCAGAAATGTGACTTTAGTCTTCTCCCTACATTACTTTTGCAGCTTCTATTGGCTGATCGGTCAAAGAATCCCCTGAACCTGGCCCTTGTGTCAAGATGATCCTCCCCCAAGCAAGCACATTTTCCCCAAGGCAATCTATACATTCATTTAGACTAAATGGCCTGACAATGCGGACTGAAAAAGTTGTGGGCTGTCCTCTCTTTGGATCTTTCTGATCAACATAATTTCCCATACCTGTTATCCAGATGTTACTTCTCTCTCCTAACAATTAAAACATTGGTAGTAGGAATTGATTGTGTATTATGAAGACTTTGGAATGGGAATCAGGCTGTGGATTCTATTTCGATTTTTTGAGACAGATTGGAGTTACTGCACATTTTTCCTGAAAGTACAATAATATATTCCCAAAACGACCCCACTTCAAATTCTCGAGCAACGTTTGGTTGTGGTTTTTTAGCGTGGCAATGGAGAGTTGATCCCGACTGTTGATCTAGTGCAAAAGTAACTGAAATGGTCTTTGTTCTCTCCGTCTAATGTGTTCCCACTTGGAGACCAGTGCTTTTAAAGCAGTCCCCTGCCCCCCTCAGTGCACACCAGGATGCATTTGATCCTGCATTTTGTGAATTCCTCCAGATGTTGTCATATTTTCTGTAGGAGCATGTTCCAATTAGCAATGGGTAAACTGTTGATTTAAAAGAAACTAAACCAAACATGTACAGGCCTCTTACCTCACTGTTCGGGTACACACACGTCGAAGCGGCTGCTGTTGTGAGACTGAGACCCACTCACTGCAACCGAGAGACAGAGACAGCTGGTAGCATATTGGAAGCAGAGGGTCTAATATAAACCTCACCTAACTTGTCGCACTCCCACAGATTCTTGGCTTGCTCATGGGTGACAACAGGTTCATGCGTTAAAGAGATATATACCGTATGTATTAAAAAAGGTTGTTACGCCTGTCTTTGACATATAAGGATGACATGTTTAAAGTATCTGTTCAGGGTAACTCTTTTAAGGGCTGCCAAATGCACACATACAAGATGTCAACTTTTGGCTGCACCCAATGGTCTTCACACCATCTCTCTCATCCTGCTCATGGGAGTGAAGGTATCCCAGGGTACAACAGCTCCACACAAGCAGGCTCAGATGCTCCGTCTGTGATTGTGGATGCTCTGTACATCATTAAGCTGTTTTCATCTGCGGAAGGCTTGGGAAAATATTCATTCTGCTGCTAAGTGGCCAAGAGAGGGCGCAGAGTCACAATAACAGGAAACCAGTCACTCCCTGCCTCTCCATTGCTAATTGACAATCTATTGACTGGTTCACCTCCTCCACTGTTGAACGTTCCTTTAAGACATTTGTTCAGATAGTGAGAGTTGAATTGCTTTCCTGCATTGACAGCCATATTAAAAATAATGTTTCATCTACAACTGTGAAGATGTAAAGAATGCAATGTGAAAAGTATCACTTAACCCATTTGCTTCCAACAAAACACATCACCCTTGTTCTATACATATTTATCCATTTGCATGCCAAATGTCAATATGGAAAAATCAGTGTGAGAATCTATTAAGTTCCATATTGTTTACCAAAAATGTATATATTCATATTTAGGTTAATTTGTAAACGCAATCTATTATAGGAAAATCATCTCTGGTCTACAACATTCTCGTTCAAATACGAAAACAACAAAAGGATTCTGCTAGGTGGAGTGAAAAGCTCATAGCCTGTTGTTAATATGAAATATGAATTATACTGACTGATATTAATTTGACATTTACCTTTTTATTTTATTTTTTGGTATTCATATCAAAGATTTAACACTCTGGAGAATAACTAAACACACCATGAATGTCAAAATAAAATATACCTGCATTGTTATCGTCCACAAAACCATTACAATGGATCCGGAAGTAACTGGCTACTGCTTTGCATCCCAAACCCTGGATTGCTTCGCATCTGGCTTCTTATCTTCACATAATCATCTCCCGTTTTTTGTTTTTTTTATCTGCAGCAAAGTTTAGCCAGAGGCTACCAAGCGACACTCTCCTAACCTCTCCAATGCTTGACACAGAGCAGAAATTTCAGCTCATCCAACTGACAGGATGATCAAAGCCAATAAAAAATATTTTTAATTTTCCCTGGAGTTTTTCCTTCTTCTCTTCTTGTCTTTGCGTTGGAGGGTTTGTTTCACGCACTGTTACCTACTATTGGCTCAGCAGATGGGAGATCTCAGACGAAAACGTTTTCATCATTTGATTTGTTGTCAGCTCCCCTTGATGCCAGAAAACGTGTTCAAAGAGCCCGCAACAGAACTAATGCACCAAATGCTCTTGAAAACAGAAGATATTTATCTTTATGGAAATCCAGTGCATTAATCACATATAGGTGACATATTGTTATATATAATGAGTTGGGTTTTTTTGATTGGGTGATCAACAGGGTTTCACATTTCTGCAATACCCACTTCTAGAAAACCACAACTTTTTTTTTTTCATGGGAGAAACATTTAAATCATGTAGAGCTGCTTCATAAACATAGCTTGGTTTTCAACCACATCTGAATGATGAAGTTTAATTTTGTGGGCAAGTATCTCTGTTAGTGCCTCTAGGACTGTTTTGTATTATGAAGAACATTTTGTGTCATGGAGGGCAAATATAGAGAGATATACTAATTTAATTAAACTAAGGCCTAAACATATTACAAACCAAGCACTTGTTATTAAATTTCTATTGGATAGAAGTAAAATATAAACGATAAGCGACCATCCAGTACTGGATCTAAAATGTGCAATTGGCAGGTCAGTGAAAGTTTTGATATAATCCAGGCCTACACTGAAATTTTTGTTTTGTTTTTTGATTTTAAAGAAAATGTTAAAGGTCATGCATTTAAATGTTTAAAGTAATTATTTTATATAAAACATGTTGCTGTGAGCCATACCCTTCTGGACAATGCAGTGAATGTACCCTTTTTTTTCTGCGTCAGTGTAAGTTGTACATAAAGAGTGTCACACAATACCGAGCGAGTGTGTGCGTCAGCGTCTTTGTATTTGGCAGGTGTGTGCACACTGTGGATCAGAGCATGTGTGTTTGTGTCTCCAAGCAAAAGGAATTTTGATCTCCTTACTCTCATAGTGAGCCACACTTGAGCTGTGACCTCATTCATAAAGAGAGCACCTGTGGAGTGCAACCAATTATCCTATTAGTGCTCAAAACCCCCCATCCTACTTGAAGAGAGCTTTGGCTGTCGCTCCTAGCTTGCGGATCTGAGTGTTTGTGGCTGCTGGAAGGTGGGAGACAGAGATCAAATGCCCTTCCCTTGGTTGACAGCATCCAGACAAAAAGCTCTTTCACACAGCTGGCCCACCCCTGACACACCTGGATATCGAGAGCCACCAGAAGGAGCCGTGCGACTCTTCAAAGCAGAGAGCCGCCCGAGCTCTGAACGCATCCGTCTACAATACAGCGCATATACAGTGATAGTGCACACCGTCATTACCCGGTGCAGTAAAACACAACTATCCCATCTGCTCCTGCTCAGAGATTCACAATCAAATTCTTGTTTTAAGTGGTGTTTTGGGGGAAGAAGGAAAAGGTAGATAGACAGTTTTTTTCTTTCCCCACAGCACACACCATACAACCCAGGCCCCCAGCTCCACTAGCACCAACGTCCCATGGCTGGGAAATTTACTGTAAAGCTGCCATGGAAGCTGTTTGAAGCCAGCTGTCACAACCTGACTGGCTGTTGTTTTAGAGGCCCTTTGTATGGCTGAGGGGCCAAAACAGAGAAAAACAACACCAGGAATGTGTACAAGTCAGGACCCAACAGTAAATCCTTCGTCCATTTCCTTTCTCTGTGCCGACGGAAGGGAAAGGGGATGGAGGTGGGGAATGCAGGAGCACCTTTCAGCTCTGCAGCAGCACCGACTATCCTACCCCCGTCCACAACCCCCACCCCAGAAAAATAAAATCGACAGCTTTTTATCATCAGCACATTACAGCTCTGTCTTATGCATACATCAGACAAATGTTCCTCTGAAAGGAGGAGCAGAGGAACTGATATTTAGTACTTCAAGCCCAGTAACTGTATGTGTTCAAATTGAGCACACACACAAGTTTTGTTGACCTTTAGAGTAAACATGGAGGGGGCTCATGGGTAATCACTAGACTGCTCAATGCTGTATAACTTGAAGTTCATTTTCCTTCACATGTATTCCCCATTCCATAGTACCTTAATACAAATTGAAAGCCCACTGGCTCATAACTGAGTTTTTAGTTCAGAACAAAAAAACTCCCCACATGTAGCAGCAAAAGAAGCTTTCATCAGCTTCAGCTATAATGGTCTGCTGTATTGTTTTCAACTGTTTAAACGAGACAATGTTTCTCTGGGAAATGTTGTATTACTAGACAGGGACTTCTACCAATAATGAAAATCACGACCAGCTTTAAAGGGGAAAATTTATGAAGCTCTCAATGGAAAAAATGACCAGATGTTTATGGTTTTTAATGATTTTACTTTGTTTTGTGGCTTTCTCTCAATGATAGTGAATATTTTATGACCCTTGTTTTATTGCTGAATATTGTATTACTCAACGCTCAAACCCACATCGGATTTTGCCAAACACTATTGTAGCTATGATCTGAATTGTAAAAACAACAGAGGGCCTTCAAATGAAACGGAGCGCTATAAATCGCATTTAATAATGAGTGCAGCTTTGACTTTAGCATCTGATTATAGGCCGACATGCCTCGCTGTAAACGAGCTACAGAAATCGTTCTCATGCAGTGACTGGAAATCAAAAATGGCTACCACCACGAAGAATGTTGGATATAGCCGCTGTTTTTCATGTTGAATTAATTAAAAGAATGCCTTAACATATGTATGTGTCTAGAGAAGAAGAAAAAAAAAAAAAAGAGGAAATTCATAGGTAAACACAATGGCCTAATTGGTACATTCCACATACATGAAAATCAGCCCCAAAGCTACCCTGTATTGTATAAACAGTTTGTACTCTTGTCTGTGCGCTTCTGGATAACTATGTTCAGAGCCGTGGAAAATCACAATGTTTATAACAAGGCCCGTGGGCGGGTTAGATCTCTATTTCTGTGTGTGTCATAGCGGATTGTGGGGCTGGTTATGAGGGGTTCAACATGTGTTCCTCTGACAGGCCAGGAAATTAGGGATCAGCACACCGTTTCAATGAACTTGTTCCCAGTTCTTTCCTGTTAACCCAAAATTACATCTGGAAGTAAAGCACGCCCACCCCCCCCTTGCTCTTTCACCCCCTCTTTTGTTTACACTGAACCCCCCCCACCCTACCTCCAGCTAGAAATCATTGGATATCACAACCAATGTTGCGGTTGCATTTTACTCAACTAAATGAATCAACCTGATGAGGGAATTCAACCGAACTGAGATTCTAGTTCACACCGACTTCTGACATTGTGGTTGTTTAGATCCCAAAAAGTTAATAGTAACCAACAGGCAAAGACAATATAGAAGTTACAACCGGACAACTTGCTCCTGAATGCTTAAAACATAGATTCGGTGGTTTAGTCAAGGGCATATGCCATATGCCCACGTAATTTGAAGGAAATGTAGCGCATCCCCACGTAATTTTGAAAGATCTTTTGTTTGTCCGCCATTCCCCAGTTGACAAATCACCAGCACCCGTCCCCCCCACCTAGTAGACAAATCGCCAGCAAAAAAAAATCTGAATTAGAGTATAACGACTACTTCACTCACCACTACAGCACTGCATGGATTTAATATGTTGAAGATATATGGCTGTGCTTGATGCCTTAGTTTTTCTAGTCATTTCTCTTCTGTAGAGCTTGTGGAGTTAAAAGACTCGCTGCGGAAACATGACCTTTTGGAGTTTCACTACTTGACAGATAATATTTTCTCTAAATCCATGTCTTTAATCCACACTTCCACGACGGAATCCCATTACTGGTGTCTTGAGCGCCCCAGCTGTTTAAACACAGTGATTAATTAAAGGAATTCTGTTTGAAAAATAATACTCACCTCTCAGTCCGCCTCCAAATATTTGGCATTATTAAGTGCTGGAAAGCAAACAAGGCAGGGGTGTCTGTCTGTTCAGTGAGTCGCCTCGCATTAAAGGTGATTTTCCCAAAGGTATCTTACATTAGCAAGACAAACATTTCTGATTGAGCTGAACTTCTTGAGGAAGTGGGAGGAGGTGTTTTATTGCACTGTACCCAAGCAGGTGAGCTCTCATGTTGCTCTTTGGAGCTGAGCTTTCTCTAAGCTCTGCAGGTGCTTGTCATTTATCATTTCAAGACAGACGCTTAAAATCCCATTATAACCCAGAGCACAGTGACCGTACTAACTGCATCAGCTCTCCATCTTTCCCCCTTGAATCAATAGGATGGCTTTCAATCCAGGCACAGATCATTATCATTGGAGACACTTTAAAGTCCTGTTATTTTCAAGAAAGGAACCCTCATCCATTATATTCAATGTAAATGATTGCTTTCTCATACAAATTAAACTTTGAGTCATTTTTCAACCAGGCAGGAGAAAAGCAGACAGATTTGAAATCTCAACACATGAGAGTTTTTCACAGCACACCCTGTCAATTTACATCATAGTTACTATTGAACTTCTCAAAATAAGAGCTTTGGATTGCTTAATGTAAATAAATTAATTGACAGGGGTTAAAAACTTTTTTGATTCTTATAATAAGATTGAGACGTAGCTTATATGCTGATAGATACAATATTCAGTTTCAAGCTAAAACACAACGGCTAAACAGACAGTACTATACCGAGAAAACCTGCACATAAAGGCATATAAAGTGTTAAAATGAAACCTTTTCAGACTCCTGAGGGAATCTGCAAATGGCTGGGGCAGCAGATCTCAGATGTGTAAGACAATAACGGTACACACTGTAATTAATGGCACAATAGCCAAATCTGCTTTTTCAGTCTGAATGATGGTACCACAGATCTAGACAACCATTTTATTCTAGAAAGGCAAAAAGGACACAAAATCACAATTGTGGGAAAACAATAAGAAATGAAAAGCATCTGGATTTTTTACATGTTTACAGTAATTGGCTTGAGATTTCCAGGCTGTCAACAAAATCCATTCTTATTTCCTTAATGTGTAAAAGGCAAAGACCGGGCTCTGAACCCAGCACTAAGCTGATGGATACTAATTCTGAGAGGTGAAACTTCACAGCATTAAAGAGCGCGAACAGCTTACTAAAGGACTTCATGGCATGGATTCTATGCCACTATTAATGTCTAGAAGCGGAAATCCCATGTTCGTGACGTTTGGAGCCTTGTTTTAAGTAAATCCAAGATGGGTGGCATTTAGATTCCTTTGGCATTTAGCACCCAAGTTATTTGCAACTCCGCTTTGATTCCAATTTAAACACTTGTCACTAGTGGGAATTCACCCAAAGAGTTATTTTTCCCTGCAAAATATTCTATCCAGTAGGATTGAGCAGGTGTACACAGTGTAGAGGAACTATAAAATACACAATCGTGAAATGCTATTTGCAGTATTGTGATACTCGCCTAGTTTGTTCTTTTCAGATGCCATGACTAACCTGCTTTGTTTGCCACAGCACAGTAGTTATCTCACTCAGATAAATCATGTCTAACAGCTGTCAAAATCCCTCAACACACACTCCCAGTTCCAATAATGCCCACAGTGGCATCTCCAACAGCAACTGTAAATGATTGAAGGATGTGATTGGAATTGTGAAACCTTCTGAAAAACAATTAATTCAGAAGTCAAACGAGCCTGGGAGGCCAATAGGTTATGATTTTTTTTGTGTCCGATGTGTTACTAGCATGGCATCTGTCAAAATTCAGGTCCAGCCTCTTGCCCTACTGTGATCAATGACATCACTGCAACTTCAATGCTTTCTTAGTTCATTTGTTTCAAACCAACAGCCATTCCATTCCCATTCTGAAAGCGGAGAGCTCCAAATGTAAGCCAGTAACATTACCCCCAGCTCACCTCTGAAAGAAGGATGGTGTTGATATCGGGGAGGGAAGTCAGCCGGGAGGGGGGGGAGTAATGTTCCCGAGACTATGCTTCCTGCCCCCCCTCCGAGCTACACATTCCGCAGTGTGTTTCTTCCATAGAAGATGTTGTCTTAAATCATAATAGTAACCAGGCTGTAATCACATTATTGCACACATGGTGATTTTGACAAGTAGAAAGAGTCATGTGTTAGAGATTTGGCAGTGCTAGTGTCCAGTTCCCCAGCTGTGAGCTCATTCTCCTGACAATGTACTGTACGATTCTCGTTATTATCGTTTCTAGGGATGTCAGGACTGTTATACCTAACAAACCTGAGAAAGTTCTAAGTGTTAACCAATGTGTGTGCTACACTATGTATGCAAGTGCCTGTGTTAGTCTGCAACACAAAAGCAGACCTGATGACTACTCAGGTTTCCAAGAGTGGTCATAACCGTACTTTACGATTATTGTAAAGTGTGTTTACCTTCACGCATGCTCCCAGCTTTGCTTTTTCACAAAGTGTTAAAGTGCTTCTGCTTGCAGCTTTGAGTGACACACATCCCTTTGAAAGTTGCAAAAGCACAAAGCCTTTCCTTCACCAATTGCTTTATTTAAAAGTTTCAACATCGTTTTATTTTTTTTTCTTGCCTGTCTCCCCCCCACATTTTTGGAACGGAAGTATTAAGTGGAAGCGCCAGAGGCTGTAAGCTGGAGAACAGCAATGATGTGCGGCTGAAATTGCGTAAAAGAAAGGTTTATGATCCAAATGCTTCCCTTATTATCCCCAGATGGCCATGGCTCTCTGTGACGGCCGGCTGCTCTGTGCCGTAAATGAGCACCAGCTCCGGCCTGAACCCAGAGCAGCGCCCTGCCCGGGACCTGGCGACACGCTGGTCTCCCACACTGCATAGCTCCCACGGCACAAAGTCCCCCTCACTGGTGCAAAACCAAAACACTTCACTCGACTGCCAAATCAAGCCCTCTGAGGAATCTAATAATCTTCCGTGAACTTCGCGGTTTAGCAAGTCACGGGGTCCCATTCTGTGCCACTCAAGTCAAACACCTGAGGGGTATCAGTGAAAAAAATGGTGCGAGGGGTTGCAGCAGAGTCGGAGAGTGGCAGAAGTTTGAAGATAGGGACAGATGCAGTTGGGTGTTTTGACGTGTGGCTGTTTACTATCGCCCAGCTAATGAAATGACAGCAGGCTGGAGGCCGGCCATGAAACACGTGTGTGTCTGAAGTGGAGCTCGATTGCTTGGAATTCACACTGGACTTTCATCTGGATAGCTGGACGCGGTGCAAAGAATTTCTTTCACCAGCATGAGAACAGTGAAACCGAGGTCACTTCGTCTGAGCTGTCATCCGAGACCACAAGCATTGTTTCTGTTTTTTATTTGTTGCAGTTTTCTGGCTTGTGATTTACAGCTGGGAAAGTGAATTCGGCCTGTGAAGCGAGTGCTGTCCCTAGTGGTTTCCTCTCAGCACTGCCTGACTGGACCGTGATGATTGTCAGAAGCCTCCAAAATAGCGCTTAACAGAGAGAGCTACCTTTTAAATAAGAAAGCAGATGCACCCAAACACAAAGTCCAGTTCCCAAATTGCTCTCCCGGGAACAGAATCAACCTATTACTAAATCGGCACCATGTTATTTCAACACTGGTCAATAAAGTAAAACAATAATTTTATACATGACAAACCGTAGCATTGTAATACAAATAACACAGAAATAATAATAAACATTAAAATATGGGTTTTATTACCATTTTGCACCTCCTGCTTCCATACTTATTTTTGGCTCCAGTATTTATATTAGTCGGTACAGTCTTTTTCACTGCTTGTCTGAAGAAGCATTTGCTTTATAGCATTTAGTAGAAAACATCAAATAAATCTTCTACACTAGGAATGTGTGGAATTAATTCATCTGATGCTCTTAGAAAAGGTTAGAGTGAAATATCTTGTGAAGAATGTCAGAAATTTGATGCTCATATTTACTTTATAGCTGTCTCGCTACCAATGGGTCTGAACTTCTCAGATTCTCTAATCTACAGTAACAATTAATCAGATAAAGCCCACGTCTTTGGCAATGTTAGTCTATAAAGTGTCTATTAAACCCTTATGAAGATTTTTATCTTGTCTTTCCACATTATTGCTGTACAGTATGTGACATGTCTTTGATGGACATAAAGCATTTCTCAGGTATCGTGTTAAGTCTTGCATTACAGCTCCCTATCTCAATATGTGGGGTTTTAGCATGATCAAAATGAAAGATTAACATAAGGTGAAGTTTTGTTTTGGATATATATATATTTGCACTCAGACACTTGCAATTCCAACCTATGAGCTATTCCACAGTGAAGAGACACATATTACAAGAAGATGTAAGAAATTAAAAGAGGTGTTATTTTCAAAATCCAAATCTCTGGTATTGCTTGCATCAAGGAAACTATTACATTTTAAGTCCATGTCCACTCTTCCAGTAGCTGCAGGTTTCTTATTCCTGCTGTATGAGAGCAGCTCGGCATTCTGGGATTTGTGTAGCAGCCCCTGCCTGCTTCTTTTGATCTATGGAGAGGAGCAGAGCAGGAGCGCCTCTGGATAAATGAATAATCCAGGCCTAGGCCTCCCTTCTTCTGTCTCCAAAAGCCTTAGCTGATTTCCCACAAAAACACACAACAGGTTCCTGTTCTACAGGTGAGCGTGCACATGCAAAGGAGTCCCTGCGGGGCAGCCTTAGGAAGCACAGCTTCGTTCACTCTCACATCCCCAGTGCTGGCAGCGGCCCACCCGTCCATCCCACCACCAAGGGAGGGAGTCATTAAGAAGCTGCCCCATCATCTCTTCAGCTACGTTCCCGACATAATTAACACAAGTCGTTCCACAGATGGTTTCCTTCCTGTCAGCAAGTACCAGGAATTTAATGATCTGTGCTGGATTGCTTAACTTCTAGCTCGGAAATGGGAGCGCAAAGTAAGCTGTTTATACGATGGGTGTGGGCGGGTGGCGAGATGGTTTCCACCACTCCTTGGGTCTGCACTCTTGGCAAGGATGTCCCTGCTTACTCTCCCAGCAATGCAAAATAGCAGCCTGTGCACAAGATGGTTGTGCTGAATTGACAGGTCGGTGGAAGCAGATACCAAATTGACGTCAGCTACCTACTTCGGGAAAACTGTTTCAAACTAAGCCCATGTAGCAGTGATTATGCATCTCCAACTCAAACTTCACTTTTAGAGCAATAGATGTGAACACTTGAGTTTTAAAGTGGTTGTTCTTCGAGGTTACGGCACATATGCTCAACACATATCTTACAGAGTTTGATGCTCTTCATACTTGTATATAAATAGTTATCTGCCTTGTGTTTAATACAAAGCAAGATCATTGTTTTTATTTATCTTGGTTATAGGTCCTTTTCTTATTGAAGAACATGGTTATAAACATTCTAAATATCTTCTTCAGGAGAGAACTGGATGGAAAAAACAAATCCTAAAATGTTAGATAGCAGTCCTTATTTATCAGTCACAAAACCTGGCGCACATCTCACAGGAACTGTAAACAAACATTACATAAAATAAAATAAGATCAAATTCTGCTTATCGTCAGAGATTACATCCCAGCATCTACTACCCATGACCTTGGAACTGATAAAAAATTGCAAAAAGAAGAGCATAGCATTTTTGTCAGTAGACCATAAAAGCCAATTACGTGACAAGGAACCATCTATCGGAGGGGAAAAAAGTGGAAATCCAAGTGATCCTCAAGAGAGTCTGGGAGATTAGGATCACATCTTTAAACACGACATCTTCAAACAGTTCATAATTGTCATGCGAGGACTTCCTACTTGTTTCAAAGGTAAGAACAATTAAGCTTTTGATATTTACAAAGTGTGGACTTTGGGTGGGAATGCAATGGAGACAGGTCGGGGATGACTGTGCGTGGGCCATGCTGATGGAATAAACAGACTTCTTTGATCGATGCTATCTTTTATCCATTTGTTTAGGGTTGTGTGCCACCTTGTTTTTAAACCGTACTTCTCCTTAATCTTGTTTTCCAATCTTGTTTTTTTCCATTTGTGCACAGGCACGGTTTCTTAACAGCTGCATATCTGGTAAAGTGTGGGTTTTCTCAGCTAGGAGTGTTATCAAAGCTTTGATTCACTTTATCAGCTGATGTGAGCAAGAACGTCTCAATACATGATAAGGTGCCAAGACGGGGCGATAAGTATTGAGCTTGCAGTGAAACTAAAAATATTTCAACAGAGAGACGTTTGGTTGGTATCAAAAGGTGTCCCAAATATGGCTAGTGATGTGAAAATATCGGACGTGTAAACCACAGGTAAGTAAATAGCTTTTTATGACATATCAACAGCTTAAAACAGACAGAACAGACAGTACAAACAGTGAGGGACACAGAACAACAACAGGCTCTGTGCCTTTAACAGCTGCAGGGTCAGGGCAATGTGGTAGAGTCTGGGGTTGAAAGCTCCATGTCACTGAGCAGGAATTCTGCCCAGACTCTATGTTTGTCCTGGGATGTGACCACAGTTTGGACGGCTGCCTCTCTCATTCGACCCAGAGCAGACACTTTCTCCCGAGGTTTGCCAAGGACATCACATGACTGCTTCTGGCACTCAGAGGTATCTACTACAGAGCTCACAGCTGCTGGAGTGACTGAAATTGAAAAAAAAAAACTTAAACTTCACAAAATTCCACACTACGCTTGGTGTGTTTTGTAGCATTTTCGTAGCTGGGAGTGAGAACAACTGGGAGTGTTTGTTAAGTAACACATGAAGCAGGAAGAAGTTATGCAGTGCAGTCAGACACAGTGAATTCATAAGAAGGTAAAAAAAAAAACAATAGTTTGCCATTCTCCAGTGAAGCGGTGTTGCATATGTGGAAATGTTTTGCCACTAGACAGATGCACAAGTTGAAAATACAGTTACCACACCCTCAAGTTTAAGGTCCTGGTTACACCACTGTAACATATGCTATGCTAAGAGGCGTGGACTTCAATAGGTTTAAAAACAGAAGATTTTGTAAAATCCGGGTCTTTTCCTGAATGTCAACTGGCACTCAAACCCTAACACAAGACCGCTGAGCTTAAGCAAAGACAAGCCTGTCCTACAAAATCACTCCCAAAATAAACCTAAGACTGCATTGCACCCAATGGTTGATCAAACATAGGAAACTGCTAAATGCCCCCTAGTGGTCAAAAGACTTAATTCAGGTAACCGTGTCTGAGAGTGTTTATAGACTGCCACACTAGAAAGAAAAAATAATTATGGGCTATTTTAGCACAAGGCACTGATAGCAATGGTCCTGCTTCCAACAGAAACCTGTACTGTTGGTGGTCCCCGCTGGCTGGCGAGAGGAAGTATCAAAAGAGGAGCATATGCAGAACAAGCGGCCTCCACCCTTCCACTTTTATTTGCTTCTGCTGCAGATGTGGTCAAAGAGGGAAGAAAAAAAAACTATAAAGTTATAATTATCCACATCAATGCCGACAAAAATAAAAAAGCTATATATTCACACAGGCGGAACCCTTGCGTAACCTTGCCTGTGTGTGATTAAAACCCAGAAAATAGCAACGTCCCGCTGTATAATGGCTTCCTGCATGGAAAAGACTTATCAATGATATATGGAATTAGATACTCCACACGCGAATGGCTGCCATGACACCAAAAACCTCTGCTCCTGTGTTGTATATGACTACGCATTTAAGAGCTGTCACAGTGAGCACAATGAGCAGTCGGTTTCGAGCGGTCAACGTGGAAAATGAGCAGTGGGAATCGCCAAATGCACAATGTACAAACTGGAGGTTTTGTCTTTTTTTGGAGGCTTATTTTTTTCACAATGTTTGAGTACGTCCCCTCCTCTTCCTTGTCCTGTTTCGTAACCTATGAAAACTGTCTCCGAATGTCTTTGGAAGACCTCAGATCCAGACTGCATGCCCAATCCTGTGCACCTGCAAACGAGCAGCAAACCCGGTATAACAAAAGACCCTGATGTGGGGGATTTGATTGCTCTTCTAGGGAAATCACATCACCAGAACAGGTTCATGTACACGATACACAATGAGCCAGCCCTGTTACACATTGTTACCAGACTCTGTTGTGTCTAGACACATCTAGGCTTGTCAGTTTGCAGTCCTTATACTATCTGTGAAGTCAGGACATGACCAGTTGCATCACCTGACTGGGCACCTATGGGATGGTCTGGGAGGTGGGCTGCAGGATGACTCAAAGCTATTAAACCTTCAGCAGCTAGAGGTTTGCTTGAAGAGGCTCTCTGTAATTAAAATGGGACATGAGAGTTCATTCAGACACAGTCATCTCATTCTTGGTTGTTTTTGATGCCTCATGGCTTTTACAAGATTATGAAAACTACCCCCTGTGAGTTTTAGACAGCGTCCAGAACAGATAAGCCAGTGATGGTCTACATTTGTCATGTAATGCAGTTTCCATTGAGTTTAAGTTAAGTACAGTCATGAATAATATTACTATAGCTTAACTGCCTTCAATAACAGGTGTATATTTAAGCACCACCCCAAGAAAAGAAGAAAGTTGATTCCTTTTAAGAGAAAATTACAGAATTATAAAAGGCCTCGAGAGGCCTCATAAATGTTGACAACTGACCTGCTCTGTGTTAAAGCCGTTCTGTAGTTTAAACTAAATGTGCCTGCCAGACGAATGGAAAGGGGGGGGAAATGCTTTAGATTGTCTGCAGACGTTTGATAGAGGTTCACAATTTGTTTACTACTGCCTGTAAGCAACTGGTTTACATCAGCTAAGTTTACTTTACAGGATATTTTACTTCAGGACATTCTGAGAGACAGCCAGAGAAACCTTTTACAAAATAATATAATAATAATAATCATTTGGAAAAAAAACTTTCACCACAGAGAAGCTGCCAGTTTCAAAGTGGGTTTCACTTCTGGTCGGATGGACTGGGGTGTTATTTCTGGACTGGGGGCTGAGCCTGGTTGTGTTGTCAGTGTAGTAGGAGGGAGAACAGCCAGGAAATGGGATTCACAGAGAGAAAAAAGGAGCCCAATAAATCCTGTGTTTGACAAGCTGCCCAGAAGAGTCCATGAAGAATTCAAACAACATTTCTTCTCAGATGTCACACTTCCTCTTGTAAAGTGCTGGAATTCTTTCATGTTACAAGTGCTTTGTTTTATTACTATAGCCTAGTAATTGTCTCACTGCCTGATACTTCACTGATGCATTTGCAAATTCCAAAAGATACCAGTCTTCTCAGGAGATGGATATCATTGCTTGTGTTCTTTAAGTCTGTCCTTTAGGGACTCACTTCCCAGATTGTTTCTTTTTCAGTTTTAAAGCATATAAGCCACTGCAGCATCTCTCCTCGTGGAAACAGTGACAATGTTCTTGGTCATCTGAACATGCCAAAAATTGTATTTTCAATAATATTTTAGCATCTCTCACACTTCAGCGTGATTTAAATGATAAAATGTATCAGAAAACGAGTGTCACATCAGAAACATGAATCTGTTCGTAGGGTCTTCCGTGGAGTTGTGTTCAAAGTCTCTAGTCAAAAATGTATGACTTACACACTGAAATATAAATCATCAAATCTTAGGTTTTACAACAAAGCTTACTTCCCTTTGGGCTACTGCAAGATAATACCATCAAGACAGATGGCTGGACACCCAGGATGTTTAGTAACTTCTCTTACAAACAGTAGAACACATCAACTTTAGTCTATTTTGGCTTTGAGGACAAATCAATCTGAAATAAAGTCAACCCATGGATAGCTCAGCTCTGAAAATGTGTTCCCCCTGAGCAAAGAGGCTTTGAAATGGGGAAGTTGTAATCACTTGTCTAGCAATGTATACAGAACAGGCCATGTCTGCGCCTTGTATGTCATTTTAATGGGGGAAGGCTGAGAAAGGCACTTGGCTTTCAGAGTTCATGCACATACCAGAGAGTAGAGTAAGTCCGTAATGAAACTTGGCAAGCACCGGAGTAGCCCATGAGGAAGAGGATGTTATGGTTGGCAACTACTGTGATGCAGGACAATTTCATAACATCTCTGTAGGTGATCAAGAGGAAAACAGAAGTACTCAAAACCTTCTGCTAAAATTCAGCACTCTCAAACTCATGCTCTGGCTTTTTTTGTAAACTGGTCCCCACAAGACTGCTGTGGGGTCTGCGCTTCGGTCTGCTCAGACTTGGACAACCATTTACCGGTTTCCTGGATGATTTTATTCAGTGCACTTTTAAAGGCAATAGCAGCGTCTTTAGATCTTACAGTATGGCTGCTAGACTTATTTTGTAACTGAGAAAATAAAATACAATAAAATTAAAACAGGTGTTGTTTAAACTTGTACAAGTACACTGCTGTTCTGTCCCAAGCAATTCTCCTTTCTCTGCCCTAAATCATTAAGTACATTTAAAGGGGGGGGGGAAGATGAAAAGCAACCTCAAAGTGGCACGCCTCCAGCAAAGTCCATTAATGCACAGCTCCTTGTTCGAGCTCTGTTTTGTGTCACGGGGACCCTTGGGAAGTTATACCCCAACTAAAAACACAGCGCTTCTGAACCCTTGCCTGACTCGCTGACGTTCGAATACAGGCCATTTCTCGTTCCCCTGCCTTAACATTACCTTGTTTGTCTTGCATAAAATTGAATTTGCCAAGTGCCAAGCCTTCATGCTGCAGTGGGCTAGCAGGGCAGCCCAGTGGGACCAGGCAAAGTGGTTATTAGCAGGGCTGATTGACAGCCGAGGCCTGGCTGGGCTCTGCTTCCTCCTCTGTCTTTCATTAGGGAGGGAATGGGAGGAATGTAATGGAAAAGGGCTGCATGTCCGAGGGCAAGAGCGCTGCGCGAGGGGGGTTGGCCTCTGCCACCGCTCCTCCCCAAGAGCACCAAGCAAAGGGCAGAGAAAACCAAGAAGACAACCCCAGCACAAATACACTTTGACATTTGTCATTTTCAAAGTGTTTCGATACTGATTATGATTTTATTACCTTATGACTTGTCTGATCCCCTGACATAGCCTTTTTCACAACTATTTTTAAAAATGGTATTTCCCTCTTTATCACTGCAGCATTTTCCCCAACTTGCAGTCGCCAAAATAATTTGTTTTTGTCGAATACAAGACGTTTTGCATAACACTGAATTTTCTTTAATTAAACCGCCAAAAAAAACATAGGTTTGTGCTGCAGAGACCGTGATCTAAGAATAACGTAGCTCCACCAGGAATTTCGGTTCACTCTCACATAGCTAATCATGCACCGGTTTTGCAGTTAGTTGGGATTTGACAGTAATGTAATTATCCTGCTTATTCCAAGCTGCACCTAAATGGTGCGTCTGCGGAGAGTCTGCGTTCAGTCCAAGATCTCTATTGAATAGTGTTGATTAGTGGTGTGTGTGTGGAATGAGGTGGCGCAGGTGCTTTGCCAGGCAAGTTGGTGCCAAGCCACTTCAAAGTCTGCTTTCCTCTAAGTGCCTGTGTTTTCTGTACACACTGACCTGAGTCACATCCAGAGAATCCCAGTCATTGTTTGCAATTACAAAACTATTTCAAATGGCAGTCCTTTACAACCATATTACTGTGGGGAAAGGTACCTATAGAGCAGTCACTATAAGAAGCACTGAAGTGTCAGCAGGAATGAGGTTCATTAAAATTGATGAAGATCTTGGATAATCACTTTGTGAGTAAGAGCCTTGTTACCATAGGGCACTACCGTATGTCAAGCTGTCCAAGGCTGTGACTAATCATATTGGGAGAAGCCAACAGCCAAGCGTAACCTCTTGCCTTATAATCGGCACTTTGGCACTAGGCTAAAAATATATTCTGCCGTTATCAACTGCATTCAAGGCAGAGGCGAAGGATTCAGACTTTTCCTCTGTCTCAAGGATAGAAGCCGGGGGATGTAAATACCGAAGAGGCAGTCCAAGTATAGAATCGGGAAGGGGGGTCCAATCTGTTTATTCTGGTTACAGTTCAACATTGCACATCTACACTGTGGACAATGCCAAACTTTTTTTTCTGAATTTTTTGTCCTTTGGCACCCAAAGCTCTTAGACAGCACTGAGCCTTATACTGTTTGAGAAACAAATGTATTTCGGTTTCTCCCTGTTCTCTGTTCCTCCAATTTGACCCCACAAGGGCCACTCTCACACTTTTATCTTTTCAGTGGAGTGGCCCCCGAATCAGACAGAAATCTACATGATTACAATGTAAAAGCAAGCAAATATACAGAAACTACTGCTAATCATCATATTCACAAATCTTTTACTATTGCGCTATGTTAACATTTATGTTACAAAAGGCACAGGGAAGTAAGTGAAGTATCACCCTCACAGAGTGTAAATGTAAACGACCAAACACAAATTAAATGTGTATTTGTTGTTTCTTCTTTTTACCATTGGGAGTTTTGTTTGCCATCTTTTAAAAAAGAGACTGTAAACCTAACATGACATGAAAGGTTGATGATTATGCCCCAGTATGTGTTAAAGGCTACAATCCAGATCTGGTCTGTTTGGACTGTAATTAAGAGGTCTTACATATGGTGACATTTCAGTGACTTCCTCAGCAGATGCCTTTGTCAGTGCTTTGCCCAATTCCATATGCACATTGCTTGTATTAAAGATGGGATAGCTGTGTGTATATATATATATATATACATACACGCACTTTGAATAGCTACCAGCCTTTTCTGTAGGAGTTACTGTACCCTACTCCTAATTCACTCCAGACGTTTGCACTTCCTAATGACTCGTTGTGCTCAGAGCTTTTCCGGGCGCGGCTGTGGCCGGCAGCCATCGTCACACACATGGTGGCCAGTCTGAGGGCCCTGCTGGACCTGCCCCACACAGCTGCTGTCTCTGGGGAATCGCAGGGAACGGGCATGCAGGCATCATACATGGTACAGCATGACGTATCTGACATGAGAAATGAGTCTGAGCTGATACATGGAGTTTGCATTACAACTTCACCGGTCCTGCTAGAACCATGGATTTCACAAAAGAGAGAAAAAAAAAAAGATGCTCCTAACATGAGGAACTCACTAACGTGCAACTCGAGTCCTGCCCCTCCACTCCCCCCCCCCCCCGAAAACAGAGCACAAATTAAGCTTTGTCCCAATGAATTTGATTAACAATGCTTTCTGGTCATATCTGGTCTTGGTTAGTTTTTTTTTTTTTTTTTCTTGATAGTACTGTACTTACTTTCAACCCAGTGCCTTTGTTTCTTTCATTCTCTACTGTACGCAGTGAATGCACATTACAACAAATAAAAGGCAAGACAAGGCTGTTCAGCCCATTCGCCTTGGCCTGTGGTTATTCACTTATCAATCCAAAAGCATCATCGTTTTTTGGAAGATACATGCAAATCAGTATTGTCTAAATAACTCCGTAATTACATCTCTCCCTCTGCCAGCAAGACATCAACCTGACGGACCGCTGCATGAACTGAAGTTTTGTCTGTCTTGCAGGCTGCTTTACTTAAAGCCGTCTGGGTTGTCGTTGGTTACCGTCTTGTTTGTTTGGTCTGTTTGTTTTGTTTTTGTTTTGCTGTGTTTTTTTTAATGACTGGCTGGATTGCTTAATCGGGTGTTTTATGTTTGATCCTTTTTATTTCTGGGCCCAGTTTAATTATTCAGTCAAAGGAAACAACAGACCCCAACAACAGAAACAAGGCACTTAATGACTCTGTGAAGACCACCAACTGAATACATGGGTACTTTCATTACATAAACACTGTGTAATTATGAATGGTTGGGAAGCGGTTCTCAACATACAGCTCTGGAAAAAATTAAGAGACCACTGCAAATTGTTCTTCAATCAGCATCTCTACATGTATGGCAGCCATTCCATTCCATTCAATTAATAGTTTTATTTGGAATTTGGAAGAAAGGTTGTCAGTAGTTTATAGACTAAAACAAAAATGTTCATTTTACCCAAACACATACCTATAAATAGTAAAACCAGAGAAACTTATCATTTTGCAGTGGTGTCTTAATTTTTTCCAGAGCTGTATATAGCATTATTCAGGTGTGGGCTCAAACTCAATTTTTTTTGTGAAAGTTAAGCAAATCTGATTTAAACCTGCATATAGTTACAAAACACATCTTTCGGGGGCGGGGGGGGGGAGAAAAAGTGTATTACTGCTTTATCTCTTGGAATATTGTAGTCTTGCTGAAAGATGTGCATGTAGTTTTAGGTAGAGTTTAAAGTTCAAAGAAACGCACTAGTCTTCCAACTTAGGTGCCACTCACACTGATTGCTTCAGTTCTCTTCACGTTTTGAAAATGTCTCTCAATATAAGGAATTGCCCATTTTGCAACTGCTGGCTATGTTCCAGGTAGTTTATGAATGGCACTTTAAAATGTCTTCAATTCAGCCTTGACGAACATTTGCAGGTGTGTAACCCATAAGGCCGAAACCAAAGTCAACGCACACGATAAACACTCTGGACCCTGTTGATCTTGGCAGGCACCTGGCTTACAATACTGACATTATTAAAATGTACTATGCTCCTTAATTATGGCAATAGCTGCATGCCAACCTCCCACATGAAGTACTGATCTACACCCTCATCTCAGTCAGAGGAAAAGGACTGAACTAATTCATTTGGAAGCTTTCCAAAGAGCGGCCATTTTTAAAGTCTGCATTGCGCCCCCATGGTTTACAGGTAGCACTGGCATCCCAACTCCCACCAGCAGAGGGCCCTACACAGGTTCCAGCCTAACAAGGACCGTTACCTGAAAACCCTGTTCACGAGGATAATATCTGCTTAACAGCACTTCACAATAATGTCTGAGAAAAATCACAACATTTTGGCTGAATTGAATAGCATTGTAATAGGCGTTATCTGGGCACTCCCCAGCTTCATTGACACAACGATTAGTGACGGGATTTGTTCCGTTACATGGATGCAATCACTTTGTGTTATGTTAAAAGTCCACCATAATGCATCTTGGGTCATCCTAATAAAGCACAAGACTTGGCCAGGTTTTTTCTCTCTCTCCCACTCCTTCTCTGTCTCTCTTCCCCTCCCTCCCACCTCTTACAGTTCAGAAACACACTGGGCCTGTGCTATCCAACAACCAGATGTCTCTTGCTAAGAAGACCTGAAAGGCCCAAAACTGCTGTGTGGGGATTTTTTTTTTTTGTATCTTTATTTTTTTTCCTTTCAGTAAAATTCCTTGGATTTGTATCATATTTGGCTGCTATGATACAAAGCAAACATCTGTTTGTTCCTCAGGGGAGTGAGAACAGGGCTGGCTTGCCATCACTCCAGTTGAGGCCTATACACCAGGGTAGATTTAAACTGGTGCCCCCACCCCCACTCTCCCTCCACACTCCAGCCCAGTCTGGGCCTCCAGCCTCCCCAGTCGAACAAACAGAGACAACCTCAAACCAGGGCTCCTTCTCTGTTCAATCCCACCAGGAAGGACAGTGTTTATTGCAGCAATACATTGTTTCAGAACCAATAAATGCATTAATAAATTATTTCCAAGGGAGACTGAACAAAGCTTTTCATCTCCCAACCCCCCCAAACTCTAAATACAGTTTCTATTAACTGAACATTAAAATCTTTTTCGTTTTTAGGAAGTATTACTCATGAATCCAAAGAGGAGATAACTTGTAGCCAATTCTGAGAAAGACATGGGGCATGGGAGTGCTTCCTAAGGAGGAAAGTTCTCGTTCGGCTGGTGGCCTTTCACATTTAATTTCAGTGCACCTGCATGGAGAGCCTTATGCTTGCAAAAGTAAGATTTCAAAGACTGCTGATGAATGCTGGGAAGCCTAGAGAGTTCCAGATTGTAACAACTCTGTGTGAAGAAGTTTCTCCTGTGTGTGTCCCTGCCGATCTGGAAAAGCTCCTCTGGTTTGATGTGGTTGATGCCTTTCATGATTTTGAAGACTTGAATCAAGTCCCCACGTGGTCTCCTCTGTTCCAGGGTGAAAAGGTTCAGTTCCCTCAGTAGGACATTCCCTTCAGACCTGGAATAAGTCTGGTTGCTCTCCTCTGAACTAACTCTAGAGCAGCGATATCTTTCTTGAAGTGTGGAGCCCAGAACTGTACAGTATTCTACATGAGGTCGAAGTAGTGCCTTTTAGTCTTAACATTACTTCCCTTATTTTAAATTCTAAACTATATACATTTATATAGCAGTAGATAGCCATGGAGGAGCTAGTACTTTTTACAAGTAAGACTATGATAGAATCAGCAGAAAGCCAAACAAAATGACTCTGATGACCGCTACTTTCTTTCCCATCCGCCATCTTGTTTTCTGGTCAAAGATTTTGTCACCACACTGGTGGTGGTGTTGTTGTTGGGGGGGGGGGGGGGGGGGGGGAGTGTGTTGTGTCCCAGTTGTCTGTAATAACACCAAAAACAATGGTAGCCGGAAAGCAGACCAAAGCAGAGGAGGTCTCCTGTAACAGATTAATTTGCTCCACAAGCCCTTCTCCTCACTCTGATTCACATACATGGGTGCATACAGGATAAAGGAGTACAGATTTAAGTTTTAAGGTCAATTCAAGAGTATGTATGCATGTATGAGTTTTATTTTCAAGGGCACAACCACCGATCCCCTCCTTGCCCTTTGCATTTGCAGTCTCTGACACTCAGGCCTCTGGTTCAGCTCCGAGAGAGAGAGAGAGAGAGAGAGAGGGGAGGTTTTCTTTTTTCACCAGGCCCTTTCCTGGCAGATCAAAGCCACGGGGCCCTCACTGAGAAACAGGGGAAGGCCCAGAGAATCAAGGGAGACAAAGGAAGCGATTAAGAGATAAGGATCAGTCTGTGATATGACATTTCATCCCAGGCAGATCCGGTACACACACTCCATTCAGAGCGAAGCGGGAGAAGAATACGGCGGTAAAGAGGAGAGTCGGCAGGCTGGCTGTTTTGGCTCGCTGGTCCCCTGTGCTCCTTCGGCTTCTGTCTGCAAACATGGGAAAAGCCTCACTGCATTCCCACAAACAATCCCCATTAACCCATCCTGCCCTCCCCTCCTCTCCCTCCGCTCACTTCAAATGTTTAGGGGAAAAAAAAAAGAAAACACAACAAGGTGTCACTTCAAAGGGTTATGAAGCTCGAGTATGCTGGGTCGATTGTGTGCAGCGAGAAACCCCACAGCCCCACATCAGCCCGTACTCCTCCCACTACGGGCCTGGATTGGTTTTGTTTTTCTCTCTTCGGAATAAAATTTAAGACATTCTTTTTTTGTTTTGCCTCGAAGACAAGAAATATTCTAGCATAAAGAAATCCTTTTATTGTTCTGAAATTAGCGGAGAGGTCAAATTACTTCTCTCGTTACACGGCTGGTCTTTCAAAGTTGCACTCATAGCTTTGAATAAAAAAAATCCACCTGCCACCATGCCCTCTCCATCCTTCAGGTTAACAGAGTAAAATCTGTTTGCACACACTGGTTACTCTTTGTTCATAGACTGGAGAGGGTTGTTAATGAACTACAGACAGAATTTATGTTAAAGGCATTAATTAAAAGCACATTTCTTATCATGGCAAACTATTCAAACTAATTGTTTAAGCCTTAAATTCAGTATTCAGAGAGAGGGGGAGGGAGGGAGGGAGGGAGGGAGGGAGAGGGAGAGAGAGAGAGAGTTTGTTTCTTGCCTTCGTAAATGCTCTTAAACTGTCTTGACAAGTGACATTGATCCCTGTGGGCACAGACAGATGACAGGTGTTTTAACTGCCTCCAATTGCCACAATTACCTCTTTGTTGGATCTTTAACCATGGGAATATTCACAGGGCAAAAAAGAGGGGTTGCTGTAATTTGGCTTCTCGTGAAATTCCTCGGGTCACTGCATGAGAAGCGCTGATGTGTCTGATGCGAGAGCACACCTGTCGGTGCACTACAGAGACACCGGTCTTAAGTACAAGGCTGCAGGGCAGGTGTGGTACCTGGAGACCTGGGAACTTCTTTTCAATTAAGTTCTCCTAATGAAATTGCAGGGCAATTGTGAAGTGTGACTGGGACTTCCAGCCCTCGAAAATTACAATCTGGACGACAACAAAAGCAGTTCAGTCCAATATGGAAATGCTTCACATCCGAGTCCCCCAGCATATCAACAACAGACGCTCATTAAGAGACTAGTGCTTTTCTGCTTTTTACATCTTCCCAGCTATCATTTTGTTGCAGTCTTTCATCTCAACACCACTGCTGAAGTCACATACTGTTATAGTCTTGGTGTGGATGACTCTACCATTTTTTAGCCAGGAGATTGCTACAGAAACACTGTACATGGGAAAATGTATCTATCCTTGAAATGTTTTTTTTTGTGTACGTATTTGTTACAGGCTTTGTCCAGTTATTTGAAATAACATTGACCTAATAACCAGTAGTAATGACACATGCATAGCTCACATCAACACTGGAATTACTTTTGTAGTATTCAAAGAGAAATCAAAAGATGCCATCCCTCATATCTCAGCCATCACCCTAACCTGGGATGTGTTCTCAGCCCATGTATTTCCATTGCAAATAAAGTGGATAGGTTGAGTTAGTTTTTCTAGAGGGTGTAATAGGTTCATATTATTAAGCCACAGGGTGTGTGTGAGGAAACTGCATATGTGACCTGGCCCTCAGACTTCGCTGCCCCATCGCTGTGCATTGCTGCCATATGTGACACTTACATCACTCACCTTCAAGTGAATTCGCTGGAATATGATGACACGGAGTCGACAGTGACTTTAACTGCAGATGAACTTGATGACACACGGTGAACCCATCTTGATTCTAGGGTTACAGTCAGTGGAACATCCCTTGCTTGTCCACTTTACTTCCAGCAGTGTGGACAGCTACTGGATATGATAGGGAAAATGGTCCCCAATGTGGCAGACGAACATGACCGTGGGTAAGTCAATGGTCCCCCAATGTGGCATATGAATGTGACCGTGGGTTAGGAGGTGAGGGGAGGCCGCCCTGCTCAGATAACGCCACAGATGGGGCTTGGCGGCTCTAATATTACACCCCTAGCCTCGCCATAGAAAAGAAAACCCCATCTTCTTTGCTTGGAAGCTGCTCTGAATGGCACGCCGTAAGTGGGATATTGAAACAAGAAGCGCTGACCTCCAGCTGCACTGACACTGGCTGTCAGCGCCCAGCCTTGATAACAGGGGTGGCGGAGGGTGAACGATGAAATGGATTCAATCGAGAGACCGCACAGGCTGACACCCCCTCAACAACAGGGTGGCTGTTGAATGGGCAATCTAGCGTAAGAAGGCGCTCCTTTTTATCTGAAAGTACTGCTTTCAAAAAATCAAATGCCTTATTAAGACAGAGCCAACACAGGTGTACAGGGCTTGTCTTCCCAATGAATATCCATCCAGCCAAGGAGAAAGAGAGGGGGTGGTGAACAGCATCACCACAAGTTAAAGTGCTTTTGGATTTAAAAATGTTTCAGTAGAGTTATTTAACAGTAGGGAAGTGGGACCACCAGAGAACACCACTTTAAAACTGGAAACAGTTTGCCAATTAAACCCAGGCTTGCCTTGCAGAAACAGAGGGACTAAGCAGTTGTTTTAAGGTTAAATACATTGAAGAGGAATCTGCTTACTCCTTTATCTCCTGTCTGAAATGCAGATTATTGCCCCCAAGCAGTATGAACTCCAACAGAAAGACAGTTCAAAGTTCAGGGCTAAGATACTGTCTACCTTGGTGGTCTTTGGTAAATCACTTTGCTGCATCTCAGTACAGAAGTAAAATATAATAGTAATAATTATTATAATTTTATGAACGCTGATTTGGCAGCAAACAACAATGCTTTTGAAATGGGTTGTGGTAAAGTCAATGAATATTAAGCTGATGACACTGATACACTGGTAACACAATCTTTAAATGTGACATGGAAATAGTAATTGCTGATGTATGAAAAGGTAGATAAACTCTTAGGGTGGATCCTGGAGCTTTCATTTGAGACTTATTGGTTTTATTCCCATGACATCTCCAGGCTACATTATTTAAAAACACTCGTGCTAACATACTGCTATGCATAAGGCAGGCTCTTGCTGGGAGTATGGGAACAGCCTTAATTATTGTGTTTCATTTTTGTTCTAGGTTTGTGCTTTTGCTTGCTTTTCAACCCTCCTTTTGTTCTTAATGGAGCTTTTATGGTCTATAAACGCCAAGTTTCACGGTAGACAGCTGAAATAAAAGCTTTTAGTATGTACACTACCCCCTACCCCCTACCCCCTCCCCTTACACCACAACCAATTAGTCAGGTAGTGTCAACAGACCCAAAACTTAATGAGTCACCTGTAATTGCCCAGAGAACAATGGCCATGCACAGGAAACAATGCGAGATGCATTTGAATCACAAAACCCACAATCTGATTCTTGCAATCTGCAAAGTCTTTAATGAAACTGTCCTCAACTCACGATAAAGCCTGAAAACAAGGATAAACAGCATCGTGGCGGCCAATGCGTTTGATTTAGCTTTCTTTGTTTCACTGATGGATACAACTTTCCTTGTGGGTTAAAGAATTAAAACACAGTGGGGTGTAATTTCACAAGGAAGGGTTTCATATGACGCGTAGTGTAGTGTGTACTGGTACTTGTACAATACGGATCTTACCGGGAAATGCTGTGACTCCAGCCGGGTTTCTCTGCGGGCGCTGCCGCAAACGCGCGTCTCTCACTTTGGAGAGGGGAGGCGGGATAATGAGGCGGCAGACAATTACCATAGCTGGCTGATGGTATCTACATGCAGGCAGATCATTTGAAATGTGTGTAATTGCACTGTCAAGCAGCTGAAAAGGACGGCCCTCCTGCCTATAGCCACTTCAAAATGAAATTCTTCTCTTTTTCTCTTTGGCGAGGCTGTGCCTGAGCTGCAAACATCAAAGCGCAGGGGACCCGCCGCCCCGCAGGCTGCGCCCGGCACCTCCAGCGGGCCACACAGGAGTGCAACAGGCTGCGAGTGTACTGCAGTTCAGTTTAAAAATAGATACGACCCCCAAACAAACGGGATAGAAATGGTCGGTTTACAGTTGCTTCCTTAATGTTTACAGGCACTCGAGTAGTCAGTTGCATGCTATTTACACGGAGAGCCCCGCTAACACGCAATGCAACTGTCAACGCGCAAGCGCAGGACGACAGGCTATACCCAGCTCACAATATTACGTTGCTACAACTTTTTTTTTTGACTCAAGGAACATTGCTAACGCTAAATTGTTGTTGGGACATTTAAATGTACAATACAGAGGCATCGTTTAATGATGAAACTCAACTGGACCGATGCAATAAAACAGATGCCGAACGGACGAATAGGTAGGCCCAATTTAAACCCGACTATCCCGCCCATGCACAGTCCACAATAGGAGCATGCTCACATACATCATGAATCATTCATACTTTTAAAAAGATTGTCATGTTAATCAGGGGATGGTCGGTGTGTTTCTCTTGCCTTAAAAAGGAGGCACCATGTAATTGGGAATGTGAATTGCTCAGAAGCGCGCCGTTTGCAGACAGCCGTCTATCTGAAGCCGCGCAGGTCTGCGACACAATGGCCAGAGACACGCAGTCTAACCTTTGATGCTTCCGAGAGAGAGAGCAGTCGCCAGCATGTCCAGGTGTTTGACACGTCTTTCAAAGTCGCCACGGTGTCGGACGGGTCTTTCACACCCCCCTGGTCCCCAACCTCGCTGCCCATCCCAGATATAACAGCGGCTGTGGGTCCTCTCCACAGACCCCAATGCTTAAGCGTGTACTTTGAATAAATATACATTTCCTTATGATATCAGCAACTAGCATGTGACTAAACAGCCTCGTTTTGATTTTTTCCAATTCCCTTGTAGTAAAAGCTGACACACGATAGAAAGAGAAACACAAAAAAACTATTGGTTCTTAATTAACCATTAAATACTCTAAATCAATTATGTATTATTCTGTTTGAGGCAATTCTAATTACCCTATATAGTTTTCTTTATTATTATTATTATTATTATTATTATTATTATTATTATTATTATATATTTTTACAATGGAAGATAAAAGCTTTCAAAAACCCAGGGATGGCCTTGTTCATTTATCCATTTCACCTCTTTAAACACCTTCTGAAAGTCTGAGATGTCTGTGATCTCAGGAACAGAAGCCTACAGATGTGTGTGCATGTACATATTACTGCTGTGCATAGACAGTGACAGAAATGTTCAATTGAAATCTGATGGTAAATCTAGTTGTACATGTAGCACCAGTTACCAGTTTGATTTATGGACACGTATTCTTCTGAGACCCCAAGCCCTCACATAAATCATTCCAGTCTAGGAGGTGAAATGGGAGACTGAGAGAAACCATTCTCTTATTGTCAGGGGTGGGACAGTAAAACTTTGAATTTCACCTGGAGTATTTCGCTGTTAAAAAAAGAAAAGTTATCAAAGGCATTAAACCAAACTTCTTTGGTTATAAACTATTCTATTTAAATATCATTTTTACACATTTCACATTTTCTTACTTATTTGGTCATCTGTATTTTGTTCAGTCTGATTCTCCCTTGTTTCTGCTTAGAATTGCATCTTAGTGTTTCTGGAGTTGCAAATGAGTGTAAAACAAATATAAAAATGTGCACGCTGGGCCTTAGTGGCTATAATAAGAATATGCTTTTTCCATTCTGCTTCCTCTTTTCTTTTTTCCGTTGAAGATTTTCTTTTATCTTTACTTTGCAGTACTTCTCCTTCCTCATATGCGAGGAGACTTTGAAACATACATTTTTAATTAAATAGTTTCAGTCATGTAATTAAAGTAATTTAAGGCGAAACAATGACAGAGAATCACAATGAACAAATATAAATAGACAGACATGTAACAAGAAAGAGGAATTAACAGGCAGATGAAAGTGACGCTAGAAGATACAGCTCTGGAAAAATTTAAGAGACCACTGCAAAATGATCAGTTTCTCTGGTTTTACTATTTATAGGTATGTGTTTTGGTAAAATGATTTTTTTTTGTTTTATTCTATAAACTACTGACAACATTTCTCCCAAATTCCAAGTAAAAATATGAAAGGAATGGAATGGTTGCCATATATGTAGAGATGCTGATTTAAGAAAAAATCCCAGTGGTCTCTTAATTTTTTCCAGAGCTGTATGTTCAGGTCAAATGGAAAATCCTTTCCCAATATATGAATTTCTGTTACTGGTTCAACTCTAACTTTCCAGCAGAATAATGCGCCTGTTTAATAAAAAAAAAAAAAAATATATATATATATATATATATATATATATATATATATATATATATATATATATAAATCCTAGCTAATCTGTACATAAGTGAACGTTTATTACTTGTATCCATTTAAATACAAATATTCCCTGCTTTGAATTTCATACAGTGCTGGTTTCTAAGTACATATACCTGTGAACAGTGGTGTTTGTTCAAACCTGCTCAAAATTTAATAGTGGAAGTAATTTTTTATTTTTATTTTTTCTTCCAAAATGTATATAATACGAAAGCAATAAATATTACCAGTATATAAACTTTACTTGTTAGCAAACATTTTTGTTTTGTTTTTTCACTATTATCTCATTAAAAAACGTATACAATCTAATATACATTATAAAATGTCGTACAGCTTTTTTATTTATTAACGTTTAAAATAAGCACTCACTTTTTTTAATATGTAGTTATAAATATATATATTTTTTGTCAAAATATATGATCATATTGTCAAGAAACAGAAATGAGACAAACATACACCTCAACATAAGAGTTATAAATAAGGGTCCAAGTGAAGGAATTGGGCGTTAAGTCTGGGCAATAAAAGTTTAATTGTTTTTTAAAATGCTCTTCTTGCTCCCATCAGCGGCAGCCACATCCTTCCACCACCATCTCCTGGTAGTTTTTCAGGACCACCTTGTCGTGCTCGTCCAGGTACAGCATGGAGATGGCACTGAGCTCGGTGGGCACGCAGCATGCCTTGGGGATGTTTGTGTTGACCGAGTTCACCAGTGTCTGCACGATGGCGTGGTTGGTGGAGTTCAGGTGGTCTGCCAGCGGGAAGGGGCAATCCCCGTGGCAGTAAAACGCCTGGTACCCAGGTGGCGCCACTATCCAGTCGTTCCAGCCCACGTCGCTGAAGTCCACGTAGAGTGCGTGCCGTCGGCAGTTGCGGTTCCTCTTGCGGCCGCGAGGCTTGGTGCCGCGCTTGACCCGCCGAGTCAGAGGGTGACCCTTGCCGTCGTGGCCGAACGTGACCAGCAGGGGGCGCAGCTGGGCCCAGTCCTCCCCGGGCACCTGGTGTAGAGAGCGGCTGACGCGCACGTGGCGGCCCTGCTGCGAGGTGGTGTGGTTGAGATGCAGGACTTCCACTGCCAGGCCGTGGTTGGGCAGCCGGTCCTGTGTCCAGCGCAGCACGGCCGGGCTCACGTCGAAGCTCTCCCAGCGCGAGATGTTGTGCCGCACGAGCCGTGTGTCCAGCAGCCGCGTGATGAGTTGGCCCTTACGTGGGGGCTTCAGCACCTCGTAGACGTTAATCCGATGGAGCCCCTCGTGATCCCTGTACAGCCCGGCATCCTCGATCTGCTGCCGGTACAGCCGCAGCTCCGCCGAGGACAACACCTCATCCTCGGGGATGCTGCTGAGGTTGAAGAGGAACTGAAGTGGCGAGTCTGGCTCCTCCTGCACGCCTTCCACTCGCTCCAGGTGCTCTGATGAAGAGGGAGACAGCAGTTTTGAGCGAAGGCAAACACCCAGTATGTCCTTTTAGTTTTGTGTACTTTGAAAGTATTTTCAAATCTTGGATGACGGGCTGCCTGAATTGCCTACATTTACCAGATTTACTACACAACTCTGATATTTAAAATTGCACTTAGTTCTTTGTCTCTGAGACTCACTAGCCCTCCTGTTTATTGAGCACTGGTCTATAGTGTGCACATACTGTTGCCCATAACCGTTGCTTAAATCCTAATGTGAGTTTACTCAGAAAACAGTGTATTTTCTATTTTCCGTCAGGACAATCTCCCCCATTCCTGTTCTTTCTCACTCGCTGAAGGGAGCAGCAGTGAGAAAACAGCAGTCACCTTGCTTCTAAAGATCAAAGATATTGCAGAGTAGATAACTACTCTAAGCAGAGTCTTGGGCCTTCTGGCAGCGCTGCAGTTGTTAAAAGAATGTTGTGTCTACCATTTTTCTCATCAATCCATCCTTGTTATTTCACACCCAAAACTTAATCTCGTGCAGGTGGTTCTCATTATTAAAACCGTATGTTTTCTGATTGGATCTGTGCTCCGTTAACTCCGAACATTTATCATTTTCATCATGAATAATCATTACTGATTTAGATTAAGTGATCCTTGGTGGCAAAGAAATGCACACGCTAAATGGATACAATCTGTTTTTACAATTTCAATTCCTTGGGGCTTGAGTTGCTTGTTACTTCCAAAACTGTCCTGTAATCTTCGGTAATTCCTTCTGTCTCAGGTATTGTAGCACTTGTAGATAGGAATATATATTTTACTCCCCCTTTCAGTATTCCATATGCTTATTCCATCTAGAATCAGTTTTTTTAATGTTACATTCATCTGTGCTTTTCCCTGTGTCTGCTTTATAAAGTTCATAACAAATTCTAGATCTTTCACTGTCTTTACCTCCCAAGGCAGGAAAATAATGTCTTGTAATTTTTTCCTCGTAGTGCTAGTGCTCTAACACGCCCTTGTCTGGTCTGCTTTTTCACTGGGCTGTTATCTTCCTCTTATCAGCTGTATCAGGGAAACCATGAGCACAAGTCTTATCAATCACTTCCATTCTTGGAAGTTTATTTTCGAAAAGGGAAGCAACTCCCATTGACCAAAATACTCTTCCTTATAGGGAAAGTTTGGATGGTTTTTACCATTGGACTCATGATTAAGTTCCAAAGATACCCTTTTTCAAATATGTTTGTGATATAGAGCATGTAATATACACATCTTAATGCATGGCTGGTCCTAAAGGCCTTAGATTCCAAAAAAGCTTGGCATCACACAAATCAGGTAGTTTCAGTTTGCAGCTTCCTTTCACCAAGTTATTGCACTTTTATTATTATTGTTGTTGGACTTTTAATATTTGTATATACTTTTCTGCCTCATTGATGCTTTATGATTAGCAATAAAGAATGGAAATTCATTTGTAATTCACATGTTTGTATTTTGCATGTGTCCGCTTTGTTTTTCATTTTTGCGTGCTCAGTGTTTGAACCCAGTTCTCCAGATTGTTGGCAGGGAACCCTATTTAGCTGGCTACAGCATAGCATTAAAAATAATTACATAGTGAATGCTATTCTCAATCCCACTAAGGATCCATACACTGGGAAAAGAGGCGTATTCTTACAGAAGGCAACTCTGGGGTTGGGCAAACTCCATGGTACTGTAATAATATAATATGAAGGTATATTTTGCCTTGAACAGCATATCAAACATGCACTAACCTATGTCAAATTAAAAACATGCTTTGGATATGGAAAGCTCTAAAAGCTGAAGACTGGTTAGTAAGGTAAGCTTTAAAAATACTTTAGCGGATTTAGTCTCATGGGCAAGTAAATCGACTCAGTGACATCTTTATTATTGCATTAGAATATTGTCCATCAGTTATGAAAGATTAAAATTGTTCAAAACGATCTGATACTATAAATAAAGAGCTGCTGAGGATGATTTCCTGAGGAAGACCTTCCGTAATGTGTGTCCTAAGATTGTAATAATCGCTGACTCTACAGTTTTAAGCTCAGACTGTGTCAACCTGATGCACGATGCCAGCTGGTTATGGCGGAAAAGGGGCGCGGTTACCTTCGTGGTGGAAGCCCCTCACTGTGTTGGCCCGGCTGGCCGACCTCTCGGGATACTCAAAGTTAGCGTCGTGAGCTCCGGCCTCTTCTGCCTCGCCGGACTGCAGCCGATACAGGTCCAACATGTAGTGAGGCACCACGGCACTGTGGCTGGGCCGGGGGCGCCGCTGCAGCCCGAACATCTGCAGCAGAGTGGCCTCGAAGTCCCGCAACAGTTCATGGCTTTGCCCAGAGCGTCGACCCTGCAGCTCAGATACTTTTTTCTTTCCTTCCTCCGGTATTAGACTAGCATGACTGCTCTCTCCTAGTAGGACTTGGCATAATAAAATTACCATCAGCATTCGATTATGAGGAATCATGATGTCTCTGAGTGCGGTCGAGAGAGAGAAAGGGGAGAGAAAGACAGGGGAGCTCCAATTAAAACTCTCTAATCTCCCCTCAGGCATCAAAAAACAAAGCGAAACACAACAAAAGCAAACACCCTAACAGTTGCATTACAGTCCTGGTGCCTTTTGAAAAAACACATCTTGACTTGGCAATAGTGACTTGGCCTAGCTTGTTTACAGACAAATAGAACCACAATCAGATATCTCCCATCCTGTTAGCCCTTTTTTTGTTTCTGCTTGCTATCTTGGTAATTATCATAGGCTAGATTCACAAAGAATAAACAGCAGAGAAAACAGTCTGAATGGAATTTGAAGAGCCCCCCTCCTCTGCCTGAGATGATTAGAAAAATAAGTGAATAACAGCCTCAGGGTCAGGCTAAACTTTAACTCAATAAGCAATAGAAAGTGTAAGCCTGTTAAACAGAAAACTCAAACTTGTACAGAGACACAGCTGGCAATACATTGGATTTTATTCAAATATACTTAATTTATTTTGAACCGTGAACACAGCAATCAAAGCTTGAATGGCGTTTAACAAATATAAAATTGGATGATATCGTCTACTCACTGACAGAAAATTGAGCATGGGAAAACAGTCCATGTTTCTTGAGAGCCGATGTTGGACAGGTTTCTCGAGGAAATACTACGTAGTGCTGGAAGGCTGCTTGAGAAGGTTGGGCTGAACCTGTTCCTGAAATCAACGGGAGATGACAAGGACTTTACTCGGAGGAAAGAGGTGGAGAGAGAACAGGATAGGCACTCGAGATGGGGGCAAACAGTTCGAATTAAAACACAGATTTATATCTCTCTGCATTCTGCCGGTGTACTGAAGAGTACACAATATACTACAGGTTTACCACAAACAGAAAATAATGAAATCCCTGCAACCCATAAGACAGGTTATTATTCTTGTGATCATTAGATTAAACATAGTTTATTGAATAAAGAAAAAACATGTATTTCTCCACAATAGCTATAAAATAAATGATATTTATTGGTGTTGGTAGAAGGTCAGTTTAAGTACCACTTAGCACACTACAGAGGAGCTCAAGACCGTATATAAACTATGGATATGTAAAAGCAGATGTCCAATAATTCAATAATAATTTTAAATGGTATATCATGTCACTTAAAAATGGGTCTCCAAAACTCCAAAAGCAATCATTGTCAGGCACTAATTTCACAGATTACAGAGCTGGAAACATTGCCTTTAATTAGTTGTATGACATGGACATAGTTCCAGCCTCTCGGTCTCTGTGCTATTTGTTATTATCAGCATACTTCAGGGCCGTTGCATTGTGTCCTGATATACCAACTCTCCACACAGTCAATGACTCGTTCAGCTGGTTCTTTATGATGGCAGAGCAAGAATCAGCGAGTGAATCTGCATTTAAATTGAGTGCTTTTGTCAGTAAAGGATACCCAAAGGCTTCACAAGAATGCTAAATCCAACCATCCAATGACCATTAAAATATAACCACCTTCATTTATGTAAAGCCAGGAACACACACAATGGCTTTACCTTAAACGGGCCAAATGCAAGGGAATGCAAAGACATAGCCGCTGTACTCATCCTCAGGACTGCAGTGCATTAGGCAGGAATGCATTTTAATTTGGGGCTACAAATGGCAGCCGATTAAGATTCCATAGGCCAGGACACTTGAAGAAAACCATTAGGGCTTACTCATCTAAACACTAACAGACTGAACACAGATCAGGTCCAGAAATAGCGGTGTGTTTCAAATATGTGTAAAGGAATGGCACACAGAGAAGCCCTTGGGGAGAGTTTTGTGTGGTTTAACACGAACAGAATCACCTTGTGGAATTGTTCTCAGAAATTAATTTGATCATGTGTAATTTGTTCTTATTCCCAAAAACAAGGCTCGTAAAGAATGAGTAATGCCCACATTCTGGGTCAAATATCACCACCATTGGGGTTTACAGTAATGAAAACATTGGTGATTCACACTAGTACAACAGGAAGCATTTATTAAGGTCTGCCATAAGAACTGAGATGAAGAGTTGTAAGCAATCAAAACGACAGGTTGGTTCGGAACCCCTTCTGTTGGATTCGGACCAGTTTTTACAACTGAATTATATGCCTTTTGAATTCATAATTGTAAGGTTTTCATGCTACCACTCAATCTGCACTCAAAGAACACTTTTTAAAATGTACAGTTATATCCCCCTCCTATGTTTCTGATCAGGCATTCGTTTTGTGGTTGATGATTAAGTTGTGAAACAATAGATGACATAAAGTGCTGCAGTGGGGACTGATCTAGTGGGTATACTCCAATACCTGGCTGGCGATTCGTCGACCAGGGGGGAGTCTGGCCTACGTGAATCGTAGAAGAGTGACAGAAATCATTATAGAAATTATAGGAGGGTATATACGCCAAATCTTCCCAAGTTACATGGGCATACGCAAAGTTCCCTTCTAATTACATGGACATACGCCATATGCCTGCATATGCTGTCGACTACATGACTGATTAAATACTATTCTGTAAACAGCCAGAAGACAATAATCTTACAGGCTTAGATTCCATTTAGAGTTATTGTAAAGTGGAAGACAATTCTATTAATCTTTTAAATGACAGTGACTTACAAAAAAACAACAATTATGTTATACCTTAATCTGGTAGCACACACAATAACTGTACAGTACAGGTGTGGAGACATAAGAGCATCAGAAACTGCCCATTCCCAATAGTTCACACACTTCCCCTGAGTGGAAGGAAGTAGAAAGCTGAGTTGTAAAGGGGGCAGTGTAGCAAACCGAGGTGAAAATTGAAACCATAGAGTATAAATACGCCCTGTTCTGCTAGAAATGTCACCCACGACAAACAGGATTAATGACCAAACCCTTATTTTCTTCAAAATCTGGGTTGGATCCAGATTTAAACACCCAACATGTAAAATTAGCTCTAACAGTTTATCCCTATATTAAATCAAAGGTTATGAAAGTTCAGTTACTAAATTTAGAATCGGTATGGGCGTCTCCATCGTTCACAATTAAAACAGCCCTGAACACAATTAAAACACAACAGCTTGCTTCCCAAGGTTTCGACAGTATTCTCTGGCGATGGCAAATTCTCTTTACTGTGCATAAATGTGGTTTCTTACTGTTTAACCCAAGATAACATGGGAACAGTGTTCGCATTAACCTCTGCAGGGATTCCCTTCTGAACCCTTTTGATCGCTAATGGTTTCACTACTGCACCCTGCCCAGTCTTAACTGTGCCACTGCTTAGACACTCACAGCATTTGCATCAATTAAAAAATATATATCTACACATTGTGCCGTCCTATTGTTCGTGGGCAGCTCAATCCCCTGCAGTGGAATTAAAACAGCTATAAACTCAACAGCTTGTGCCATGTTTAACAGGATCCTATTGATTAAAATGATGCCAGTCCAGCCCCACCAAACACAGGCCATGACTCTGTAAATGTCACAATGTCAGTCGCTAAGGAATTTAACAGGATGGGAAACCCACCCAGCGCCTCAGAGCCAGACAGCGATTAAAACACACGATCTTGGCATTGTCAGTGCCATACTCACGAATAATTGCCTTGCAGAAAAATACCAATTTGTGTAGACTAAACTAGAACTTCCTAATTGAACTTTGGCTTTCAGATGCAGTTAATCTTCCTTCATATCAAACCTCTGACACACTTCAGACTTTCCCCAGGACAGAGTTACCCAAGGAGCACTTTATACTTATTGATATGTATAATATTTAAGTTATAATATTACTAAAATAAAAAATAATATCTAGATGTGATGTATTATTGATAGATAGTTGAACACCTTTAAACAAATTAATCTGATTTGTGTGTGTGTGTGTGTATCTGGAAGATAAACACTGAAAAGCAAATAAAAACAAAAACAATGTGGAGGTTTATATGATAAAAAAGTAATCTATTTGCCTAAGGAAGCCAAACATCCTTCAGATGTTATTGTTGTTACTGCAATGTCAGCATATGTTGAGTTACATTTTGTTTTAATTACTGAATGTGTGCTTGGCTTATTAACAGCAAATAGGACAAGAATGAATGATGTATTAAACATAAGCCATTCACTTCACCAATACACACATGTTTGTGGTGGCAGGGCTATTTTTATTTGCCCAAACTTATGACCAGCAGTGTGATTCACACATCTTATCCAAGATAGTTCAATAAAGTCAAAGGTTAATTACGCAATGTTACATTACTCAGTTTGATATGAATTTTGGTTTGCATTTTTCAGTAGTGGAACCATGACTTTTATAACATCCCACAATTACCTGTATGAACAGAATTATCCAAATAGATATTATTATTATTATTATTATTATTATTATTATTATTATTATTATTATTATTATTGTTGTTGTTGTTGTTTTATAATTAGGCCTATACATTATATTTATTTTTCAGGAAGAAATTGGGTTGAAACTGCTTCTAGCAAAGTAAATCTATATTTTTCAGAAAACCAGACCAGGTTTATTACAATGCCATGTTTTGTTTTTTTTTTGTTTTTTTTTTACCAGTGGATTTGAAGAGATTAAATCATTCACCATCTCATCTACTCCAAGCTCGGTCACCTTTACTTTATAAAGGTCTATAGATGTTGGTGTCCTGTTGACTGGCTGCCCTCTGATATTGGGTTTTGTATTCTCAAGAGTGTAACTAGATGTGTTTTCAAAACCACAAAGCCACTGTCCATTTGAAATGAAGGCATACAACAATTTAAGTAGAAATACAGATTCAAATATGTTTTTCACAATGGATTCAATGCTGCTCCTTATTCCTTATTGTGATATATTTATGTTATTTTGTACTTGGTACTTGTGCGTTGGTCTCCAGTTTTATGGTGAACAAAAATAGACCAAACAAGACATTTTGGTTTGGCAATGTCAAGCACCCTATAGTTGATTTACACAATATTGTTGCACTTTTTTGTACTGATATGTGTAACCGCTTAAGCTCCAATTTTAAAATCTGCTAGTCACTCATTGCTTTTTTTCCCCCTCTAACTTCTGAGGCTCTGACATTTAAGCCAGAGCACAACAGTGTCTGTTTATACTTAGCAGGGAGGCCAACTTTTTAAATTAAGAACAGAAACCTTTTCTCTCCACAACTACATGAATGCCAGAATGGCCCTCCTCCTATTGAAATCAATAAACTATGTGCTTGTTTCTATTTAACTGCTAAAAGATAGAGAGAGAAAAAGGAGACTGGCAGAGAGAATGTACATGTTATAAAAATTGGCCTATTTCACACCTCCTTATATAACCTATGTGGACGGAGTGCGTCTGAGTATTACGCACGCTTGCACCCACACTGTCTTAAAGGTATCATTTTGAGGATATCTATGTATTTATTTTATAAATAGAGCACTAGCACATGTCTCCAGTAAAGACATTGCAACTTGGGTTTGTGTATTTATACTCACCTCTTAAATCCAAGAAACAAACACCCAAAACTTGGCACAGCCTGCACGTATTGTTTCCATTAATAATTGTGTGCAGTTAATGTCCATTTGATGGCACAACAAATATTTTGGAATAACTGTTCTGTAGCTATGTGAAAGCATATCCATAAAAAACTGATTTTTACCTTTTATATACATTCTTTGGAATAGTATTAGAGTAACAAACCAGCATTGTAAAAAGATTGGACTTTTCTGTCCGGATTGGTCACGTCTTTTCCAGTTTCACACCCGAAAGATGTTTCCACTCGGACGGTATAAGGCAAATTTAAATCCACATAGACAGCTACAATGTAAAATGTGCTATTATGCCTCACTATATTATAGCATGTATCAAAGCAAAGGGGTTACTTGGTTAAAATATAGTTGGATCAATAACGCACTGCAGGTGTTTATTGGCTGCTGAGGTTGGAAACTAGAGGGGGAAACTTCAATTTCGGGTTATAATGTTTGGGACTGATGTCAATTTAAACCTTTGGGCTTTTTGAATTGAGTACATAATTGCACAATCTGGACATAATACTAGGGTTCATCTTTCCAGAAACAGGACAAAACCAAAATCCCCGTTCCGCAAATGCGCTACAGCTTTTACTGCGACGGACGGTGTTTTTCAATAAGAGCTATAACCATTTTAGATGATGTTGATCGTATGTCTACTCATCTGAAATAGATAGGTCTGCTTATAATATTAAAACGTTTGTGTATCTAGTATGTTTTCTTAAACCGTATAATACAGAACCCATCATACCTTGTATATTACACTTTTAACACCCAGATGGCTTCGCCGATAAGTCGCATATAGACAACATAACACATTACCATAAGACATCAACACATAGCTTTCACAGTTTAAATCACCATCTCAAACTCACAAAACCGAGCCCGTTTTATTTGCATGAATCTAACAGCGTCTTCTTCCTTGCTATGCAGCTCTCCGGACATCTTCGGCTACGAAATGCCACTCACCACATGACATGAAAAGGGATTATGATCATTCAGTAACAAGACAAATAAAGTAAAATAAAAAAAACACTCACTCAAACCAGTATCATAAGATCATAAAAGCTAGAAAACGCGCTCCTACCATCAGTCCAGGTCCAGGTATCCGCAGAATGAAGTAAAGATGACCGTAAAAGGGACGGGAGGTGGTGGAGGGGAGATCTCCAGGAGAGGGGGGAAAAAAAGTCCCCAAGAAATCAAGCAGCGATGATGAAGCCTACACAGAGCTACGGAGATAACATGCAATGACACAATGAATTCCTTTAAATCCCCCAAAAACACGGCGAGACACCCGTCCGACAGAGACAGAGGCAGACCTTGGCCGGCTGCGCAGATGAAGGTCCTAGTTTCTCCAGAGCAGTGTGGAGCGCACAGCCAACTTGCGCACTGCTATATGCGCTTTCCATGTGTCCGCCCAACTCAGCCTCCCAGCCTCCTCCCCCATTCCTCCTTCACTCAAACACCTAAGACAGAAGCACAGAAAGCAGCTCAATGTGACATTTAAGCAGATTTGGTTCCAATACTGTTGTATCTACAATCTGGACACCAACTAAACATTTACAGAAGGGAAATGGTATTTTTGTTTGAGGCAGAGTTAAAGGTGTTAAACAGTTGCTCCGCATATATTTGACCTGACAGCATTCATTTAGTACAATATTTTAGGGTATGTATATATGTATATATCGGTCTACATAGCTGTGTATAAAGACATGTTTTTGTATCTGTGTGGGGGATACACAATGAAATAACTGATATCTGATATACAGCTGTGCTATATGGGTTGTAGAAAGTCACCTCGGCAGGGAGTCCTGGCTGGTCTGTATCTGCCGGACGCCTGCTGTGGCTTTAGGCCACCTCTCCTCAATGTGTAAGGAGACAGTAGATTAGGGTTTTTATCCATGCTCTACTTACTGGGAGGGTGCACAGTTTGTTTGTAGCTCACCAGCTATGCATAAATTGAATCCCATTTAAAGCCAATAAATACATCATTACTAGTCCATTATGTCCTTATACCCTTATATGTTAATGACTTTCATTGTTAAAAGGATAAAGCCTTGGCCTTCTTGCCCAGGATGTTCTGTTTACATATCGTGTTCCTATGGAAACTATTATCTGGGGGTCACCAAAACCGTGCAGCTTTTCGTCCTCAGCTGTCTGTTGAGTGAGTTTCCGAGGAATGAGTGCACCATGTGATCAGTAGTTGGTAATCTTGGCCCTTCAGAGTACTGAAAGAAGCAGATATGTATTTTATAGCATTACTGGAACCTGGGCAAATATGTCGTTCTTTCACTGTTGTTGACCTCGACATACATTTCTCGCACTCACAAAATGGCAGCAGCATTTATGTGTTACAATCAACAAACAAGAACGCAGACGAGTTTTCTATCACAATCACAATTGTGTGTTTTTATTTTATACTAATACTTTTTATTTTATTTTTGCCGCAAAATGTTACTTTTCCTGTTTGAAAAACTGTGCTATTATTATTAAACGTCTTTATTTTTGCATAGGTATCATAATATCTAATGTTAAGAAAAGCAAAAAAATGTCACTTTCGATTATTTACTAAAGCTTTTTTCCCATATGTTGTATTTTCTGCTGTAGAATGTTTTTGCCTGGAAACTGCTGCTTCAGCTAAACAGCCATTTTTCACAAAAAGTAAGAGGCTGCAATGAAAACTAAACCTTTAAATCTGATCTGGATCTCTCTGGTTTTCCCAGCAAGGTCACATAACCACCCTGAGAAACACACTTATGTTCAGGGGATTAACATGAGATTGAACAGTGGTCTAAACAGGAAACATTCACAGAAGCTTAATTCAAACAGTCAGGTCCATTTTATATTGTGTATTTGCTATGCTTTGGTGTTTATTAATTAAATTACATTAAAGTAACTTCAAACAAATGGTTCTAGGATTAGAATGTGACTATTCCTGTACACACCGTCACCTTTTCTGTAGTTGATCCTCACATGAGTCCTGGCACATTATCCAGTGAGTTGGTCAGAACCACCCAAAGCACAATACACAGCAATTATGCAAAAGCAGCCGTTAAGCACTCTGAGACAGTGTGCATCAAGTTACAGTGTACTGCTTTTGTCAAACTACAGAGAGATTTGAATTCAATATTGTCTAATGCATCATAACACAAATGATCAAGAAGTTTTTACTTTCATCCTTGCCAATGTTCCTATAATGATGTGAGGGCATTTGGTTTTATTATTTTGTAGTTGCCCTAAACTGATTTCACCTCTTTACTGCAGTCGACACGTCAGTGTGGAGAGAAGATCAGTGACACTCTCCCAATCTTTAGCCAGGAGCTCTAGCTTATCCATTGACACTAATCAGCTACAATTGCTATGCTATCGAACCAGGGAGGATGGGATTGTGCTCCTCTAGCTGGGAGAGGGAATTGTGCTAAGATCTACAACTTAGCACAGTAATGACACATCTCGGCCACCTCCGGCACAAGTGACTTCTCTGACACCTCACGCAGCAGGCTGTTTTATTGAGATGAGCTACCGGGAACCCCTTCCACTTCCCCAGGGTTAATAAAACTCCCTGCTCCTCACAGCGCAGTGCACAGTGCGGGTCACGCAGCTGCTTGGACCGAAGGCACAGCAGTTCAACAAACCGCCATGCTCATCAATCCATGTACGTGGCAATGCGCCCAGTGTGCTCGAGGGTCATTGAACTGACCGTCCACAGGCAGATGTGGTGGGATCTGTCACTATGAGTCCAAGGCAGAGGGACGCTGTGTTGTCATGTGTAACACGCCAGCACTCACGCAGCTTCAGAGATCAACGGCTGGACTATCTTTCCCTGCTGGAGACTGTTCTTCTCTTATCTGGGAAATTAGGGTATATTTACTTACTTATTTGTGTGTTTGTTAGTTTAGATTATTTTCTGTAGTATCAAATAACTCACCTGATTAAACTATTTGCAATGATTTATCTTTAGTATTTGTAATAATGATAGTCGTACCAATTTCTGCCGTTTTCTGTAACACACACAGCACAGGGTTAGACAAATGGCCTGCACACTTGCGTGCCAAACGAGAGAGTTAATTTCTGAACCGGGAGGCGGACTGCGATTTATTGACATCCTTTGTAAAAGCTACGTCTACAGAAACACAATAAGAAACCGTTAGTGTAATAATCACTGAAACCTTTGCAAGTGTCTTGTTGTTTTGGAAATCCTTTAGCTGAGTCTTATATGTAGATGTGTGTTGCCATATTGTAATCTATCATTCCCATGAACAGCTCGGTTTTTTTTTTTAATCCTTTTTAAGTAGGTCTTGTGAAAAATGGCAAATAACATTAAGGTTTCCCCTCCAGGAATGCCCAGATTATGTTGTGAAATTCTGTAGCAGATTTCGTCAAGGGCTCCCTGTAGCACCTGTTGATCTTTAATGGAGGTCTGCTGTCAAGTACTGACCAGGCTTAGCCATGCTTAGCTTCTGAGATCTCGGGAGATTAGGCTCCTTGGTGGTATGGCTGCAGGCAGCACAAAAGACATTCCCGGGTCGGCAGAAGCATTAAAGCACAGTTCACTTGCTGTCTGGCTCAAAGAGAGATGTCTATCATAAAGTTTTTGTCGATTGTTTTTTCCCTTTTTTCTTTGATGTGTAGCACGGATTCAAACTATTTGCTGTGCTGACCCCTGATAAGGAACACTGCTTTAGAGACAATCACGTCATCCAAAATTAATATCTCGCATACATACACACACGCATAAGAGCTGGGGAGGACACAGAGTTTAGAAATATTCGCTCTACAGTCTCTCAGACCTAAGTTCATTTCACAACGTCTGATAGATTGTTTTAAACCTCTTTTGCCAAATTGTTTGGATATGTTTTAGGCGCAGAATGATGTGTCTGCAAATGTCTGAAAATCCATTCCAGTTGTTGTTAATCATGAATTCATTTATTTGTTTGTTTATTTATGTACTTGATTGATGCCTTTGTCTTCGGCCAATCACAATTAACAACACAATCGCACTGCAAACTGGCAGGGAACTGTAAAAAGTCACAAACAGCAATGTGGAATGATAAAAAAAATGTAGAATACGCCATAATCAAATTTATGAGCTGAAAAATAAAGAAAAAAGTACACAGATTATGGCCAGATATGTAAATAGTACCAGCTAGTTAAAGAAAAGTCTACGTAAAAAATGTATATATCATACAATTTTCCTCCCTGGTTTCTGATGTAGTTTCACTGTTACCATAACACAGGAATTAATGTTAGGCTAGTTGAAAAGTTACAGACTCCCTTGGGCGAGAGTGATTGATTTAAACGTTAAGTTGGCTCACGGTAGTAAACTATTCCAGAACGTGTTTGCCTTTAAACACATTCCCTTAGTGATGCCTTTAGCAGGAGCTTAATGCTGACCTCAACCAGACAGAGTTCATACCCCCTGCTCACTCTCACCACACACCTTCCTTAAAACAAGGGGCTTAATCGTGGCAGTAATGGGTTCATCAGCGCAGACAAAGGACTTAGTCATTAATTAAACACAGGCTTCCCTGGTCGACCTCCTCTCCATCAACATTTTTGAACACGCTCCGTGCCGTGATGCACAGTGCGGTTGTCTGTTCAGACCTAGTCATGTTAAACTTTCTGCAAAGGACACAAATTATTTTCTGTAGCAAGATAAAAAGAAGAAGCTGATTTGCTATTTTGGTTTCCATAAATCAACCTATTGCCTTTATACCTAAGTCATTATTAAGCATTGCTTTTGAATTGGTTGAAGTTATTTTTCTTTTTTTTAAAGTGAAATGAAAGAAGTGCTGGTATGATTTAACTAAATATATTTAAGCAAGTATTATGGGGATTGGGCAAATCTAAAAGACATGGTTGACCCATGCAGTAGGAGGCAGGGTATAATTGCAAGGTCAGCTCACTGTCTTTTTGAAAGTTCAAATTTGCAACCCTGACCGAAGGGTTTAGTTTTATTTTATTCCCTTAAATCCCCCTCTAAACCCACAGCCCAGTTATTTAGAAAGTGAAAAAAGAGAAAGAAACGGACAAACAACACTAATCCCCGTAATGGAATCGCCATGTAAACTCCCAAAAGTAAACAATGCAAGGCTTGGGATAAAAAAAATATATATATATATTAAAAGAGCGGAATGACTGTTAGATTGGCTGAGTGTTCAGAGCCCCCATTATGTTGCAACCCAGCACTGACCCATGGACGTCTGCGTGAGAACACAGACAGAGATCACAAGCCCTTCTTGTTCCATCTCCGAAACAGATAATAATGTTAAATAAACAGAGAGGGGAACAGCAGTTGTGCAGTGACAGCGTGCCGCAGAAACTTCGCGGCGCAACGAGACAGAAGTTTGCATCTGGCTTCTTCGCTGGAGTCTCACAGAGCCGCCAACGTCTGCTCCTCAGCTCTTTTAAGATTCGGGTTTTTTGTTATTTAGACATTGTCTGCCAGATTAAGATGATTCTTGCTATTGTGTTTTGTTTTGTATGTGCTTTGAATTCCCATTGACGGCTGAGCAACATACTCTTTCTGTTGCTGTATTGCCACACAAATAGTGGCGTGTTGTGAGTGTTGCCTGTTGTTCTCTTGTTGTTGCTGTTACTAATTGACTGCTTCAGTCGTGATCAAAGGTAACCAGCCAAGTGAAGAGCTGCTGGCTTCTTTATGGAGTTTTTGTTTTTCAAAGCTGCTTTGTATAACGACGCGGAGATACTCCCTGCTGCAACACTGTCCAGGCCCTGTCTGAGCTGCTGACGGTCATGCCATTGTGCACCGACGGCTGCTGAGAGGAAGTTTCTCTCTGCAATAAAAAAAAAGGGTATTAGCAAGATTAGAAATGGGAGCTTGCAGAGACCCGTCGCCTGCCAGTGAGCAGTGATGTTATCAGGGCCCACACCCCGTGCCTGCTTTGCATGGAGGGCTTCTGAGGAATCAGCCCCCTCCTATCAGCAAGAACCCCCCCTTCTTTGCCCCAGCGACCCCTTTCCTTATCTCAGGTCTTGTAATCGCTTCAGGATACATATCTGCTTATTGCATAAAGTATTGCACAGTGGGTGAACCAATCCATTCCTTAATCTTCTCCTATTTCATTGTCTTTACCCTTTCAATTAATAATACTTATCCTATTGACCCTCGCACACACGGAGGCCCGGTGACAACCTGGATGGTAAAAGGGATCAAGTAGCAGGGGTGGTGAAACGGCATTGGAAAAGTGAGCACAGATCTTAGAGAATTAACGCTGAAGTTTCCGGATTCGTGCCTCGTTTTCCACCCGTGCCGAGAGTGAGCTGGAGGGGACAGAAGATCACCCCTCCGCCTTCCTCGTTTTGCTCCAGAAGTCATATAAAAGTGTTTGTCCCTGAAAGGAGGTATTTACATTACACACCAGGGAACAAGAAAATACATGACAAAAACCCCGGGCTTCAGTCACAGTGGAACACATTCTAATAAGGTGCCATTGCATTGGTCTTTTGAACAGCCAATCACATTCTGTATCACCATTGGAATGTTTAGTCTAAAACATGTGCCTGTAATTTTTCAAAATATTCTACAGAGCATTTTTGTTAAATTAATAACTTCAGTACTATCACTTTCAAGGTGTGAACTCAAAACTGTGCAAGGGTTGGTTGGCAAACCTTTTGGCATGACGTCACACTCAGCTGCTAAAGAAACACCTTTCTCCAAATCATGATGTAATGGAAGCGCCTGCCTGACCCAGCCAGATGTAAAGTCTGGGGTGACGAACAGCACAGATGACGTTAAAATGTAGTAATTAAGTCTGAATCTATGAATAATGCAGTAATCATTTTGAAGTCATTGTTCAAGCAGTGGAGCGGCTAATGGATTGTCATGGAGTAAGACATATCTCTTTAGCAACTCATTATATGTTTTGTAAGACTTTCTCATTCCTAATAGACTTTGATGTAAACAAAAGCCCAGCACAAGGTAAATGATTTCAGACGCAATTTTTTTTAGCATATTTATTTTTATTACACATCCCTAGCCTAAAGCCCTCTTAACATTTCGGGCCATTGTGAAGCTCTTAAGTGGATGAGTGAGCGTTAACTGTGTCTTTTCAAACCCTGACATTTAATACTCGATATAAATCACTCCAGGGGCCTGTTATTCTTTCAAGAATGTAATTACATACTTTCAAATAAAACTTGAAAGAGTCCAACAAGTTTTAAAACGCAGTGTGTACTCGCAAGAAGGCAGGGAGGAATTCCAAGCAGTTGGAATATGCTAACATCCACGTGTGGGCTTACAGTGGGTATTAGAGGCAGGGTTGAGCCGTGGTCAACCCTATACTGTGGTGAGACAAGGTAGCCCGAGAGAACGTCACATTGCTGGGGACACAGCCAGTCTATGGTGTGAACAACCACTATCTGGTGTCATACTAATGGAAATAAAATAACAACTGTATATGACTTCTATATTAATAACAATTAAGAAAAAGTCCAAATTGGAATGATTGTCCAATTTGTACATTTGTATTCGTAAATAATAAAAATAACCATGACATCTTAAATAACGAGGGATACATAAATAATGTATTCCTTTTTTATTAAATGAGTAAGATATAGACGTTTGTTGTCTATTTTCCACCCAAACATAGGTCTCCGTCCGTGATTGTGCCGTCCAAGACAATCTGACACAGTGTAATTCCTGCCACATCACGCTTTATCCAATAAAAAGGCTATTTGTATGCATGCGTGTGTGTGTATTTGTGTTTGCTTATGAGAGATGATGAATAAAACTGATTATTTAAAGAGACAGGAAAGACGAATGAGATAAAAAAAACAATAAAGACTCCTTTGATAGCATAGCTTAAGACCAAAAAAGAGAGAATCTACTTACTATTATGAAATGCCATAATTTGGTACACTGACTCACCATGTGACTTTCTAGACTTAAAATGGCCACGATAAATTTGTACCCAGGATTTCCACAGCCAAACGAAGAAGTGGAAGATTCTCAGTGTGTTGGCACGGCGTATGACGGTGGGTGGCCATGCAATGAGATCATTCTCTAACTCTGTGGCTGCAGTGACTAGTGTGTTGGTCAGGACGCATGGGATTTCCTGAGAAGAACATCTCCTTAACTTGGCTGACCATGATAAATCCAACCTAAAGGCAAGGACATCCTCATGAAACAAACATAGGTCAAGCTTATCCGCTCCCACGTGGAAACAAAAATCAATTTTGCCCCACTTTAAAGAACCACTTCTAAGTCGTAGGCGCTACAATTGGGAGGAGATCAGAGAACTCGCTACGCCCACAGCAACTGGACTTTCCAGCCCGAGTGAATACCCTGAGTAACTCTGTGTAAGGAGAGGTCTGAATCTCCCAAACACATAAACACACGCGCACACGCCTTGTTCCGGGGGCCGCAGGGTGGGGGCGAGTACACAGAACTCACATTCGCAGGACATCCTCTGATCTCTCACTGGATGGTTGACTGAAAAGTTAATTTCTAGCTCTGCCTGTAATTGTAGGTAATTTTGCCCATAAGTGCAACTTCGGTCTGAAAAACGAGTTCCTTCTCTTGCTCAGTGTTTATCTTCCAGACTCTGATTGGAGACCTCGCTCAGAGGCCAGGCTGCTGGGTATTCCACACATATCACTGTGTCGCAAATCAGGCCTTGCTGTAATCAGGGAACTGCTGTGGGGCCCAAGGTGGGCACAAGACAGGGGGATAGCAGGCTGTCAAGTTCTCTTCACCACGATAAGGCATCTTAACATAACAATCTACAAGCAATGGTTGTAATACCACAGTACAGTATAGCTTTCCTGTTGCATATCTTATTAGTGTCATCAAGCACATATCTTTGCCGGTGTATAATAAGAGTGATGTTCTGATACACTTTGAGTTAGCCCATACAGTGTGGACAGGTGAGGCCTATTATTTTGTCAGACTAATGCTGCTACCGCTGCTTTATAATTGGGAATTGAAATCCGCCCTTAAAAAAACAACAACAACAACAACAACAGTGGAACATTAAAGTTGGCACTATAGGTTTCAGTTAAATACGCCAACAAATATAATAAATGTATAAATAACAAGTCTGGCTAACTCGACCCACATTTTGTTGTACTCTGCAATTCCGAAGCCTCGGGCAGTTGACATGACACAAATTTTCCGCTGTCAATAAAAAAATAAAAAAGCTGATTCCAAAATTACTCACATGCATTAAACCTGGTATTTTTACTGTAAGACCCTAAACTGTGCAGCAGCTGTAAATCATGCAGAGTTTTACAATTGTGAGGCAGGGGAGCCATGGGGGGGCTGGGACTGGGCAACATTCCTAATAGCAGAAACAAATTAAAGCGACATTAAAACAACAAGCCTGAACTGAGGTATATACGAGAAATATAGGTGGCTGAAATCACTGTAAAAAAGAGCCAGAGACACGTTGTCCATATCTCTCCAGTGTCAAAAAGAAAACCAGCTCTCATCCCAGTAACCTCCTTCCTCAGCTTTATTTTTGTGGTGGTTAAACATCCTGTTCTAGTGGACAGCCATTAATTGGCATCTGTAGGCTATGTGGCGGTAGTCAGAAGCATTTTTGGGGCTTAGCTTCTGCAGAAGAAAATATATCTGCAATTGCTTCATCGTTACTACATGCAAGTGGACACACAGCTCAGAAACTGACTGATCTGCAACAAGAGTCTTCTTGATTTCCCTCCTGTTGCAGCTTGTGAATGTAGATTTCAGCTGTGAAGGTCCGGATTGTAGTGCACATCTCAGGTAGGAAAAAAAGGGCTTGTCACCATATTAGTGAGACGATCGTGTGGGTGTAAACACAGCACAGATATTGTGAGCTTAATATGAGTCAACACTGTTCTGTGCCATGTGAGGACAACGGGCCATCACCTGTTTTGTAGAATTCAGTGATGTCATGCTCACGTTCTTTGGGTGTTTTCAGGTTGTCAGATAAGAAAAGCACAATCAGCTCGGACAAATTAAGTTTCACCTACAAACTGCAACAAAGCAGGCGGTATTTAATAAGTAATTTACAGGTTCTTTGGGTAAGCAGCTACTGTCGTAAAGCCATAACAGCTTCAGTTTGCTCATAGTACAACTGATGTTTTGAGGCCCCGGGAGGACAGTCCTGGGATGTAAGAGCCTGCTATTTACTCTGCTGCACTCCGCTGGCTTTGGAAATTTCACAGACCCAGCATGAAACACCACCTGTGATCCATGACTTAAGATTGATGGAGTAGGAGGTTCAGAACTGACCCGACTGCCCTTCTGCTCTCACCACTCAGAGGCATGGTGTCCATCACAGTTTACTCAAAGTAGATAGCTCAGTCGCAACTTTAAAAAAGCAGCGTGGACAAGATTTCTCAAAATATATCGTATATGAATCGGTTTGTTCGGAATGTGTTTCACATTCATCATAAACCCTCAAGACCCCCTGAAACGAATCCCTGTTGGGATTTTTTTTTATTGTGCCACATATCACCAGTGGCTCTCAGGAAATTATAATTATAATAATATTAATAGTACTGAAGAAATATTTTTTTGTTTACTGCCTGCTTGTTGCTTGTTGTTCTTGTTGTTCTTGTGTGTATTGCAGTTCGTTGTGCGGCTGAGCGTACTGGAAACAATTCTTCTCACGTTGAACGGATCGGAAGACTCTGTCATTAACATTCGCAGCAGGATCAGGGCTAGGGAATGAAACAATGTACTGAGTAATGTCCAAAAAAAATCCTGGTTTCCCGCTCTTAATTCCTACTACTATATGTTTTATGAGCGGGTGTTAAAAATTATGGATGAGCTTGATTTTCTGGAAGCTGTAATGAGTAACTTTTTATTACATCCCCACTGTAAAACCTCCAGGGGTGGGGGGGGGCTTTAGTAAAACCTGAAACACAATCCCAATGTGGGGCCTTGCTGTTCGCATGGTGACGAATCAAACATGGCAGCCGAGGTGCTGGCTGAGCTGCCATATCTATCCATTAAACAGTCGGTTTCCCCTCCGGTACCTGACCACTCCGGCTGGGGGTCTGGGCCTCGGCAGGGGGCCCGGGGCCCGTCTTGCGGCTCAAACACAAACCACATTCTGACTGTGGCCAGGACACCACAGAGAACCAGCACTCCTCACATTGTCTGGCCCAGCAGGCACTCGGGTTTTAGCAGTCAGTAAAAAGTGGTTTACTGCGCTGTATCTGTTATTTTTTTATCACCTTGAGTGAAAAACACAAGCAATTAGCGCATTTAGCACTTGGCTGAAAACAGCAGCTCTGCACAAGCATAAAAACCGACTTCCCATAAAACCTTCCTAGTAGATTGGTCAAGGCGGAGCTTTGTCTTTGGGTTGTGGGGCTGCTTTCTGACATTAGAAGTGGCCATTCCCTGACAAGGCCTCTCCCATGTCTGCATGACTGGGGCTCCATTTTCTCTGGCCTCACATACAGTACACTGTACAACAGAAATAGTAAATGGGGTCGTGGCTACTATATTTGGCCTGCAGGGAAATGTTGATGATAGAATAACAAATGGTGATGGAATAACAAATATTTATAAAAGCCAACTCGAGTTCGTTCAATGGAAAGCGTGTCTGTGGATCACGGAGGAAAAAATCCCAAATGAAGTGTTTATGTGGTTATTTTTATCTTCCCAGTAACTGCAGCCTGTGTTTAAACTACAGAACTACAGTTATTTATTTATGTACTTATTTGCATGTTTGCTGACAACCAATGTGCAATAGATCGCTGTCTTCTGACATTAAACAATATATTATTTCTCATTTGGATACACAGTAACAATTCACTTCAAAATGTAATATCACAATCATGCAAAAATCCATTTACATTTGTCAAAGACATAACCAGCTGGAGAATAGATTTACAGAGGAAACCTGTTTATTTAAGTTATGTTTGTTGATTGTTAAAGTGCGTGTTTTTGAGACCAAGGCTCTGCGTCGACAAGTCACACTGGTTTGATCCCAGGCTGCTTGCATGGCCAGCCAGTCTGACTGTACTCATTCAAACTGGAGCCGCATAGTCAAAGAATTATCACTCCTTTTGGTATATTTGGCAACACTATACAGCCTAGGCATGATTTAGTGCTTTAATAATTTAATCCCTATGGAAAAAATATGCTCCCCCAAATCCTCTCTCACCTTATAATAACTAAACCTGAGACAATATTGACTCAGGACACCTAGGGGCTATAAATACTTAGCCATGGAGTTAAAAAAGGGGAGGGGGGCATACAATTATCTAGGGATTAATCTTTGCCCGTGATAATACTTTCAATGTGACGAGAACCATTACCTAACCCTGTCATAACAATTAACATACATATATACAGGGGGTTGGAGAGACCATTCAAATATACTGATATTTCCTGATTCCATCCATTTAGTATATGGGTGGAGTATTAGTGTTACTGGCCTGGTTTTGCAGACGGTCAAATCTGCCGGTTCAGTCTACTTTGCAAACTCTCTCCCTCCCTCTCGCTCTCTCTCTCGCTCTCTCTGCTCTCTTCCTACCCAGCCTCTTGCACAAGGCGTCTTCTCCAATCCAAGAGCTGTCTGCTAACTGTCTTTTTCTTTGACTCAGTTCTCCGGCCCCCCACCTTTTCCTGCCGCTCCGCTCTCTCTTTTCTCTCTCTCTCCGTGTCAGAATGTTCCGGACTGATCAACATTTTCCTTTCCCTGCCGATGCTGGAGTACCAGGAACACACAGCTGGTGCCGAGGACTGCGAGGTCTCCCGGCATAAATTTCACTGATATCATCTCCATCAGAGGCCCATAAAGCTGATTTATTATAAATACTGCTCTTGTGTGTTTACAGCTCGCATTTTTGGGCTCGCGGCAATTAACACATCAGCCATCCTTCAAAGTGAGCGCTTGCAGGTGCTCAAGGTCAGCTGCAGCAGGACAGGCAAGGGAAAGTTTCAGGAAAGGATGAGGGAGAGAAAGAAACACATTTGCCATCACTGCAAAGGATTTATCTAAGACAGTGATAAGGATAATGTGCTAAGTGTTCACTAGGACACCCAGATTGGAGCTTCCACAAATAAATAACTTTTTCCCACAGTTCCTCTGGAGTAGGAAGACGCCTCTCTCTTTCATTTTTCCTTTTCTTCCATGCTGTGTTCATGGATTCGCCTAGATATAATTTACTGTTGCCCGTTTTTCATGGGAAGTGTGTTTTGCACTGGATCACTACCGAGAGAACATTACAGACTTTATTAAAATGGTATGGTTGTAAATTCAGACTCCGGTTGACAGGTTTAAGAAATAAAGAATTTGAAAAAATACTGCACAGCAACTTGACACATCATACAGTAATTAATGTGTATGGTAGCTGGTAATGGATATTATATGTAAAACATCAATACAGCATTTAGTCTATACTGTTGGTTATTTTTATTACAGGTAAAACACCTTCTCTCAGAACTACTGATTTCAATATTGATCAAACAAAATGTTTATAATAGCCAAACTCATATATTTTCAAAAGTAAAAGCTGACACCAGTCCTCAGATATCTTTCAATACAAGCTGTCTGTACATACTGTACCTGAATTATTTTACATCTTGACCAAAGTTTAGTCACAATACTTAATGTATTCAATGCATTGAAAATTCAATATTACACCATATTTTATTATTTATGTATTTAAATACATATGTAATCATAGATAATATGAAATTCTCTCTTTAGCAGCAATAATGTTTTCAATAAAAACAGTAATCTTAATGTTTGATCAGCGTAAAGTATAACTACTAAAAATAAACAAATAGTATCTCATCAATACATCCTTTTGTGTCTATCCTGTAGTATGTGTATGTAAAATAAGAAAAACACACAACCCTAACCTGATTTGTGACATTCTGCATTCCAGTGCCTGAGGATAAGCTTTTAGAATATGTCTCATGACGCATTAAAGAACCACACACGGTGAAAATGCAATGTCTACTATAAGTGCGTAACAGAAGGTGTGTATTCACGTTGTTGACATTTGCTATGTTGGCGTTTCCTTACTTGCATTTTCTGTGGTTCAGCCCTTCTTACTGATGTGTATGACAGAAGACCAAGAAAACACAATCTTGGCATTGCATCGGAAACCTAAGGTGTTTCAGCAATAATAAAAGGCAGAAAGAAAAGAAATGTGAGACATTCCAGAAATGCGAGGGAGCTGTTTGCTTTGAGGATACCGCTGGATAGAGCAGGATCATACGCTCCACTCTGAAACAAGCTAAACAACAGGCTTTGTGGAGGCTTTGTACTTGCTGATGATGAAGAATCACAGAATGCTGGAAATATGGTCACACCTGATCTTCTTTTTCATGACAGGAAAATCAGATTTAGAAGACAAATAAAATAGTGCTAAAAAGAGTGACACATCTGCACTCCAAAATGAGTTAATTCTGTTGGTCCATCGGGAATCCTGTAAATTAATTGCAAATTATCACAGCCAATACTATTAAGTAATATATATTTTTTAATAATAATAATTTGCACTGCCTTTCACATGCAGTACACACAGGACACCACCAACCCTTTAAGTTTTGGCAGTGTAAAATTTAGGAAATACCCAAGCTGTCACAATGGAAACCGCATCAAGGCTGGGCCTCACAAAATCACAAAAAAAAAACCAACGGCATCAGCGGTTGCTTTCTGTCGGGGAGAAGCGTCACGGGGAAGACTCATAAGACAGGTTTAATTCTGCGTTGGCATCCAACCCAAGTATGTCAAGCGAAGAGGTCAAGACATACACGCTCCATTTTTTCTTTCATCGGGAACAGTGGTGCCGTCTCCTCCCTCTGTCTCCTCCCTCCCCCCTCTCTCTCTCTCTCTCTGTCTCTCTCTCTCTCTCTCTCTCTCTCTCTCTCTCTCTCTCTCTCTCTCTGGTAATAACTTGAATCAGAGGGCTCAAGAAACTGCCACCTGCCGTGCCAAAGTCAGACGGCTGCTACATCAGGCAGGAACTTTTTAATCAACTGAACACCTGTTCCATTTGGAGAGAGTGGCCAGGATAGGTCTGTGATAGGTCCAGCTTCTCTGGCAACCACCCCCACACCCCCACATTTTTAAATGAAAAGCTTAATTACTGTACATATTTATGCTTAATAAAATAACTATAGAAGAGTTTCCTAGTTGGTCTATGCACACCAGTTCCCCAATCATAACTGTACCAAAAGCCTTTCTATGAAGTTATCCCAATTAACGCTGTCTCTGATGCTATGCACTCTTCAGGAACCTATAGATTTCCTGTGAAAAACATTCCCCTGCCTTTCATTTAAAATCCCCAAGCCCTTGCGGCTGAAGGATATTTAGCTCGAGACTCCTATTAATCCTGAAATACAAGTATTATTTCTTCCAGAGGAAATGTGCTGAGCGTAAAGATCTTGGAGCTTTGAAAAGCAAGGCCTTTGGGCTTTAGAGTTATAAAAGATGAACTCACACAAAGCTTAGAGAAAGTTGGTTGTGCAGACCTTTTCTTACAGATCTAGGGCAGACTTGTGGAGAGCGGGGGGGGGGGGCGGCTGCTGGTATTTGTGAGTGGTTCAGAGTCACAAGAGGCTCTCGGGAAGAGACTTCTCTCATCAGTGCTCTCCACACAGAGCCTGAGCAAACCAATTAGCTTGCCTGTGAGCAAGTGCTTGTTTATTGACTGAAGGAACTTTATTAAGCAGAAAAGTCCTGAATGGAAGACACCTGCTGTTCGCTCTTAGCCGACTATTAGGACTAGGCCGGAAAACCTGTCGATCCTGATGATAAATCCCGAGCTTCCAATCTCATTTCTCTTGAGCAGAAGCTACACAGGCTTTGGTCTCTCACTTGTCATGCCACAGTTAAATAGTATGACTCAGACCCGAATACTAGTTTTCTCTGAATCCGATTCCATCCAAAATCACTTGCCAGTCACAAATTCCAAACCCCAGTACTTGATGGCAGTTTTCCACAGAGTAGACACATGAGCGGCAAACAGAAAGCAGCCATCCACTGACACATGTGGAATTTGTGATTAGTGGGTGGGTCAAAGTTTTGATTTATTCCGGTCCCTAGGTGAGCTCACTGGTCTCGCCCTTTGTAATTCTTAGGAAAAAAAAACAATTAAACAATTATAGGCTTGCTGACGTTATTTTCTAGTACATAAATCTTATTCTTTAGTTGAAACTACATTAATGCACAAGTATGAATCAAATGCCAGGAATTTATACTGATACACAAAACAGGTTTGCTTGTGTTGGACTAAGACAACCAGAGACTTTTTTACACAAGGCATTTGAGACTCTGAAACAAACTACCCAGCCATTTTGCTGAAGCTCACCAAGATCCTTCAAGAAACAACTACATGATTCTAGGATAACCCTCAAATCAATGGCCTCCTCTCATCTGTAACCTTTCTTATGATCCAAGAAGGAAAAGGGCCAGGAAAGGACACATTTCCCGGAGCAGTGTGTGGCTTGAGAGTCACGCTGTGAGTGACACTTCCTCTGAAGTGCCTGGTGTCGATAGTTTGCTCTTAGTGTGACAGATAAGTCTTACAGCTCAGCTTCTATCAGCGTCCTCGGAAGTAATGCTCAGGACTATCACTGGCGGCAAGAATGGGACTCTAGGGCTTTATCTACTGTGGAAAGAAACCAGTCCCTCCGACAGAAGTGAAGAAACATCAGTGATGCACATTAGCTTAAATTTACTCTGCCTGTGTTATACATCAGTGCTTTAATTACAGCAACATATTTGCTGTAGACCCCCATCAATATCCTGTAAACATGTTGGAGCCTTCAAGTTTGGTTATGCATGAACTAGCATACGTATATTTAATGGTCCAAAATGGCTTGGTCATATGACCCCTTTGGCAACGAAGCCAATAGACAGCTGTAGCACAGCAATCTTGAGGCAGAGCTCTTCAAAGCAGGTCAAACAATGAAACGTGATTTTAATTTTTGGTATTTCTTCCATGACAGGAAATTAGGTTGCTGACATAAAAAGTAGAGGTGATCTGAACTGCGAAGCTTAAAATGTGAAAGTGCCTTCATGGGGCTGCACATTGTAGACCTAATAAGGTTTGGGTTCACCTTTCGCCATTCGCCGATCGGTACCTGGGTCAATCAAGAGTGACAGAACATTTTCAAACACCCAATTTTCCCATTTTCCCTCCCCAGTTAATGACACTTAATTATTCCTTATTCACGTTGCCTAGCTTGGAATTATCAACAGCAGTACCTCAGCCAGACAGTAACATTTAACCAAACTGCCTGAACTGAAGCAACACTATGAATACCTTATCTCAGCATCCCCTCCGCAGACACTGAGCGAGACCGGTTGCAGTCGGCTTGCATCAGCCACCCTTCTTTCAAAGCCCACGCATTACTGGTGTGCCAAGGACTGGGTTCGAGATATCTATGACAGGCTACCATGCCTCAGTGCAATGCTCAGTCATTCACTCAACGAGAGAAACAAACTGAGACACATGAAGTAAAGTTATAAATATAGATATTATATCGCGCTCACGCTGTCCTGCATTTAATTTAAAAACTCTCTGTGGTGCTTTAAAAAAAAAAGCACTCCCTTGAGATACAGATCCATTGGGATTGGGGACAGGCAGCCAGCCAGCCTCTAGAATAAACATGTAATCATCCCACAACATGTATAATTATAATGGGGATGTGAGAGAGAAAAGAGAGCGAGGGAGAGGGAGAGAGAGGGAGAGAGAGAGAGAGTGAGAGAGAGAGAGAGAGAGAGAGAGAGAGAGAGAGAGAGAGGTGGGGGAGTACAAGTAGTTTCTTGAAATGTTGTTTGGTGAGTCTCTGGTTTATAATTGAGATTGTTTGTGTTAAGAGGGGCTGAATTAACAAGCACGAGCTGTTTCTCTGCCAGATGGGCTCTTCCAGGAGGTCTGTTCTGAGCCGTGTCCGATAGCGGCCTAGGACACACACTCACACACACACACACACACACACACACACACATACGCAGACTCGCACACACCCACGCACACACAACCATTGGGTGGTTTTAGGGTCGGGACAGAGAATTTGTGCTAGCCCTGTTGTTTAATCCACTGTCAAGCAGAGCAAATGTCTCCGTCGTTCGGTTAAAGAAAGACTGTATGTGGTCTACTAACTAGCAGGGTTGTGGTTATTTCCAATTCCAATTGCATTACTGGAAAGACATTGATTACGTTCCCAATTCCATTTTTGTTCTCCTGGGGGTTAGTATGAGTAATTGAAATTAATTTGTAATCATTGTGTGTAACTTTCATTTTAATTGACTGCCACAATTACACATGGTTCCTGTGCACCACCCATTTCTGTGCCAATACTTGCAGCTCCTTGTATTTCTTGGGTTGTTCTTGGGTTTTAACCAATTTTTTTTTGTCTTTGCAATTGAAATGTATTGAGTTTCACTTCCCTGTAGGTAATCCATTTAACAAATACAGTGGAGAATGCAGCAACTGTGAATAGATCAATAGTTTCACATTCAGACGGACAGGAAGTTAAAAATGACGGCCAAAACGTGAACAACAGCTTTTGATATCAGGAATTGACATGGACATTTTCCAATTTCACTAGCTTCGCCCTTGTAAGCTATTGTGTCCCTAGTAGAGTTTGTATTCTTCAGACTGTTTATGAAGCCACTGCTGGTACTAGGGCGAGTACACACGAGAACCACACAGGCAGGCTGAACTGAGCTGCAATCAGGCTCCATGTTTTTAAGACATTATAACTGAAGTATGAGGAATCAGAAAAGGTGTCCAAAGAATGAGACGGAGTAAAGCAAAATCAACGCTGACCGCATTTTGTTTAAGAATTACTAAATTACACCCGTAACCGCTAAGGGATTACATGACTTTCATGTCTCTCTGAATTCTGTAGAGTCAATCTTCAATTTTGTGGTGACTGGTTCCATTTTCAAGATTTTTAATTATGCTTAACAACACAAAGGAGTTTAGCCCAAGTACATTAAACCAATCCACACAAATTAGTGGCTTCTGCACTTTGTTTATTTTGTCATTGTGCTTCGCACTTAGTGTACTTGGCTTCAAAGGGATTTTTTTGTATATCTGTTTGTTTTGAGATAATTAATTTGTTTTTCTTTTCAACTGTGTGACATTAGAAATCATTTCTGGTTCCTTTGGAGATGGAGATTTTACCCATGTGTACGTGATAACTCATTCAGCCTGAAATGAATTTTTGTGGTAAACTGACCGTGGCAAATGAGGAAGGAAAAAATAGCAACAGTGAAAATCTTCATTGGGATGTCAGAAATCATGAAAAAAAAAAAAAAAAAAAAACAGATCTAAATCTCCAGGGACACTGAGGTCCCACATTGGCTGCTAAGTCGACTCTCCTCCCTCTCATTCGGTGTGAAAATGTGTTGTTTCAAGCTTCAGTAACAGAAAAGCAAAACTTTCCCAGAGTGACCAGACCGTGACCTGGCCTAAGGGTCAAATTACTAGGGGGCGGACGTGTTTATATTTTTCCTCAATAAGAAAAACATCATTAGGACTTCTACTCCAGTTTTCGCTTTTCACCTCTGTCCCTGTCTCTTCCTTAATGCCACCCCCCCTCCATCCACCCTCCTGCTCTCTCTCTCTCTCTCTCTCTCTCTCTCTCTCTCTCTCTCTCTCTCTCTCTCTCTCTCTCTCTCTTCCCTTCCCTATTACCCTTGTTGATGGCTGGGTAGCTGCTTAGCTGGATGACCAGAAATAAATAGTTCTGTCCAACTTTCTTTCTTCCCTTTGAGAGAAAGTGGGAAGTTAAAGTAAGCCTTTGCTTTTTCACTGTTCTTTACAAGTCCTGCCAAGTATGAAAAAGATGTCTCTAACAGACCAGTACATGATGCAGCTGGTGGGCTCCATTTCTTAATACAAATACAGATTTACATATCTACTCATGTCCAAGAGGTACACCCACCAAACCAATAATATGGCATAGAATTGTATTTACGTTTCTGCAGTAGAATAAATATTGGAAGAAGTTGATGTGTTTCACTCACCCCTGAGCCGTGACACAAACCAAATGACACAGAATAGCAGTTGTTTTGAATCTGAGATGCTTAGTAATTCAATTATCGAGACTGCCTCCAGCAACGTTTGCAATTCTAAACAATGTTTTTTTTCCCCCCAGCAATAGATGCACTACGACCTCTGATGTAAACATCTGGTAACAGAGCTGACAGAATCGATGGCAGAACGTCCAGAACAGGAGATAATGTCTTCATCTAGTCTCACTGGTACAGGGTAAAACAAGGGGTGAATGCCCTCAAGGGAAAATAGTCTCATGATTACACAAGCTTTTCATTTTTTAGAACAGCTTTAAGTTAAGGAATATCCGAATTTCATATTTAACTAATGTATCGAACATAGAACTTGTGTTCTTCAGAACAGGAATGATCCAGCTTCAGCCTGGTGAAGACCAGTTTTCATGTTCTTATATTCTTCCCTAGGAAATGACTGGATGTACACGTCTACACCTTTGTGTATTAAAACCAGGAGTTTGCTGCTGGATTTCCCCTTAGTTTCTCCAGGCTGTTGCTTTCACACTCCAGAGAGATCCAAACATGCCCACCATATTAAATAAAGAGAAGAAACAAAGGAGAGTGAACCATGACCAGGGAGCAGAGTAAGACCATAGGTTGGGATCTCAGTCAGCCAGGCCTCATAAAAGACACACAGCCGCCCAGAGGAGGAAGCAGGCAATTAAGACACACAAATAGCCAGCTCGCTGGGCAGCAGCTGACTTCTATCATGTCAGAGAGTAACTAAACACAGGAGTAATTAAAAAAAGGAAAAAGAAAAAGGAAAAAAAAAGACCGTCACCCAGACCACCGCTGAGAAATGGGGCGGGCCATCAAGACGGATGACTTCCTATTCCAGGCTGACTATCACTCCCAGGGGCTGAACAACAGCCCTATAAAACCCTCCTCATTAACAAGGCCCAGTTTATAGGAACTTAATGAGCTCTGCCCAAGAATAAAGAGTCTGCTTTCTCTCCCAAGGGCCTCTGTCCCTCCCATTTGTGAAACCAAAGACTTGCCCTCTACAGATTTGCTGCAACTAAGCACCTAGTTAAATATGGTTCTCAAAGGTTAAAAACATACCCTCCATACCTTTGTTAAACACAGGTAAGCAGCAGATTCTAGTTGTGCATTATCCTATCCCCAGTTTGCATAAAAGCATGTGTCACGGTCTGTATATGGCAGACACATTTCCACAGGGATATATAGAAGACCTCAGGTATCTCATATGACCTTACTATTAAAATGTGATCACATCACAAAATCGTTTTTTAAAATGATGTTACTAATAATGTGTTCTAACAATTTATATGGAAAAGGTTTATATGCAATGAATGTTGCATAATCCTGAGCTGTATGTATAAATGCACTGACATTAATCCTTAAAGTTCAGTTCTGTGGCATGTGTGCACCTTCAAATGTAAATGTATGTGGGACTCATACAATAATTTGCAAGGTGGCTTCACCCCTTCTCTCCCGCCTCGTGCGTGCTTAGACCTGTTAGATACAGCATTCTCACCTCTTCTGCTCCGTTTTTAACAACTGCTGCCCGAATCCGGATTCCTTAACTCTCGGACAGACGCAACAACAGACCTGTACCGTCCATCCCTATCTAAGCGTGTTTATTCTGAAAATCCTGTAACTCTCACACTGCACATCACCCACTACCAAGAAAACTACCACTACAAATGACCTTTGTAATTTAAAAGTACATCTTCGGAAAACATCTAACCCAATGAAATTCTAGATTGTAACGTTTAGAAAAACACATTTTTTGTAAATGTAAGAATCTATTTGAAACAACTTAAGTGGGCACAGTGGGAACTGAAGAAGGAATCTTTGTCTGGGACTCTCAGGACTTGGATGTATTTATTAATTTTCGACAATGAAATGTGAATCAATGATCAGTGCTGAAGCCGTGGTCTGAGACAAAGGCTGTTTTGTTCTGTTTTAACTCCAGGAGCCAACACTTGGACTGAATTAACACACCTAGGAGGTTTTAACAGTCCAGTGCCAATCCCGTGGATTTAAGCTTTAGCATGACTTAGGCAGCTTTAATGCAAAGCTCACCTGTCTGTTTGTCTTCTCAGACAAAAGAACGAGTTTTCTCAGTCCAGAGGAGCCTGAAACAATGAACAAAACATCCGCACTGGAAGAGCAGTTGTGTTCTTTAGACAATCACAAGAAAATGTATTTATTGTATGCTGGTGTGTGTGTGTGTGTGTGTGTTGGGCAGGTGTCATTCTGTCTTTTCATTGATTTATTTTAATTAATTGATGAGTCATGCTTTAATTTGCAGAAGATGCTTTTTTTTAAATATGTACCACTACATTTTGAAACAAGTACATTCTCCTAACCAATTACTGATAATGAGTATTATACAAGAAAATAAGTATTTATAGGGTGGCATTTACATTACAAAGGTCAGTTTCATCCCTGAGTGGGGTATTAGCCTACTTATCAATATATATACTATATATTTTAATTTAACATTAAAAATGTAACATTTTCTTTTCCTTCACTACAGAATGCTTTTACTCACATCCCTTCTACTTACATATTAACATAATGACAACTGTGTTACCCTCAGGGGGAAGAAAAACTCTGTTGAACATAATTCAGATTACAGATTCACCTGTCCATATCCACTGGCCTATCCTAACAGATAAAACAAATTAATAGCTAAAGAGCTAGTGACTGTTCTGCACCTGACTGAGCGGTTGCTAAACAACTGCCATTGTTCCCTGCCAACCTGTCCTAGACGTGAGGGGTTAAACCTGGGGGGGCAGCAGGGAGGCTGCTCTGAGAATGCCAAGAATGTCCTGCCCTGTTTACAGCCCCTGTCGGCTCACACCTGCAGGTCAGGGGGCTATCACCACCCCCCTTTACCCCAGCCCCCCTCATTACAAGAGGGTCAAGCTTGGAGGTGACCTAATTAAAAGCTCATTACATCACAGACAATCTCCATTAGCATGCCAGGCCTGGCTGTTAATCCATTAGCACCACGGAGGCCTGCACAAGCTTCACATTCCAGGCCCCGTGGCCCTCAGGCTTCAGTCACCGAGTCACCCATACACCCCTGGCCACTGGGCACACTGATGAAAGGGCACTCTAGCCAATTACATTTCCCAGAAATGAAAAAAAGACTTTCAGCTGCCGCCCTTCTTCTTTTTTTCCTTTAGTGGTAGGCGTGTTTTGAAGGAAATAACACAGAACCACAGAAAATGACTTGGCCAGGACTGCCTCGGAAGGCGCAACTAACCGGTTTCACGATACCATTTTAATACACGGCTCCCAGAAAGTGCCGTGTCAAACAGACCAGTGCTGGGATACTGTTTTCATGATGCAGATACTGAGGGGGCTTCTAAACATTGAACAACTCGGCATGACTTCAGCTGAGATTAAACTGAATGACTCCTTTCATGAGCTGTTATGTACATCAATTGGTGGAACGAACATTACTTTTAAAACGAGTAAAGCCAAATGGCATTCCTGGTTTTTCAAAGTTAAGATTGAAATACACAAACCCAACTCCAGTTACATAATCAGACAGTAGTTCTAGCTCAGGGTCTTTCTGGTTAATTCACTCTGTCTTTGTAGTTCAAACCACTCCACAAACACCCCCAAAGCCTCTAATTAACTGTTTGAGTTGATTCAAAGTTTCAGGTTCTTCTGGGAAGGGTCTCTAAAGAACCTCTGGCGTGGCCCTTTCAAAACTTATGCGGGGGCATAAAGGAATGGTTAAAGCAGTCATTGTTTGTGCTTCTCTGGTCAAAACAGCACCTGTTAGTTAAAGAAATGGGGATCTCCAACACAAATTGTTCCCTCCCTTGAGACCACTAAATCAGAACCTGGAAATCATATTACTTTGAGCAGTTTTGCCAATGCAGCAGGACATAACATTGGAAGAGAGTCAAGAGAATTTTCAATGGCAGAAACAAAAACATAAAAAATCAATGTACAACAGGGAAATTAATTATTTAAAGTGTGGGTTTTGATTATGTTCCTGCTTTTAAGCTTTTCTCTCTGAATTGAACTCCATCTTAAGTGCTGTTCCTGTTTTGATCAGGGAGATCTTGTAAGGTGTCATAGCATGGCAGTGTTGTTCCTGTTATTTGCAGGAGCTATGGCGGGTACAGAATGGCGTACAGCTGTATAGTGCCTGGGGATATTGAATCATAATAAAAGGTGAAAAATGTGAGCTCATTCATTCATTCAGATAGGAGTTTTTCCGTTTGAAATAAAAGCACCACACGCAATAATAAAACACTGCTGTTACATTAAACATGAGACAGATCCGCTAAAATGTTTCTCCTGTCCCACCAGCTGTTCCCATACAACACACCTGCAACTGCAACTTTGCAATGAATACAAATGTTTGACTGCCTATATAGTAGTGATCTTGGCCTAATCTCTTCTGTTAGCTGTTTTTTACCAGTGTTTTTTGTCTTTTTTCCCCCTAATTCAATAAAACTGAAGATGCACGATCAAGAGCAGATTTTGCTGTACAGTGACTGGTGTCCAGTTAACAGGTATAAAAGACGCTAAGCCCCCCTGCTGTTGCCATGAACTCTTTCCCAGGTGTGTCAGAGGGCCCTACAGTACTCCGGCTCTGTAAGTGAATCTATTGTTAGGACAGAAAGAAAAAAAAAGGGAGAGTTTATCCTGGGAAGAAAAGCTAGGTAAAACAAAAGAAGAGAAAAGAAAAAAAAATACTTTGTGGTCTCAAAGTGAGCTGGGATGGATCAAAGCACTCAAGCCCACAACCCATAGTCTTTGTCAATAGACAGGTCCTGCTTCATTAACCCGTCACAAGCGCACCGCTCGGCCTGCTGGGATATCAGGCTACAGCAGTCCCCCCCCCCCAGGGACGTCTCACTGCCCAGGTTGACAACAGCCCAGGAGAAAGTGCAAGGCAAGATCAACCGCCTGGCACAATGTGTCACAGCCGAGTGCTGAGAGACTGGAGCTGTCACTAATCGGCGAGGAATCTTCCATTAAAAAATGAGATTCCTGGGGTCTATCGGCTCCCATAGGATGGGGGCCGTTTTAATTAATGCACAGGTGAAACTTTAAGGTGCTTGTTTATTGGCAACTTTTGAAACAACATGCTCCGAGCATTACTATCAAAGCCTATCCCCCTGAGCAACAACATTCTTGCTTTGAGGATCTCTGTGAAAAAGTGCTTTGAAAATCTTCCCTACTACCTGCCTAAAGAGATGCCAGGAATAGTTTATCTTAATGGCTTCATGATTCTTATACTTAAATTATAAATCAAACTGTAAGAATTTTGTTCATTATTGTAAACATGTGGATTTTGGAGTGTGTTCGTGTGTAGCATGTGTTTATTCCCTTTTAATAAGATTGTCAGTTAATGTGTCTGACTGATCATAATTTAAAACAATTAGTCATGACCAATATTTAAAAATCATTACAAAAAATGATATTGTAGGACACAGCAGAAACAGGTCCTAGAGACTAAATAAACATAAGTTAATACGTAGTCCTCATAGATGACAATTTATAAAAAAATATATAATTAAACAATTAAAATGGAAAAGAACATAAAATTATAAACATTAGCACATAAAAAAACAAATTATTGTCACCAAAAACAATAAGGGTCTTGGTCTGGACTCTACAGGAGATGAATGTCACAGTCCCGGTAACAGCCCAGAGTTTCTTTGATAACTCTCTGTGGGTTTTGAACATGTTTGCTGTGAATCAAATATTGTTCCCGGGGCAGGGAAGAGAACAGGAGAAGGGAGGCTCAGAGGAGAAAGAGGAGGACTGGGGATGGGGTCTAGGCATGTTGAGAAAGAAAGGGCCCGAATTGTCCAGCTTTCATTAACGTGGTGAGTGAAGCCTCTGCCGCAACCTGCATTCCCAAGACTCTCAGATAACAAGTGGCTTCCCACACTGTGCTTTCTGTTCACTAATAAAAACCAAAGAGAGAGAGAGAGAAAGAGGGGGGGAAACCTCTCACTGTTATCTGTCCAGCATTCACTCCACGTGGAATATGATGGCTTATTTTCATTTTTGCCCGGCGACAAGGCATTCCTGATGCCTTTCATAAGAACACCCACCCCCACAGCTCTGCACCGCCCCTCTAAAGTGACCAAGTCAAACTCACTCTGCCGAGATATGTCCATGAAAGACATAGAGCAGAAGGTAACAGAGAACCTTATCAAAATACCAACAAATACAAAATGATTTTTTTTCCTTCAGCCATTACTGAAACATCTGCTTAAGGGACTAAGTATCAGAGTTTCCCCAACATAGATATGCTTCAAATGCACCACATGATTTAGTAGTGATAATACGATGTGAGGATGTGTGGAGTGAAGGACTGGGATGAAGAACGATAGCTGAAGGTTCAGTGATCCTGCAGTACGCACTGCTTGGAGCAGGTGTTCTCCAACGAGGAACCGTGAGTGACCCACTGGAAGGTTTAATCACAAGAAATGACCTTATACTTATATTTTGGTGGTTTTGAATAATTTGGCAACACTCTGCAGTAGAATGAAGTATTTTATTTATGTTACACCATGGTGTATAGTGTCACGTTTTCCATTTTATTCTGTTATAACTATTTCATTAATAATGACTTATTAAGACTTATTAAGATGTCAGGCTAATTCATTATTCCCCCTGTAATGATTTGAGTGTTTAAAAAACAACAAAAAAGAAAAATATAACATAATGCATGTGAAAATGATAGGGCTTATAGTACATTTTAATTAGGGTGTAGGTAGTAATGGTCCTTTGATTACATTTAGGATGTTTTATAGGGTAATGCTTTGCAAACTTTGCATACACCCAAAGATGGAACCAACTTCAATGGGCCTTGACCTCTCTCAGATGGAAGACAACAAATTCTAGTGCTACCAAGTGTGATTTGGTAAGTGTACAGATTAGTGTCCATGTTCCTCTAACAGGGAGGACAGGTGTATTCCTGTGCCCACGGCCTTCGGGAGATCCATTTCCTCAGCCCACAGGACTGTTTAACGCCACATAAAACAGGAGGCCTGGGATCCGAGTTCGCCTTATTACTTCCTCTGACTACCCCCACAGAGCCGAGCGCACTGATTCAGTCAGGTCTGGTTGTTGTAACCGGAGCAATGCACATGTTTGACTATGAGGGCAGGGTGCTAAAAAGAAAAAGACATTTCATGAAAGCTGGTTCTCATTTAGTTCCTATTACAGCACACACACACTACACACATGCACGCACACACACATTACACGCACGCAAGCGCACACACATACAACACACACACACAACTGTAACAAACATGAGTGCCTGTCTAGCCACCTAAGATACAAAGAACCATAGGGGGAAAACTACATGAGAGAGAAACTGACACACTTTAAAATAAGGACATTTTTCATTGATGCATTAAATGGAATACTGGCACTGCAATATATTATGAACAACAAGTAATACAACAGTTTAAACACTGGTTTAATTTATTGCCACTTTCTACTACTTATTTAAGTCAAAATGCGACAGTTTACAAGTTTGTAATTGACATTTGGTAGGTTGGTCGAAGTTTTGATTTGGTCCAACCCTTAGTATCAGGTAATGACAAAATGTTGTGCAAGCATGTATGTTTTGTTATTTGCCTTCTTATACAAAAAAGGAATATATTATGTGATGCGATGTGATTGATTTCTCTTTACTTTCCTGAAAGTGTAAGCGGTGGAGTCGAGGGCAAGGTGTTTGGGTTTGAAATGGGATCTTTTTTCCTGTGTTGGCTGCCCAGGATCCTCACAATCAGAGTCCTCGGGGTTGGCACACAGCTTACAGTACTTGTGTTGCTGATAGCTATCCCGCCTGCTTTGATGTGCGAGCCCCCACCTCCTCACTCCCCCTCTCAGGAAATTGCTTTCTGTTCGCTGCCACAGCAGCAGATAAATGAAGCAGAGCAGGACTGCACACTGTCAATGGCCATCCTAGCCTGTCTCCGCCAGGCCCCGCAGTGTGCCAAGCGGTGTGCTCTATAAACTGCCACCATTTCCCCAGCGCGGCACCCCCCCACATACACTGGAATGCGTGTGTATGTGCACACACACATGCAAACACACACATGTACAAACACACAAGCATATAAAGAAGCCAATCTTAAACCCATTTAGACAAGAATGACAGGACAGGAGTCTTTTTTCAGAACCATTCTGGATTTCTTTGAAGCACCACAAGCTATTCGGTTAATCTAATTATTTAGCTAACTGGTCAAATGAACCAATCCCTGCTGCCCTCCCCCCCGGTATCAACAACTTCTACATAAAGGTGCATATGAAACCGGAAGTGCTGTGGCCTATGTAGGACCAGGTTGATGACCCCTGACCATTACCCTAGGAAACAATATTGTCTCACAGGAAGTGCCTGAGCTGTTCGAGTCACATGACACCCGAGAGCTGACCAGACCATCACCGCTCCCTGCATTAAATATCACTGTGCTGACATCAATAAAAGACATGGGGTGAAACACACTACACTAGTCTCACAGATATAAACGTAGCACTGTATAACTGATTCAACAGACAATAATCTGTGTGCTTTAGGAAATTCATCATAAGAAAACGTTGCCATTTTGATGTTACTATGTTACTTTAATGCCCATTAAACCATTTCTGTTTATCGTTTTAAGCACCTAACACTTGTTTAATTGTCTTTAATCACATCCATATTCCAAGTTCTTGAGATTATCTCAAGAATTAACGACAAAGCAGCCTCTATACTGTATATGCACAGGCACACATATGTGTAGGTGCTTAGTGTACTATCAGTCCTACATATGCTACTGTCTTTTTTTGGCATGATAATTAAGGAAGCATTTATCTCCTCACACTCTAGTGCAGAGAGGATGTCTGAGGAAGGTGCTTCAGCTACAATGCCTTCAGACTCGTAGGATCAACTGTTGTGATTGACACACTGTGAAGATATGGGAAATGTCTCGATTTAGCTCAAGTACCACACTACCCTAACCCTCCTCCCTACCCCCCTGAGAAAAAAAACACTTGAGACAAAAGTGTTTCAGTGCAGGAAGTGTCCTGGAGAGAGCAGGTTTCATTTCGGGTCAGTGTGTGCTGCTGGGATTCAGGAATGGAAAGGGGGGAGGTGTGTGGCGGTTGGGGGGGGGGGTTTTGGTGGTGGAGTTGCATAGGAGGGTGGGAGGGTGAAATTGTGGAGTTTGTGGGGGGGTTGAGGGTTTGGGGCATAAGTCCTGAGAGGAAACATTAGCAAAGCGAGGAAGAAAAGCTGCCAAATTAACTTCTCACCCTTTCAATCACACTCCTGAGGATTGCTGCCCCGCTTATTCCTCACATTCTGGCTCAGTTTACATCCAGCGTGGAGACATCGCCCTGCCGTACCAGCCCAGAGGCCTCCTGACAGACAGCAAACAATAATATAATAACACAGACGGGACCCCTTGCAGCTTATTAACACACATTGTGCTGTTTATCTCGCGTACAACGTACAGGGGAAATACTATACATAGCAGGCCTTGAACCGTGTCACATGCCAGAAACCTTAAAATGTTTATATTATGATTATTGTGATTATTAAGTACTGCATCGGGCAGCAGAAATAATGCAGTACGTAACATGGATAATAAAGTTAAATGTTTCAGGTGTACAGTGAAAAAAGTTTGTGTTGAAAGAAAATCTGCTTAAAAATCCAATGCTTTTTGTGTTTCTGGGCGGATCCACCAAATCGTTCCCCGCAGAAAATGGGTCCCCTCTTTGATTTGTTTGTATTTGTGTGTGTTTGCTCTCCCCCCCCACATATTAGATTAGGGGTTGTTACTCCTTCTCAGGTTCCTTGCTTGAAAATAGATGATTAGAGTCATTCCCTGAGACAAATGTAACTTTTCTGGACGCTCTAAATCTGTTTAGGCACATTTAATAGTGTCAATTATTGCGGGGCCAGACGGGGGCTTTGAGTTTCTTTAGTCACGGCCCTTAATAACATTCAGTGCAATGAGAAGCAGATGCTGACCCGTTTGGTCTCTTTGAAAAAAGACATTTGAGTAGCTCTGCTTCTAATTTACGGGCCCTTTCCACATCTGGAATTCTTTATAATTAAAACGTAAACCCCCAAGTTCTGCTTCCACCTGTCAAACGTTGAGAAGATGAACGCAGTAATAGGTTTCTGAAGTGCTGCAGAGAGCTGTGCTTGGATGGAGAGTGGCCTACGTGCTGACGGGAGGCTTTGTGATTGTTTTCTCTAATAGAGGCCGAACTTGAATCATTTACTACCATCAGAAAAATTTGGAAACGGTTACCTGCAACTCAGATTGGTTAGTTGTGCTTTTCCCGTGCCAGACTGACTAACTGCCTGGTCAGTTGTTTTATTGGGCCATACTGAGAGTTTTTTTCCCCTTCTTTCTCTGAAAGGCAGAAAACTCTGCAGCAATTTTTTCCATATGGGTTCAAACATTTCAGGTGCCATAACAAGGCCAGCAGAGGAATTAACCTTAATTTTACACGTCAGGTCGATTGTCTTTCCTTTCACAGAAAGGAACTAGGAATTCAAGAAAGGAGTCCATGGTGCACCTGAAATCACTTCAACATTTGTTTCAGGTGCATCGTTGGTAGAGTGATGTTTCCCTTTTTGGTGGGGAGGTGCTAACTTTCTGTTCTCCCACAGAATGTCATAGAGCATGCCAACAATGTCTGCAGTTGTGAAAACAGCAGATATGCATTAGGGAAAGCAGTAAAGCAGGTTTCATATAATGACTTACAAACTGCTTTTAATTAATATTAATCAAAGGAAAAGACTTGAAAGGCAGATTAGTGTAATAATTACCCATAACAGGTCACTCAGGGTGATCTATGGGCCATAAGGAGTTAAATAGTTCTGTCTCTTTCTGAACACTCTGAAACGTAGCCTTCATTAAACCGCATTAAAATCCAGCACCCAGTGGATTAAAGTTTGTCTTTTTTTTACAATGCAAACGTTGAGCGGGGCACAAAAGCAGCTGTGAGAAAGCTCTTAAACTCCCTGAGGTTTTCAATGCAGCTCGTGCTGCTAATCCACCTCGAAACACGCCATGTGGACAGCATTCCTGCCATTTTCTCTGCTATTACCAGATCACCGTAATTAAGATTTTGGTGTTACAGCAGAACTGGAAGAGAGAGAGAGTGTTAATCTGCAGCAGCTTCCTGTGGCTACTGATCCTGCCCCCCCACCCCCGATCCCTGTGTCCATTCATACTGACAACAAACAGCGTGGCAAACTCACGACAAACTGCTCCCCATAAAGTGAGCATAGCTGAGGAAACTATACAGTATCAAACACAAGCAGTCAATACAAACACGTTTTTTCTGTCATTTTAAAGCAAGTTATTAAGTAAATACAAATGATGTAAGTTAAAACATATTGTTTAGATATGGGAAATGTGTCCTTAAGCAGGTTTTTGAATTGGTGCGTTTATTTCATTCTTAGTACTATGGCAAATACAGTGTTGGGCCAGTGGAAAACAAAACAGAAACTCAGGAGCCATTAAATGCCCCTTCTCCGCAGCCTCAATACTGCAAGCTAAAGAGAAGCCCGCCAGGCCTTGCACAGGGAGCTCCACCGACAGGGGGGCTGTGTGGATCACTGGCAGATAATGGTCTCATTAGCTAAGATGGAGCTTAAAAGGCTTGTGTTCTCTAAACAAACAGAGCTGCACTGAGGAGATGGGCTTAACCGGGCAGACTGGGAGAGGGAGATAATGAGGCCAGCCGCACTGCTCTCACCAAGGGGGTCTTTATTCCCAGACCCCTGTTTGACAGAGTCCACCACTCACACCGCCCTGCTCAGAGCTTTCTCCTTCAGCCGCTTCATTTGCATGTGAGGACGGCCTGTTGAAAGTCACAGCGCTGAACAAAGCGTTAACAAAGGCACAGCACTTCGTGGCTTTAATGTGATGTCTGATTTTACGGTCATAATATTACCGTGAAGTGAAGAATGAGGTGCAAGTTGTTCAAAAAGTTTGTCCCTCCCACCTCCACACCACTCCCTTTACAGAACAAATACAGTTACCTCCAAAAGACACAGAGCAACAGCAGTCTAGGATTTGTCCAAGGCTGTAGTAATCACCACACGGGAAGTTACCACAGAATACCGAGACGTCAATGAATTAGCAGTAAGGTTTATAGGAAGAAATGGGAAGGCCGGTCTTCTGGGAAATAGAAGCCCCTTATCATCCACATTGCATCATTTTCTTGATGTAGTTTCTCTTAATTAACACTAATAAATTATTTTGAACCTGGAAGGATATTACTAAAACACAGGGTAACAAAGGTTAAAGGTTTCAAGCAGGGGTATTTTGTTCAACTCCAGCTGTTCCCAACTCATCACGCAGCCAGCTAACATGAAACACACTCGTACTGTAGTGTAGTATTTGCAATCTGTCATCCATTATGTACAAACGCCTCAGCCTCAGAAGGATAAAGGCCTAGAGCTAGCGCTCAATGATTTTCTTGAAGCTCTTCCCATCGGACTGACTTCCTTTAGGGAGAGCAGTGCCAGGAACGCAGGCAGCACATTACTCAGGGTTACTGTGTAGCCGGAGGTCTTCCTGCCTGGACACTCTGGGATGGTCCAGGATTTTGGAGCTACATTCTGCAGCTCAAAGGTCTCTCTCCTCTTCTACTTCATTCCTGGCAGCGTACAAGGTCCCCTTCACACACAATGTGGCGTGTCTCCCCAGGTGGACTGGCATCATGACCAGTAGGACCAGCATACGGAGTGAGGCGAATCCCTGACAACAGAGGACGGAGAGAGTGGGCATCTCAGATGAGGAATAACTCTCAACAGATACCAGTCTACAGCCTCCTGTGCACTTACATGTGCCAGAAACTTCCTACCTGCCATGTCTGTCCTTCAATCTCAGTACAACAGACTCACCAGCTCTTCAAAATTACACAATTAGGTTGTGTATATTTCACTTTTGCAGTATTTTTATAGCTGTGTGGTAGTGATTTGAGAATATGAGAGTACGTATGCATGTGTGTTTTATTAATTTCGTTAATTAATATCAGCACCAAAATCACATCAATTTGTCACACAGAAAGGTGTTTGTGGAAAGGTGGATTCTATTAACAATTGCATAATAAAATATGAATGTTCTGCTTACAAACTGCATAGACAGCAACATGAGCGGCAATACAGTACTCATCACACTAGAGGGTTTGGTTAGAACAGGCCTGTTGTGTCCACTAATTTACAATTGCAGTCATTGCGTCCCCTCGACCCCCCACTGGACTGGGAGAAGTCTTAGAGACGGGCCCCCCTCTTAAGCCAGTGGCTCAGGCTCCGCTGGGCTATGGGTGAGTGTGAATGAGGGTGGCGCATGACAATAGGGGGGCTGGCCTGGAGGGGGTCATTAGGGACGGTGACAGGCAGCGCTGTGACACCGTCAACAAGCCAACGACTCACCTGGCACCTGCCTCCCAGACAGCCTTATCAGGGGAAACGGTGTCTTTGTGTTGGGGAGGGAGAGCCGGGATCTAAATAGGGCGCCGGTATGCCGTTTCTGTGCCAGCCCCTTGCAGACTCCAGCCTCCGCATTTCTCCCCATCCGTCTCCCTGCAGCCTCCAGCCTCCAATCCACCTCCCCCTCACGGCAAGCTGTCATCTTTTATATTCTCTCCATTACCTTTCTTCTCTCTTTCCTTTCCTGTTTTTTTCACCCCTTAACAAAACAACCGTCTCCAAATCATGCGCTCGTTCGCTGGGACGGTGAAGGCAGGCCTGTAGAAACGTTAAGTTCGAGTGACATCAGACGGGGAAGGCCTGCCTTTATGCAGAGGGCTGTATTAGTATCGGACACTGACCTCCTCACCTTGTGGTCTCTGCGAGTTGAGGATGGTGCGGCCCGTGCCTTTATAGTCCAGAGTGGTAATGGCTCTGCAGGGACATCAAGAACAATCCATGACCAGATCCAATTATCAGTCTCTGAGGAGAGCTCTCTTTGTTTAAGAACAAAGCCAGGAGTGACACAACTTCATCTACCCAGCGGGCGGGGGAGGTGACCAGCTGGTTAGGAAGATCTATGTGGTCAGTTACTGGGCTGAGGATTTGCAATTGTTTATTTTACAGTTACCAGTGACAGGCTATGTTAAAACTGTGAAAAACAGGGTCATTTGTATGCATTCGGGTCTCCTAGGAATGGTGAGTTCTCCGTAAATTATAGAAAGCAGTATGTCATTATACAGGATACATAAATCTCTTACACTAATATTTGCACTTTCATAGAAGAATACAATTTTAAAGACTATGAAAACCAATGGGACACATTCACACCCGCAAAAAAAACAAGACAAAAACACTGAGGACTGCACCGTCTGATTTGGAAAAGATATGGACCGTATGTTAAATGTTTTTTTCTTATCGGCGTTTGGGATCGCTAAAAATCAGACACTGACTGATAGTTTTAATCCTGTCCAAAGACTTGCTTTCATTTTAACCAAAAACATGAATAAAACAAACATACCTATTAAAACCACAGATGTGCATGGGGGTCTCATTTTGAATGCTTTCAACCGCCAAACAAAAAGCAAAACTCTTTCAGACAGAGCCAATACTTATGAATCAAAAGCAATTCATTTTTTTAAGAATATCACCTTGCCTTACACAGAAACAAACAAAAGCCCGGCAAACAAAGAAAGAACTGTACTCTTCCTGCACAAGTGTGTGGTTTAGCACAGAGGTAAGGGCACTACCACCATCAGCCCCTTTCTTTGAGGTTTCAGTTTGTTCTCCAATGTGAAAAGCCGCCCCAGTTGTTTGTTGCTAATCGCCAGACGTCAGCGTGTTTTAACGCAGAGGGGTGGGGTGTGTTTAGAGTTCGATTCCCACTCGGCAGTAAATTAAAACGCAGCAGGGTAATCTCTGTTTATACAAAATACAGCTGCCTGGGCCTCCCTCCCCACTGCAGCCCGGCTCAGACTGCGGATCACCTGTACTATAAGAGCTCTGCTTGAGCGCACACGCTTCACATCCACACACACGGCATCCTCACTCCCCACCTCTGTGTGCAAGCATTGGCAGGTTCATGCTGAGGGAAGGGGGGGTTGTTATGAACAAATTCCTTTTGAAATGCAGCAAAAGCATGCAATGCTATCTGCTCACAAGTCAAAACCATGTATTAAACAAAACCTCAGTTTTGTCCTAGAAGCAGAGATCCTTGTTGCACCAAAAGAGGTGTTTTAATCTGATTCAGAAGTACACACCTCCCCCCACCCCAACCCCCACACCGATGCCATATAATGTATGGAAAACATATATTTTATAAGTTCATTTTTTCAAGCACAGAGAAGTAGTATTCTTAGTATGCTTCATTAGCGTCCTAAGGGTAAGCATTCAATCAAAATGAATTTGCTGAATTCACAATGACTTATGAAGTTAAATACTTCCTGTTTAACACAAAACCTTAGCTAATTAATTTTTACTTTTTACTTCTTGAAATGTAGGAAACACTCTTTTCTCTTCTACAAGTTTGAGATCACCAGAAAGAACAATTATTTAGACCTTCACAGAATCCTGTCAATTCACAATTTGATAAATGGTGCCCTCTGGTGGACAGTTCTTATGGGCCTATTTCCCTGGGGGCCGTTTTTCAAAAGCAACATGAGCCAAAGGAGCATCGTTAGGTCATCGTTGGCCTCTACTTAGCTGCCAAACATTTCCACCTCTCATTTGGCAAATATGTGTCCTCTTTTTGCGGTGTCCTTCTCCATCATTAAGTTAGAGCTGCTTTCCCTTATTCTTTTCTACACCCAACAAGTATGTTAGATTGCGTAATCTATAGGTATGTAGTATTAATACATTATCGAGGTGAGAAAGAAAAACAAACGTGGAAATGTGGCTGTCAAAGACTAATAGGATGATTCAATTACATTTTAATATATTGCTTTTCTCAGTCGTTCAATATGAACTTTTGCTTGGCACTTATTTCTTAAAATCACAGGGGATATAGTTAACAAATTGATTCCTTTATGACTGACTCCCCCTCCTTTTCAGCACTGGGACAGCACCAGCATCTTCAAGATTGTTTTTCAACTGCAGTTTCACAAGGTGGTTTGGGAATCACGTGGAAGGATTGATCGGAGTGAGAACGACCTTGAAACCTCAAGCACGATCGTTATAGGAGAACCAGCCCCCTGGAGAGCACTGCACAGGTTCACAACAGGCACGAATGTCAATAGGCCGTGGTGAAAAAACTGTTCAACTAATTTCAACCACAATATACAACATTAACTACAATCACAGTTTACTTGCTGCTTTTACAATTGCTTACTGTGATACCCGAAGGACAACCACTACAAATCGCTTATTGTGAGATTTTGAGGTTGATGTGACAGACAGAAGAATTGTGACAGAAAGAAAGAATAAGTATTCCACGAAAATGTTTCTTTAGTATGAAATACAAAAAGAAGAAGACAACATAACATCCTGTAGCTGTTGATTAATCACCAATGTGGTCAAGATTGTTGTGACTGTTCAAGGCTTCCCACTCCCAGCTCAGCCCCCATCTCCTCTTCTCCCCACGCTGCCCCCTCTCCCCTCCTCTCCCCCTTTCATCCCTCTCTCTCCCCCAGTGTGCTGGACTGCGTGGCTCATAGCTGTGCTCTGTGGGGCAGGAGCGCATGCTGGCTGGCCCACCCGTTACATCATTCCTGCTTGACATGAGAGGAAATGAATTCTTTCTCAGATAATTAAATAGCGAAGCCTGAGTTTTTGCTCTGGCGGGGGCCTGCTGGGGTCTGACCTGCGACTAATCTCAGAGGTAGTGCCCAGCAATAATTTCAGCCGCTAAGAAAAAAAGAGAGAGGGAGGGAGAGAAAAAGCAAAAACATCCAGCTTCATGTCTCTGCAGGAGCTGTCTGAGCACGAGTTACTTTATTTTAATAAAGCTCAGCTACAGAAGATGATGCGTGTGTTGTGTTTTTAGTTCAATGATAAATATAGCAGGATTACTGTTTCTTGGCTTCTCCTGTTTTCTCAGTGGAAAAAGTAGAAGGATCCACACAACGCGTCCCCAGTCAATCTAGTGCTGGTGTTTAGCTGAGGACACATCACCATGCACCATGTGTTTATCATTGCTGGACCTCCAGTTGTGGCAAGTGGTGCTGCCATATTGAAATAGAAACCTTTGAACTCATTCGGCCACCTGCTCCTATGTGTGGTAATGAGAGAGGCTAAAAAACATCCTATTTCCTGGTATGAAACTGATTGAAAAAGACAGAAAAGATAATAGACACAGGAGTGCCTACTTAAACCGCAAAGTAGCAAGCCTCTATGCTGTCGCTAACAGACTTTATTATTATTGTGTGAAGCACCCTCCAGACTGTTTAAAGATCCACCAACTAATGACTCTGTGAGATGTGTTTCTAACAGACCTCAGGGCTCACACAGTTACTCCCTCTGGACTGCTGGGCTACATAGCTGTGCTGAAGTTGCCATCATGTTTCAAAAGGTTTGTGTCTCCATCTAGTGGGCCCAAAGCAAAGCACACACGCATTGCTGTTTTTCTTTTTCTTACAACATTTAGTTTTAAGGACAAGTGCGGGAAGATGTTTTGAGCAGGGGGTGCCCACCGGAAGTAAAATTATGATGTCATTGCTATTTTTAATTATTAGTTGCTTTATCGATTTGTTCGTTTGTGTATTTTGCAGGAAGGAGCTTAAGAATAGATAGTCGTATAACACACACACACACAACGATGAGAAAAAACACTAATCGCTGACACAAAACTCCCTTATAAGCACTCAGTTATACCCAATCCTAACTTCCCTTGTACCGACACAACCGTGTAACTGAATACCTTGCTTGCAAACAGAATAAAGTTGACTATTAACGTATTATTAATGGCTACACGTGACACATTAAAAACACTCTGCGGGGCGGCAACAAAACACGTCTTACCTACAACTATGCCAGTACTGCTCTCTGCTGAAGGTTTAGCATTTGCTTCTGTGATGTTATTTCTGTTGCTATCAACGTTGTTGATGCTCTCCTCACAATTAGTAGTTATTTTTGTTTTCTTTTCAGTAGAAAGCACTAGAAAAAAAAGTCACATTTGCTCTTTCATCTTTATATTTAAATGTACAAGGCCATCTGGTACTATAGGTACAGCATGATCAGAATAAAGAGGTGTTTTGAAAACGAATACTACAACAAAGTGTACACAAATTACAACATTAGGACAAAGGACAACACAATCCCACCACCACTTATTCAACACACCTCACAGGTTTTGTCAATTGTTAAGCTTTCATGTTCAATAATTGTGTTCTCATATGGCTCATGACTTTTCTTAATATATAAATCTTTAGTGTTACATTCACACATGGAGGGGTAAAAAAATATGAAAATGAATCATTGCCTTATAAACTGCCGTGAAATAATCTGTATGTGACCAGTGAGAACAGGCTGTAAACATTAATATAGCAGATGTGTGTGTCAGTGAGAATGTGTGTGTGTGTGTGTGTGTGTGTGTGTGTAGAGAGAGAGAGAGAGATTAACAGATAGCATTACACCCAGCTGGATGCACAACACCCTGTACAAATGTAACACAAAGGGCAGTAAAAGAGCACAAGTGTCTGTCTGCATTCTTGGATTTCATTCCACTCCTAATTAAACCCACATTTCAGTATCTGTCAGGACGCTCAAATAGCTGAGCAGCAGGGAGGTTCACAAGACTGGTGGGAAGGCATTTCAAAGAGAAGTTATCCCCTGAAGCACATGATGATTTGTGCATTGAGTGAAAACTGCGGAAGGCAAGTCAGTGATGCCTCTTTTATTTCATTACCATTATATAATGGCATCTCACCTTCCTTATTTGGCTGCAGCCATGTTACTTGGGTATTGCAGAATGACCCTGATTTTTTCATGTCTGTGGCAGCTCGGTGTACTTACACAACAAAGATCATATGTTTTTCTCTGACTCAAATATATGGGTTAATATTAGCTTCATCATATCAAACCTATGTGACTATAAACATTTAAAACCACAGTGATATAATGTATGTATCAAATATACCCATGTAGTTCTGTATTTAGCTAGTCATTTATTTGTACGTTGGATCCTTCGTTCATTTGTTTTCATCTTGCATTTAATTGTACTTCAAAAAGTCTTGTTAGTTTACATTCTCTTGCAGGATTATTATTATTATTATTATTATTATTATTATTATTATTATTATTATTATTATTATCTACAAAATATCACTGATGCTAACCTGAACACTATCATAAAAAAATATAAATATTTTTTAATAGATTATACGAAATGTACTGTCCCTAGGAGACAACCAATCGTCTTCAAATTCGAGTTTTGATTGTCCTGCCGATTTCTAACCTCTCGGCCACCGTAGTTCCAGTGCGCTCCAATGAGAAGAGGTTGTTTTGGTGCCTGTATCTCTAATGGCTTTGACATGGCTGCTGCCTTTCTAGTGTTGTTATACGAATATTCCCCTCCGTTTTACATCTCTGTCATCGCCCTGTGCTTTATCGTCACCGCGGCCATGGTGCTGGGCAGGTAAGCGCTCTCTCCAGTCCGATTGTGTGTTACGATCAGTTGTATTTTAAAATGGGGAAGTTCCTAAACAGCACTCCACTGACCTATGATGTTGTTAGATGTGGATATATTGTATATGTTGGCTTTGTGGCTGTTGGTTTTATTTGTATTTGATTGGATTGGATGTTCTTATAAATGCGTGAAATGAAAATAAATGATCGTTCACTTTTGTAACAGAGCATCGTTGGTGTGTAGTGAAGTCCCACGCAAAAGAGGAAGCGGGTACACCGAGCGACTATTGCTACTCTGTAGACTTCATCATTTAATATCGATTCGAACAACATAATAGTCATCGATGACGTACCACCCAATTACCGATGACGTGTCAAATGATTGTAAACAAACCTTACATTTGTGTCTTAGGTTCGGGTTTGACGTACCGGTGATCTTACGTAGCTCTGACGACACAGACCTTCTCCTGAATATCCCGGAAAAGAGAATGGTGCAGGTGAAGAACCCCTTCGCCTTGGATATCGGCAGCACCGCGGGCTCTGTGACGGGTGAGAGAGATGAGCACCGCCGGGTCTGGACATGTTGCTTTCTGTGCAGTGGTGAAATCTGGGGTTCAAGTCTATAGAGGGCGCTCGATGGTTTCACCTGATACAAATAAGATGCAAAGAGACAACACTGAAATTGTAGTGCACACATCAACAGCTTATGCTTTACAAAGTCAGCAAAGGACAGCCCTAAGCATTGAATAAAGAGCGCCCCAGGTTTGCAATTATTCCAGTCATCTGTGGTTTGAACTCACCTTGCAAAGACACAATCGCTACAGTATTAATGAATCATATTTCTGCTGTTTCCAGGTGGAGTGGGTCTGAGGCCATACTGCCTGGAGAGCTGTGTCCTCACCTGCTATTGGGGCTGCACGGCCCAGAGCCTGCAGGCAGCGCTGCAGTGTCACCAGTTCAACGTGCGCATCAACACACCACAGAGGTTCGAGGAGGCCCTGAACAGTGACTACCAGCACTCCCAGACCTTCTTGTATCCTATTCTTGCTTGACAGAACTTGCCACTGATTTACATTAGGGTTAAAATAATGTGCGTGCACCACACGTGTGTTCAAAATGCATGTTGTCTTCCTCAGGGTAAACACAATTCTTATGTGCATGTGTAATGTTCCAAGATTATAGTGTTTTCGATTATATGACTGATGCTATGTTTACCAGCACTGTCACATTTCTCTCAAGTTCTTGGTATCTTTAAATAAAACCTCAGTATTGACAAGGAAGACACACAAGAGAGGCTCTGTCAGCTGCCTGACGACTTGGGGATAACAGATTTTGGGCTCTTACCTCGGTCGCATTACCCCCTAGTGGCATTGCTGACCTTAGCAGAGCCAGAAGCCAGGGAGCTGTATGAAATTGTAAGTGGTTTGACACTTGTCTGTCTGTCATATTGAAGGTTTCATATTTTCAGTCATGCTGTATATTTGCATTTCTAAGCAATGTTTTCTATTTGTTGTATTGCTTTACTTTATGCTGATATTTTTAAATCACCCAAACTGGCAATCTGTCAAATATTGTAAACAAGGAGTATTTATTGTTAACTTGTTTTTTCTGCTTTCTGTCTGTCATTACTGCTCTCTTTCTACTTGCAGGCTGCCAACGTGACTGTAATTCATGTTCCTGATGACAAATACAGGCTTTCCTCTCGGATTCTGTATCACTACATTCTGACGGCATCAGGGAATGTGTATGACCTGAAGGTACAGTCAGTCTCTCCTCTACCAGTGTAGTAAACAGTGTTTCATAACTTGTTTGAATAATTTCTTCTTAACATTTTTATTGAGGGCTTACACCTGTTAAATGGTTTTCTTTCATTATATTATATTTTCCTCCAGCAACTTTACATGTCGGCAGATGGCAAAGACTGGTCTGGAGTCTCTGGACCTCCCAGCGGTGAGACAGTGGAGGGGCGGGGTGAGGAGAACCCAGAGGAACCGCAAAGCGAGGCGGGGACCGATCCGGAGACGGAGGGCGACGGAGAGACCGGCCTAGATTGCGTGGTGTGCCAGTACGCCCCAGTGAATCGCGTTCTGCTGCCCTGCCGACACACCTGTGTGTGCGACGGCTGCGTCTCCCGGTTCAGGCACTGCCCCGTGTGTCGGGCCTTCGTAATGGAGTCCTTTGCTCTTTCCCCTCCCTCCACAGAGGAAGAGGAAGTAGGCAGGGAGTAGGGAATAATGTCCCCCCTGCTTGGCTCACTTCTATTGGAGGAGAAAAGCCTCCAGGACATGGCAGTATGGCGTCAGCTGCCTCGGCACGCCTTCACTTTATATTGATGAAGAATACGTTGAGATATCCTGAAAAATGGTTTTCTCTTTAAAGTCTGATGAGACCGCTTTTGGATTGCACTCGCTCTCGGTAGAAACCTTTCACAAAAAGGAAAAACAGGCACATAAAGCTCAGACTTGCTTCACATTGCATCTCCTTTTAATCCTTTACATTCATCAGAAGGGTTTCATACGGATGATGGACTTTTCCGCACCGTGACGGTGTTTTGAAACTCAATTTAATGTCAAGTATTGTAGGATATTATGCCAATGGCACAAGGACTCGTATTCCTTTGCTGACAGTGAACAGTGGAAATCCCTAATGCAGAAGAAAAAATAAAACAATATCCGCTTTCTTAAAAGGTGAATTCAACTTTTCAAATCTAAGCATAATTAAATCTGCATAGAAAGGGTATAAACCATCATTTTCAAAACAGATAATAAATATCAGTAGTCAAACTATCACCATTTATTGATAAAGTACTTAAAACTAAGTATGAACTGTCGTCTACATTACAGTGTGCAAATCCTGACATTTAAGACATACATCATATTTTAGTACCCGATAGAATTAATTTTGAGAAGTAATGCACTAATCTGTATTGACCATTTTCCCCCTTCCTCTAGTCATGAATGTATATCATAGCCAGTGAAGTATGAGCATGTTATTTTGATGAGAACAAAGCATTTTTTTTCTCCTTAACATTCACAAAAATTAATTGTGGAGTAGTGGTCAGGGCTCTGGCAGAGGTTTGTGGGTTCAATCTCAGGTGGTGAACACTGTTGTACCCTTGAGCAAGGTACTTTACCTGGATTGCTCCAGTAAATACCCAGTTGTATAAATGGATAATTGTATGTAAAAAATAATGTAATATATTGTAAGTTGCCCTGGATAAGGGCTACAAAATATAATAATAATTACTACTTGGATCATAATTGCGCTTTCTGTTTTTTAGCCTTTGATGATCGTTAATTTACTGTTTTGTTACAGTGTCGATGCTTTGAATCTTGTTACATAATTAAAAAAATAAATAACTTAATACTGATGTAGCAGTGTAGTATTGCCACAGTGCTGACTTTTTGTGACCTTCTTTGTCCAGTTACAGTTTGGGAGCCATTGAAAAGTCATTTATTTGAGTAATAATTAGTTTAACTATATATATTTTTTCCAGTTTTGATTCCTGAATTGTATGCTGGTGTGAAATGCATGACTTTAATACTATTTAGAACACTAGAGACAACAATGATTGATTGACAGTGACTCCTCTGTACTGGAGGTCATTTCAGAAGTACAGCGGGTCGCTTTCAGTCTTGTATTATTGATTGTATGGAGGAGGGGAAAAGTCTCTGTATTTTGGAGATTCATTGGTGCTGGATGTCCAAGTTCAATCAAAGCATCTTCAATCTAATCTGTCCCATATCATAAATCTGTTGCCCTATTGGTAGGAGTTTATTAACATGTAATATCTTGTTATATATGTTCAGATTCACACACAAATGCACTCTCACTGTCACCTCTTTGGGAACATGACAAAATATTATATTTATATGTGAAAGGTACATCTTGGGATTTTTACACACAACCTGTTGCATAAGAAAATACCGTCTATTTATACTATAGATCCTTAAATAATGGATGAAAGTATGTTTTTTGATGGATACTATTTTAAACTGGCCACAATATTGTGTATATCTAAGCATCTGTGCAAGAAGTGCATATATTTTTTAAATTGTAGATTTCATGCTTTGTACAAAATAACTTTCTTCTACTTATACTTTGAGATAACGCTATGTTCAATGGTTAGTTCAATGTCATTTCTTCTTAAGTATTTTACATTAGGCAAAGTAGCACATATTACATTTACTGGAGCTGCTAAAGTCCTTCAGAAGTTAATTAGGGAGATCCAAGGGGTCAAGTAGCGAGAAATTTAATGAAACCTTGACTGCTTGTGGTCTGGTCTGCTTATTGAACATTTCTCATATGAACCTGTTACCCTCAGAGAGAGAAATTAGCTATTAAATGCAAAGTGAGTCATTTATTTGAGTAATAATTAGATGTAATATTTGTGTGTTTTTTTTTGTCAGTCTTGCAGTTTCAATTTAATTCCACTAGAGGGTGAATGTTATCAATTAAAACTCCATAGCTTTTGTTTTTGGGAAAGTGGGGGATTTGCTACCATGTTTTAGTAAACATAGCTGTCTTCAAAAGCTCACCATGTAACAGAATTCTCCCTACTGATCTTTCCAGTTGATTTTATTTACTTAAGTGTGAGCACCCTGTGGTCTTCTTGTGTAGAACAATACTTTACAAATCCATGTCAAATATAACTGGAATGCTAAAATGTGATGATGAGCAATGTGGAAGCTTAAGTGGTTGTTATATTTGATATATTTCAGAAATCATTGCTGTACATCTGGACAGAAGACCCCCTCTGCATCTATTAACACCCCAAAATGTCTGCCGAAAACTGCTATGCAATAGAACTCGCATTTCCATCCCTGTGTCTGTATTTTATACCCACGTCTGTTATTTTCTTTGCTTCAATGTGCATGGGAGAATGATTAAGCTGAACGAGCTGTAATGAATATGCATGCGTTTTTGAGTGTTTGGAAATTAACCTTGAAGAACAGCAACTGCCCTTATGAAAGGGGGACAGCTTTTCAAATGCAAGATAAAGGCATTGATATGCACATTAGAGGTGTCAGTGTATGAATGTAGATATATTTATGATATATATTATGTTGAATAATCTGTTACTTTGAATTTGGAAGATCCTAGCGTACTTTTGCCATCCAGTATTACAACAATTTAGCTTCAGAGACAATATAGATAGTTTAGATATGTACACTAAACCTGCTTTGATACCTTTGCATATCAGGCACAATCGCAATGTGCCTAGACATGAACCCCTTTCAGGATTAACAGACCGAGTGGTTAATGTCTTAGTCATAAGTATATTTCTGTGTCATAATACCCCACCTGTTTGAAAGTGAATGTGAAAGTGAGGTTTAGTTGAAAATTAAGATACAATGCCAATGTTGAAGCCATATTTTTTAGCTAGAGCAAAACTTGGACATACATACTGATGTCTGTTAATAAGACCAACCACTGCTCAATTAGTTGATCTTGCAAATAAGCACTTTGTGTAGCAACAATAGGATTTCAGTTTTCAGTCCCATTACTTCTCCCTGGCCCTGTGTGAGAACTGATAAGGTTTTACATCAAGCATCACTCCCTTTATAATTATTAGGCTGAGGTTTTATTTACAGTAAGTCCTTATGCCATTTAAGGGAAGTCCCTCACCTGAGGCAACCCATGGGGAGTGGTTTCCTGAGAAATTAGCTTGCCTATTACTCCCTCATAGTGTTTCAAGTTTTTTTCCCCAACATATTCCTCACATTGCCTGCTATTCATTTGACCGACTCCTTTGAAGCTCCACGCCACTTGGCCCCTGAGGTACGGCCGGATTCGAATCCAGGATGGGGTGGTCTTGTTCAACCAATAGATTTAGATTTGCTGTGGTTTCATTGTTAAAAAACTGCTGCAGTGGGATCTTCACAGTGCCCTCTCCCCTCACGTACTAGCCGACACTAAGCTCTCTCAGATCAGGGCTATAAGGGTTTATTGTGTCCCGGACAAGGCGGCCACTGTGAGACAATAGCGAACTGATTCATCTCGGTCTCTGATGGTTCTGTACCAGCATTAGTCCTCACCAACTATACCATCAAACATCCTGAAGACACTGCTGTATACTAAGACAGATGTGTTTTCCTGTTTGCACTGTTGCACTGCGATTTACAAATGCAAGTGATTGTTTATTAGTAACTTTAGTTTTTTGCTGGTATGTTGTTCTAAGGACGGGTCATATATTTGTTATGATTGTGTTTTCTTAACAAAGCAGTAAGGCATTTATAAATCATACATGTATGTCAAATGTGTTATATATCTAACATGTCTGTGTTCAATACTTGGTAGAACACCAGTGGATATTGGATTGACTTCAAATGTTTCCAAATTTCTGGACTGCAAACAAATGACTCCATTTAGATACACTGAGCTGTTTTGATTGAATTGGCAACAGACATGTGTCCGGTAACCAAATCTATAGGGGTCGTTTGTGAGCCGCCGGTGCTGCCTCCTATCGTCAGCAATGCGACGCTGTAAAGTTGCATTTACCTTACTTGCAAGAGAAACACGTTGGAGTAGGTTAGCCGTATTATTTGATGTATTTCTACTCTCAAAAACAGAGCGCAAAGTCCAGACACACAAACACGACACCACAGAAAGAAGGGGGAACAATAAGCTCATCTCACACACTCAGCAAGCATATGTCGGACATCCTAGAAGGGAGATATGTGCGAGTTGCACCTCCTCCCCTCTGCCCCACATTCACACACACTCCTGTTTTGATTCGGTCCACTTTGCTATGGAAACCCTGTTTTCTTGTCGGGGTTTGCTAATCCTCCCCGGGACAGGCAATGTGATCTGCCCCTCACTCCAGTCTCTATTTCTGTGCTTCCCAAGCGCTGCCAAGCCCCTGACGTAATGCTCCGTGTTAATGATTAGCATGTGGGAAGCAAAGCCCAGGCGCTCTCCTCCTCTCCCCCGGTGAAACGAGAGCGACAGAGGGGAGGGAAAGGCAGTCAAGATGGCAAGACGCGCAGAGCCGGAGTGACGGGGCACGGCTCCCCAAAACACACGCTTCAGGATCGGCAGCCGCACCGCCGAGTGAGTAAACAAGAGGGGTCCTGTCTGGAGTCCTTTATATGACATTTCATTTCTATTGTTTGGGGTTTTCCCCCCTCCTTCCTAAGTTACACCTGGGCTGGAAGACACACGTGTGTGAGTGTGTACTATAGGATATATTACATGACTGTGTAATGTATATGAAATGGCGCAGTGTGTGTTGGCAGCATGTAAACTGTCCCTATGTGTGGAAAGTTGCCGTGCATAACATGGGCACTGGGGCAGAGTTAGGGAAGTGTGGGCACTATAGTGGAAAGTATAGAGAATGTTGCATTTTGGGAAGTTGGGGCCAGTGTATATGTGTATGGTCTTGTGTGCATGTGTCCACTGATTTAACAGTAAAGGATACATGTTACTATGTCCGCTGTGAAGGCTCACCCTCCATTACTCGCATAGGAAGGGAAAGACAGACAAGAGAAACTCCTGTGCAGTCGTTTGGGGGCGTTTGTGGTCTGGACTCGGATCTGTGTGGAGGGAGAGACTGCTTTTCTGCGGGAAAATGGGCTCTGGAGCGACGCTTTGAGAGCAAGTAATCCCCCCCCTCAAGACGGGGCAAACCCGGGTGGGACTTCCAGGCGGTTTTTTTTTTTTTTTTGGGGGGGGAGGTCGTTGTGGGAGACATTGCGATGATCAAACGACAAGAGGAGGGGGGGGATCCCACACAGAAATAATGCGCCGGTCCCTCCCGCCGGCGGTGTTGTGAGGACTGGGTGGATGGGGTTTATTTTTGCCTCAGGCCCGCATCCAAGGGGGTCTGGCGCTCGGGCAGGGGGGTCGCTGTACACGGAGCCCCGCCAGGACAGGGGCTTGTGCTGCAGGGTCGATGGAGAGTTAAGTGCCTTTTTTTTTTTGTAATGTAGCGTGGTTTCTTTTTATAACCCGTCTATTTTTCCCTCCCACGGTAATGAAAGTCTGCAGAGAGTCGTTTCTGCTGGCTGAAGCAACAGGGACAATGCCGCATTCCCTTTGCAGGGGGAATGTGCAGCAAGGATTGGTGTGTGTGCTCTGTGTTCATGTGTTACGTGTTTACCTGTTTGAAGGATGTGTTTCTGTGTCTGTTTAAAAGTATTTGGTGTGGTAGGCTATTTATAGTTGTCTGTATACTTTATATGAGCATACATATTTGTGATACATTGATATAGGAATCTATTGCGTGGTTGTGTTTATTTGTTTTTTTATTTTTGTTGTGGGGGTGAATTTAATAAAAGGAGGGCTCTCTATGTTTATGAGGTCCTAATCATTGTGATTTTATTTATTGTAGATCTAAGCTGTGCCCCTTGGAAAGGTGAACAAGAAAAAGCTGGTCTGACACCCACGAAGGAGACAAAGTTACACTTCTTCTCACCAGGACAGATTCATTGAGCCAAACAGGAGGTGTGTGGACGGGATTATATAAAGGAAAACAAACATTTACATATGTTGCCATACATCCCTGTATCAACTCTACGGGGGAACAAGGAAGTTAACAAAAGGGACATGAAGATACGACTTCACTTCAGATTTTTGTAATGATCGTCCTCTGTGTCAAAACCGTTGACGGTTTGGAAGTGGCCTGAAGAGATTAAACTCGGCTCTGGTTTGGCCAGAACTCAAGCAAACGAAGAAAGGAAGAAAGGGAAAAAAGCAAGACTGACAAAAAAAAAAAAAAAAAGCCAGGCGAAGCTCCTTTGGAATTTGAGGTGAAGGCGCTCTGACGCTCGGCTCGCTTCTATCTGGTGGCCCTTCTCCGTCATGATGTTTCGCGACCAGGTGGGAGTTCTGGCCGGCTGGTTTAAAGGGTGGAACGAGTGCGAGCAGACTGTGGCCCTCCTGTCCTTGCTGAAGCGCGTGAGCCGGACTCAGGCGCGCTTCCTGCAGCTCTGCCTGGAGCACTCTCTGGCCGAGTGCACCGAGCTCCATGTGCTGGAGAGCGAAGCCAACAACCCCGGTGAGTGCCGCGGCCGGACCGACCCCGGTGTGGATGGCTGTGCCTAATTAATACACCAGCCACACTAGGGGCATCTGTTAAGACTCCACTCTAATATTGGCCACAGCCTTCGAAAGGAATGTCAGAATGAGGTTATATTTGTCAGGAGAGGTTAATGGACCTGTGAGGTTCGTTTTACACCACCAGAGGGAGGTGACCATGGAAACTGAATGCTGTAACCAGATAGGCTTATTAAAAATAGTGAAGAGAGTTGGTTGTGCCCCGATGAGAAATACTGCCTGTTCAGTTTATTGTCCTTCAGCGGTGGAATTGTTAGTCATCTCCTAACCTACATTCAGCATGCACACAAGATGGGATTCCCATTAGCGTTTATATGCTTTATTGTGTGTCTGTGCCTCCATTGGCAAGTTTTTAATTTTGCCCTTTTTTCCCCTCATCATTCAGCAAAAACAAATATGGGTAGGCCACGTTTGATCTTGGGCACTGATGTCCTTTGCTTGGCAAGACCTGATATCTGATGCTCTGACTCTTTCTTTGAGATGCACAGGCAGTGTAAGCTAAAAATAGGTCTTTCTCTGCCCACTTTACTGGAATAGACAGGCAGCTCTCCTGTTGAACCTTCCCTAACCAGGCTGTTGCATTTCCTTTGTGGAGCCGTGTCATCCAGTGTCAGGTCACACTCGATGACATGACAGGCCGATTGCCGTATTTTGTTGTGGTTTCCACATAGTTCAATGAACTCCTGTGCTAGATGACACAATACCACGGGTTGATCTCTGTTTAAGACCTTTAGGATCCTTAAAGTCATGATTTATAAAGAGAGAGTCTGATATAATGGGGGTGGAGAATTGTCTTGGTCCCTGCTGCTCTTCCATTGTACTCCATGCTGTGGAGATAACATCTAACGGTTGTCTTGGACACCTGCAGGTTCTGCCAAGTTTGTAACTGATTGTTGGGGTTTGGCTTTCCACACTCCTCTTCACAATAACATGTAGTTTTCTCTTACATAGTTGCACTCTTTGTGCCAGACATCATAGGGCATGTTACAATGAATACTTAAGGAGCTACTGGTGGGTCAGTAAAGCTAACGGCAAGGCAGCATAAACAAGGGTGACTTTGCATTAGACTGAAAGGATTGCAGTGAGCCAGCATTCTTACTGTGATCTGTAACAGAGTTCTAACGGCACAGACCAACGCCCGTGCTGTCCCTAATTTATAGAGACACCGGGGAACTATCAAAAATACAGCACTCAGTGATTTTTAAGGTGCGGCCCTGGATGTAAGGAATTAATTGTTCCTGGTCTTAAGAAGGCTGAAGACCATCAAGGGCCTTATAAGTGGTAGGGCATTCTGCCATCTATTCTGACTGGCTTTGGGTGCCCAGGATACTGATGTACATTTTTTTTTCTTGAACTGGATTATCACCCTGTTAACAGTGTGCCTTTGAGATTTCCAGCTGGTCTCTACAATGCTGTTTCCTAATCTTCTGTCAGCTTCCTGTGTGCCCTTATTTAAAGTCCCATCAATTTGTGTTGCTTTCCTGTTAGTGGCCTGGCTGTCTGCAGACAGTCCTCCTCTGGCCTGTACCTGCTCTTATTACTAACATTCATCTGCTGTGGTTGCATGTGACTGGACTGACCATTTGAGTTTTGAGGGTGACCAGAGGGACATGAAAGAAGGTTTGGAAAAAGCACTAGTTCCTATGGAGTTAAACAGTAACTGGAACAAATATTTGGAAAGTACTGTACTAATGAAAGGAATCCAAAATGACCTACTTCTTGAGTCTGTAAAAAAAGAAAGGAGCATTTTATTCCCTCATTGAACTGATTCAAGTTGCTGGGTCTCACATCAAGTAAACTCGGTAGCAGTTGGGCTTTCTTATTGTTTTATGCAGTATATTATAGGTGTTTTGTTCGAAGTTACTCTAACTCAAATTCAAATCTGCTACTCATTCAGTTACCTTTTTATAGTAAATAGAGATTTGTGTCTAGAGGAAAAACACTTTTGTATGCAGCATTTATTGGTCCGGCTTTGCTTAGTAAACACTCAGCATCTTACAGATTTGTGGTGCAGACGTGGGTCATTCCATAACAATTATGCAAGTTCGTGATGAGTCATCAGCCAAACCCTTTTACCCAGTAGAGGCTGCTGGTCCCAAAATGTTAGTACAGCTGTAAGAACCATATAGACCAGTATCAGTGGAATACTTTTTGTTTTCAATTCCCCCTAATGGTCATTCACTCCGCCTGACATTTCATGTCTTACAAGTTTTTTCCCCTAGTTTATGCCGAAATAACTTGTGTGTGCAGGGATTTTCAAAATCTTGCCGATAGATGTTTTTGGTTAAATGTAGATGACATCCTCCAGAATTAAGAAAATTGTTTTGGATTTTGGATTGAGGGTTGTAAGAATTTCTGAAGTTGCATTTCTCTTGGAGTATTGCTCACGAGTTAGGTCTAAAGTGTTATTGGGTGCGTTTCTAGAGCTTGTGCTTGACCATTGTCTATAATAAACATAAAGAGGATGTAGTGATAGTGAGATTTCTCCCCCCCCCCCATTTACAAACCACTGTAACTAATGTCTTTATAAAATATATTTTTGTGTGGACCCTTTCAAATGCTTTCTCAGTAGTAACACTGGACAGTAGTAAACAGCCATATAACTTCACATTTAGACCGGTCTAAGCTGGGTGATGACTGAAAACTTGTCAGCTGACCGCCAAATAGCTTTTTTGTGTGCCCTCAAAGGCTGAAGTAAATGCAAGCAAAGCCAATCGCAACAAGTCAAACTCTATGCCGTTTTTAAGTATTGGTAATGACGTGTTTGTAATCCATGCCCGTGGCCATGTAAAGGGTTGGGGGGGACGGGGAGGTCCTGGAGTTATGAATGACTGACTTCATTCTTCAGCTGATGACTGAGTCCACTCACGTACAGTCTGCTTTGGTATTCTGTGCAAGTTGTTGTTTTATCTGGCAACGTGGCCTTACGAAGTCACTCCAGCCCTTCATAAAAATATAAGGTATAAATATATATCTTGAGATGCCATAACCTGTTCAGAAGATGCGTTATTGTTACAGAATTGTTACAGAAACAAATGAGCTTCTGTTAGGAGTTTAAAATGAAAGTTTCACCTGGTCAAGGTGTTCTCAACTGTGAAATGGTTCTGTTGTTGGTTTAATCTGGCTACAGATTCCTTTTCATTTACCTTGAAATGAAGCACTTGTCTGTCTTATTCTCGTCTCCTAATCTGGTTTCCTCAGTGCCTTTGCTACCTCTGCAAGTCAATGAGTGTGCTGACAGTAACAAGAACCTGTGATAAATACAGATTCTCTGCCATAGAGTTGCATTAATAATTCAATGTAGTGTCAGGCAGTGGAGGTGTTGCTTCCCTTAGTAGCTGCTGAGAATCAGAGGGATTGGCATGTTTAAAACTGGAATCTGCATCTGTGGAAGAAACTGTGCTTTGGAAACACGCTAAGAATCTTGGAGGCACCACTGGGCTATTTTCACTTTATTTTCCATTATGACAAGTCACAAAATCTCTAGAAAACTGACTTTGATTAGGGAGATTTCACAATACCCTTTGTAGTAAAAACTGTGTGTTATTGATATTTTTAGTCTTTGGCACTTCTTTTCTCGAGTTGGACTTAATGGTCTATATACTCCCCAGTGCTCTAGTCCCCATTGGTCCATTTGATCTGAAACACTCGACAGTCAACCCTGTGGTACGCCTTCATCGGTATGTCACTTCCATGGTAACGGATGCTTCACATTCAGCTGTCATGGCTGAAGTGTATTTGTGGTTTATTATACAGCATTTCAGTTTGTGAACTGTTTATCATTTTCTTAGACAATGGCAAAACAAAAGTTCTGACGTGAAGTGTTTTGTTGTTTGTATTTTGATGGGTTCAGTCTGGACGACTGCCGGCCACAATCCTGGCATTTTTCCAAGTAGGTTATCAACAGGGTTCCTGATGGGTATTTCATGATGGTCTATTATTAGTTAAAGACGTGCACTCTAAGAACAGAGTCAGAGTCAAACATCCATTTACAAAAAGAGCTTTATTTACTTGCTAATGATGAGCAAAAGGCAACAAATGTCTCGGTGTATTGATGTCATGATGGATGACGAAGTGAAAACTCTGTAAGTGTGCAGCCACTGTGATCTAAAATCACATGTGAATATCTAGACTGTTAAGTACTGTGTAGTACTTTGAGTGTGAGACTATTTAATGGAAAATGGGCGATCATGGCCATACACAGGATAAAACTGACCTTTTGTAAAAGAATAACACCTGTTTAAGACTAGTGAAAACACCCTTGTTCTACATCCTCATTAATATACTTGAAAGTCAAAAGTTTCAAGATTATAAATCCATTCGCAGTCCTCTTTTAATCAATTCAGTTCTACATTTATCTTTGCTGTTAACTTAAATAAACTCAGTAGCACCATTTCAAACCATTAACACAATGCTGTTTATTATTACAATGTCTTTTCTTGGAGGAATCATAGTATTCTGTACCATTGTCTGGATATTGTCCCAAATATTGTTAATTAGGTTACACAGATGCCAAATTAAGATCAGCACATAAATTGCCTAAATCAGTATTTTTAATATTAAAAACATATATCGTTTTTAATATGCTGTATATAAAACATAAATGAAGTACATAGTAATTGAATTATTTTTGTGGCTCTAGAATAAACATGTATTGGTATTGATTTATTGTAGCAAGAGCTGTATAATCCCTGATTGTTTGTAAAGTCTTTAGTGTGTGCTTTTTCCTGTTTTGGCAATCTGGCTGAACATTTGCATCGCAATGTATGGGATAGATTTGTGTGAACTTAAATCTGTCAGTTCTTTCTGGTTTAGGAATGCCCTTAGTTAGATGGTCTTCTATGCAAATGTTGAGACAGGCAAGACTGGCTGTAACAGAAAAAAAGCAACATTAAGAAAAACAAGTTGAAATCCCAGTCCCTCTTAACGCTCAGTCCTACAGTTCATCATATAAATGGAGCTGGTGGAAAACTGTACTCTTCAAGACGTACATACACTCAAATCGAACACACCCTGTCCGGTCCTCGCCAGCACCCCCAGGCTTGCCATGTTCTGGCCACCTGCCTTCACTCAGCTGTTTTTAAGACATAAGAAATATTACTCACCATCCTATAAAGAAAGAGAACTTGTCTCTTTTGGGTGGCTAAATATTTAATTTCACCCACACATGAGCAAACGGTTTATTTCTGTCCCAGGAATCTGCTGGAAGATGTGGACAGGATTTGAGGTATGGGAATAAAATGACAGCCACATTTTTTTTTCTTTGTTTCTTGTTCTGAAGGACTGTTTCTATTGAATTTCCATTTATTTTAATGTTATTTGTAGTTTCAGTATCCAAAGTAAAGGAAGTGTAAGCCTAATCGTAAATTCAGAAAGGAAAAAAAAACATTTATTAAGACCCTTTGATTGAAAATGAAGTTGGAGCCAAGTTCTGTTTGCAGCTACTCAGAGCAAGGCGTGAGAATTAGCAGAGATCTCAGCACACAGCTTGATGTTTGCATCTCCGATTTAATCCTGCATATAATCCTTATTAACAAAAAATGATTTTGTAGTTTGTTTGTATTTTGGAACTAGTTTTTGTGTATGAGGGATTCTGTGACTCTTCTCTTGGTGGAAAAACAATCTCCTCAAACTCCTCAAGATGATTCAGGTCAATTGAGTAGCTCAAATTGGGATGGGAAAACAAAAACAATGCCCAATTATGAAATGGAATGGCATATCTGTCCTCTATTACAATGAGAAATGGATGTCATCAAAGATCATGTCAATCTTTGGTGTTTTATGAACTGTTATATTCTCTAACAACAAAAAAAAACAACAACCTAGGGATAGTATCTGATCCAAATAAGTAGAGACTATTGAAATAGTGGCAAAGCGGCACATTTCCATTTATTTATCTTGCTCTCCCTTATTTGAGGGCAGTTGGCTATCCAAATGGTGTATACATTTGCTGTATTTATAGGTGGCGGGTGGCATGGCAACTATTTGAGTTTGTTTGAATATCAATCTGTCTTCCTAAGCCCTGTGGAATCCCGTGGCAGACCCGGGGCCAGCGAGGCAGCCTGGGCGTGTGAGGGAGCGGGGCGGCTGGGCTATGGGTCAGGGAGCAGTTGCTCAGTGGAAGTGGACAGGCAGGTCTGTGCCTGGTCCCAGGGAGGAGTAGAACAGAACCCCAGTGTTCGCTGGAGGGAGATCCCAGCCCCCCCAGCTGTTCAGAAAGCCAGCAGTGAGCTCACACTGTCTGACAGATGGCTGGGCTCTCTCTCTCTCCTTAAAGCTGAGGTGTCGGCTGTGCCATCTTATTCGAGCCCTGGGGTGCTGGCAACTCCTTAAAGGTGTTCCTCTTATGATTTCCCAGTCGCATCAGTTAAAGTCACTAAATAATAACTGTGATAAAGGTGTAAATAGGAATTAGAAGACTTTTCCCAGTTGTTTTTCAGAAGAAGGAACAGTCTGTCACCATAATCCGTAATAATCATGATTCCATAAAGTAAAGACTCGGTAAGAACTCTAAGAAGTTAGGAAGGAGAGTTCATAAAGGGTTAAACATCTGATTTAAGTATTTGTTAACAAGTTATACAGGAAGCGTTAAATTACATGGCATGAGATAAGGTTACTTAAGATAAATGCATTGTTTTTAAGTTGGGGAGGTATTAGGTTTCTAAAAATGCAAGGTCCATGTCTGATTCATATTCATTATTTTTAATACTTCAGTTTTCATCCCTTATCCTAACTACCCAGTAAAAAGTCTAAAATGAGGCTGTGATGGTATCTACAGTGCACGAGCGACTAAGACCAAACAGTGAAATTCCTCTTCGGAAGAGCTGGTCTTTTCTGAATCTTGCTAGTTGAAAGTGGTTGAACTGACCCAGTTTTAGAAAAATCTGCAATAATGTTTAATCTGCTGCCCACATTTCACACAGAATATGAGGTCCAGATGACCAAGCCTGTACTCGGATACGTATGAGCGGTTCAAGAGGGTGGGTGGAACAATTCGGCCCCACTGCTCTCATTTGTTATCTCTGCAGTTACTTTCTTTATTTTTTTCTCAATGAACCGCTGGATGCTGTCATGTGGTTTGCGAGTGGATTTTTCCCTCTGCTGTCATGTCTCAGAGCAGGGTCTTGGGCAGGGTTTAGTCACTGATTCACCACTCCAGCACTGAGCTTCGACTCCTTTCCCCTCCCTGGCCTTGATCCAGACTCTAATGGAACAGGAATGCCTTCCAGCACATGTAGTTTCCCTCTGGAATTGACGACATCATGTCTTTCCATTGGCCGATCCTGCCTGTAGTTTTGATCAATGGCCATGGCTCATCTTTGGGGGTGTAGGCCCATAATTTAACTCTGTAATAGTTCCCAAAGATCTTGGTTTTATTTTGTTCACTTGTATTGATGTTCTCAGCAAGTGTAGCAGGCATCAGCAGTATACTCCCAAAATGAATTCAGTTTAGCTTAAAAGCCAGGCAATAATTCGGTCTCCATCTCTTCACAAATCCTCTATTCAACCAGCCAGCCTAATCGGCACAAATAGACAATCTGGTTAAATGCCTAGGCTTTTGTAAGGGCCTGACACCAGAACCTTGTGGAAGACACCCCTCATATTAATCCTGGGGCAGGCTTCACTTTTTTGTCCTTGTTTTGAAGGTAATTCATAATAACATTTCCTATACCTTTACAATAAGAAAACAAATAATTGTTGTTTTGGATTGAATTTGTTTTTAAGTCATTATGGGTAAGAGAAAGTAGTAAGATTGAAGTGAATAACCCAACCTTGATCACTGTCAGAAATATTGTTTCTGTATGGTTTCCAACTCCCTCTTGCATTTATGTTTCCATTTAACAGTTTGTAAAGAAGCTTCAAAATGGCAATCTGGTTCAGCAGTATTTTCTTTATTTTCTTATCAGAGCTGACAGGAGTGCGTGTCTGGTTTAATAAAAGCATCTTTTGGATTCAGTCGTGGCGGTGACTAACTACTGCAGGCAGAGAGATTATGGGTTTTAGACACTCTGTCCAACAGTAGTTTCATTCATGATTTGTATTTTCCCCAAGTTGTAGGTGTTTTTCTGTGTGGACAAACCATCAAAGCTGACCTTTGGTTAAGAGCTGCCCTATTAAGACACAGGGCCTGTTCTTACTGTAACCAAACAGGAGATGGCAAGTACTCATTTTAAGGCAAAGTGCTTCCTAGAACACAGCTGCGTTTTCAGCGCTCTGGGTCTGAACTGCTTCTGTAACCCCTCCGTGGAAGAGCGTACTTTTACAGTTTCCTAACAGGTTGAGAGTTAAAGTATTTTGCCAGATAGGAAAATAATAATCATTCTTCAAAAAGAAGGAGGGCAGCAAGTAAAACCGGCCCAGCCATTTCCTTAAATAGAGGTCTGGGATTTCATAGTATTCAGACTTCAGAGTCTTGCATTCCATACATAGTTAAGACTGCGACATCTGAAGCCATACAGATACTTGTAGCCTTTGCTACTGCAACAGGTAGGACTTAAACTACTATCGCATGGCGAGATATTATGTGCAGTTCTTTGTGTTTGTCAGAACAGTGTTAGTTTCTATCGCTGAAGAAAAGAGTATTGTGGTTTAACAGCAGGAGTTGAAATCTGATTTAAAGTTTCAAGCATTTTATTTCTCCTGTGTCCACCTCACAAGCCCGAGATTCTTTTGGGAAACGCATGTTTTGAGCACTGTGCAGTGTTACCATATTAATACCATTGGCGAGGGTGTATAAATTCTGAGGAGAGAACCTGGGGGCTGAGAAATTGATAGGTTTGTAATGTTAGGAGATGCCTTCTTACTTTAGTACACACATACTAATGTCCATGGCAATCTAATGTCTTGGCTTTATGTTGCTATAAATGGAGATTTAATAGTGATGTGCATTTTCTATTAATAAAATGCCTTTCTTCATTCCCAGAACAGGCACAATCAATGCCACACAATCGATGTGAGCTTAGAGATGGAGGGTTTATGCTATCCAATGTGAAATGAATGATGGCCAACTATATCACCTAGGTAGAAAATTAAAGACATTGTGTATTAAATTACTAGGTTGATTTTTCTTGACCGTTCTGTGGAATCGAAACAAAATGACAAAAGGTTTAATAATGTAATTGTTTTTTTTAATCTGGTTCTTTTGACCTCTTTCCACTTATTTTTTTTCTGATGTAAAAGTGTGATTCCCTGAAATGTCTCTGGGATGTGTCATAATCCAGTAGCTGGATCAGCATCTGTGTTGTCCTTCAAGAACAATATAAACCATGCCGGTGACTTGCTGCCGGACGGAGTGGGTGCCGTCCTGGCTGTTCTCTCGACTGACGGTAGCAGGTGTCCACCCAACTCAGTGCAATAGATAGTTAACCCAAGCTACTATTTCAAACGTCGAGGTCAGGAATATAATTGGAACGTCAAGAAAAACAAGTGCAGAATCAAAGGGCTACAGGAGACTTTTTCTTTTCGTTTTTAATTTTTTTTGCAGTAAGGAGGTAGGGTTGAAGTTCAGATGCCGCCCACGGGAGGATCATGGAAAGGGTCTCCACTGACCTACATCCACATCTGGGCTGGTACACCTACAGAGTCATTCCTGTAGTGGATCTATTTTGAGTAAGCAATGGGGCATCATGTATGAGTCAAGCTCAAGGATTGTGACTCTTGCTTTATACAGACGAAGGAGTTGAAGAAAATGAAATAAATAGAAATGGTGATAATACAGTTATGAGGTGAACTACTCAGCTCCAGGTCTTTTCTGATTTGCCTTAATAGTAGTAGACTATAAAGTTTCAGGAAACAAACTAAAGAACTCAGCCCTTAGTCTAGTAGTGCTCTTTTAAGAGAGATGGGTGACTCAATTCTCTAAGCAGTCATCTTCTAATTTAGCAGTCTTTACAGGTTACCATTACAATGCTGCCTTCACTGGCCAAGCACTGAGCCCTGGCAGTTTCATTTCCTGAAGAGCCAGGTCCAGGCCATAATTGTGCACGTTTTTCTTTTTTGTTTGAAGCATTCCTCATTGCCAAGCTCATGCCAGAAATGGTTAAATACCTTGCTCCCTTCTCCACTTGTCAAGGTACTGTAACCCCACTATTCTTCAGGATTGTTCAGCATAAATACTCCCCACCTCTGTCCCTAACTGACAAAACAGAAGTTCTTTTGCCTACTTTATGTCTGACCTACTGAGTAGTGTACCCTTTACTATGCAGGGAGAGGCTTTGTAGTTCGTTCCCTTCGAGTAGAACCCTTTTTTTTTTTTTTTTTTTTTGTGGTGGAGCAGGTCAGAAATGGGGAGGCCGTTTAAGGAAGTGTTTGTTATCATTGGGGCTGGGTGATCTCAAAGAGAAAGTATGTGTCTAACCAGGGCCGTTTCGGATGCTGTGCAGTAAGTCGGAAACTGCGCATTCTTCAGCCGGACTTGTGGTATGCCAGCACATTCCTCTGTGCTGAGCTGGAGCTGGGAGTCTGAGCGATGGGTGGGGGAGCGTGCGGCCTCACATTTCCAAACGGCTTTTATTTTTCCCTCCATCCCCCCTTTTTTTCCATTATTGTTACTAGTTGGCATTCCTATGAATTTATTGCTTCTAGAAAAATGACATCACTATGATCAGTGTTGAAGTCACAAAGCACTTGAACTGGGGAACAGTTTGCTCGGCCTGCTCCTCTTTTGAAAGTTTGGATCTTCCTGGTGTTAACTCTGCTGGAGGATAAGTAGTACTGTGGTAATGTTAATCTGGGTCAGTGTAACCATAGCTTTGCTCTGAATGAATTGACATCCAGAGCAAAAGAAAAAGCTGATTTTGCATTGTAAACAGCATTAAGGTTACACATTCTAATTGCTTTGAACATACATTAACCACAAAGCCTCATTTACATAGGTAATACTATATATAAGGTTGGAATGATCTCTGTTTTATTTTGTTTACAGAATATTTTGTCCCCCGGTTTAAGAATCCCTCCTTGTTAACAGATAACAGATTTCTCATTTCTTCTCACCGCGGTATTGTAAGCATGTGTCTGTGTTTAAGATTCTCCCTTCTGAAAAATGTCATCTGGACAAGGAATGTCATATTATTTATTCAGTGTGCAGATAATACTAAATACAGCTCGGACCGAGAGGGAGAAGAGTCTCTTCATCTTGTTTAAAATAGAATAGACGAGATGAAAATGGCAGGAAGTGCAAAACTTGTAACAATTGGAGGGAGGGAGGGAGCAGTGGAAAAAGTTAAGCATTGGTAATGGAAATGTTTGTTTTGTGAAGTGTTGTGACAACTTATTCCCTCCTGTTTCACCAACTCAGGACACTTGTGTTTTTGCTTCCTGCCAGTAGTGGATCTGCTCTCTGATACTCCATTATAATTAGGGCATTATCTTCCCTTCGCTAATATTGGCAATGTGTGCTATGGAATGCCTATTTTTAGACCAGGAATCATGTGTCTGCTAAATGTAGATTGTCTCTCCTATGCTGGTATTTGTGTATATGTGTTTGTGTGGTTTTCAGCTTTTAGGATACCAGGAGAATCAGTCTTATAAACCTTGTTCAAAAATAAGAATGACTCAATGGAGGTAGGAATGGTGTCTGCTAAAGGGACTCTACCAGAGACCAAAACCATCAATTCAAAACTAGTCCTCTTATCGTATTGCAATACCTTGGCATACTGATCCAATTGAGATATGAACGTATCTCCTAACTTGTGAAAACAAGCACACAACCAGGGCTCACTTTGTTTAACAGATCTGAATGAATGGCTAAACTGTGTGTGTCAGAGAAGTGTACAAATGAAAGATCATAGATTTATTGTTCAGCGTCTTTAAACAATGATTCAGCAAAATATTTTCTTGCAATACTAAGGATAATGTGTTTGTTTGTGTATTAAAAAGCAACCTATTGATTGTGTCGCAGCACAGTCTTCTCCTGGACTTAATAGTTGCTCAGATGTGTGGAAATTTAACAGTGTGCAGAAGTAATATTGACACGTACTGTACAGCCTGCTAAGATGTGAAGAAAAACTACAGCAGGAGTAGGCTAAGCTGGGATTTGAGATGTGACCAGCAAGAGAAGCAGGAGAAGAGGATTCTGGGTATTTTGCTTCTTCTGGTGGCTGTCTTTGAAGCAAGTGGAATTGTTTACTATTTTGGCGATATTTTTAAATGAGGTTCTATTTTTGGAAAAAGAAACGGCAAGTGCAAATTACAGCAGATTGTAGCAATCTCTGACAGGAACACCCTTTGGCGGTTTATTTACCATGCCATTCAGAGTTCACCATGCTCTGTGTTTCTCAGAGGAGTGGAGGATTTCTGCTTTGGGGATTGTGTGATTCACAGATTCCCGATACTCGCTTATATTGAAATGCTGCTACCGTTTCAGAGAGGGAAGCTGTTAAATATGGAATAATGCTCACTCTGGCAGTGCGGGACTGAAGTGAGTCACGGTGTCGGCCGCTGTAAAGCAGTACTGTCTATTGTGTCTGTAGGTCGGCTATAGACCTGGCTCTGTTATCACGCAGCGCACGGGGGCGGCTCACAGTTTCCATTGCCCTCATCAGCTCTCCAGCGTGTCGTAAGGCTTTGAGTGGGATGAGGTTAGTACTTTAAAGTGAGTGGGACAAATTACACAAACTGAAATAGTTCCCATTACATTCCAGTGATTTCATCCGGCTCACGTTTATCATGTAGGCCACTTCCACCTCAGACTTTGTTGGAGTTTACCACCACTTACTATAAAGTTTAATCCATTTTTAAATTATTATTTGACTTTCTTTTATTACAAGAACTTGAGTAACGGAATTCATCATCGATACAGGAATTTGCTAAACAGACACATGCTGTAATGTAAGTACTGTAACTAAACTAATTTCTTCTTTAGCTTGACTGGTTGTTTTTGAAGTATCAGTATCAAAGGGGTTACTTGTACTAGTCCAGAATCACAAGACGTTTCTGGTGCTGCCCTCACAGTCACTCTGATCAGACCTTCCATGGTAATAGGCCTTGAATCTTTAAACTGAAAATAGCATTTAGTAAATTGAAATGTTCTGATGCAGCACTGATCATATTCATAGCGGTTTTGTCACCATAGAACATTCCCTTTAGCTTTAATATTAGAGCCAGTAGACCTAGGCTAGTTGTTTTCACACTTTTGTAGACTCCTGGAAACCAATTCTAATGGATATGTTCTCAGAAATATTTATGGATGGAATATCTGTATAAGTAGGTCTTGTGGATCTTATCCATATTATACATGAACAGCAGTGATAGCTTAACAAGTAGTATCAAATGATTTTGCAATAAAATTGCAGAGCTACTGCTACTCTTGGGATGTGACTTACTTTAAGTGGTTTCAAGGAAGTGTGGAGGTGGTGTCTGGGGTTCATAGTTGCTCTTTGTCTCTGCAGCAGTTGCTCAAGGTTTTGGAGGTCACAGTAAGAATGAGAAATCTTTCCTTAAGTCTGTGTGGCTCTGTATTTTGGTCAGCATTCGGGAGGGCAGAGGGGAGTAAGATGTAAGATGTAAGATTAGAGGGCAGCAACAGAAGGGAATGTGTCGCTGTATTGCATGGAGACTGGGAGGGGGAGTTAAGGCAAAGGGGGTAGTAGCCAGGAAGAAGTGTGTGTGTGTGTGTGTGTCAGTGATTGTGGACAATGAGGAGGATGGAGGTAGATTGACAGCATCCCTGTGGTGGAGTGTGGCTGTCAGGATCCAGGGATGCTGGAAGGAAAGGAGCGAGCCAGCAGCCAGAGAGGGAGGGCATGATGGGAGGCAGGACAGAGGCCAAGTCAAATTGATGGCTCTAATTTTAGGAGGAGGGTGTTACTGTAGGTCATGAGGACTTGATTACCAGCTAAATTCAGAAGATCCCAGAGTCATGAGCTTAGCAGCACCCATGTTGAAATGGATATCGCATGATGGGGGTCTTATGGTGTACCTAATGTTTCTCTTTTTATTTAATTTTTTCCCCTTATTTCCATAATAATCACCCATCTTATTTATTTCCAGTTGATCTAATACATAAACCTTTGTGAATTTGTGAGCTACTTGCTTTCAGGCTGTTTGGTTTGCTTTGATTTAGATCAAGGACGTATATGGGTCTGATATTCAATTAATTCACTTCTCTGTCCCGACACTCACTGGTCAGGGTTTTAATCCTCTTCCTTCTGCTAATTTCTTCTTAAAAAGGTAGAAACGTTGTCCTTAGGATATTAAATATTTTATTCCTGTAAGCAATTTACGATGCATTCCTGAACATGTAAGCCGAAGTTTAATATTTTACTTTTGGACCAAAGGAGAGTATCTGACTAATCTGATATTTTTTTATGATAAGTATGATTAAGTCCTGTAATACCTGTTGACTGGGCAGTAAAATCAGGGTGTGCGTACAGAGACTGACTCCTGGGTTCTCCATGCAGCCAATATTTACACACAATGGGTTCACCACTAGGCGGAGCAGAAGAATCTCAGTTCCAGCCAAGTGGCAGTCCTTCTCGCTGCACTGTATAAATGGCTGAGCCTGAAAAGGCCACCGAAAGGACACGTAATTATGTGAGAAGTCCCAGTTCTAATCTGCCCACATTAGGTGACATTTGCGCCTTGTAAACACAGAAGTTCAAGACTTATAGGGCCATAAACTTTCCCCAGTGTGGTTTTACTGAGAGTTGAGAACTGACAGTCCCTTTGATTTGGTAATTAGTTGCTCCTTGTATGGCTAAATAGGTCATCACCTTTGTATTCTTACTCCAGCAGAGTTCAGATATAAATCACAAGAAGACATAAAACGCCCGTGAGCATTTTAGAAAGGAATGTGTCAGTAAGGAATCTCGGTAAGTGGCTTATTTAGCCACATTCATTTGATATTAAAATGAAAGGTTGATATGGAGGACAGCAGCTATAAGCAGAGTCAAAGCTCATCTTCCCCTTATTTGTCAATAAACCGTATTGTTAGGCAGTGATGTAGTTGAGGGCATACGCAGGTATACGCCATATTGCGTATACCCTGCTCTACATTTATTAATGTATACGTATTGTAAAATAAAATACTTAATTTTAATACAAATATCTGCCACTCTAACGAAGATGATTCCGTTTAAATGTGAATTATTACAGAAATCTAGAGCACAGTGTATACAAGTACACTGTGTACCAAGTCTTGATTGACAATCTCTGTCTTTGTGTTGTTCCTCTGTCCAACTCCAACTCCTAGAGTGACCACCCCACTTTCCAAAGCAGCCAATGGGAGTTGTTCATTACCATACATGGTGACATCGGAGTACACATTCACTTTCTCACATTCCAGGGTAACGGCTCTGCTGCCCCACACCTGAACCTGTCTTGGAGGTGATTCAAGCATTCCTTCCCAAAACAGGTTGCACACACTACCTGTTCACTAGTCTTTATCAATGGATTTTGCAATGCAGTTGATGTAAGACATTCATAGACCCCTCCCCCTCCCATCAGACATCTGTGTCCACTTTCTGTGAATTGGGAAAATACCCAAGAGCATTGGGGGAGCCTGGATTTTTCCTTAATTGTGCAATTTTACCAGTGCAAATCTCCCCACTTGCAGATTCCTTACAGCATAGACAAGCCCTCGAGGGTCTTCTGATGCAAATACATTTTAAATATTCGTAGCAACTAATCTGTTATTCATTTTTTGGATGCAGGCGCAGGTTTCTGTAGGTAAATAACCATACGAGATAAACACATGGCCTTCAGTGCTGTAGACTCTCCCTTTTAACACTTCGTTACTCCCACCTGCTGACTACCAGAATTCAACATATTTCCGGGGTGGGGCGGACAGACCTCCAACCATGTCCCTTCGTGAGAAGAAACACAAACTAGTCAGCGCTCCACCATGATGTTTAGGTCCTATTTGGAACTGGACTTCAAAATGCTAAATGATGAATGCGTAGAACTGCAGCCTATAACAGTCCGTGTGTCACATCTTGCTCATGAAGATCAAGAAGATCCTGTACAGACAGCGCAAATCTCACCTATGCTTTCTGACTTTTTATTATCTCTTAGCTCCTTTGTATGTACGAAACACTCTATTTTCGTAGGGACCATGTCTATGCCCTGACCTGTCGTATCTATAGCCTTTGCAGACCCTTGCTGGAATGATTGTTCCTGTGGTATGCCTTCTCTCTCAACCAGGCAACAATAGACAACATGACCCTGGATATCTATAGACCTGCGGCTTGGGCCTTAACACCGTGCTTTAGCTTCTATTTTAACTTAAGTAGAAAATAAGATGATGACTCCTCCATTCCTCGTTCCTCTTTACCATGTGTGGCTTTAAACAGTTTATCGATTTTATATTCAAGGGTCTAGTTTGAGTAACTGGGCTCATGTCATGTTTTTTTTTTTTTTTTTTGCTGTTTTTTTCAATACCGACCATCCCCAAGAATACATTGAACTGTGTGCCTTATTAAAGCCGGGGTGAGTTCCAGAGCGACAGTTGCAAAGCCAGCTAAGTAGCAGTCAGGAGCTGAAGGGGCTTCTGTATTCCTCTAAACCTTGGGGGTGGAATAGATTGGAGACTGAATCCAAGGACTTGGTGGTTCTCCTTGCTGCTCGTCTGACAGACTTGCCCTCTCTCTCTCTCTTCCTCTCTCTCTCTCTTCCTCTCTCTCTGTGCTCCAGTTTTGATCAGCCAGTGGCAAGGCGAACCCAAGGAGCGGGTGATCTCCCTGGTGCTGACTCACCTGCCCCTGCTGAAGCCAGGGAACATCGAGGCCAAGGGAGAGTACATGCGCCTGCTGCCCAAAATCCTGGCCCACACCATCGAGCACGGCCGCCACCTGGAGGAGAGCCGCCAACTGCTGTCCTACGCTCTGATCCACCCCGCCACCTCCCTGGAGGACCGGGCTGCCCTGGCGCTGTGGCTGAACCACCTGGAGGAGCGGGCGGCAGCGCGGGGGGGGAGCGATTCGCTGGAGCGCACCCCCACTCCCCTTCATCAGCATGGCCATCTCTACCCCCACCACCAGCGCTACGGCTCGGACGACCGCCTTAACGGCTGGCAGAGTCCGCGGGACTCCAGCCTGGGTGGCAGCAGTGGAGGGGGAAGCGGCGGCTGGCACCACCAACAGGGCTGTGAGAACGGGCACCTCTCGCTCTACCCCTCCTCCTCCATGCCCTCCACCATCAACACCGTGGGCACCAGCAGTGGGACCAACACCAGTGAGTCCACCCTGAGGCCTTTTCTGCTTGGCTTTTGCTTTTTGGGTTGGTAGATATAGGGTTCTATATTTGTATTTTGGATTGATTTCCAATGGGGCTGAATAGCAGATTTTATTTTTTGTTCAAACTGTTCTTCATTAGGCTGTCCATAGTCTACAGCAGTGTGCATTAAAACTTATTACAGGACTATATACTGAAACTTAGTTACCATTTCCTAAATTCAGTGTTAAGTACAGTCATCTTCCAATGCAGGCTTCTGTACGGGAAAGGAGGAGCTTCAGAAATATTCACTTTGAGCATATCTGTGGTTAGAGCAGGATATTTACAGCGAAGAATGCAAGAGGCTTTATTTTGATGAAGGAAACAGCTGAGGATATAAATAATGGCACCTTTAAAGCTGTAAACCTCTTGCAGCACGAGCTCTTCTTACAATATTGTAATCCTTTACCTTCAGTCATTCAGAATGAACTCGCCATAAAATACTGATAAAATTGGGAGAGGGAATCTTGTGGGCACTTTTCAATTCATAAGTTCCCTAGAAGACATCTTCAGGGTTTCCTCTGAAATACAGTGGCTCCACGGGTACCATAACAATAAATGAATGCCTTATATATTGAACATTGCAGATAATCAGGGCAGTTTCATGCTGTTTTTTTTCAATAATGACAATTTAGTCATTTGTGGGTCAATAAAATAACCAATTTTGTCTGCAATGTATGAGAGCCTACAAATACTGCAGCCCTCATAATGGTCTGGTACTGGTAGTAATAACATGGGGTACCAGATTCAGAGAACCTGAGTGACTTTATGAAGAGAAATTGATTTTTCAGGTTGTCATTTCATAAGAGCCCTTTAATCGAGAGTAACCGTAGCATATAGCATTAATCATTATGCCCAGAGTGAAATTGTTTGGTCTTTACAGCCATGGGTTTGTCTGCTCAGAAAAAGGTAGTTGCTGCGATTGGGAGTGAGTTATGCTCACAGGTGACTGTCTGATCTCCACCCCACAGCCAGCTGTGCTCCGTATGCCATCCTCACCCTTCCCATGTAAGGTCTGCTTTGTGGAGGACTGTATTTAGGGAAAATTGTTAATATTAAGGCACTGGAACTTGTAATGTTAGCTGGGCACCTATTTTAGATGAGCAGTGACGACCTATACATAGCCCAAACAGTTACTGCTGGGCTGGAAAATACTGACACATAATAGGACCATACCTTATTTTAAAATCTTCTATATTCATGTTTTTTATTTCAACTTGTGAGCATCTCTCCTAAAAGACTAAAGACTAAAAGCCATACCTGCACATGTAGCTAAACTAGAGCCAAATCAGGAGTCAGTTTAGCCACAGCTTTTCATACATTTTAAAGACACATCTCTGTCAACTCGGGCACGAGGGTCTGTCTGTCAGACAGAAGCATTAGCATTAGCACTCGTTTCTCTCCTATTCGGATCAATGCGTTAAACTCTGGGAAGATGTTGATGTACCTGCGTCCACCGTGAGGCAGTCGGCGCTCTGTCACTTTGTTGAAAACCCCCCTGTTAGGCGCATCGCAATCCCCAGCCCTCGGTAGGCCCTGGCTCACGGTCGTGCCGCTGTGCCGTGTTGTTTGTGTCTTGCAGTCCTGTCTGCCGGGCAGCACAGCCCCCTGAAACGCTCCGTATCCCTCACTCCCCCGATGAACGTGCCCGCGAGCCAGCCCCTCGGCCATGGCTGGCTGTCCCAGGAGGACCTGCGAGTGCGCGGCCTGGCCCCCGACCATGCGCCCCTTTCCCCCCAGAGCAGTGTGGCGTCCTCGGGCAGCGGGGGCAGCGAGCACCTGGAGGAGAACCCCGCCCTCAGCGTCACGCCACACCGCAGCACATTCCACGAGGAGGGCAGCGGTATGAGGGGTGAGTCCACTGCCCACAGTGCACTGCGCCGCCGAGAGGGGCCCGGCTCGTAGCTGCACTGCAGGCCTCAAGGCAGAGCTGCAGGCTGTGGTGGGGCTAAAAATCAACAGGCAGAGTTTTGACAGAAGAGATATTAAGGGGGCAGTAAGATTGTCGCCCACAGAGATGGTTTGTACTGAAATATGTACGTGCATCTCCCATTTCAAATATGAAAAGCTGTTTTGCTTGTCTGTTTGTTTTTTAGTCCATACAAATAACGAGCCAATTAGAGGTAGGATCATATTGGGCATCATATCTAACCTCCACTGGAGTAGAAACATTCGGTCTGTATATACATGTGCAGGGTATTTTAGATCGTTAATTAAACCGTCTGCCAGTAAATCCTGTTTAGAAAAGATCAGCCTGTTAGCTTTAGAAGGAAGGGGGTGATGATAATTACATGAAACAGCATATATTTCTAATATTCTAAGGACGTTTCAGTGTGACTAGAGATAGAAGTGTATTGGTATGGTCTTGACTCTCACACTTGAATGGGAAAATCATATGAAAAGCACATATTACAGGCTGCGGGCCCTTTAGGAAAGATGCAACAGAGCTGCACTATTTTCATGTTTAACTTGTTGCTCCTTGGGGACAATGGGAATGCTATATTTATGTGCACTGTACTCTGCAGTAAAACCCTTTCATTACCTTTAGGCCTTTCGGAAGAGAAAACAACAAGGTCAACGGTTAGCCACAGTACGTCATATTCTGCAAACATATGTGTTGTCACGCAGACAGAGTGTTGTACAGTGCCTGTGGAGGGGGTGTTATCTTCGCTGCTGTTCAGCCTGTGTCTGCTGATATAGTTGAGCTGTCATAGAGCCATCTAGACTCATCAAAAATCAGGCTGCGGAGGAGATAGATGAGGTGCAGACACACGCAGCAAATTTGTCCACACTTCTTATTGCAAATGCATCATTAAGACATTAAACTAATATAAGACTCTAAAATATTCACAGCTTTGTTCCTCTCAAGTCTTCTGTTGGATTTCACTCAATAATGCATTTGTATTTCTCAAGACTGATATGCAGGGGAAATATTCCTACTAAAGTAATCCCTTTGAAAATGCCAATTCGGTTCATTTTCTGGCTCTAGATGTTCAATATTTAGAATTAGAAAAGCCTCTTATAGATCTAGTTTATATAGTGAATTTTCACATCTTTCAGCTTATTGTTTTCAGCTGCTATAGCCCTATTTTGTAAGTTGTTGGATCTTCAGTTATTGTCTTTACTTAAGTAGGATCAATCTCCATGATCATGATCTGGCAAAAATAGCTGCAATGGAAAATGTTAATCCCAGGCAACACACATTGATGCATGCCTTTGTGCTAATTGGTGCTGTTGGTTGATGCAACGCTAAAATATAATCCTGAGTTTCCATTCTTTACAATGAAACACCATATCCATGGTTTGGGGTCTCTGTCCACAGATGTACCAGCTTGGCTGAAGAGCCTCCGTCTGCACAAGTACGCAGCTCTCTTCTCCACGATGACCTACGATGAGATGATGTCACTGACTGAGCAGCAGCTGGAGTCCCAGGTGAGTCGCGGCGTCTCACTCTTGCTCTTCCAACAGGGCCGCTGACCTCTCTACCGCAGAGAAAATAAATGAGAAATTATTAACCACCAGAGGCAGGAAATGTATCATTGCTTTACAATTCCTCAGTGAACAAACTGAATAAGGATGTGAATAGTTAGATAGATCATGGCATTTTAAATTTGAAGGACCTGGCAGACCTGGCCTGGTATTAACGTTGTGTTCTCTCTCTGTGCCTCCCCTCCACCCTGCAGAACGTCACCAAAGGAGCCAGACACAAGATCGTCATCAGCATCCAGAAGCTGAAGGAGAGGCAGAACATGCTGCGCTCTCTGGAGAAGGTCGGTGAACAGCCTTCCTTGTTATTGAAATCCACCGATGCAAGGGCTCCCAATCTGCCGTTTGCTATTGCTCATATTGTTCCCTTTCGGAGGATCATTGTGCCTTTTTGAAATATTTGTGAAAGCCTTGATTTTAAACAAGGAGTGTGCATGAGTGTGTTGCTTTATTGTACCAATTAGTTATTTCATTTGAACAAATTAATGCCTTCCAGGTCGATACTTATTGAACATTAAAGGCCCCAACACTGCCCCAACAAACACCAACATTCAAACATTCTCTTGTTGGCTGTTGGGTTTAAAATGTTTGGAAGAACAGCTGTAATTTTCACACTGCGCCAACAAACTGCAACAAAACTGTTTTTATTCTTGTTTTGCTCTTGCTACTGCTGCATTGGATGGTGTTTTGGAAATTGATGATCTTTTGCACACACTGCAGATATTCCTGCTGTTGTTACGTATGGGTTGTTACCTGTATTCAAAGGTGAAGATTAAAAAAATAAAGTCTAGAAATTGACTTGACATAAAAAATGATTGCGATAATAATTGTCCCTCGCCAGCACACTTGGGTTTCCATAGAGATGACAGGGAAACCTACCCCATTGTTATGGAAACTGGGGACACTACACCATAGTTTGAAGTTTGTTGAAAAACTAAAGCACACTGGTCAAACAACACAACACCAACAAACACTGATTGAGCAAGTTCAATCAGGAAAAAACTGACTCCAACAGGCATATCACACCAACCCAACAGAACCCAACAACTGGTGGCTGTTGGGGCAGTGTGAATTGGCCTTAAAGCTCCTAATGAATCTTCCATGACTGTTTCTGCAGGCCTAGCTTTGAACAACTATAGTGAAGCAAGGATGCCCATAAATAGATGTCCCAATCTAGTCTATATGTCACCATTGCATGTCCCCTGGGGTGTAGCTCCTCAGTGATGCGTGTCGTGCTTCTTTCAGGATGTGCTGGAGGGGGGGAACCTGCGCACGCCCCTGCAGGAGCTGCACCAGATGATCCTGACGCCCATCAAAGCCAGCAGCAACGGGGACTCGGCGCAGCGCTCCCTGCTGGGCTCCGACAGGAAAGGCGGCAGCCCCTCCTCCCAGCTGGGGGGCGGGGAGGCGGAGTCGGGGGGCGCGGTGATTGCAGAGGGGGACCTCCCTGCCCAGTTCACTCGAGTCATGGGAAAAGGTAACTGGAAATGAGTGGGACGTGTTCTGTCACCCGAGCCAGTCCACACCTGCCCGTGCCTCACCTCCTGTCCTTCCCTCTCCAGTTTGCACACAGCTTCTCGTGTCCCGGCCTGATGAAGAGAACATCAGCTCCTACCTGCAGCTCATTGACAAATGTCTCCTCCACGAGGTAAGCGCCCCTGTCCCCCTGCTCTAGAGACGTCCTACTCCTGCAAACCACCAGTCTGTGTGGTTCTATAGCATCATTAAATATCAATTCGAATGACAACAAAGTGTGGGTTGTTACTTATTTTCTTGTCTTCAGTATAAACTGTATATTGTATATTTATGGTCCCACCACAAGCGTTTTTATGCCTTTGATATAAGTGTTTTTCTCTCTGTACTTTAATTTATAGGCTGCATGCCTCTCCTGAGGTTAAGAATTGACAAATCCCCAGTGTGGGAGTCACTCTCTCAGAATCCTGAATCTTTTACAACATTGAATACAAATCTAAAGATGAATAGTCTCTCTTATGTGAAAATGTCTCGACTTGGCTTTTATTCTCAATATCTTTGAAGCAGCCCAGCCATTCCTACATAAAGGATTGTTCGAGTAAAGCTAAAATTCCCTTTGCTGACTCACTCTCTCACTGACTCATTCTCGCTCGCTCGCTCTCTCTCTCGCTCTCTCTCTCTCTCTCTCTCTCTCTCTCTCTCCCTCCACAGGCTTTCACAGAGACGCAGAAGAAGCGGCTGTTGTCATGGAAACAGCAGGTGCAGAAGCTGTTCCGTTCGTTCCCGAGGAAATCCCTCTTGGACATGGCAGGATATCGGCAGCAGAGAAGGTAACGCTGCGCAGCCCCACTTGTTCTTCTAGTCTGATTGGTAAATTAAACTGCACCACCAAAAAGCACCCTTAGTTTTTCATTTTCTGACCTAATCTGTTCAGGCTGGTGTTTATCATTCAATCTGCACATTTGCATTTCACAGATTTTCATTTATTTTAAAATCTTTTATCTTGTGCCATACAATGTTAATTTACTGCAGTTGAATATCATCCCCCCTGCATTTTGATTCCTCCTGATGCAACACATTCCTGAACACGACAAAATGGCCCTATAAAAACAAAGTACAGTGCAGTCATACCTTCACAACCCCCTGTTGAAAATTCATGGCCCTGTTTCTAGTGCTCTGTTTCCACATCAGTGCTGTTACTAAGTGTTACACTGTCTTTAAGCGTTGCGCAGCTAAGCCTGTCTTGTGTTTCAGTCGTGGTTATGGTCAGTCCAACTCTCTACCAACCACGAGCTGTGTCGGTGGAGGGGTGTCGTCCCGTAGGAACCCGCGGCAGTTCCAGATGCCGTCCCGGAGTCTGCCTGCCGCCAGGCTGGGGCTGCTGGGCACTGCTGGCATCCTGGGACCAACGCAGCGCAGCGCCAGCAGCACCCCCACCAGCCTGAAACAAGGCCGACAGGTCAGACAGCCTGCCCTGCAACACACACACACACACACACTCATAATTGATCAATAATTGATTGCTTTTTTGTATTGGGTCTGACTCTTGGCAAGTTTAAAACATCACTATTGGTTTTATTTTACATTGCCACTTATTTATTTTTTAAATCCTGAAAAAGGTGAATATGGAGAATATAGATAAATCCAGTGAATGGCATTGCTTTACTGCATCTCACTAGGCTGTGCTGTGGAAGAGCTCGCCTTCAGCGCCTTTCTAAGCTGAGGTTCCCGTCGGTCTGGTCAGAAGAAGTCCTAGGAAGCTTTGCACTCCAAATTCCACAGGCCTGTTTGACATTATTAGGGCTATGGAAGAACAATAAAAGAATGAGTAACGCTGAAGAAGAAACGGAGCAAAATAGCTGGGTGAGGGAGGGGAGTGAGCGAGGTGGAGGAGAGAGGGAGAGAGGGAGGGAAGGGAATGAGAAAAAGGGAGGGGAGCTTAGGCAGAGGCAGTGAGAACAGTGCACAGGCATTTCCTGTTTGTCCCTGGCCCAGAGAACAGGAGGGCCGGGAAGGGGGAGAGAGAGAGAGAGGGAAAGAGACCGAGAGAGGGGTCTGGTATATAATGGGCAGGTTTATGTGCATTTACAGTTTGTTCTGAGGAAAAGGGATATGCCCTTTGTGATGTTTGAATTGGAGAATGTTACTTTACTCTTCATGTCGAGTGTCTTGGAGTTGTTTTGAAGTGGAAATTCCTCAAGTATTAGAACATTTACACCTCTATTAATAGCTTTTATCTAAAGGTCAGGGAAAATATCATTTTTAAGGCTTTATTTGTATTAGAATTAACCAGTTGTTTGTGTGTTTGCATCTTCTCTAGAAAACAGCACCAGTTGATTCAGCTTATACAGCTATCTATCTCTATACTGTGCATAAAGCAGTTGGTGTCATAAACTCCCCCCATTAAAGCAGTGGTCTGAACTGGTGTCTCTTTTCAGGGCCTGTGGTTTGCCAACCCCGGTGGCAGTAACAGTATGCCCAGCCGAACACACAGCTCCGTCCAGAGAACCCGCTCGCTGCCGGTCCACACCACCCCACACACTATGGTCATGTTCCAGCAGGCGGGTAAGGACAACACGCCTTCTCGGTGGCCGAGCTCAGCTGATCCGAGTTCCACATTTCAAAGCAAAGGATTGTGGTCCATTCATTCCCACGGGGGTGGCCTTACCAGTCTTGTGTAAGACTGGTTCTTATCCCTTAAAAAACGTCTCGGGTTAGCATGGCAGCTGGAGGCTCGCAGGGTTGTGTGGAGACGCTCTCTGTGCCATCGCTAGCACTGTCATGGGTCCCAACAAGCCCTGCTTGCTATTACTCAGCAGGGCGTCCACAGGCATTAAATCGGCAACAAGTGAAGCAAAGCATTAAGAGAAAGGAAGGGAGCCCAGCAGGAAGAGCGAGTGAAGGAGGCTGCAGCCCCTCACAATGAGGGTCTTTGTGCTGGGTGCCACGGCCCTGCTACTCTCCCTCACTCGTTCTCCCTCCCTCTGTTGACGGTGTCGACAGAGGGAGGGAGAGCGAGTGAGGGAGAGTTGCAGGGCTGCGTACAGCACTGAATTCTCACCCACACACACACACACACACACTGCACATGCAGTTGTGGGGGCTGTTGGCCATCCACCAGAATATGCAACTCCAAAGCCAGGCCCCTACTCTCTTTCCTCTCCTCCTCTCTGACGCTAGCCAGATTAATGGATTGATTAAAGCACAGACATCACTGCGGGGGGATTTGATGCCTAAAAATAGCAGGTTGACTGTTCCATCCAGCGAGCGAGTGCCGAACTCGGCTCTCCCACCCCACAAGGGATTTTCAAAGGCCAGCCTGTGTTGACTCAGCTAAAGTCAAGACCGCTTAAGGCTATCGGAGTGATACGAGAGGGGTGGGGATCTGTGACGCGAATGACTGTCTGAGAAACACTATCTCTTTAATCGAATTAGGGGGTTGTTTTTGTGCCAAACTGGCATTTTACGCACCGCTGACACCTGGCTGTTTGAACTGAATTGTTGGCTGCCGTGGCACGGTGTGAAGGTGATGACATTGGGAGCGTTCATTAAGTGAAAGAGTTTATCAGATTAAATTCAGCCCCCAACTGGTTGATTTGAAGGTCACCATGAACTGTAAGGGTAGGATGCCCCTGGTGGCTTATTCTTTCTGTCTCTTCATAAGTTTATCTGAGGTCTCTGTGATGGTAAACTGTTCTGGTGGTCGCTGGTATGTCTTTAACAATGGCTTGTTTTGGAATTCCAGAGTTCCAGGTGCCGGTAACGGAGCCCGACATCAACAACCGCCTGGAGTCCCTGTGTCTGAGTATGACGGAGCATGCTCTGGGAGGTGAGCTTCAGTAGAATTTGGTGCCATTTCAAATGGAATAGGTAACCCATGCCAACATACCTGGCATTCAGGCCTTCTGGGACACGGAACACTTTATTGGTTTATAACAGGTGCGGCCAACCCTGGATACTGGAGAGCAGCAGTGATTTGTGGTTTTGTCTTGTTTTATTAAATTAATTTGCTGCTTGATTGAGCCCAATTGTTGTCCTTCATTAGTCAAAATTTCCCCATGTTCAGAGTATCCAGTGATTGATGATTTAGAGGGACCTGAAAAAGCTGCTCTCCAGGAACAGGGCTGGCCAATGCTAGTCTATTAGGAGCCAGTGACTATTCGAAGGGAAGTCTGTTGTTCATTCTTAATGTCCATTATCTGCTCGGCAGGCCTGGCTTTCTGAGGGGGAACATAACCCTACAGATACAGTAATGTCCTTATGCCAAGAAGGCAGTCTGAACCGTGGATAGGGCGTCATAGACGTGGTGTTGGGAAAAACTTTCTCCCGTGGTTTCTCCTCTGACTGGAGCTGCTTGTGAGAAATAAATGTAGCTTGCAAAGATATATTTAACACCAAAAAAAACATCAACATGAAAAAAAAAGTAACTGTGGATTTTGGCCTGCAGAGGTGATGGTCTGCAACAGCTGGAATACATTTAATTGATGGATTAAATGGCTCTTGAGTACAAACGCTTTCCTGTTGATACTGCGTCAAGTGACACACAGTTAAAAAGCCGGGCATCTCCCCTGACTAGCTTGGTAAACAAACCCGTAAGAGCAATGGTGCAGCAGGCCACAAGGGGGCAATGTATCAATGTTAAAAGTGGGAAAAAAACACATAATGGTCAGTTTGGCTCACATCTCTGCTTTTAGAAATGTTGCCATTGAGAGAGGGAAACTGTGGTTCACTGAGAGAGGATACCGGTACTTTAGACTACATTTAGATTTCCTTGTATTTATACTAAACTACCACTACTGTAAAAAAATGTAAGAAGTTTTGAATGAAAGGAATAATTGCATATTATTTTTTCTACCATTACATTAGTGTTCTGTTGGTCTAGACTGTGTGTACATAGATGTTTTAAACAAAAGGGGAAAGGGGGAACAATTTCAGTGTAAATTTCCTGCTTTTAAAAAAGAAATAAAGGCTTATTTCTGGCCTCACGAGCGAGACACAGTGGCCCTCAGTGCTGCGAGCCGGGCGGGCTGACAAGCCGGGCTTTGTGCGAGCCGCGAGCGCCCGGGCGGAGCGGGGCCGCTGTGGGCAGGCCGGGCTGCGGTGCGCTCAGGAATGCGAGACGGCAGCCCATGTGTCTTGCCACTGGCTGGTGCAAACAGACCGGGCAGTGTTTGTGTGCCATGTGTGCGCTCCCCTCCCCAGCGCCAGCAGCCCCCAGCACCCCCCAGCACCCCCCCAGGCCGGCCCTGCACTGGAAACACAGGCCGCTCTCTCTGGCATTTCCACTGCCGCTCCAAAGAATCAATCAACCTTTTTTTTTTTTTTTGGTAGGGGGTGGAAGGTTAATAGGATCTGTAAAAATCCTTTAAATAATGCTCTTATTTTCTGAAGTGCGCACAAGCTTGGTTTGGACTCTTTTTGACCAGGAATGTTCTGCGTATGTTATTGCCTTTGGTTACACCAGTCCTGTATAATGTGGTTGAATTTTCTATTAATAAGCCTCAGGCATTTTAAAAATTAGCCTCCGCATCAGGCTAGCACAATAGGCAGGGTAAGATTTTGTGGGGAAATAATGCTGCTTGTTTGAGAGGTGATAGATTGTGTCCTCCAGTTTCACATTTTCTAACAGAAGATCTCATTAAAGATGTACTACATTGATGCACTTTATTATTGTGGCATTGAATAACTTAATTTGTCTGTGTCCAGTGTGGACATTTTGTCCTTGCAGGTTAAAATTTGCATGATGTCTTGATATCAAAGGTCTTGACAGCTTATAAATGTAAAGCACTGTGCTGAAAGTTCTTGTGTTCATTTGGCAGATGGAGTGGATCGGACATCAACCATCTGAGGTTGGAGTGAGGAGGCCCAGGGAGACAGTGCTGGCCAGGATTCATGGGAAAGGTCACCCTGAGGTCAAGAGGGGTCACCCACTTGCCCACCTACCTATTCAGCTGCCACCAGGGGCACTGGGACATCCAAAAACCCCATTCGCCATTTCACAAAAGGCTCTCCATTGGTATTTTTTGTTGTCACTATTAACACTAACTTTTTGTGAACAAAAAAATGGCACGTTTACAAGTACCAGGCTTTTTGGAAAAATGGTCCTTAAGATAAACGACTGTTTGGTGAAGAAGAAGAGCAAAAAACACTAAATGATGATAAAAGTGTGACGAGCTACTCCGAGGTCTCCCTAGATACTGGATAAACCACCAACAGAACTGCCCCAGTCAAAACGATAGACCTTCAGCTATGACGAAGCAGGGGCTGCTGGAATTCGGGCAGCAGTGAGTCCATGGGACACACCATGCTGGCCCCGCAGGCGCCTCCTCGTACAATGCGAGTCCCATCACAGGAGCTGTAGTCTTGTCTGTAAACAAACAAGCCAGCCAAACAATCACCCGGCGCTTTGTTTGTTTGGATATTGTTTCATGAACGAGGAAGGAGAGTTTGGGAGAAGAACTTTGTACAGAGGGTGAAAGAGCAGATATATACATATATAAGTATTGTTTACATAAACTGCAACTATTAAGGGTACCGAAACATTTATAAAGTTCAGGTATGAATGTTGTTCTTTTTTTTTTTTTTAAGCAATGTTATTATAAATGCTAATAGTTTTATTTTTCCTGGAGTTTTTTTTCTCCAACCAGCAGATAAAGCTGAGGCAAAGAGACTAGGAGATGCTGTTAATTTTGCTGTCTATGTAGGGATCTAAGGGAAGGCCATGCGTAGGACTGCCAGGGCAGTGTGGTACAGGATGAAGGAAGGAGCAGGTGAATCGAGTGAGTAGGAGGAGTTTTGATGCATAGAGGGACAAAGCAGGAGGATTAAGTTGGTTATTAACATATTTGTGGTCCGAAGCAGAGGTTTGTGAGTTTGGCCAGGAAAACAAGCGTTTGTTGGGTCATATTCAGACCCAGGCACGTCTGAGTTGCTGCCCCCTCTCCTGTGAGAGACTCGGTTCCCATCTCCACCCTGTCACCATGATTTCTATCCGTTAACCTGCCTCCCTCTGTTTTCCAGCAGTTGTCATTTGCACTTACAGATAATCCATATTCGTATTGCCTGATTGGCTTTCTCTGCTTGTATTTGTATTTGCCTTTTACACCTTTGCAATGAAGCACAAAGCAAAGACTTTATAGTTTTTTTATTTTATTTTACTTGGATAAAGAAATACATGGGCCAGAGGCAGGTGGGAGTAACTGCTACTTTCTCTTCTGTGAAGAGAAGCAAGGTGTGTCCCAAGTTAGAGACGGGTGTCTTTTCTGAGCATGAACTCCTGGTATGGGGGGAGGACAGATCCAATCTTTTTTTTCAGTAGTATATTTGTAATTTATTCATTTAATTTCATTAGAAGTAGGCAAGGAACACATGAGCTGATAACTTTATATTCATAATCATATGGGGTAATTTGTATTAAATAAGAATTATACTACATTGAAATAAGTTTCGGAAAGTTATTTTGCAGTTTGCAGTGACTATGAAAAACATGATGCTGTAAGTCAGGTGATCTTGGGTTTGGATCTTGAGATTCTTGTGTATTTAGGAAAAAACATTAGAATTAATGAGTTAATTCATATCAATTGATAAGAGGCTGCTGGAAACTGGTGAGAGACTGGGGTGTGAGAGTTGAGCTACTGAGTTTAATGAAAGTCTATGTAGGTTTTAATCGGTTATGTTGATTTTCCAAAAGAGATTGGTTTAGTATGTGTGTTTATGAGGGATTTTACCCATCAGCTTTTAACTGTTGGCTAGTAATAGAAGGCATACTGTATAGCTGAATTCTGCAGAGTGACTCAATCTACATGTAGGGAAGGGGGGTGTGGTGTTAAAGAAAAGGATGGAAACAGACAGGAAGTATGAAAACAGCAGCATTTTGATGCATAGTGTAGCTTTATTTCCAAACCTTAAAGGGTTTATATTTTTCTATTTATTCTCCGCAGCTTTGTGTTTTTAGTTCCACCTGGTGGACAAGTACAGTGTAGTGCAATTGCACGATTTTGTAATTTCTTTATGAATGATCCTTATAAACAAAGCTGAATGTTTGTCTTAGAGCTGTTCTGGTCTTTTTTAATTTCCAGTTTTGTCTTAATTGTCAGGATTAGCAGTAAAATGTACACATTGTTTAAATCTGATTTTGTCAGTTGTGGAGAAACTACTTTGTAAAGCTGAAGAAGTTCAAAGTGGCGGTATCTATCTCCAACAGAGTTTGCAGAAAAGTGAAGCTGCGTACATTTGCAGAATCCAGTGACAATGAGAGAGAGCTCCTTTTGGGAGAATGCCTGAATTAGTTGCAGCTTGTGGTGGTGAAACATCACACAGAATTTTCACATGGGAGATTCACTTTACAAAGCATTCAACTGTAGCTGTAGTTATCATCAGCGTGTAATGCACAGTCACAAAGTGGAAATGTTACTGAGAAGCCACCTCTGTGTAGTCCAATGACATCTCCGAGGAAGGATAGACATAAACTTAATACAAACACACGAAGGCTGTTGAAAATTAATAATGTGGGGTATGATTCTGAAACATTGCGGCATGTCTGTGTCAGTCACTGTGGCAGGCAGGGATTTCCTGAATCTTCTTTTTGTGCATTTGTGATTTGTGCCCCCTTCTGTTTTCCATTCTTGGTAATGCAGTATCCCCTCCCTCCCTCCCTCCCTCCCATGGCCCTGCGCAGACTGTACTGTCCCTGCACCGGCAGAGTGATTCCCATATCCCTTCTCAAGTGAAGTCCACTCTCACCCACTCTGATGGGTTCTGAAATGAGCGGCGTTTGGGCTGTTCCTGTCCTCAGTGTGCGTCGCAGAGTTTCCAACAGCCCTGGCTGCTGCGTCTCTGGACCTGCAGGCATCTCAGAAGTAGTGGGAAGGGGGCAGCTATAGGTCACAGCGTTCCGCATCAGCCTAGTGCCAAACGTACAGTACTGCTATTCTTGACGGGTCCAGATTAGACCGTGCATGGATTGGGGTGAAGTGTAAGAGAAGCAGTCTTGGAATTAAATAATTGTTGTGATTCAGTTACATTTGTCTGTGATGGTATTTTGGCGGAGAGAGTGCTCTTGTTCCCTGCCTTAAATCGTGTCAAGTGTGCATTCGAGCGTCAGAGATCTGAGGTCGAACACTATGCTGGCTGTGTATATGAAAGCCATGCAGATTTAGAAATCCAAAAGCTATGTTCATTGCATGAATGGAACTTAAACCTCTATTAGGATTTAATGCAGTTCAGCCCTTGTATACAATTTTGAAGGCTTTTTCCACAACTTTAGCATTCAGTGCCTAAAAATGCATGGAAATGCAAAATGTTATAAAGCATGTTGCCTTTGTCAGCAGTTCTATTGGCATAGCTGGTAAACCGTAAGTGGCATTAATTACACGTGCAGTTACACGTAAACTCTTTACAGGGTTTAATGATAGCATTGTAATTATAGCCACTTAATGGTAGTACCATATAAATACAAATTATTTATTCTTTTTTTTTCCAATTTCTGTTGCAGAGGTGATTATTATATTCACTAGATGTATTATTTAAGATACCGTATGTATTAACTTGCTATGGCTGGTGACCATAAGTACATCTCAAATATTAACTTAGTTATTTTTTGTTTGTTTCTTTTGTTTTAAATATAATCTCATTGTTTCAACTTATATTATGAAAGAGACATATCATTGTTTTTCCTTTGCGTTTTTGTGCTATCTAATGGTATATAAAGGTTTCTGTCCTGGCAACCCAAAGCCCAGAATGATTCTTTCAATACCTGTAGGAGGTTCCAGCGCCAATCACGTCAGTGTTGCAAGGGATGATGGGATTCGATTCTCTGCTCCAAATAACTGCCTGACGCATTGACGTTCTGCCTGCGCGAGCTGGGTTTGATGTAATTCCGTGGGCTAATATGAAGAAAATTTTAAATAACTACCTATTTGTCTTCCTCCTGAAACCATATTTTCATTGAAATTGAGAAAAATATGAATTAGAAAACTGTATAAGTTTGCTTTACACTACTTTACTTTACACTAACCATGCCCTATTGTCAGCTTCACAATGGCCAATAGGCGGGCTGCAAATAAATGAATACACTGTCCCTTTAGAATCTGTCCACACCTGGCAATGAGCTTCAGGAAGACGGAGAGTTTTCCCATCATGCCTTCAGTGCATGTTCAGTACACTGTTGTGGGGTGAGGGAGTCTAATTTACTTCAAATCTCCCACCTGTTCAACTAATGCAGGGGAAAACTGGCCCCCACTATCCATAGCTGAGTGAAAGACTGAGGAAATGGACAGCTGTAGTGTCCCAGGCTTGGATGACTTTGCTTTGGTGTTGTACTGTGGCTGTACTGAGGCTGCCAATCTAATGAGGAAGTGTATTAACGGCAAGTTTTGAGTTTCAAAGGAAGACTTTCGTTTTGTTGGCTTTTTTTTTGTCATTTTCTTTTTACCTCGGTGATCAACACATTACAGTCCACTCCCAGACTTCATGGTTGAGGATGAGACTTCTGTTGTAAATTGAGAATTCACTGTAACACAATATTACCGCTTTACTGTGCAGATTTTTTCCTAAGAGCCCATGTCCTGTATTGACTGCAGGCTTACATCTATATTCTAAGAAAATATCCTATGTTAAAAAAAAAAAAAAGAAAGTTATATATGCGCATGCATGAGGCTGTGAAGTCGTATATTTAGAATAACAAATGGCAGTGCCTTTTCTTTTGTACTCATACATCTACCCAAAATGTAAATGATTTTATATGGACTTTAAAAATAAATGAAAGAAAAAACAAAACAAAAAAAAAAAAAACAGAAGAAAGCAAACGCAGCGATGATGACGATGATCTAAGGAAGAGGAAAATCGCAGGAGATGTGCGAAGCCCATCTGAGCGATGTGATGACATTTTAAACCATGTTGTTCTCAAATGTTTCATCCAGCCAGGCGACAGTGGAGCACTTCCTGCAGCTGAGCGGTGGGCTGTCCGCTCATCCCATTACTCTGTAGGTACTTCTAATGCTGATATGAAGTTATAAATATACCTGTCTGTAAAACAAACAGATGTATATATGCGTGTGGAGCATTGTGTGTATGCGTGTCTGTGTTCTCTGTATATATGTGTACACAAAGTGTCATGGGATACACATTGCATGGCGTACATCAGCTAGTTAATAAAGATGCTGGCGGGCACTGTGACGTCTAATTCAAGGGAATGAATACCACCCTTCATTAGGAGCGCTTTTATTGACAGTCTGTTCAGACGGCAGCCAGCTTTCAGCTCCCCCAGCAGAGTTTACGGTCCTGCTGTAAAACACTTGCATCACGTAGTGCAGTCCTCCCTCCCTCCCTCCCCTCATCAACGTCGATTACTTTCCACTTCTAGCGTGACTGCATGTTGTATGTATCTGTGAACTGTGTGTGTGTGTATGGATGTTTATGTTGTGGATGAGCAGCTGTGTTTGTGTGTTGTACGGTCTGTTTCGAGTGCCTGACATTTATGTGAAAACCACAGACAAAAAAAAAAAAAAGCATTAAAAATAACTTTGTTCTAAAATGTTTTGCTGTTTGGGGTTGAATTGATGTCTTGGCTCATAATTGTACTTCCTAAAAAACAGGCCAACATGTGCCCACTAGTACAACTAACAGGGTTCGACAAGTCAAATCTCTGGTCATACTTAGATATTTGATTTTACATAAGAAACCTTAATGTTGGCAAGGACTAATTTTATTCTTACTAGGTTTTTAATTCTCTCAATACACTGCCAGATCCACTTCACAAAATGTTTCTTTGGTTTTATAGTCCCTCTCTCCCTGCTGTGTCCCTGCTATGGTAGTTGATCTTTTGGGCTGCTGTCAGGTTAGTCAATTAACAAAACTAGATCCGTAGTTAAAAAAAAAAAAAAATCTGCTTTAAAACAAACAATCTGGTTTAATTATCTAGTTGCATGAAAGTGTAGCATAACACATGTCTGGAAAAGGGAGGTACGTTGCTTGGGCATCGTAAAATGTAATTAAGTTACTACACTACCCGGATTCTCTCTCTCTCCCCGCAGGCTCAATACACCGCCTCTGCAGTACGTGCTAGAGATCGGTGTCAAAAGCAGTGTTACACACCATATATTCGTTCAAGGTGAGGTCTGGAAAAGAATAAGAACTCTTTAAATTAAATCCTGCCATAAGAGGATTGCATTGAGAGTCTTCAAAGTTCAATTAGGGAATACTGTAATTAAAAATTTCTGAACACTTATGAATTAAAGATGTCAACCGTGTTCTGCTACAACACGTTACCCGTGCATGATTGTGAAATTGAACGGGTTATTTAAATTGATAAATAATTGATCCATGCACACAGGTTGATGAGTACCTAAAGGCACAGCGCACAGAAACCCGGTGTTTGAAGGGATTGTGAAGGCATATTGGACAAGAGCCAAAACAGCGGGTACATTGTTCATGCAGTCAATACAAACATGACACCTCTGCATACTAAACTGAACTGGGAAATATTACTGCTGTGTGGACACTGCAGCTCAATAAAACCACTCCAAACAGGACCGAAATTCAGGTCAAGAACTGCGCCGTTGTAAAAAAAAAACATCCGGTCTTGGCCGAAACGCCTCCATCTACTTGTATATACCTTTGAGCAGTTAATAAATTGAACTAAAACATGAATCCACTATTTCTTGCGGTGATACGGGAACCAATTGTGATATGGCTTACCTGAATTGAGTCATGGGTTCAATTATGCAGTTCAATATTTGAGAAACAAATTACTAAGCATTAATTATAATCCTACACATAAAACATTGTACAATATTTATTTATATGTACACATTTCTTAAAACATCCTAAAAATCATGTAATTCAAAAGGATGATTTCCCCCACAGTGTGAACACAGAGGGATAGATACAGGCTCTTATGGCCCAGTCCTCTAAATCCCTCCAAGACAAGGCCACAAAATCTCCACTTAAACCAGTCTCTACCCCTTCTCCACTCTGACATCATTGCAGATATTTTTAGTGGGTTCTCCTGCATGCTAAAAACTAAAAAGATAAAATGAAGGGTGAGCAATCTCCGATTCGACCACAGCGGGGTCCCAAGTAAATTACTATAAAATTAAAATTCAGTATACACTGTACATATTAAATAAAGTTATCTTCATATCAATCTACATGAAAAAGATGCATCAATGCCCTGAAAGTTGTACAAAAATCTAGAGAAGAGGGGGACCATACATGTTCACATACAGAAAAAGACAAGGGCCCAGGTGAGAAAAGCGCCCCGGAACAAACTGCTACAGTCTGGTTCTAAGGTACAGGACTAAGATTAAAATCTTGCTCAGACAACACAGTATGGACACCTCCAGACATGATCGTAACAATTCATACAATAGTTCAAATGGTAAAATACATGTTTTATCCACTTAGAATTTGTAACGACTGAAAAGTAAAAGTTCATATCAAAAAGACATTGAACAACATGTCATACATTAAGCAACAATAAAAACACTTTCAGCACTATGGGCACTCTGGTTTATGCAGTCCGGGTTCATTTTTATAGCAGCTATGTGATTACAAACTAGACATTTTAGAACAAATGGAAATTAAATCTCCCCATTCTTGTCTGAATAGCAGTATTGACTGCTGGCGGTTAACTTTCTCCATAATCACACACATGTAAAACACTTGGACAAGCAGAAAATTAAAGAATTTAGAATTAAAATTAGTTTTGAATGCAAATCATTTCCTTCATTCCGAAACATGACATGAAACGACACAAAGATCATAGCAGAGACGGGTGCATCTGAATGCGTTAACACTAGATTAAAATGAGACGAGTTAACCTGACTAATGTTGTTCAAGATGAATAACAAACCCAACAGATTTTAATAATGCTGGATCAAACCACAGGCAAAATTCTTACGGTTTTAATACCCAAAGTGCTTTGCAAGTCATCAACAAAAACATCACAAGAAACACTGCCTGTAAAACACTGAAACCTAAAGTACCATACATTGTTTACACTTTTATAAATAACATTTTCAACATTGAAAAAGGTAAAATTCGTATTGTTTTGGCAATAAAAACTGCCCACATTTACAGTGATCTGTAAGGATTCCACCTGTGAAATGTGCAAATCACGAGTGTCCTGGAATGTGTAGTTTGGTAATCAGGGTTTAGATTAGTGTACAGTTAAGGGGTTAACTACCTCCACCCACATTGTCATAAATGGTTTTAACCCATTACACTCAGCCCCATTGTTTTAAACCTGCCAGTGTGCGGAAATATATGAATAACTATGACACTATTATAGCCAGATAAACTAGAGTCTTGGGGCTTTCAAATGATACCAAGATTGTTAAGATCCAATGTTGCTGTGTGGAGATATTCACTTGCAAATTAGTGGGAAAAATTGAGAACTGCCATTTGAATACATGAAAAATAAATTACCATAACTCCTTCAATTTGTATCCCATTTTCACCCAGTGCGTCTCAAGTTGCATTTTGACTAGTACTTTAAGGGAAATTTGTAATTTGAAAATGCACATTATTCCTTAATTTCTTATGCGATTTACACCAAATAACTTCTACAAATTTCAAATTTGAGTGGCATTTCAACATAACAAAAAAAGAGATTTCCCATAGATTTTAATGGGTCAACAGGTTAAAGGTCAATTAAAAAAAAAAAAAACATGGTAGTACAGTAATATTTTGTCTAATCATGATCAACTATGCAGATTATAGTACAGGTTGTCTAGTTTCATTTGATAGGCACATACTTGTACTCCTTATAATGTCCATATTAAACATGCGTCTAAGAAGTTCAACCAGGCGAAAATGGGTCCGAGTGTAAAGGGTTACACTGGTTCAGCCTTGTTAGAAGAGGCATATCTGTGTACAGACCACACCATCCAGTTAATTAAGTTTAATACTATTTTTTTTTTAAACTAGCATCTAATCTTTATATTTCAGTCTCTTCAATTATGGAGCAAAACAAAAACAAAAAAAAACAAAATCACATACCAAATATATAGTTTAAAAGGCATCAGTGATTAATTTCTGAAGCTTTATAAATCATTAAAAGCTCTGAAGAACCCTGCACTGCTCTGTTAAATGGAGTACACTACAGCCTCACCGGCAGGCATGTGGGGGCGAAAGGGGCGACGGCCCCTGCCACCCAGAAAGTGCCCTCCCGTAGTGCACCCCCAGTCAACAAATCGTCAGAACCCCCCCCAGTCGACAGTTCGCAAGTGCCCCGCCCCTCACCTGTGACTTTTCACCTGTCCATGGTTCAAACATTGGGGAAAGAAAGGGTTAATTACACAACCATTGCATTGGAGAACATGACAGCCAAACTAAGTCTTTACATCCACTCAAGGGCTGACCAGTCTATCCCAGATTGAACTAGTTTGCACAAGATCACCATATAACCTTGAAGAAGCAAAATGCAGAACTAAGAAACTAAGGAAGGTGCCAAGAAGAGGAAAGTGTCTTTTCGGCCAGTCCATTGAAAGGGAGACTGTGGTCTGGCTCAGGCGAGTCGTGGCTCAGGACTCTTTCAGCGACAGGAACTCCTCTCTGGCATTTCCTGGGGATAGGGTCTGGCAGGGCAGTTGCGAATCGAGGGGAAAGATTTGGCAGGTGCACCGCAACGACTCAGCTCCGTATGAGGGTGAGAAACTCCTCCCTGGTCTTGGGGTCTTCACGAAAAAAACCCAGCATGGTGCTGGTCACAGTCTTACTGTTCATCTTCTGGACCCCTCTCATGACCATGCACATGTGACTGTGTGGAGAGAGGACAAACAACTGAGAACAAACCAACCATTGCTGGTCAGCCTAGTTTTGAAAAGATCTATGCACTCAAGGATAAACAACACAATTACAAATAACAGCCTGGATGGATAATATGAGATTCCTTTCTTGAAATACAGGGTGTCAATTACAAAGTTCCAAAGGGGAACTACTTAGTTACAAGACCACACCACATAACAGTTCTTCCAGAAATTGTTGGAAAAGATTCTCCCATCAATAAGTAAAAGCAAATCCGCAAAATTACTAATTTCCGCGGACACCGATATGCGGAAAAGGCAATGTCACTCACGTGGCCTCGATGACGACGCCCACCCCGCAGGGCTGCAAAGCTTCAGTGATGGCAACAGCAATCTGCTTGGTCAAGCGCTCCTGAACTATAGGTGGGGAGAGTGACTTTTAACCACCTTTATTAACCAAAAACCGAACTATATGCCATTCCTTTACCCCCTCCCTCAAACCATTGATCTCACAAAAACTATACCAGATTTCACCGAACCCCACCCCACCACCCAGACCATTATAACCTACATACAAGAAAACACATTACCGACAAACAACCCACATTATATAAATATCAATATAGAATACCTTAAAACTCATTAAATACCACTCTCAGCCCAATTAAATATAATCAGCCCAATATAAATAAATAAAACCCATTACAAAAGTGAGACAGGGACCAACAGGGACAGTCTCATCTTTTTATTCCACATCATTGCCCTTCTTCCTTTGAACTCATCCATTATACCTTCCAAAGCAGGTGCTGGCAAATAATAAACCATGAGACGAGGAAAGCTCAAATTCTCACATTAGCACATGTAAAAGTGTGACAAAACATCATAGCAGCTACATCATTGCTCTTTTTTTATGGTGGCTTTCAATCTGGCACGCTCTAACAGTTTTCCTATTTAGAGCTGTACAGCAAGTTGTTACTTTGTTCCAAAAGCATGCACAATGTGTCACAATATAAAACTTGAGGAGGAAAACAAAAAACAAAAAAACACTTACCTTGTAGTCGTCTGCTATAAATTTCAACGATTCTTGTGGGGAAAAAAAATATATATCACACGTCAATCAAAAGCATGGACTTTGAGCACACTGACAAATCCAGAATTACAGCCAAGCCAGGATTAAAACACTTCCACCACCTATATCCAAGTGCTGGAAAGTTTTCTAATCAGATTGCAAGTGTAAGTGAGCTGGAGTTAGTAAAAGCAGGGGGAGGATGTTGCAATGGAGGAACAGTAGACACGCCTATTCCACAAAACTGTATATGGTTGATGACAGTACATATTGTTTCAAGGAGCTCTACACATTTGGCTTTGTGACTAGATGCAGTCCTGAGGTAGGGGGGCCTCCCTGAGATTATTTAAATGGTGATGAATGCTGGTTGGAGGGGCCCCCTGGGAATTTTTGCCTAGGGCCCCAGCAGACTCTAGAATCACCACTGTCTGGGGGAGATGGAGTTAGCCCCTGCACCTTACTCTTTTCAAAGTGGATTGGCTCATACTGAACTGAAGGCATATCGTTCTACAGTCAATACAAGAGGTCAGCTCCCAGGAAATGGCAGTAAATGTCATGGAAAAGGAGGATTAGGAACACTTCAAAAAGTAAAAGGTCAGAATTAAACAATCTTTTAAATTAAACCAATTTTCTTGTTTGCGAAAAAATTAAAATAAAATTGTGCTTTGCTTTCATGGACACTAAGTTCAAATGGATTTGCTGTTAAGTATGGCTTATTCTAGAACTAATAGTTAAACATGAGCTCAATAATGTTTAATAATAAAAAAAAAAGATTCACTACGCTCTTCACATGAACTGTGCATCCATGGCCTGCAACAGGTACAGAACCTCCAACATGCATTTACATTTGAGTTTTATACTTCTAAAGCCAGTTCTTGATGTTTTCTTCTCGTAGCCACTGTACATCAACAAGTTTGTTTGCACTATGGAGTAAGCCAGATATTGAGGTCAGACTGGATCAGTCTCCACACTCACTGGCACATCACACTTAATCAGCTTAGTGTCAACCAACTCAACTGTTGCTCAAACACCACCACCACCACCACCACCACAACTGCAAGACCAAGCAGGAACCCTCAAACCACTCACTGTCTTAAGACAACCCTGAATATCAGCTTCTGTGGATGCTCCAGTCAGGTTTATACCTTTCAGCACAAATCGTATGTCATAGTGGTGTATAATGAATCAGTTGATTATCTTTAAACATTGTTCACAGACAGTGCAGCTCATTCTCTTTCCAATACTGGAATGATTTTATTTGTTGTACAGGGTGAACATCATCAACAAAAGTGCATGTGAAACTCACAGTCATGGACACTGCAAGAGAAAAGGGGTGCAGCATTGAAAGCATAAAGCCTATATGGAATAGGGTTTCTTGGGAAACTTTGTATGCCACTTATGTCAAGGATGGCATGATGAAGCATGCTCTTAGTGCTCAGTACTCTTAGTCAGCCTGGCATCATGCATCAGAAGAGCTCTCTGTGCAGAAATAGACGGCCTTTTGGAAAGACTTGATCCATAGGGACATAGATGGAAGATGAAAGGGGAAAGCAGCATCACTTACCTGGCCAGTTTGCTGAGGCCCAGCACTCTCTTGTTGGGGAGGTAGCCTATGTGTACCTAGAGGAGACAGAGGGAGAGATAGGGGAGGCTGACTAATGGTGGCCTGGGGGATCAGGAGAGGGACACTGCACCCACCAAAAAGGAACTGAAAGTGAAATGCCAGCTACATAACTTGCACACCGATTTCTGAAACCTTGGGAAATAATTTAAAGAGGAACTACTGTCCAATATATATTTTTTTTTCATAATTTGTTAAACCCATGTAACAAACCCGTTATCAAAGGTTACTTCTGCTCTGAAGTATTCCAAACAAAAGCCAGAGCAACCATTTGTTGGGAAATACTCCCATTTGTAAATATTGACTTTGCCTGTTTCACAGTACATTTGCTTTTTCGGAAAAATTCCATAAAAGGTTCTGAATAGGAAGAAATTAGTGTCATTGGTGATCCATCAATTTACCTTCACTTGCTACCATCTAGTTAAGAGGCTCAATTCAGAGATTTCTTTAAAGAATTAGTAGATTTTTTTTTTATAAACACACCATGGGACAATGATCCACAGGGAAGCAACAACTCTGGTTGGGGGGGGGAGTGCATTCATTTATGCAAAGGATAAGAGATTAAGGTATTTAAATCTTCCAAAATCCTTGTCACTCCGTTTAATTACTGTAAACCAATCCCAGCATGCTACCCGCCCTGCCTTCAAGTGCAATAAGCTCAGCGATGTGCAACGATAGCCTGCTTATACAGCCCGAGGAACAGACGGAGGAGGGTTGAAAGTTGAATAGGTGGCCAAAACTCACACAATAAGCACTGATCGGTTTTCCATTTAGGTCATGTGAACCATTTCAGTGCCCTTTCAATACACTTGCTTAAAATGGTACCATAAGCCAGTTTGGTGCTATCAAGACATATTTACATGCCATAACCCTTACTGCCACAGGATCCATGGTCCGTTGAGGGGGCCTGGGCTCCTCTTTATTCAAATCCCACTCAATCCTATTTCTAATACACTGTTCAGCTAGCTGACAAAATATTGATTGGGTGGGAATCAGAGTCATAGGTGCGAGATAATTTGATTTTAATGAAAACAATTAAAGATATAGCACCATTCACAAATATTTGCACCATTGCCATTTTTGGGGGATTCCTGCCATTTTATTAGGGTTTTGTAGGAGATGGCCAAGATGGCCATTTCGTTTGCCATAGGTGATCACAACAGTGATGACAATGACCCATGCATACCTTTGTAAGCAATTTGCACCAGTATGCAGCAAGTATTGAGTACATCTTTAGACAAATACAATCGTTTGAAGGTATGGCAATTCATATCTGGCAACACTCCGACAGACTAAATACAAGGGTCAGCTGGGACAACACTGCCTGCTTCCACCCGTTGTTTGAACAATTCTCCTCAATATTGAGAAGTTATGCGATGTCTCGCTTCATAACGGGCAGAGATCAATGTCCTGTACATCATGCATTATCAGAAAAGGCATAGCGGCAGTGATGGATACATGTATGCTCAATGATTAAAAATTACAGTAATCGATTGTTACTTTCAAGATTTAAGAGGTTTTGATACTGTATTCTTTTTTACTGCTGATTTTGCCTCATTTTTGAGCTCTGTGTGATCCAAATCTAGGATCTTCTAAGAAAAGGTTGTTTGCCCCCGAGACCGCACCGGCCCTCGACACCCCAGTATACTGTGTCTGGGCTGAGCAGACATTCCGATCCGCGCTCCCGTTATACACATACACGTCTGCCTCCCAGCGTTCCACCCCCTCTCCAGCTCCAGCTCTATTCAAATGTCAGCAACAATTAGATTAGACAGACCAAGAAAAAGGGCAGCATTCAGGGCGATTCTCCTTTTTTCTCTCCTTTGCTTTTCTAGTTGAGGCGCTTTGGTTTGATAATTCACTGCAAAACTGAAAAGTTTAACCCTTTTACTGCCACTTTTCTTATTCAAGAACATTCTTAAGTACAGTTCTCAATAAATCATGCTCCTGCTATATCTGGACATATCCTATCCTTTACTTACACAGCACACAGACTAATTCCATTTGGTCAGCATTCATTTGTTTTCTAACAACTGTAAGTCAGCCTGGATAAGGGTGTGTGATAAAAATAAATACTTCATAAAATATGCAGAACGCAAATTACAAATTAAATCATAAATTAATGATCTCCAATACCAACCACATAGGAGTCATCCAGAAAAGCAGTTCAACATTCTAATGAAATTGGCAGCCTTAAGGAACACTAGTGTGGATTGCCACCAAAGAAAAAAGACTAGCGACCCAATTGGCACGACCCAGAAAACCTGCAGGATGTTGTTGTCCAGGGTTGTCCACAAGGCACCTACTGAAACAGTTGTTAGAAAATAAATCTACATTCCACATTTCTGTAAGATGACTTTCCAATGTTTCTTACTAAAATTACAAGCACTTTAAATTTACTGATCATAAAAAAAAAATCAAAATCTAATGCTTTACATTGTTTTGCATAGGCACTCCCAACAAAAAGAATAGATGCAATAATTGTGAAAACGTATGAAAACGCTGAAAGGAATGAGAAATACGAATGAACTGTGTGCGCAGCGTGTATTGCATATCAAACTAGCTCAATACCCATGATGGACACTAATAGGTTATCGCGGTGTTATAAACTAAAGGATACACAAAGCCCCAGACTGGCATGAATTAAATTTAAAAAAAAAAGCGACTCTTTGGAGAAATTGGCGAGTCATTATCTTGTTCCTGGAGCTGTGAGGTAAACAGAGGCTCAGATAAGGGCACGCTGGTGACGACAGGGAGCTATCAGCAGGAGGGAGCGGAAACACGAGTGGGCTGACAACGGCTGACAAACAAAATTACAGAAAAACCTTTTCTTTTGGGTTTGATCAATGGCTCCCGCTATCATCAAGGCCATTTAAACCCTGAAATTGATCGATTACTTTCCTTCGGTCTAAAATGGCAAGGCAAGGCGGAGGGAGGGATATTAAAATGTCAAAACTGAGAATTAAAACAGTAACCGTTTGTCAAAGCAAGTGCAATTGAAGAGCCTTCGAGGGAAGTAATCTTTCCTGTTCCAAAATCGGTTTACGGGCAGTCAAGGCAGTGAATGAATGAGTAATGGAGTGCGTCTTTCCGATGACATTTACATACATAAAAATGTAAAGATTGCAGATAAAGCATTTAACTTTTAGCCCACAATACTTAGGGTAAAGGGCAGGGTAATATAGCTACATATAAAACTACCTTCTCCCAATCGGGGCTCTATACGGAAATCTCTTTTGTTGTAGGACAAGCAATATAAAGAGCTTGTTGATAAACACTGAATGCACGTTGCGTGCTTACTCACACTCACATGGTATGTACCTCACAATAATCCAGTTGTTTCTAAAGCAAGGTTATGGCACTATTCACATGGGCCTTTTCTGGACCGAATGAGCAGGTGCTGTATGAGTTTGGAAAGCTAGGCATTAAGACTACCAGGTAAGCTGTACCGTGTTGCGTGTCAGTTTTGAGAGTCCTGCGCAGTCAGATCATGCTGGATACAGTCTTACCTTGCCAATGAATGGGACAAGGTGGTGCTCACACATGGAGAACATGTCGATGTCCTTCACGATCACCATCTCGTCATGGTCCTCATCAAAAATCGCATCATTCAACACATCTGTGTGAGAAAGAGAGGGTGGCATTGATAGTTTGCCTGACCTTGATACCGTACCAAAAACAAATTTAAAACCTAATCATTCCAGTTAATGATTCATAACTTTGGGTGTCTTAAAGTAATGTCACTCATGTTTTATGTACATAGACCTCATCATAGATCGTGGAAGCTTCTAAAGCAAATTTGAGATTTCTCCAGAAGCTGCACTATACTGTAATGCCTGTGACATAAGATGTGAAGAACATCCTTATTGGCAGCTCTTATTATTTTGCAGGCTCCAAGATATAATATCAGATTCTGTCACCATTTTCTAAACTTAGCTTCTTGGTATCTATTTCCCATGGATTCAAAGACCTCAGGATGAAACCCTTTGATTTTATCTTGACACGTGAATGGGATATTGCAAGGCCACCTTATTCTTCTCACAGGTCCCGTTTGTCCTGTATCTAGACACAAAAGGGTAATTATGTTTCGCCTCTTCCTCCGTTCTTTTTTTGTCTTGTTTTCTTCCAGCCACCTATCATCGTTCATATAAAACCTGTCTGTTTATTGCAGCTCGGCAGCCTGCTTTCAGTGTTTTTAATTTCCTGGCCGCTGCTATCTGTCTGCAGAGAAAGTTTCCGTGGAAACGAAGCTAGCGGACTTTCTACCTCATCTCTCAGTAAATCGCTGTACGATCTCCAGGTCCTCTTTCACCCTGTACCAATGGCACACCCACTGTCCGAGGTCTTCAGAATGAATTCAACTGAATTAATTACATACAATGTTATAAATTCAGACTATCTAATGGAACTGCTAGGATTCCACAAAAACAGGAACACGATACATTTATTACTTGATGTAACGCACAATGGCAACTCTTTTCCTGTGCGTTTAACAAAGGAGCACATGCAATGAACCTTTGATAAGGACATATGAGCCGACACTACAGCGTTCCACACGAGTTGCAGCAAAGAATACAGACACCGCTGTGCACCCTTCACGGGCCTGACAGCAGCTGTTCAAAGAGGAGACTGTCAGTAACCTGGCTCTTCAGGAGCAATTCAAACAGCCCCTCTCAGCCTGTCACCTGACAGGCAGCAAAAATAAGAAATCAAATCAACACCACCGAGTCACCGAACAGCGTCATCACCACACACACAATAAGTTGCTATGGAAACTGTTCAAATTGTTAAAATGTCAGAAGAGACCGGGTTTATTGTCACTGCCCACGAGAGCTCTGTAGTTATCAACGACAGGAGAGTTACAAAGGACTACTAATAGGATCGTCTTCAAATGAGGAATAGGGATGCTTGCTTAGGATGTGTACAACAGAAAATACAAGATCTGCACATCAAAGAAAAACAATGACCTGGAAGATTCCCATTTCATCATTTCCCTTACAGCACATCAGTGGCCTTCAATTCCACCTTCTTTCCCATTTCCCTCACAATCTATTCATGCAACAATTCAGACGTTTGCTTCAGTGAACACTGTAAAATTGTGTTACTATATTTTCATTGAGCAGTGAGTGCAAGATAAATGATTAGAAGTACGTATGTGAACTGCATGTTTTTCGGTGTGCATCTGTGAACAAGGTTACCATCTCACTGTGCCATAGTTCAAGCCTGATACCTAGAAGTCATCTGATAAGAACCAGTTTTTACCAGCAATATGCGCCCGATACATTATACAAGCCCCCCTAATATAAAGCATTACATCTACCTTAAATTTTACCCCATTTTAACCATATATGGTTTTTCCGAACAAGTTGTCGGACAAAGCAAACTTCCATTCATCACGGAACAGATACATGGGCTCCTTTATCGCTCTCTTGTCTGCTCTGCATTAAAGTGCCTGTACATTACAACTTTTCAAAGACTGTTTATGGGATTGTCAGACCTCTACCATGCAGCTGATTGTACTCTGCATCTCTGATCTCTGCACGATCAGACCCTGCAGCTGGCAGCTCCATCATGCCTCTGCCCCACAATTATACATGAATCACTACTGTGCATACACAGGAAACCAGGGGGAAGCAGGGCCACAACACTTCCGCTCCTCTTTCAGTTTTAACTATTTTATTATTCAGTTAATTTTGTTAGCCATTTGAGGTTCTGTCTTGTTTGCAAACCTCCACACAAAATATACAACACACCCCCCACTATACCCATTTTCTATTGGAGAACATGGGTTATTGCACTTTTGCTTGCATTTTTTTTAACATTGTGCAATTTTGCACTTCGGATCTACTGCCGACAGAACCCGGTGGTTATGCAATCAATGAAGGCGGTTTTATTATGGTTGTTTTCATCATCATTTGAAAGTCTTCCTTCCCTTCAGTGCTTCAGTAAGGAACATTGAAAGAGTTCAAATGTTAAAAATCACTTTCAGTGTTAGCTGCCTTGGTTACAGCTCTGAGTGAGTCACAAAATACACCCAGTTTGTCTAATAAAATGCAAACCTCCAGATTTACCCTCTAGGACAGTTTTGCACCATCATTTAGTTTAAGACTTCTATACCACCGTTATATTGCTGCCATGTTCTTAGAACCATACACTTGCCTTTAAAGTGAAAACTTAAATCTGCAAGATGCATTAAATGAATCCATAGAAACCGTAAGACCAGGGAGAGGTCCACTCACAAGCATGAAGAGTAGGGAGCATTGCTGGGAGTCACTCACTAGTGTCTGGTTGCCATCACAGAAACTGTTAAATGTGCACTTTGCAGACCCTGTCACTGACATCTTAAGGACGACCATTCTTCTTCTGTCATTTAATCATCCTACTTCACCTGTAATTCTACTTCCTCATGGGCCAAGAGGAAGGAAAAATTTTATTCTTTGGGCCGGTTACGAAACCTTGAATGTTTCTGTGTAGTGAATCCAGATGTTTCTTTTGGGGCAAGGAGAGAAATAACTAAAGCATTCCTTCTATTGTAACCAAGGCCCCAGACCAGCTCCTCACAAAGCAGGTCCAGATGTGGAGTGGAGTGCCAAATTGGAGTGTTTTCCCTATAGTGCCCTTCCCCCACTTAAGATCAGAGGTTTACCCTGCAGCACACACCTCTATGAAACCGAAGATAGATTTTGGTTTTGATTGTACACAAGTCACATATGTAGGATGTCTCAGTGTAAAGCAACACTGTGTACTGTGTGCAGATAATTTGTTATTAACATCTTCATGATGAAGGACAGTACTTACAATCACAGTGTTAAATAACAAACAAGCAGTGTTACTCTTCTCGGCCTCGTAGCTACAATGACAAATCTGCAACATCAAGTATTAGTTTCTAAATTTAAGTTTCAATAATATAGTATTGTACTTTGCAAGTAAAAATAAAATCTAACATTCAAACACAAGCATCATGACATTACAAACTAAATAAAATAGGATCTGAAGGCATCAATCAATGCTAAAGCACAGGACCCACTTTTACCTCCTGGGAGAGCAAGAACTACCCCGTACATTGGATTCTTTTAAAAGAGATGGACAAATAGCCTAGTAATACTTATTGAAGTAAAAAAACAACCGAGCACTCATCACTAAAATTGTGCTTCCATTTAAATCACTAATCAGTCTGGCCATTTTGAGAAACTTCTGCCAGCAACGGATCACCTGGGGTGGGAAATTACAATGATATATAAACTATTAAGGTCCTAAAGAAGCTTAGGTTTAAACTTAATCACTGACAGAAGGTTTTGATATTACCCATTAGATTCTGCCCAGTGCCTTGGTTCATATACATCAGATTTGTCAGGCTTTTGATATACTGCACTCACAGGAAACCCCAAAAGATTTAAGGAGATAATCACAAATTTGAATGAGATAAAAATGCATTATGACTATAAATACAGAAGAGGAGGGCAAATGCTGCCACTTTCATATTTCAAGCACTGAGTGTATCCTGCACAGAATACGGTGTAGTTATCTTGGCATTCGAGAACAGTCATTAAAATGAGGATATGCAATGGTGACTTTCATATAAACGGCATTAAACACAATTCAGCTAAAATGTAAAGTGCCAATTGTTTTTCGTTTGATTTTGTAATAAGAAATATGTCCTGTTGCGGTTAGTTTTGTTAATGCTTCCCTATGTTCATACCTTTCCTTGTAGAAGTTACAAAGGAAACAAGACAGGTGAAACAGGTTTACATTTAATGGGTTACTTCTAGACATAATATAAAATGGCTTAACACGGAAGCAAAGCGACAAATATACCGTATTTCTGGTCAGGGGGATTTCTAAGGAAAGCTTATGCAATTTACGCTTGGTGTCATCATTGAATGCAATTGAGCAGTTTTGACACTGCAACTGCGAGCCCGTAGGTTTCTGTTATTAGGATGGATCACGTTTATTTTAACTTTCTCGCTTATCTTGCATATAAATTGTGTCGGAAAGATGCTTCAATTTGAGAAAAGTGTGACGTGTGGTTAAACTACAGTAGAAACTCGGTAGAAAGTGAAGAAATGGGACAGCCCGTCTGTGGAGGAAAGTAGCGCACAGGTGTCCGGGATGCAGCCCCGGAGAAGACATTGTTCCCACAGGAGGGTGCAGCTCCAGGGGGTAGAGCACGGGATAATACCGCTGTCAAACCCTCCAGCTGCGGTATCAGCTTTATTGGAGATTAGAAACTGCTCTCTAACCGTGACCGGCCAGTGCTGGGGCGCAGCGGCGGCAGGGGGGCTCACCTGTGATGCTCTCCTGGTAGCCCTTGGTGAAGAACTGCATGGCCTTGGCGGCTCTCCAGGGCGTCTTGAGGAGCCCCTGTCTGTCGGGGTTTTCTCCCAGGCCCCGGAGGATGGTGCTGTAGGCAGTGGCCAGGCTGGGCAAGCTCACCTCGTTGTCTTCGACGCTGCGCGGCCGCTCGTCTCTCCAGCCGTCCCCGCCGGAGCTGCTCTCGCCGGGGACCCGTCGGGGGGACGCATTGTCGGCCGTCCTCCCCTCCAGGTGCCCATTCATATCGCGGGTCACTTGCTTCTCGGGCAGTTGCTTGACCCGCTCCATGGCTTGAAGTTGAAAACCGGCTTCACTCTTCTCTCACTGTATGACGAGGGAGATGGTGAACAGAGACGGTATCTGTCACTTTGTTTCTTGCTCTCTTTTGCCGGTCTTGGCTGAACTCCTGGCGAGGGACGGCTCCCCTGCGCTGTGTTGGTAAGTGAAATAAAGCACGTTGTTTCCCTGTGCTTTTATACACACGGGCTGATCCCACCGGGCCGCCATTGGCCGCTCAGGTAGTGCGTCACTGGCTGTCAGTACATTGTAAGCCGGTGAAGACAGACCATCCCCCCGTTACCATGTTATAATGTGAAGCCCCACCCACGTCACGCTTCCCCCCAAAAACAAACTACTCATGCTGACAGATGCCAGCTACAATTCTGTATTATATATATATATATATATATATATATATGAATCTGAATTACAGACAGACCTATAGTGATAGCACAGAGCTCTTCCAATTGATGTAAAAGGAGTGGGGAGATTTGCAAAGATCAAACGCTAACTAGTTACAATACTGTGAGATGCATTACATGTATACATTGATTCGGAATGCATGACGCTTCTATACATCCCACCCTCAAAATAAATAAATAAATAAATACAATAAAATCGTCATGGGAAAACCTGCAGGATTGAGCGTCTCCTGCGGGGAGGTGGCGGCAGGGGGGGGGTCATTCAAGTGCATGGAGCTGGCTTACTGAACTTTAATCAGGTGGAAAACAATCAAAACAAAACTACAAATGAGTGATCATGGCAGTAGAGGATTATTTGTTTGAAATGATTACATCTCTACATAAGTGGAATATAGCAGTTCAATTCAAACTGACACAAAACACTCCCACACATTTACATATATTGAATAATAATAATACATTTTATTTAGCCTTTCAGGATACCCAAGGACACTGTACAAAAACTCAGAGCAATGCATAACAAACAAAATATAGGTATGGGATCAGAAGAGGTACAAGTTCAAGAGTATGAGTGTTTATTATCAGGATTAATGCAAATGATTTTGTATGATTGAAGCAGTTGACTAGGAATCAAGAGTAAGGGTCAGCAGAAGGCAATGGATAATAGATACTTTCAAAATTATCCAAATTTAAAACGTTTGGTGAGCAAGTGACAGGCACGCACGTCACAGAATCAAATGAGATAAGAATATTAAAAAAATACATTTAAATATACAAAATCGTATAAAAAAAATACAAACAACATACACAAACGGTAAAACTTGACGTGAGACGTGACCTTCGGTTTTGTACACAATTTTTCAACCCAAAACAAGAACACGGTATGTATTGGATAAGTCCCCTTTTCACAATTACAGGCTTAATATTCTGTACTAGATTTACATTATACAGACAGTTCTAGTATTTCTGAACTTTGTGTTGAAACTTAACAACAAACAAGGTGTAGGGTCCAAGTATATTAATCTCATACATGTCCTAATAACCTACCAAGCTTTTTCAGCAGCACTATAATATGTATTTTTATACAGAGGGCTGACTATTTGTATAGCCTGATGTTTGGTTTTGCTTCAACAATTTTATAGGCAGGATTTAGGTATCAAGGTTTACTTTATTTCCCCACTTTTCTTGAGTTCTTGAGTCCCCTTAACAGTGCAGTTCTGGGAGTTGTTAACAGGTACTGAATTTTCAGGCCCCAATGTGAACTCCACCAAAAGCGGAGTTTACAGGATCTTGAAAATCTAACAACAAGTCTAACTATTTCATTTCTTATGTTCACATGGTGGCACAGGCATTCATTTACAAAACCCAGTGTACCCAGTGCTATTTTTAAGAATTATTTTTTTTCCCCCCAGTTTAAGAAATTGAAGTTATTGTGGCAGGACTCAGTTCTTGTTGAAGGCAAAGGCAGAGAGTTTGGAGGATGCGTCCAGGGGCTTCTTCTTCTTGGCATTATTTTCACTCAATTCAGTCTTGTCATTCATTTGTGCCTCTTCACTCTCCTCTTCAATGCGCTTTCGCTTCTTTAACTCCGCAGAGTCGCCCGAATTTCCTCCTTTAGCTCTCTCTGTCAAGGACTAAGGGGGGGGGGGGGAAATAGTGTGTGAGGATACACAAAGACTGAGGACATGGTAAAGAAAAGCAAGTCAAACTAGACAGCTTAGCATCTGTTGTCCATGTTACCAGCACAATAAACAGCTAGATATATTTTACCTCCAATCTATACTTTCAATTTAATAGAATAAGCAAACTAAGCGACAAGTGACAATGATAACAAGGACACAGATACAGCTACGGATATCAGTATGAGGGGACTACTAAACGGACAGGTTTAAAAGTGGATGGCTTGAAATTGTCAGAAAGTGAGAAATTAAACTTAAGCTGTAGAATTCAGTTTGGCAAATGGCTCATCTGAAAGAATAAAGTCAATAATGGTCCCTAATACCAAATAAATAATGATCCTTTGTCCTAATAGGTGCTAAAGATTGAAAATATTTTCCAATTCATGCTACAGATTAGGGAATATATACATCTGAATCAGTGTTTCCTACAGGATTCTGTGTTTGCAGTGGGGGCACTGATTGTTCTAGGGGGGTCTGGGGGCATACCCCCCTGGGAGATTTTTCTTTGTAGATTAGCTGAATTTGTGACACATGGGGAAGTCAGTTTAGCTTTATTTTTACAGTAGAATGTTTAATTTGTGTGCAATGATGAATTTGTATTCTGGCTTATCCACTTGATCGAAATTTTGGTAGAAAGAGAAATCTAGGCAACAAATAGGTAGTAAGACATGTTTATTATAATACATGTGCTATAGATATGAATACAAAAACAATAACTAGAAAAATAACTAATTCTAAAAAAGTACATATTGTTTTTTATTTTAAAGCCAATACTGTTGATTGGCTCTATGTAGCTGTAATGAAGATTGACGGGAGGGTGGGATTTGTGGGGTTGCGTGCAGTTCTGCGCAGATCTGCCCAGCTCTACCAATGGGATCTGTAGAATTCTACAGATCTGCGCATATCAGAAATCTGGGCTAAAAGAACACGACTGATGTCTTCCTCACAGAAGTTTTGCATGGAAATACTTTGACAAAGTACATTAAAACACTTAAGTGTATAACATGTGAAGTGCAATGAATCTACCCCAAATCTACAGCTGGTATGTTAATCGACCTAAAAACACTCTTCTGTGACACTAGCAATGACACAAGGAAAGAGGAGCAACAAAGAAATGATTATTAAGCTGCACACAGCCAGCTATTGCTATTTATTTTGTATTCCCTGGAACTCGAACGCACAGGTATTTTATTATGCAATTTCTGTACATCTTCTATTAGGAAGGTATTTTTAATTAGTCCAATGTTTATTTATACAAATTTGTTGTGTTAGATAAGTATTTTAAAATAAAGTTCACAACCTTTTGCAATTGCAATTGTATGTCGCATTTTGAATGGGTGGCGGGCGACTATTTGAATAGTTGAGGAATAGCTGTGAAATTATAGAGTCAAAATATTTGTCATGCACATCCCTACTGATATACGACTACATTCGACTGTTATACAGGAGTGAAGCGGCACGTAGGCTAGTCTGGGGGTGGGAGGGCGGGGTGGCTTCCCTGCTAACACACAATGTTGCCACAACATTGTAGCATCGTAATATAACGTAATTTACGCTACAACTTTGTTGCAACGTTGCATGTTAGCAGGGATGTGCACAGATCAAACCTGGTTTGCCTAGCAACCCCATGTTTGTAAAGGAAATGCCGACGATAACACGCTCGCTACTCAGCCAAGATATAAAATTGTTTTGCAGTGGCGGTGTAGACTCAGCAACAGCGTACTGCCACTCCAGAATAGTGGTGTAGGAAACACCAATCTGAATGCTTTATATAAACTGCTGGAGAATATCTGTGTACAAAGTAAATTAGCTGCTAAACATTTTGGGGAACTTTGGGTGTCAGTGTGTAAGGCCAAAGATGAGCAGAAACTGAGGAGAGTCAGGATTTTTGACCCACTTTGTGGATTTGAATAATTTTGTTGTTTTTACATTACGTAACCTACACTTGCACATTTAAACATCTATGTCATCTATGTATGCAATGCAAGAGTTCTAGATATTTTTTTAAATGAACAGTAATAAAGTCAGTTCTTGGAAATTTTGAAATCATTTGTATGATTTTGTTAGTTAAATCTGATCACAAAAAATACATAATTTTCTAAAAGTTATCAAATAGGCTCCAGTTGTTTCACAAATAGTCGTTTTTTTTGTTGTTGTTGCAAGAACCACAAGCATGTCCAATTATTTTTTAGTTTGTTTAAGCTGGCTGTATCTGGGATTTACAACAATCATAAGATGTTATTCTACATTGTTTTGGTGGATTTTAATACTTTCTTTTTTCATTTCAACTGCATGATTTTCAGGTATACTTGACCCAAACACTAAATTTTGCAATGCTTCTGTCTTGCAATGTTGCTATAATTGAACACTGTTTTCTTGTGCTGTGAGCTCCGAGTTAAACTACAGAAAACTAGTACAGTTAAGGTTTTAAGTGGTACAATTGACTTTATTGGAAAGACGCACCTGTAGAAGGACCTCTAATTAATGTATTATTATTAAGCCTTTATTTAACCAGGAAAGGCACATTGAGATTAAAAATCTATTTTCGAAGAGCCAAGATAGGCAGCAGCAAGTTGTTATATAAAAATGACAAAATACAATATAACAAATACAAGTACATTAATAATATGAAAAACTAAAATCACAGCTATAATTTACAATCATAGCAACATCAAAAAACATTGACAAGTCAAGGAATCAGCCTCAAAGTCCCTCTTGGTATTTTTAAATCATTGATGAGGGATAAGTTCCTACAATTTAAATCTATTTTGTAAGGTGTTCCAAGCTGAGTACATGAAAGCCCTTTTTCCAAAATCCATTCTGACATTTGGGACAGTTAGCAAAATAACATCCTGTGAACAGAGACAGTACCCACCACATTTTTTTAAGAATAAAAAGGCATAAATAAGAAGGTAGCAAACCCAGAATGGCTTTATACATAAAAATATACCAGTGACTGAGTCTGCAGGTGACTAGGGAAGGCCAGCCTACCCAAACATATGAAGTGCAATGGTGTGCAAGTGCTTTGCAATTTAAAATAAATCTCAATGCTCCATGGTAAAGGGTCTCAAACACTGAGCAGAAGCATTCATATATCAAATATCACCATAGTCCAGTATAGGCAAACAAGTCTCCTTTTAGCTTTGAAATAAAAACAAGCCTTATTCCTAAAATAAAATCCCAACTTCAAATTTAGTTTTTTTGCAAGTTGCTGTATATGCAATTTGAAATAGAGGTCATCAATTAAAATTCCAAGATATTTATAAGTTACGTAGCTATGTTGATGTTACTGATTAATTCAGATGTTATTGATGAACAGGAGACTTGCATTCACCTAGAAACTTCATCAGCGTTTGAAACAGCTTATTTCCAATGAAGAAATTTCCTTATTTCTAGCCACAGCACAAATTGAAAATTGTGCATTCTCACCCGTTTCAATTACAGAGCTCCACCTAAAGTGATTTTTAGCCGGATGTGTCCCATTGCGATATGTTTGAGTCAAAATCTGCCTGATTTCATGGAGATTTTGAGAAGTTTTTCAACTCCAAATGAGTCAGAATTGCATATTTCAGGTCCCCAATTTTCAAAAATGTCTGGGGGAGGACCCACAGACTGCCCAATGTCAATTACTCATTCTGCTTCGCACTCATTTTGTGCTCATATTTATGCTCATACAGAATGTAGTAAATTCAGATTAATGAAAGGGCCTGCCTGTACATACTTGTGAAATAACAAGGGGAAACACCTCAGGAATATTTAAAGAGGAAATAGCGTTTCCTAAAGGATTCTGTGATTGCAGCGGGTCTTGTACCTGCCTACACTAGCTTGTAGGTCCCAACTTCATTCTATGTATATTACATTAGTCTTTCAGAATACAGAGCTATATTGAAAACTGTCTTTTCTCAGTGTGAATTATTCGAACAAGTAAAACCATCACACTTTCCAAAGCATTTAAAATAAATTATATATTTTTGCCATTTAGTGTTAATTTTGACAATATTTCATATTACACAGGAATACTTCCCTATTCTCTTATCTGCTCCACTGACGTGAAGGCTGTTTGTCTGCTCCCGTCTCTAAAACACATGCCGCAGTGCATGCCGGAACTTGAGCCAGTTGAGTGTTCACACTGCAAGGATCAAATGCTACCAATGCACCTGCTCCAGATCTCAACCATCTCCCTGAGAGGTACATTTGATTTGTAAAACCACCTGTTAAAATATACTTTGCTTTCACTATGAATGCAGGTGGGAAAAAGCACTTGGTACTAAACATAATTAGTAATAAACGTAATTAGTAATACAGGACCTGTATAGAATCCCTATAATGTTTTTTCTACTCGTTAACTAGTAGTCCCCAAGAATCCCCAATACAGAGGAAGACCTCCATGAAGTTGATTCCTTATTACGTATTTTTCACAAAATAAGTAATGGTTAAATTGTCAGATGATGAGGGAGTTGATGGCTGTGGGACAATACCAAGAGAGACATTCATATCAAAAAATGGCCAAATAGAATGGTCCTCATCCCCGAACATGCGTCGGGGAAAAATATCAGCTGAAAACATAATAAAGGCAGTGCCAAGACCCACTAGGATGCCAGTAACTCCTGTCACAGATATAAAGTCTGCTTTTGAGCTGCTCATTCCTGATTCATTTCAAAAAATTGTTCTAGAAATGACTCATTTAGAAGGGAGGCGTATTTTGGGGCAGGAGTGGAGAGGACTGGACGAAACCCATTTACATGCTTATTTGGGGCTTCTCATCCTGGCTGGGGTTTATAAGTCCAAAGACGAATCGAAAGCCAGACTGTGGGATGCAGAGACAGGCAGGGCCATATTCCGAGCCACCATGTCTTTGGAGACCTTTCATATTTTCTCAAGGGTCATCAGGTTTGATAATCGGGAGACAAGAGCTGGCAGAAGGGAGAGAGATAAGCTGGCAGCTATTAGGACAGTGTGGGACAAGTGGGTAGAGTGGCTGCCACTACTCTACAACCAGGTCCTAATGTCACCGTGGATGAAAGGCTGGTGGCATTCAGAGGTTGCTGCCCCTTTAGGCAATACATGCCTTCAAAGCTATGTCCAAGTCAAAATAAAATAAGAATAAATAAAACAAATGTGTTGAACGTCTAGTTTTTGCCAATGTAGAGAAAAAACTGTTTTGAAAATGTTTTTTTAAAGAAGCATTGCCTTCATAAGTAAACCATGATCTGTAAGGGGTGAAAACTTGATTACACTAAATATTGATTAAATTGATATTAATTGAGCTAAAGATAATGTTTATGGAGAAAAATATATTTTTTTAAATCTAGCTTATTGTTACTTATTTCATATTTCCTTTTTTCCGAATTTTAGGACTCATAGGACAACACCATTACATACGTTTATAAGTAATAGACAACATAGCAGGAGGGCTCAAGGGTCTGCTATGGCTTTGTGCAAGGAAGTCTGGCACTACTTAAAGGTAGGCTACAGCAAAGAGGGGCTTCTTTACAGACTGACAGAGACTGTCACATTTTTTCAATAAATGATTGATGCTTATTTCTTTATTTTCGTTTCCAGATTTAAAAGACACTTATCTTTATATATCAATAAAAATGACATGCGGCACATCTCCGCACGCATTGTTTACTTCAGTAATTCAGGCTGCAAGACATCAGCGGAAGACGTAATGATTGTTTTGATTAATTATTACATTTTATATTTTTCTGCTTTCCTCAACACACCAATAATGGATTTTTTCTTGTTACCGTTTTCATTTTTTTGGCAAAATCAGTAATGTTTTGTTATTTCCGATTTAAGGTTGTAGAACAATTTGAACCGTGAAACAGAAATAAGTACATTATTTTTTGCAAGCCAGGACACAGAAATAAGCAATGATTACTTATTTTTTTAACAGTATTGCCAATTGCTAGTTTATTGATGACAAATAAGTAATGAGAACTGTTGCCTATTAGGCTACTTATTATCAATGTACTGAGTTTAAAACTAAAGTTCTCAGGGAGGACAGCTCCAAATCATGCTTCATTCCTGGTGCAAGCACAACCAACGAGCTACACATGATCATACATTTAATTTTTATTTTATTATTATGAATGCAGTGCAAAACAATAGAGTAACAGTTACAAAAAGCGACAGGGGTCTAAGACAACACAGAATCCACATTATAAAACATCCAGTACACCATCAGCTAAACCACACAAGTTCCTTCCCCTGCGCAGGTATCTGCATAGCAATGTGTATGTAATGCTATTGTCCTAGAACTCCTTAAATTTGGAAACAGGGAAATAAGATACCATTACTTATTTTGTGACACACAGGGAAACAGAAATTAGGAATGAGTCAGAAATAAGTAAACATTACTTATTTTTCAAAAAATAAGGAACAAATAAATCAACTTCACAGAGGTCAAGGAAGACTGGGCGTACGGTGTCCATATTAGGGCATTACTACTCAGCGTCGCTTGTCATGCATCACTTAGTTGAAGTTTAGCGTTCAGCCATCACTCATATTTTACATCACCCATCAGGTGTCACTTATTTAGCATCAAGCATCATGTTTATTTATTGTCCTTGTTCATCGTACCTGGTTTAACTAATTCAGGCTAACCAGACGTTAGCTGGATTCAATTAACCCAATTTAAATGATCGGATTATCTGTTCCTCAAAGCCGAATAGAGGCTAAACTTGTCTTTAAAACTGGATCCCGATTTCTTGTGCGTGCACGTTCTCATGATGCCTCACAAGGGAGGATTGCGCAGCACAGAGACACTGATCTGCACCAGAGATGACGTCACAACAGAAAGCAAATTGTGTCAGCCTGACTGAGCAATGGAAAGTTTTGATAAATATAAAGACATTTTTCACGGCTAAATGCAACACTGCTGCTACTGCTGCCGCTGCCGCCAAGTCCAGAGAGGAAGTTTGGCATCGCTTCATTTTAAATGTATATATTTTTTATTACACAGGCTATGTATTTACCCCATTATAATACATTTCACACGCATCCAATTTCAATCTGCATGCTTGTAGTAATGGACTATAACATGGACTGAGAGTTTGCTGCATCAGAATCGTTAGCCCTATATTGGTTTGTCATAATTTGCCAATGTTCTTTTTAAAATATATAATACTTTAGTATTGTTGTACTAATTAATCTGTCTGATATAAATGGTTTCTTCGCACCTTAAGACAAATTAACAGGAAATTATCCCATCATAATGATCTATGAGATTAACACTATTAGATCACTTCATAAAATAAATATTTAAGCAATGATTTCTGATAAATAAGATTATTTCCAACATCTTCCTCGAATCTCTGACACAATGTAGTTGGACAGAGCCTGGCCACTTGACTTCAATACTTGAAATGAGATGGGCATCACAGATCATATTGGAATAACTGAGGTCAAGTCATGGATGATGTACAGTATTATCCAAAATCTGATACCCTATTGTCTAGCACAGGCATTGTATAGGCCTAATTGTCATTAAGGTCAAGCACCTGTACATGCTGAGATATGATTTCCTATTCACTAAATCTGCCTCATTTGGTCCTGATGTGCCTTGATGTGGTTCGGACTGTACAGCACCAATTACTTTGTGGATCTCTGCATAATAATGTAGTCTATGATACAATAATATAATAATGCTAGTAAATAAATATGAAAACCAACATAGGTATAAGCAGCCAAACATATCTGTATGGATATGGCATATAGCAAGATCATTTGAGGTTCCATCCACGGCGACACTCGAACCCTGGTCTCCAGCATGACAGTTCAGCAAACTTACCGCAACACTAAAAAGCTCAGGCCTCTCACTGAGTCTTCAGAATAGCTACAATAGGATAATGCTAGTACATAAAGATACAATCAAATAGAGCTGAAAGACAGCCAGATATATCTGTATGGATATGGCAAAATACTTTTGAGGTTACAGCAACAGCAAGACTCCAACCCTGGTCTTCCACACCATTGTGCAGCAACCTAACCACAACACTATATGGTCCTGATCTCTTAAAGAGCCATTCAGAATTGCTACAATATGGTAATATTAGTTTAAACAAAGATAAAAACCATAAAGGAGGCTGACATATTCTGGGCTCAATAATTGTCACTTTATGCAATATTGTCACCACACCATGTGAGGTATGAGATCCATTTGTTAGGTAATTTAATATTTTTCAATCTAATATGGTTGCCAAACCATGTGATTGAAACTTGTCTTGAACAAATATGAATATAGGTCATGACAAATGTATGCACCAAGTTTCACATCTGTCCCATTAGCAGTTTCAGAGAAAAAGATAATTAGGGCACAGACCATGTATACCGTAATTATGTTAATCGTGGTGCAGTGCAACAAGAACAGAAGCTATACCATAATATATCTAAAACACAGGAAACGCTAAAACCGGTAAACCGTTCACCTAATCTATTTAATAACCGGTTACCACAAACAGAGTGGTCAGTGAATTAACAACATTTTACAGCTTAAAAGTGTTCGGTTTTGCAAAGCAACACTCTGCAAGATTTGGGGCTGGTTTCACAGACCCAAAATTATTAATTGACAGAACAGTTTTGGCTGGTTGCGTCTTTAATAGTTTCATTATCAGAAGACGGATCACTAATTGGACAGAGCTGTGGGGTGAGTCATCCGCAGCAGAGTATAGAGTGAGCGTAACCGTTTTCCCAAAGCCGCCCACTTCCATTCAGGCTGCGTTCGGGTGGAAGAATGGATGTCGTGTCCCAGCATCTGTCTCCCCACTTATCCCTCCCCGGTCATTAGCATGAGATCAATAAACAATGTCTCCACGCGCTGGCCTGGGTTCCCAAGCAACCACCACTTCAAACCCACCCAGGCCAGCCCCCCATGTTTCCTGCGAGTCTGTCCATCACATCCCACTCTGCCTGAGTGGCCTGTGCATTGCAGGGTCATGCACTGGTGCTATAACAGCTGCTGATGCTCAGACAGACAGATGCAAAACCAATTTACAAGAAAATGATTTCTATTATCTGATTGGGGACGATGATCAGTTTGTAATTCTGGGCGCAATTTTCAATTTAAGCGTGTGCTTGGATCATTACCAGGCATACCATAGGCCTGAGAATCAAAACAAACACACCGCACCCCCTCTTCCCCACCTGCATATCACTTTTATTCTCAATCAACAGCCTTTTATTTCACCTGTCAAGACATTCTTCCTCACATGAATGTGTGACGTCAAAGACACCTTATTGCAAAGCTCTAGATTGCTTTCTCTTGATGAAGAAGATAGAGATGGTACAGATATTTCTTTCATAATATTGCAGAGCTTCAATATAAAAATCGACTGAAAATATAAATAAATAAATACAGAAATAAAAGCAGTAAAACATATTCATACGGATTCAGCGGATCTGTGGCCGGAATCAGATTATTCAGATTGCAGATGAAGTTGAAGATCAACACATTTTGTAAAGTTGCTGTTTTATCAGTAAACCACAAGCAAACTGACAGAGCCACCCAAATCAATTTTTACAGGGTTAAAAGCATCTTTGTTTTCACACATTGTGCCATAAGGTAATTCAATTGCTGCAGCAAGCGGTAAATTTGCAGGCAATGCTAGATAAAGAGGGTCTATTTTTGTATTGCTCCCCATATAGAAACACTCTGTACCTTTTACACACACTGGTAGTAACACACAAACACTATGTCATGTTTACATTGCGGACAAGATAATGATGACCCCTTCATGAACGACGAGTTTACTGCTCCACCAAAACCGAAAGTATAGCAAAATAACACAAACCACCTTGCTAGTTCATAGTTTTGTGGAGGTTAATCTGAGTACACTCATTACCAATCAAAGGAGAAATTAAGCAACACCCTGAAAGTCAACTTTCAGTTATCTTAAACGCTATTAACCGATGAAAGAGGCAAAGAGCAAAAAGACAGATCGAAAACCAATGAAGGTCTGCATTGTGGTATAAACTTTGCTTCCAAAACTTATTATTTAAGGCAACAGTACATTTCTTGTACAGATTAACTGTAATGAGATTAAATCTATAAATGGCAAGATCTAAATGTGTGGACACCAATACAGACACAAGCCTTGTTTAAAGTGTTCAAATACACCTGCTTCAAGTGTTTGAAATGTAAATTACTTGTAACAATTGCCCTCTGGTACAGGATTGCAGTCCTTTTAAACAGAGACAATGTAATAACTAATAACATTGACATATTTTGTGTTATAAAATTATTATTGATCAATTTAACTTGAAGCATTGTTACTAAAGTGGTTTTCTTTATTAAGCATTTTTGAAGTTATTCACAGAAGATGCATCACACACGTTTGCTTGCCTGGGAATCCATTTCTTATTTATACAAATATAAACAAAACCTACAAGGTGTTCATGAGCTGAAATGAAATATCCCAATCAATTTTCCATACACACAAAAAACTTCTCAAATTTTGTGCGCACATTTGTTAGTGAGAATTTCTCCTTTGCCAAGATAATCCATCCACCTGACAGGTATGGTATATCAAGAACTGTAACTCAGTAAAATCTTTGCATGTTGTGTTTATATTTTTGTCCATTTGGAGGAGTTGCCTATAGTGACTCACAAGTCATGGGGTTGTTGCCTAGTGATGCTGATGTTGTCCGTGAGCTGCGCTAAGGCCAGCAGTGTTTACACTTGCAGTTAGGACGGCGTTAAACCACTTGAGCAGGATGTTTTGATGTCGGCTTAGGTCCAACTGCAGTGTTTATACATCTGCCCCAAGAGCGGCCTGTGTTAATGAAGTAAAAGGGCAGTGTCTTACCATCCTATCATCTGCTGACAGGGATCTGAAGCGGCCCATGGCCTCTTTGACGACATCAGTCTCGTCTAGGTCGGGGTTCTCAGCCAGAATGGCTTTGCGGTTCTCCTCCAACCAGAGCTGGAACCCTGTCTTTGGCCTAGAAGAGAGAAATAAGGGTGGAACTACTGCAGAGGGATGCATTTTTTCTCAGACCGAATCGCTTTGGTTTGTTTTGACATTATTTTTCTCTTTCTTGCAATCTCTCATAAGATTGACAGAAGACAGGAAATTAGTTATCAAATGAGATCAGTTTAAAGGCTCCTGCCCCAGTTAGCCCATGAAGAGTTGAAACAAACTTTAACAGCACTAAAAACAAATATAAAGGTAGAGAGGTGCTTTAGAGTGCTGTGCCATGTGATCAGTTCTTTACAGCAATGGGAAAGATGAAATTAATACACAAGTTAGTTTTGGCACAGAAACCATCAAGCACAAAACTACATCACTTGCGTCCAGTTTCATAAACACAGACCAAGTCTTTGTCTTTGTATAATTAGAAGTCATACCAACAATAGACACTCAGTTAAGACAGTAGCATAAAACTCTTTCCTTAGACTGGCCTTATTTAGTCAATACGCAACGCATTCTGGGAATCACCAATTAAAACAAACAAAAAAACATGACGGATGCTTCTCTAAAACAGTAACTATCCCAACAACTACAAATCTGTGCTAGTTATTGGATTAGAATGCAGAAAAATATATACTTTTGGGGAAATTCTGAAAAGGTGAGGGATAAAATAAAGTACACCGCGACAACTCACTTTGTATACGGTCTGCAAAAAATTTGCAAAAATTAGAGAAGTATATGCTAAAATAAATATTTAAGAGAAAACATCCGGGTACTGGAAGAGGACCTCCCTCAAAACTTAAAATCGGAGCACAGAATTGGTTATTGAAATCTTTGGGGAGGAGTCTTAGGCAGTATTCATTTTTATGTACCTGCCTAACTTGCATTAGACTAGTCTCACTGTCAAATTAAGAGTAGTCTAATGGCTAAGACAAATCTAATATAGTTTAGACCTGCCCTTGCTCATTCAGCATATCGTAACACTGTAGCTGCTGCAAGCAAAGCCTCATTTCTCATTTACTTACTTCCTGTTTTCCGTGTTTTCTACTGCCTGGACTGGGGGCTGTTTCTCAACACTGCTCTCTTTTTCAGCCACCTTCTCCTTTTCCCCCAGCTTTTTATTGGCAGCTTTATGGGCACTCATCTGCAGCAAGGTGGTCTGAGTCTGGGGTACAGGGGGGATTCCACACTTCAGTACAGTCACAGTCAGACACTGGCACGTAGACATCCTTGAAGTACAACTTAAAGAGCACTGAACTTAAACTGCGACCACCAAAGACCTGCCTGAAATAACTCAACTGAGTAAAGCAATTGAGGTTAGACTGCATTAAGAAGTGTGTTTTCCTCCTTACACAGTCAATACTTCAATAATTTCAGAAATGTTAATATTTTTGATGTCCATTCTGGATTCCAGAGAGGACAATAAAACACTGCCTGAAATTTCTTTGAATACCTTGGACTTTGGTTTTGGCACCAGGGGCTTCAGCACTGGAGACTTGTCTGGTTTGGCTGTCGAGCTGCCAGGAGTGGAGGGCTTCCTGCTGCATTTGGTCATGCTGTCCAGGACATTAGTCAAACGTGGCTGCCCTGTGGAGAAGCCTGAAGACTTTACACCACCAGAAACCTAGACATTAAAAGAACCACTTCATTATACCACTGGTAATGCTTTTTTAACCCAAGAGAAGCAAATAAGTTACACACAGAGAAGCAACATTTCTATCCATATTTGACCATCTTTGCTGGGTCATAGTAGTTAGGACTTGTGGACCCGAGGGCTGTGGGTTCAAATTCCAGATGAGACACTGCAGTTGTACCCTTGAAATAGATCCTTTACCCAGATTGCTCCAGTTAAACGCAACTGTATACATTAAACTGTCTTGGAGAAAAGTAATATGTCAAAAACAGAAGCAGAACCTGAGACTAAGGCCATTTATGGTCCTTCTCTGCCAAACCTTCACACCTCAGTGAGGGGAGGAGAGGGAGTGTCCATCTACCACTGAGGACGTTACTACCTCGAGTCATACAGATCTTCCTTGTTTCCCAAAATAATAAAAATCTGCTCAAGCCATTCCCCCCCACAAACAGCACTTGCATATTATGGTGACAGAACCTTACCTTGAAAGGGTTTACACGTCCCTCTTTGCTGGCCATGACAGCTGTAACAAAGGTACAATCAAAGTCTTATGAAGACATGTTCTATCAATATCCAGTATACACATATTCATGATATTTACACAAATATATATGATATTTCATGACAAAGGAAAAATAATTTGTAAACATGAAAAAATGCAAGAAGGACTCAAGTTTATGAACAGAAATTTTACAGCAGGTGCATTCAGAACTTTACACAAAGATATGGGGAGTGTTGAAACCGATTCAAGAAAGTTACATTGACTAATATGCAACCAAAAACCTTGAAACCTTCCTTGTATTGCAACTTGTATTAAAAAGATTTGAAGTCAGTTGTAAAGAGTTGCTATACTCACAAGGCTTGGGAGAGGACTTCTCAGGTGAGCTGGACCCTTTGCTAAATGGGTTCAGTCCTGCAAGAGAATAGGAAGCCCACTATGAGCACAATGTTCACAGGCAAGGTATTGACATCTGTGGGAAATTATGCCACAAAAGACCAATACATTTTAAGGGAATGTTCATCTTCCACTTTTGTTCTACTAGTAGGAAAGGCATCAGTGTGTTCTTGGTAGATCTTGTACAGAAGTGCGCTTCTCATAAAGAAATGAAACGCTATCGAATAACAAAAAATATCAGCATACATTCCTTTAAAGAAACATCTGGTTCGAAATGCAGAGATTGTCCGCACATCTATAAAGACATGCCCCCATCTGGCAATTATAAACTGCACAAGATCAAGCTTCCTTCACAGTGTGTTCAGAACCAACGCTCTGCTGAAGAAAGCATGTCTGCAGTATTCTGCAGTGGGAGTCAAGAACTCACGTGATCTCCTGGTCTCTGGTGCGTCCTCGGTTTCCATCTGGTCTACGGTATCTTCCTGGGTCTCCTGCTCCTCTTCTTCTTCCTCTTCCTCCTCCTCCTCCTGACACTCCTGTGCCCTGTGGCTCCTGGCTCTGTGCTCGCCCCGCTCTCTGGCTGCCCTGAGACAATCCCATTGAGCATGTGAGCAGGGCAGCACTGCTTTCTTCATTTGATTTAGGTATTCTTATCATTTACACAAGATCTCACATACTTTACAACTGGAAATACACTTAAACCTTTTATCCACCTACTCCAAAACAAATACAATCACACAAAACAAGACCTATAGGGCTAACTGTAAACATTCTTCCATTTGAGTAATGACAGTATAAAAGTTGGACATATTAACAAAATGCCAAGTATAAACATTGGATTTTCAGAGCGAAAAACTAAATCAGGTGTACACTCCAAGATATCCACTATATTTACACTTGGAGCACGATGAACAGGTCCACAATGTTGTCTATCGGCATCAGTCTTCCAAGGGAAAAAGGGAGTAAAAGCTCCGTTACCCTGCAGCTGGTCTGGTGCAGAAACCCCCAATCTGGTCCTCTTCTTCCTCATCCTCTTCCTGCGTGGCGGTGGCGAGCTCGGCAGCCTTCTCCAGGGCCAGCTGGTTGAGGCGCTGGGCCAGGGCCATGCGTCTGGAGCGCGAGGCGTAACGGACAGCCAGCGTCACCACATTCTGGGTCATCTGCTCGGCCAGCTCCACACAGCGGAACTCCCGCTCCAGTTTACACGAGAGCTGGACAGCGCACACACATCGTTATAAACTTAATATAAACAGACGACAATTATCGCTGCAAGCACATTTAAATACAAATCTCCAAAATACAATAAATACTCCTCAGGTCTCTTACCCCTCCTATTCTACTTTATGATTATTTATTTTATATTAGATGCTTCTTGCAATAATTCACCCAGATCGTAATGTTTCTTCATCGTTATCAATGGACTCACAGCGAACATCTTCATGAGCAGCTCCTGTTGTTCCTTCTGTGCCTGGCTCTTCGCCACCTCGTCAAACTCATATCCACTGGCAGCTAGGAAGTCGAAGTGATTGTGAAAGAGCACTGACCGCCAGTACTGCTCCTGAAACACAAAACAGATCTTCAGATCAAGGCCGTCATTTCTACGATAGGCTCTCTTTCATGAACATCAAACATTTTCTGCACTGATTGTCATTTAAGTGGAAAAATGAATAAACCTACCAAAAGTGTTTTGGAGAGAGAGAAAATGTAAAACATTGGTGGCAGTAATGTTTTCTGTAGCATCTTCTCCCAACTGACCCCTTAAAAGTCATGGTACCGATTATCCAATACTATCGAGCTCAGTTCAAGCAGTGTCAATTGAACATGTGAATGCACTCTTACCTCCATCTGGCCCTTCTCTGTGGTGGTCTGGCAGTAGGGTAGCTTGAAGGGCAGGATGGCCACAGCAGGGCGAGGCAGTGTCGGGGGGAAGCGAGCCCCTTTACAGGGAATACACCTGCGGACAGAGAACACAATGAAAAGGTGGAGGAAAAACATTTAACATACAGAACCTCTACTGTCCCACTACCAAAGCACGGGCAAATACATCACCTTCTAAATAGTGTAAAGAAACTAATTCTGGATATACAATTTCACCATAAAAACCAGTTGGCCGTGTAAAACTCTGAGGTGCCCAGGACTCACCTGAGTTGCTGGGGGTTCTCATGGATGCCCACCACCCAATAGTGGTCCGACTTCCCCTTGCAGTTTTCCCTGGTGTTACACACTGGGGTCCACGTGTTTCCCAGGGAGCGGTTCAACATGCGCACCACGCCTTCTGAATCAACAAAGCATGGGGTGCCTGGGAAGTGAGGAAAAATTTATTGAGAGATTGAGAATATATATTTTTATTTTCAAGAGGTTTACAAGAGGTTATTTCTTAAAATGAAGAGCAAGAACGAGGGGCAGCATAGCTCTCCAACACAGACTCACCCTCAGCAGAGAAGCCCAGCCATGACAGGTAGGCCTTGCGGGACAGAGGAAGGGGCTCCCCATGCAAGATCTGTCGCCGCCTCTTCCCCAACTGCAGCAGCTGGACGGCCAGGGCCTGCTCCCCGTCGAACCCTGTGCCTGGGGCAGGAAGACCGTTATCAGCTCAGGCAATACAACAGTTGTACTATTCCTTTAATGAACATACTACACATTTAAGCCTATATATTCACTATTGACCAGCCTGTGCCGTACTGTGGGCAGTACCTCTGTGATAAACCAGGAGGAGCTGTTCGCCGTGGCCGGCCATGCAGACCACCGGCCCCGGCAGACTGAAGACCTCGTGCTGCACCCCCCCGATGGAGAACATTCGGACCAGGAGGGCGCTGGTGGCAGCGGCCACCCAACCCTGGCCCAGACACACCACTCTCACGTCCTCCTCCTTCGGCAGGTCCACCATCCATTCCTTATTTGTGTCCCAGGAGCTGAAGTGCAGGCACTGCAACTTGCTGCTCCCAGATACAAAACAACATGTCAACGTGCTGCTCAATGCACCGCAGGATTACAGAATGGACCGATTTCTATCCTGTATAACTCATTGACAGCTCTTTTATTACACTCTTCACTTATTCACTCTTTTGAAGTCCAGCTCAGGGACCTCTTCACCAGCCGAGCAGGTTGGAAGCTCTGGTAACCAAGACACTAGGGAAGAAGCAGCGGTCCTACCTGGCAAGTTCATCGGTGCCCTCGCACGCCAGCAGCACGGCCTCCTGGGACAGGTCTGCCAGCGTGTGCTCGAGGGTGTTGGTGAGGTGCAGGGCGTGATGGACGGAGGTGTCATGAAACTCCACATCGATGGCGTTGTCCTGCTCATCATTGTAGCCGCGCACAATGCCCACCGAGTTCCACACCTGGCACACACACACAGCAGCTGGTCACAGACAGAACGACCCATAAAGGAGGTCTAGTACCAAGTCGTAAATACTATTTCCCCATTGCTCTTTTCTTTTCACGTCCCCTTGGCCCCAGGAAACCGGCTCACCATGAAGCGGTGCATGAGGTGTGCTGGGGTGGAGCCCGGCTGGAAGGGTTTCTGTGGTGGGGTGGGCATGGGGCCCTCGTAGGCAGGTCGGGGGGGAGCGGACACTGATGGCAAGACAGCACTGGCACCATCGTCATCCAAGTCCTTGTCCAGACCAATCTTCACTGAGCCTACGTCTGCATACGCATACACACACACAAAACTATCAGACTGTCTGTTGTGTGTTTTAATCCATAACTTTAAACACTCAATTAACCAATGCCAGGCACAGAAAAGACAGTTTGGAATATTTCCTACACGTTTGCTATCAGTCCTCAAATCAGACCTACATTTAATGCATGCAAGTAGGGGAGCAAACCAGAGAACTCAGCTCATCGCCTCACCCAGAGAGTTGTCATCGTCATCGAGGAAGGCTCCCCGGTTGCGCGCCCGGCCCATCATGGGCATGAGGTCGTCGTCCTCGTCATCCTCGATGGCGGAGACCTTTGGGGGGGAGCGGGCCTCACTCAAGCCCTCGTCCAGCGTGCCATCGTCATCACCATCAAACAGGTCATCGTAGTCCCTCGCCTCCTTGCCAGTGTTCACCTGTCAGGAAGCATTCTTCCATTAGTACTTCATGGTCAAGAAGACGAAGCTCTAGCATTCAGACGAAGTTACGACTTAACAGCGTATAATGGTTAAAAGCGTGGGGACAGGACTTCCGTCAGAGCACCGGTAGTGCAGGAAGTAAAACGGCGCAAACAGCTACAGTGGAAAATTGAGAGGATGAGTCCTGACCTTGGTGCTGTTAACAGGAACAGCAGACACGCCATCCAGGAGCCCCAAGCAGCCTTCCGTGTCAGTGTAGGCGATCTGCCCTCCAGCGGGATGCCAGGCCAGGCCACACACAGTATAGCCCTTCTCATGCTTTTCCCTGAAGGCCAACAATCCACAAACACCTTAAGGATTTACAGTGTGAATAAATGTAATAGATTTTTTTTTTTTTTCCTCTATGGAAAAATATAGTAAAAATATAAATTGTTGAAATAAATGTAAATAACTATTAAAGCACTTTCAGACCACTTTTAATTGTTTTAATTTGTTAAAGATATAGGCATATTGATAAACATGATAGAAACATTCAAGCATTTCGTGTTTCATTAGATTCGAGTCTTTACCACTTCCCTTTATCACTGTTCACTATTGAACATTAATATTGCAAAATGAGAGCAAAGAGGAATGAAGAATTCAGGGTTGGGGGTCTGGGGGTCCTCCCCCAGAAGATTTTGAAAATTGTAGACCTGAAAAGTCTAAAAACTTCAAAAATCTCCATGAAATCAGGCAGATTGGGACTTACCTTTGTTTTACAACCACATTTCACCAACAAAAAAATTGCCTGTCAACCAAGATTATACATACAAACTAGACACAGCTTCTGGTGCTGGTCAATCACAGATCTATTTTGGTGGAGCTCTGTAATTGTAACGGATGAGGATGGACAATTTTCTATTCGTGCACTTGCTAGAAATATGCATCTTCATTGGAAATAAGCTGTTTTCACCACTGCTGTAGGTGATTCTACGTGAATAAAAGCTATGGCACCGTGAGCCCCCCCTTCCCCTGGTCGTGTGTACACACTTTTATATTTGGAGGGGAGGTTGAAATATTTCCACATGTCAAACAATCCGCAGTTTAGCGGTTTATTTATAGAAATCAGGAAAACAAACCGAATACCTGTGCTTTGACAAGTACAAAGTGACACTCTCGCCCCAGTCCAGAACATCCACTAACAGGAACACGAGCTCTATATAGGACATCCAATATTAATACATAACATGTGTCTGGTGGTGCGGATTTGGCCCGTGGTCCGCCTACTGACTACCCCTGATCTATGTGGTATACAGTAATTCATTACTTCACATTAATTTTATCAGCAGGGTAACTTCATTCAGAGCAGAGAGAAAAGAACAAAAAAAAAAACCCATCAAAGCAGAATACCGTACCTCTCCAGGCATTCCTTCGTCTCCACGTTCCACACTGTAATAAAGCCCCCGATGCTTCCCGCAGCCAGGAATCTTCCACAGGGGGACCAGGCCACCACGTTGACCGGCTGGGGGAGAACACAGCAAGACGTTAAGGCTCAAACCGCCGACAGCAACCACTAGCACGGCACTCCCATCTCTGGTGATGGTGTGAAGCCGATTTTAGTTCTTAATGCAGTAATCAATAGCTTCTAGAAGTAATGAGGCTTCATAAAAAGCATGGCCCGTTATCATGTGAAACAGCACAGGTGTAAACAAATGCTGCATTGTTCCCTCCTTACCTGTGTTATGAAGTCATCAGAGAGACAGCACACATCCCTCCAGGAATCTCGCTCATACAACTGCACAGACTTGTCCACGGGAACCGCCAGCAGCTGCACAGCAAACAAAACACAAAAATTACTACCAAACTAATTAACACATGGAGCCTCCATGTAATCAAACTAGTGAACATACCAGGGAGAGGGCTGCTTGCCATCTCTCCACAATTGACAAATAAGAGAATTAAAATGAAAGTAATGCATTTTTTCACATCTTCTCAAAACACACCTTACTATTTTACTTTAAATTTACAACTATGTCGAACAGGAGAAGATAGCTTTATTCATAGGGTCAAACGGGTCTTTAACAAAGCGGAGTGTGGTAGTGACGCAGTCGGTACCTTCCCGGTGTGGGGCTGCCAGCCCAGCCTGCATAGGGACTTGGCGTTGGTCACATCACTGGACTTCAGCAGCACATTCCAGCTGGTCACTTGCATCTAAAACACAACGAAAGAACTGTGTTTTATATATAAAAGAGTTGGGCTTTCACGTGGTTATATTGAATACCCCTTATTTAGAACATTATACACAAATAGTAAATTAAGACCTTAATTAGCACTGGTCTTCTACTCTATCGAAAATAACAGTGCATAGTCCAAGATTAGTGTTAATTTGGCTCTGTGAAACTAGCCCTGAATGTTTGATGGGACACCTCCCGACTGTCTTAATTTTTCTTTAAAAGGTAAAACTTAGCACAATGGTAAAAGTATTATGAATGTGGCCCCAATTGCCTGCGGTTTGTGTATACATTTCTATTTTAATACGTTTAATATACATAATAGCTATGATTTCAGCCTTCAAATTAAGAAGTGAAAGTATTCTGTGCGGATTGGTTTCTGTGCAGGAGTTTGAAACAGGCTGGAGAGTAGAACTATATTTTATGAGAAAAATATATATAATTTACCTGGTCCGCTATCTTCCAAACAGCTACAGACCCATCACAGCTTGCAGACGCCTGCATTTCAAAGACAAAATACAAAATGTCATTCATAATAGTCAGTTAGAAGATGCTATTAACCAAAATGACAGAGACTAGGTGTGAACTATGGATTTAGCAACTGTTCCTCCGGAACAATGCAAGATATTCACAGTCAATCTTTGGCTTAAGATGTGGATTACACAGGACTCACCAGAAACTCATCCTTGGGATCAAAGGCTACACTCAGGACAGGAGCTTCATGTCCCCGCAGTGTCTTCTGCTGGCTGCTGTCTGAAACGTCAATGACCTTGACCATGAAGTCACTGGTAGAAGAACAGGGAGAGAGCAATGCACAAAGCCTTTACTCCAGCCTCAGGCTTGAACAACGCATCTCGAAACACCAATAACACAGGAGAATTTTACTTGAAAATTTCAGTCTATCATCTGCAACAGTAAATAGATTAATATAATGAAAACTCCCCCCACCCCCTCAAAACTTAATACAAAAGTAAATTATTCATGAAAAGACAAGGATATCTTCAATTTATTCTTACATACATACGAGATAATCAATACAAAAATATAAAAATTACATAAATACCAGTAAATTGCTTATAACCTATTCTGACTAGGACTTTTGACAAATTACTTTCCAATACTGTTGTCGCTCTCTGTCCTTCAATAAAACTGGCCTATTCTTTTCACGCTTGTCCTCTTCAGGTGTCGCCGCTGTCCGGCTGGTTGCGGTGCAGACGAGTACCTGGAGCCAGCGGCCACTCTCAGTCCGGTGTGGTTGAAGGTCACGTGGTTGGCATTGGTGGTAAACCTGGTCAGAATGCCATCTGGGTCCCCATCTGGAAACGTGTGGATCTGAACCGTGTTGTTGGATACAGCCGTCACCAGCTTGCCCCCCTGAAAATCACAAGCAACACAAACAAACAAACATATTTGATACTGCAATTACAGATCCACATCCGATCAGGAACTGGTACAAAACCTGGGGAATTGCAGACAATTGCATATGTTCTTCAATTGGGTTCTGTTCTCCTAGAATAAAGATGCGCTAGGGAAGGCTGAGGTTTACTTGAATTTCACCGAGGCGTGTTCCTCACCTTCAATGCCAGGGAGAAGGCCTTTTCTCCCACACTGATGGATTTGGGATCATCGTCATCAAGACTTTCCCAGATTCGCACATCACCATCGCTGCCACAGGTCACAATGTGTCTGCAGCAACAGAGAGCAAGGGCTGGTGGGTCAACTCACTCCCCATAGAGGAGCATTGCGGAACTTAAAGTATTACTAATACTTTCCATCAAAGTAGGTCAATCTGCAAATCTAAATCATACATATTTCACGATCTGAACGAGAGGAAAGCGATCAGGTCACAGGTAATGCAGGGGGACCACAATAGGAAGTCCAGCTGCCCAGTAATAACCCCCCGCATGCGTGCTGTCAGTGTCACACATACTTTCCAGTGTCATCGAAGCAGACGTCTGTATGTCCCTCCGTGTGTCCGTAGCGCATTGGCTTCTTCTCGACAGGCATCTTGGAGATCTTGCGAAAAAGGGACACAATATGAGCAGCAGCAGCACATATTAGATTCGGCAGATCGGAGCCTGGCCTGCCTCCTTAGCAAACAACGGAGACCAATGGATAAATCAATAAAGACAGGTATTGTCAGTACATATTACTGCTTCTTCCGCACCTTATCGACATGTCAAATATCACGTGACTTATTCCTTGCACATTAGCGTTATTAATCTCCAAAACTGCTTTTTACTAAATTACAATAAACCGAGAATTTAAACAACACTTACCACACTTCCCAGTCACAGCGATGTCTGCACGACTGCAGCTCCCGCGCTCGCTTCAAAGGAACCACAACACGTCCTTCCCGCCATTACGTCACTACATGTCGACTCCTCCCCCTTTACAGCGCATTTTATTAAAGCTGTACATAAAAAAAAAAATACAGAATATATGCTGGTAGGATTAAAATGGTCTATCATAAATTGACGAATTGTGTCTGACAAAAAATGATGCTTTATGTATTCTTTGGCTGTTTCAGGAAGGACGTTGTTTTTCCGGTTTCCTACTTCCTGTCACAGATTGTCTACGCTATGGTCGCAGATCTGCAGATTCGCTTCGATCCCATTGGTGGAGCAGCGCAGATGTGCGCAGAACTGCGGAAATCTGCGCCACGCCAACGCGACATGTATGTGTGGGTTGCGGACTGAGGGCATGCTGAAGCACCCGTATAATGAGCATTGTGAGTATTACTGACATGAACGTAACAAGTATAAAGTGATTAAATTACGATTAAATATCCACAACAAACACACTTTAATGAATGGGTTACTACTGTAATGCATATAATATAAACATAAAACGGCTGCTACTTGAGATGTCAGGTTTTGTAAAAGACATTCACCAACAGGTATCCTTGCCTGTTATAACATGTCTGTTGTGATTCTTGACGGTAGGAGGCGCACTTTCCACAAATGTTTAGTAGCCAATGCAGTTTCTCACATATCTAGCACGCCTTTCAATCCTCGTTTAGTATAAACCTAGGCTGGATATTTTAATATGGCAGGACTCTGTCAAAGCCCCCTGTCATGACGTGGTGCAGGGCGTGCTCATTGGAGTAATGTCAATAATAATAATCATAATAATAATTCCCACACTTGCATCTGATCTTTACAGAAATTGTGCATTTGACAAATACCTGATCAGACACTTATATTTAGGGCTCCTTTCCATAGTTACTCATACATTATTCAGTGCTATTTATTATGCATTTATTATTCAGTACCATTCAATTGCTCTGTGGTTATGGCAGGTAAAGTGAACAATTAACTCAGTAGGGTTAGAGGTTATTCCTTTTTAATTGTTAAAACCAAGTTGAACGAGCACTCTCTCTCACACACACACAGATTGTGAACAGGATCAATCTGTGGTTCAGAATCAGTATGAACTAAAACTAGATTAACCGAGTTTGTTGCCCCCCACATGAATGTCAGGAATACTTAAATACCAAGTCATAGTTAGGCTATAATTAGTGACACTAATATAACCCATGCTAAAAAACCAAAACAAATGTAGTTTGCAATATCACAGAAACAGACCACCACACTGTTTTGGATTGTTGCAATGCAGTCTTAATTAATGCATGTATTAAGAAATATGCAGCTCTACATCAAAAGTGGTACAAAAGCTAAATGCAGTCTTTTATTTAATGAAGCCTCCTTCTCCCCTGCCAGAAGCTTTATGATGCAACCTCTGGCTGATTGACAGGTCTGGTTCGCCTTCAGAACAACGATTTATCAAGAGGTTTTAAAATCCCCTTGCCCAGAAAGTCACGTGTTGTTGAATTTTCAGTTTCTCCAGCTCAATTTAATCTATACAGTCCTGTACTACATGAGAACATGATGCCGGAGTCTGGACGAGGATGTCTATGGAATGATAACTTGATCAATGGAAAAGCATAAATATTTGATTTCCGTGGTTTGTGCAAATCAATACATATGGCTCCCAGCTCTCCAAACTGAAGCCATTTCTACAGTTAGGAACCAATAAATATCACTAGACAGCCGCCACAGGTCAAGCTGTAGGAAGTGCTGCAGAGGAAGTAAACACAAATCATGTATTTCCATTTTTAAACATGAACAGTAGAGCAGCAAAGCAGACCACAAACATCACGGACACAGACATTTATGAACCGTTTTGTATTATTATTATTCAAAAAGATACATTACAAATATGTATGTGTAAACAGAATAAAGAACAAAATGAACAAATTAAATAAATGAAAAATACAGTGTTTAAACATAGTGTTTAAAGTGTTTTATACAAATACAACACAAGTGTATGAACGATGATCCGAGGTGCTAATTTGGGGGGATTCAGGGACAGTATTTTTCTATTGTCAAGTTGAAAGGTGCCCTCTGTACTGTAGTGAAGATTTCATATTCAGGAAAGATTGTTTTTTCCATACCAGTTACTTGTCTTTCAGCTTTAGACCAGAATGACTCTGATATGTATTGTTAGAGAAAATAGTGGCTGTTGTATAATCAAGGCCAATGTACTTCATTCAGTCAGCCCAAGTTAATGCCATTGACAAGCAATTTAAAGGCTAATATATCTATATATTATATAACTCTTACTCTTAGAGTTCTGTGTATATTTAGTGAAAACAGATTAGAGAATAGGTGGACAACAATATCTTATTATTTTTTGTGAAATAATGCCAAACAAGTTCTTACAACTTTCAGAATAATACTTTTAATACTGTGTCAAAGGCATACGACCTGAATTAACACAATTTAAATAAACTGAAATAAGATTTTGGTCCTCATACAAATATGGGGAGGAATCAATTCAAAATAAATCAAACTCGCACTCCTCGTTAATGGTCATCGGACCTTTGAATACTGCATATAATGTGAAATCTGCCGGCCTCCGCTGCAGTAACATATTTCAAAGAATATGTGTTCTACTCGTTATGCTATTCTTTGATTGAGCAACTCAGTGTTACAGCTCATCAGGCATAGGCAGTTCAGTTCAGCTCATCAGCACAGAGTCTGTCCTGCTGTCATCTGCCAGCATAAGGAGTGTACCATGTTCCAAGAGCGGACTGTACTACTACTTGTGTTGACTTGGAGAACATAAAAGCTCTTTATAGTCCCAAAAAGCAATATTTCTACTTTGAAAAGACACTATCCATTCTGAAAATGTCAGCGGTTTGTTTGATGTGCATCCCTAGTGTGGGTCAGCAGCTTCACCGGCTTTGACTGATATGTAAGGCACAGGTCTCCCATCTCCTCTCACCTCCCAGCTCTGCTGCTGCAGTCACCCCTTCAGGTCCATCTGTGCTGTGCAGTAAGAACAGTAAATGCTGACTTTATTGGGTCAAGATAAGTCAGTAGCAACAAGCTCTCTAAACAGCACAGGCCCCGGCGCTCTTGTAATGGTATTGTCTGAGGTAATCCCGCAGGGAGGTGGGCAGAGGCAGGGTGTCGATGGCCTGATACGTGGTACGGCTGCAGATTACAGCCCTGCAGAGGTGCTGCAGGGAGAAGGGGAAGGTGCGAGGCAGCGGCCGGGAGAGCAGGGGCTCGAAGAAGAGGCAGGTGGCCGGGTCGCTGTAGTGCTGCAGCAGCCCTGTGACACTGGGGTCCCGGTACACACAGGGGTCCCTGCCGTCAAAGCTGAAGCGCTTACCGCTCTGCTCGATGCGGGCGTGGAGGGAGCGGCTGTAGCGGCGGAAGCTGACAGAGAAGAGGAATTCCTCTTGGGCAGAGTCTCTGAGCAAGAAGGTTCCCTCTGGTTGGCCTTCCAGTAGCTCCTCAGCCTCGTAGCGATCCAGCACGCCCCAGTAGCAGGAGCTGTTGTTGATTTGGAGGAGGTCGGGTACCAGGCAGGGGATGGAACCAGTCAGAGGAGAAGCCTCCGAAGGATTGGAGAGTTCCCAGTCCTCAAAGTTGCACTCCCCTCCTCCATGTGACCGCAGGGAGCTGATCTCCTCCCAAGAAATCAGAGGTGGGGGAGAGGCAGAGCGGCGCTCTCCGTGGCCTTCAGCCCCCAACCCTTTACCGCTGCCCTGCTGCGAGGTGTGCTTCTTGATCAGGTGCCAGCAGTGGGCCAGCTCAGATTTAGGCGAGAAAGGGCATTTGTCCTGCATGAGCTCGGAGACATGGATCTTGCGTTTGGACCAGAGCAGCACCGAGAGTGGCCGAGGGGCCCCAGGCTGGTGGTGGTGGTGGGTGCGGATGGGGAAACACTGGCCCACTGCGTCCTGGAACTTCTGCCTCAGGGACCGGCGGGACAGGGCCTTGCGACAGGGCGGCTCACAGTCCCCATCACAGCTGCACTTTCTCTCCCGTCGCCTCCGAGGACAGGAAGCGGAGCGCCCCATGTGCTCAGCCCCCTCCCCTTCAGAGATGCCCATGGCCGTCTCGCTGCAGACTCCACGGGAGCGCTTCTTGCCGCTCCAGGCATAGCTATCTGCGCTCCTGCTGCGGTTACATTTTGGACGGACGTCTGCGTTCCGGGCTTTCTTTTCAGACATCTTACCGCTCACAAAGCTGGCATTAAAACAAAGCACTACTGCTGAAGCTCTGTCTGATGTGTGTTAGTGAGGGCCAGGGTAAAGCAACAGACTGCAACCTGCTCCCACTAACTACTAACAATGTCTATCAACTAGGTATAAAAATAGTTTTATTTAGAAAACAATATTTTATGAAAATATTCTGATGCCAGCTGATACTTAATAAAGGGTACAAAGCTTTTTATTCTACTTTTGTATGCCCCAAGTGAGATGCAAGAAGGCTGAAATAATGGAATGGCTACCCATAAACAGATTGGGAAACTAATGTTCAAAATTGTATCTGAACAGCATGAATCTGATCTAAATGGAAGCTGTATTTCCGTAGAACTTAAAACACAGGCAGTATTAGTAGGTCATCAGTTCTAAGTAGATTTTCTCATCTGGAGGTCCACGGCTTTCTTCCTCAGAAAGTGCCAAAAGCAATCCGAAGACTTTCTTTAGTCTGTGGGAAAAATGGGAGAGGAAGTCAGACTGCGGTCATATACTGAGTCCCAAAGGAGACTTACTACTAAATATGACACACAGATGATCTAATAGAACAATGGGGGGCTTCTGAGAAATACTTAACTTGTCTATTTGAAGTCACGCACAGCATTTTTTATAAGCTTTTAAACATAAATCCACAGATTGAAATGAAAATAGCAGAAACATTACTGGGGGTGTCAGTTGAATAAATGCGAATGAAAACTGAGAATTTGGAAACTGCCTGCTGCAGCATGTCCAGACATGCATAATTCAGTGTTAACAATGGCACTACACTACCCTACAGGGTTAATACACACATGCTATTTTATTAAATATTATGCAAAGGATAGGTTTTAAACATTCATGTTAAAAAACTAACAGTCATATAGAATTTAAAAATGATCCAATTTTAAAACAATGATCCCATTTTAAAACAGCAGATAATAAACAAAACGTTAATCTAAGTGCCCAGTTATAAGTTGGTTTAATATTTGAATTTGAATTTTTAGGTTAAAACCCTAATTCTCAGACACAATTAATTGGTAATGATTTCACATATGTATACTGCTAGCATTGCTCCCTCGTGTAATCATAAAATTATGGTATCAAAAATATAGAAAAAAACATCTTACCTGGTATGTACTAGCTTTTAAAAAAGTTTTAAACCCGCGGATAGATGTTCAGACAGCTGGCTCAGTCTGCCAGTTCCTCAGTGCAGTGCTGCTGCAGACTGGCGATCCCCTCTTTAAAGACCTTGAGTGAAGCCTTCCGGGATTTCCACTGGGAGTAGCCTTGTTTCCTGATTAGCCTGAGCCTGAAAGGGTATCCTCCTCCAACATAACGTATCGTCTGCGTAAAGTTCGCCGTTGCTTAAGAGTAAACTGCCCATTACCGAGCAAATAACCTTCGGACACCCTCCCTTCCTCCCCGGAGGCAATGAGGTTCAGCCTGAGACAGAAATGTTGGTACTGTGCTTATTAAACACATGACGTACAAGGGATGGAAGAAAGAAAGAAAAACATGACTACTGTAGCAAGATTGTTACCATTTATTATACCATCCACTCCCATACAACCCAAAGGAACCTGAAACAAAAGTATATAAGGAAATATGACCTGCATATATAGATACTGAGATAATGTACAGCAGCCCTATATGCATTGATGCTGTAAGCTTTGACATACCCTAGCTTTTTCAAAGTTATAGTCATGCAAACTTCTTCAAAACCTATGCGTAATGATATTTGCTGTTTGGGCCATACATATCTGCAGATTAAACAACCTCTCTATAATTAAAGAGACATGCAGATTCCAACTTCATCTACCACCAGTACAGCCTTACAAGGAAGGAAGTGGGGAAGCTTTTAGACACGAAGCCTGATTTATTGATTAGGTAATCAATAACGCCCTTTTTTAAAGTTGATCTACGTCCGGTGCTGGCATCATAGTTCAGGACAGGATCCTGTGCATAGGAGGTATTTTTCTTTTCGCTTTAAACCCCGCCGTACAGTATCAGATATCAAAAGGACCCTGGACATCCGGATCAGTTAAAAGCCTTGCTGAATAAATCCAATAATCTACGGCCACTCGTCAGTGATCATTAATAGGGTGATGTCATGTTCAGATTTAAAACGTTTTTTCATTGTCTCTCCACGTCTTTCCTTGCCAGACATCTTAAACGCGTCTTATATTTATTATTAATAAGAACAGCCATTATAGCCCCCGAAATCAAAATACCCAGGCCTCGACACTTTGATTAGATTGATTTTAATGAGAGGCAGGGAGAGAGAGAAATCATTAGTCAATGTTTAAAGATCGCCATAATGTGATGACATCTTCCTTCCTGTGAAACACGAGTGTGTTAATATTTTATGAGTCTTATAATATATAGACTAAAAAAAACAATATTTCTTGTCATATTAGAGGACAGTCTATTAATTCCCTGTCAGGGGCTGAGGCAAGCAGAAGAGACGGAATGGAGGAGTACAGTAGGACCAGGGTTATGGCAAAACCGCAAAACCAAAAGCCATACGTGTGGAGTGATGCTGTACCTTAGGTCATAAAGGACATTAACAGGGAGAAATACCAGGGGGGCTGGTGAAGTGGGAGAGTATAGTGTTTTTGTAAGAGACTCAAACAGGGTGATGTGGAGTTAAGGATTCAATTAAGCAATTAAGACCTCAGTTGGAACAAAAACCAGCAGGGCAGGGGATACTCCAGGACCGGTTTGAAAACCACTGATCTAGAGGTATACACTCCAGGAAGTTATTTTAAAAGCGACTGGGATTTCTAATTTTCCCCAACATATGTAGCGACATTAAATTGCGCTCTCATACTAGGAATTATTATTCTTGAACTTTAATAAAAAAAGTGTAATGGGTCAAATAGCTCCTATTCACTTGTCAAAGATAATAGGTCAGTATGGAAGTTCAATTTGTTGCTGGAGTTCAGGACATTTCTCTTGATTGGGATTTCTGTAACAATGTATGCCAGTATAACAAGAAGCCAAATGCTTTTAATGTGCAAGTGTAAATTGCTGTGCATTAACCTTATTAAGCTAATTTTGTGGTATTTCATATACTCAATGATTAAGTCTGCATATATATGTAACAGGATTACAGAAGGGATTGTAATTTGTGCAGTTTCACTGTTTTTGGTTTTATATTTATGGCATTCACTTTAGTTTATTATATGGTTTCTTCAGTGTTTAATTGATTGTTAATTGGATAATTGGGAAAAACATCTTGCTCTTGTATCAAACTCCTGCTTGTTTGTGTAGGAGTGAGGGAAATGAGGACACATTAAAAAGAAAGACTAAGGAGATATTTAAGTATAAAATGTATATAATGGTAATGTTAAGTTGAAATAAGGTATTTTAACAAAAGAGTCTATAGTTTAGAAAGCTGTGCTAGTAGGTTTATTTTTCTGCTCTTCTGCTTTCTTCATTATTGTTGGACTCTTCTCTTAATGCTTTGTGTTTACATGAATATGCTTGATACTGGAAGCATCTGCCTCTTTTAAATGTACTTTGTTTTATTTGAAAAGAAAGCCATACATAGCCTATTACATTTCTGTGCCCATTTAAAATAACCTAGGGAAGATGTTATTGAAGTGAATTTAGGGGACCCTGACACCTCCCCCCAAGCAAATCAACAGCATGGAGGAGTCTGACTGTGCCCTCGTCGTGCTACAAGGCCGATAAGGGAATTCTGATTGCCCATTAACAATTTACTTTCTATTGCAGTGGAAGTGGGACTTTATCAGGGGCTTCATTAGAGCACGATATTACAGCTTCATTGATCTGAGGAACAGTTAGCTGTGATTGTATATCATGAATAATTGATATTTCTATAGTGGAATATTAGTGAGGGCGCTATGAACAGACTTCCCTCTGTTATGAATTCGCCTCATCGCATCCTTCTCATTTTTTCACCTCCCAGCCACCCCGGTAAAAACCACAGGAAGAGTCGAAGTGGGTGGCAAACACCATGATCTGTTGCTCAAACTTTCAATTCGGTATCATATTGAGAATTGGTAGACGTACTCTAAACGGAATTGTGCATTTGAGAGAATTTGCATTCCTTGCTTAATGCACCACAGGGTTGTTTTGGTGTGTGCTGTTTATGATGCACAGAAACCCCAAAATACAGCAGATTTGAATCTAAAGTAAAAATAACTTTCACGTATAATCCTCCTTTAATTAGGACTCATTCTTTAAGCCATTTGTATCCTATTCTGAAACAAACCGCTTCAATTTAATTGAGCAAATACCCGAAGACAGCTTATATCTCTTGCTGACACAATAAATCTTGCCCAAGTGATTTGATGTATGTCTTTTTCTGTACAGGTGCTCAACTTTGCTGCATAAGGTAAACGGGCTGTTCTGGTTGTTATAGGCCGATGAGTCAGTTTTGTCAAGTCTTATGCTGCAGATGATTTAAAGAGACCAATAAAGGGTGCTGAAGCATGAACCCCAAGCATAAGTTCTTTACCTGATGAAAGTCACACCAGTACTGCCCGGGATGAGGATTTATTAACTTCCTTCAGGGTGTTTATGATTGTTGGTTACCAGCTGTGTTGGCAGGATTTGTACGTGTTGGTGTGTATAACTGATGACAGGTGACTTTCAGTTCTGACTTATAAAAGGCTTTCCAGTGATTACTTGTTTAATCAGAGGCAAGGACAATTAGTGGGAGCTTCCTGGCTCTCCCTTCTCATTCTTTCCTTCATTTATTTTCATCACTGAACACAAATTGCCATAGGTTTTGCTTTGAACAATATCAATCACCGGCCACCCGATACAGCCAGCTAAGGGTCACTGACTTACAGCTGATTAATTACTGGGAAATAATAATTAATAAGAGAATAAACAGGATTGGTTTTGCTCCCCCTTCATCCTACACTCATATCCTGTGTACTGTTTTAATTCTTTAAATGATAAAACAGACTAGCTATTCCCAGATAAGTGCACCCAGTAGAGTTTAGAGTGGTACTGTAGCATTATAGTTAGTCATTTTGTTTGCTTTTCTGGCTGAAATCCTTCCCTCCGGATAAACAAAGTAGTCCGTTGTACCACTACAGTCACTGGCATTCTTTAACAAGTAGGCCCTCTTAAACGCAGACGTCCCCAATGTATTTATGAAGTGGTGCTAATATGAGGGCAATAAATAACCTCTTTGGAAAACATTAATGGGATTAGTATCAAGTGAGAGGGATATCATATCACCTGTTTCTCACGTAAGTAAAAGCTCTTATACTGTGGCCAGCACATAGTCCCTTCCTAGGATTCAAACATGCATTTCCTGGAACAGAACATTACGTTCCAGCTAGTTTGATTGAACCTAGGATCTGATGCCCTTTTTAAATTGAATAGCTCAGTGGGGGGCTGACCTCCTGTATTACAAGGCTAGCAGTTAAAATCTCAGCTTCATATCTTTCTATCCCAGAGTAGCCATTAGGAATAGCTGGGGTACATCTCCAATGCCATTCAACTCCATGATCCATAATACTGTTATGTGAACCTGTGTATCAGTTTTCTTTCTTGATTTTTCTGCACATGTAAAGTAGCCCTGCATTTCCCACTTGGTTTCCTGTATACATTTAATACCTAGCTTTTAAAAAATGTTTTATGGTGGTTATCACATTAGACAGGTGCACATATATATTTAATATATTTAATATATATGATTCAAGCATTATTTTACCCCACAACAGTCCTCTCCATTTCCTCTCTCCTTTGGTGGAACATATTATATTCATACCAAGGTTGCCTGCTGGGATAGTTTATGAAAACAGCTTCATATTCATCTGTCAGGCCCAGACTGAGTTAGTCTAGCACTCTGGAAACAATCCCAGTTGGCCCAGGGATGAGATTGCCCTGTTTCTGAGAGGTCCTTTTCAGTTGGAACTGCTGGAGTCTGAGGCTGAAAACACTCCAGTCAAATCACATTAGTCAACGTCTGCCTGCCTACCCTGAGACGGCACGCTTGTCTATTGTTCCACATCATAATGCAGCTTAAGAACACAAGTGGTTCTTACAATCGATATATCCCACCCTGGCAGTTTCCACTGTTGTCTGCAAGCATGCCAACAGCAGAAACCATCTCCGTGCAATCATATAGGATGCATGAACATCATACACATCTGTTGTGACATTTGTTCCCCAGTGAATGATATGCGGACACCATAACAATCTGTAGTTCTGCCATTGCCAAAGGAATTACTCTAGGGAGCCTGCCATTGTAAACTGCACTGACTATCTCCTAGTACTGATTTAAAGGCAATTCCCTAACTCTGGAGTAATCTTCAGTGCTATCCCAGGGGAAGACAGGATGGACAGAAAAATAGAAATCTCTGCAAATTCTTCTGGAAAGGGAAATTATTGTATCAGATGTCTATCGCCGTTATGGCTAGTGTCTATGATAGGACGCAGTTCTGCAGACTTCCAGGTAGACCATCACCCCTCCCTGAATCTGCCTACATAACTCCTTGCTGATGCTGCTGACCTCCAGTAAAGACTGTAGGTTGAAATTCATCTTGATGTAGCAAATACATAAAAATCAATAAAAGCTCTCCGTAAAGGAGTGAAATTCCAGTAACTCCACGTTGCTTACACAGCATGCCAGAGAGAGCACTCGCCAACATCAATGACACAGACAGAAAAGATTATTTTAAACAATTCTGTTTTGTACATCACAGTGTAGCAGATTTTTGACAAATGACACATCGTATTTTGTATTTCCTGAACATTGCCTGACCAAACCCCACCCTTATGTCAAGTATGTTAACCTTACTCTTTGTTTAAGGGTCTAAAGTCTGGGTTTTCTTGCTGCTGTTTAAACAGCTTTGTGGTACTGAAACTAATGTCTGAGTATTATTCATTGTAAGGAAAAGGTTTGTGAGAGTTTAGTTGAAAATTCTGGATTAGCTTTTCAAAGAATGGAATCATTGAGCCTGTGGCTGATCTCCAGACCAGCAGGAAGTGAGTATCATCTGAAATGCCATCGCTAGCTCTGACAGAAAGTGTCGGTTCTCAAACATGGCCTATCAGTCCTGGCAGACTCCAATTGATTTCTTTCTCTTGGGGTTTGCGGTGTGTACATGAATCGCTGCTTCCAGTTGACAGCTTCCCAGGGCTCCTACTCCTTGTTACATGACAGCTCTATGGTGGTTTCAGACCACTTTTGTGTTGCTGTGGAGTTGTGTGACCGATCTGCTGTGCCGACGCATTGCACACAAGTTTCATTAACACGGCTTTCCTGTGGTGCCGGTTATGGGAGGTTCTGGAGCGGATTCTCAAAGTGCAGGGGCAGTGGCTCGGGGAAGGGGGCGGGCCGCCTATAGTATTTCTGGGAGATCAGCATCAAGAAGAACATCTCGACCACCATCATCATGTGGTCAATATCTGCAAAACGAGAGTGCATCTGGAGTATAACACACATTTAATACACTTTTCAAAACAAGGTGCTTCTATAAATGTGGAGAATAGTTTAGTCCTTCCTGAGAAGCAAACAAGCTGTCAGTAACTAGGGCTTTTCCTACAGCTGCATCGACAATCACTGTCCAACAGCTACATGGCAAACAATTCAGAGATAAGGTATATTACCATTCTTCAGTTGTGGTGGCAGGTAAATACCATAGGCACTGTCACTGGCCTGAGTTTTAGAGCAACTTACACTGCTGTGATGAGGTCCACCAGGGTGAACAGACATGGACAGATGGGGGACAGACATGGACAGCTGGCATGCAATGGAGATGACCTGAGGAGGCAGCCATGGTGATGAATGCCAGTTTAATCTCCCTCATAGAGCTCAGGCCCACTCCGCTTTCCTTCAATACATGGCTCAATCAGTCCATTTTTATCGCCCCTCTTCACGGTCAGCACCATGTTAAACCCATTTATACTGAGTCATCATACAAGAGGGCAAGCTAAGAGTACAATGTAAGGATTACAAGCTGTAAAGCAAGTACAGTCAAATCACATTAAACTGTCATGCTGCTGAAAACAGTCTCAATATAAAGGTTTTAAAGTTCAGGCATTTATAGATGGCTGAGAAATTTACAAGAAGTTCAAAATGTCTCAGCAAAGTTATAACACTATATAGGTTGTAGTACTAAGCAGAGAAATCAGCTCTGGTCCAGAAAGGCAGTTATATGAGAACAAACACATGTAAGACTTTAATGGAAAACATAAGGATACAAGAATTTTAAATGCTTTCTTGTAGCTTGAGGCATGCGGCCAGGGAACACGGAGTTTAAACATTCTGTTTGGAATCTTTTCAGAACCCAAAACTCTCCTTGCTTGTCACATCCCTAAACTGTGCTGCAGTATAAATGCTTTTTTAGTTGCCTCAGCACATTTCTGCCAGGCTTTGCTCTAAATGACAGCAAATAAGCACTGACCCATGTACATTACAAAGCTTGACGTCAACTCGGAAGTCATTTCAGAGGTCAGTAATAATTACTCCCACTTTGAATTCAAAATGATGACGTAATTGTAACTGTAACTTTATAGCCTTCAACCAACTCTATAACAATAACAGCTCACACATACCTTGTATAAAGTTTTCAGAGTAAGGGGTTTGTTCACTGCAATTCACCATGCTGCCCCAGTTCTGTAATCCCCCCCAAAAAGAACCTCAGGACAAAAGATGAACCATCTGAACAACCTGAGAAGTCTGTGGGTGAATGGCTCTACATCCTGTAAGCAGGAGCTTCAGGCTTCACTGTGACCAGTTTTGTTTCTACCTGCTTTAGAAATCCTGGACCTTTAGCTTCCTGTCATCGTCATAAATCTGTTTAGGTATAAAACAGGAAAGGACTTTGACATAGCTGATCCATTTGGGATTATAATTTAATTGCCCGGTGCAGTAATTATTAAGTGTTCTGATCGTCATGGTAGCTGATTGCAGCTATAATAAGTGTGGCTGCTACAGTGCTGGCTATTTTAGGTAAATTATGGAGTACTTCCTTTTGTCAATTTTACAGCTATTAACATTTATTTTCCACATTATTCGTTAAGTATGTTTTAACATTAATCGTTTGAGCATTAGTGTCAGAGTTGCATCACAATAGCACGCACTCCTCCTTCCTGAAGTGTAAGCATCCTCCCTTTACTGATGTTCGATTCTGGCCCATGAAATTCCCTAATTGCTCATCTCAATTCTTTAATGTTTACTAATATCCTTCTTCCCAGCTACAACATACAACTCTAATCAGTAGTAGATTGGCACTGTGTCTTCGCCATTTTTCTGATCATTTTGATAATGTAGTTATATTAGATAGAAAGCATTGATCCAAGTAGCAAAGCAATGTTTCTTTGTTTGGAAATGTATATTTTATAACAATAATACTAACACAATATTTTTATTTTCCTATCTTGCCTGGCATAAACTAGAAAGAAACCATACATTGTTTGCTACACACTCCCACCTACAGGCCATAATGCACCGTGCAGTCGGGGTATATGAAAGTGGTTGATGTGATGAGATTTGGATTAAAGTTGTTTATCTTTTCACTCAAAGAAATATAAAAATCCTAAAATGTGTATGTTGCACTCTCTTTACTTGAAGAGATATAGCTACAGGTGACCTTTTAGTAGTGTATGACATATTTTGTTCCAGGATGAAACTCTTTGCTGTCCTGTTCCCTTATTGGTTTCATGATAGCATTTTTAAGGGGTTGTCGTGTAAAACATTCTTATTGGTGCTGTTTTCTCTGTATTGATAGTTATTATGATCAGTAATAATAATAATAATAATAATAATAATAATAATAATAATAATAATAATAATATGCAGTTTATTCAATTGTTCTTTTTAGATCACTGATGTTAACCAGCACATACTACTGCTAATAATAAATATTAAAATATAATTTATCCAAAAAGTACTGTGACATGCATTATTATTATTATTATTATTATTATTATTATTAGTAGTAGTAGTAGTAGTAGTAGTAGTAGTAGTAGTAGTATAGGTAGTAACTGGAGAGACTTGATTTTCTTAATTTTCTAGTTATGATAATCACGAATAGTTCATGGAATACGTATTTTACAAATCACATCCACAATTATAATTTAAACTCCTCTATAATCACGTATGCTTTTTACGAATGAAAAGCCCTAAAAGCCTTTCGATCCTCCCTGTCCGTGCGTCACTGCGCCGCGCCCCCTCCCGGCCCCTCTGCCACGTCACACGCTGCGCCACGTCACACGCTGCGCCACGTCACACGCTGTGCTGTACACGGAGAGGTGGGAGCAGCACGGTCCATACAGGAAAAGCAAGCTTTTTACACAAGCCATATCACTAATCACACAAGAGGATAACACACACAGCTTACCTGTCATTAATGTCACCGTGAGTATATATATATTTGTATACGTGTTTATATATTACTGAGCCTAGTAAACGCCATTATGTCATTTGTATTCGCTCCTCATGCTGTGCTGTAGGGTCTCTGGCAGGTTTAAAACGCTGTCACTGAAGTGAAACCTGATATGTCGTGGGGTTCATGTATACCGCAATTAAAATATACCTATACATCAGAATATATTTATTCAAACCCATAACCAATAGCTACTATTACGGTAGAGATGATGTGCCTGTGTTTGACCTATGTAGGATATCAATACAGTAATCATGGCTACAGTACAATCAATACAGTAAAGTTAGATATGAATTCACTCTCAGACTGTAGTGAAGCAGTACAACGATACAGGCATGAGATGATTGTACCATGAATGGACTGAAAGCAGTTTCACAATCCCTAGCTGTGTTTTAATCATTTCCATAAGTGATGTATACTAAAAACTCCCCAAGAGGTCTTCAGGAAAGTGTGATTGTGCCCAAGTGTCTTGATCGGCACTTTATGTTGGTTGCCCTTATGTCTGAGTCACTGTATCAAGAGTAGAAGTTAAATAGCTGTTGCTTCCTTTTGGATGTGTATAAAATGAATGTAAAACAGGCGAGAAATGGGAGAAGTCATGGGCCACTGCGAACAACACGCCTTTCACATCTGGAAGCTGTCATGGAGCTCAGTCATTAACATTGCACATAGTTGCTAGTTTAATACATCATACTTATGGGATAACTGGAAACCCAGGAAGAGGAAATAAAATCAAAAGACAAAGGTGAATGTGATTACCACTGCACTGGAACCCATCCAAAATGGTGACTCTTATTTCCCTGGAAGACGGTGTATATATCGCCTTACCAACGTGGGGATAACCCAATGGGCTTGTAGGAGGAAGAGACTGGTGTCCCAATGGACCAGCAGTTACTTTATTATAGCGGCTACTGTGCACCTACCCACAGCAATCACAATCTGGGAGGAGTTGAGATTCCAGCTCAGTAAATAAGGAACTATATCAATGTGAATCAGTTTTTTATCTCCAAAGTCAAAGTCCTTGAAATTATAATATCAATATTTCATCTGTCAACGTGTATATGGTAGGAAAGTTGTATCTTTTATGGCCAAATACTTTAGAAGTAAGAAAGATCTATACATATATAAACTTTTTGCTTGGACCTATAATGATTAAATTTCAAAGGACACGCCAGCTACCAGAACTAGCCCTCGAGTCTAATTGAAGTACTATTAAAAGTGTTCAGCATCCTATCTCTGTTGTCCAAAGATTGTTGCCTGTACAATTTTTCAGTCATCTTTTAAAATGTGTGTATCCTAGTTGTTGATAAATGTGTAATTCTGACCTTAAATACACCATTTGCTCAGCTGTGAAATCATGCTTTATATAATTCCCTTAGCAATTACGTGTTTGACTCAATGTTGACTCATTCGTTTTTGTATCTTGTTTTAGCTACAGTAATGCTGCTATATAAAGCCACTCATTCAATGCACCTTGGGAAAAAACAAAAAACAGATGTATATATAAAAATACATATTTGTAAGAGGCCTATTTGTAAAGCTATCAATATGCAGACTAAATTGAACAATATACGTATCAATGTTACTTTATTAACATTATATTATATTACTCTGTACTGTGATTGTAGTTTGTACTATTTACTGCTTCTTGTTGTTTCTATACATTAATTGCAGAAGTGTAGATTCCGGATAGAAAATCTTGAAACACGAAAGAGATAGACGGGGATTAATGAGAAATATGTCCTCATTAAGGGAATCTTGAGCAGGAAATGTTATTTGCATGACAAATATTTGGATAAGGCCAGTGGTGTGTTTATTTTCATGTTAATTTTTAAAAGCATGTTAGTCTGCTCTTGCAGATAAGCACACATCATATATGTTAAAGATTAACATGTGTAAATGCTAGTACACTTTAGGAAGACGAGGCCTATTGTAAAAGCAAACAAAACAAAATGCAAGTAAAATACTTCTTGTACATTGAGTGGGCTGTGCGTCTCTTCTGCAGGGCGTGCGGGATGATTCTGGACGAGACGCCACTCTTTGACCCTGCGTTGCTTCAGGAGTTGGACTGGAGTGCCAACAAGGTGTCCTTCTCCCCGCCCATCTCCCCCACTCAGCCTGGCGATGGCCTGGTGCTCCGGCCACTGTGCACCGCTGACATCAACAGAGGTACAGCATGGGCTCCCGAAATCACTGCCACTCTCTCAGAAGCGAAGTATCACCTACAGATCAATTTAATCTCAACCCTTTTCCTTTTCATCCAGGTTTCTTCAAAGTCTTGTCTCAGCTCACTTTGGCTGGAGACGTCACACCTGAACAGTTCATCAGTGAGTAGAAATAATCCCTCGGAGTCTCTTATATGAGTGAAAAACAAACCAAACAAAAAAAAACACAATTAACACCATCTCTTGCACTTTAAAACCTCTTGTGTATTTCTTCCAGAGAAGTTTGAGCATATGAGGCGGACAGGAGATTATTATGTCGTCGTGGTAGAAGACAGCAGCCTTCGCCAGATTGTCGCCACGGCCACGCTCATAATTGAACACAAATTCATTCACTCCTGCGCCAAGGTACAGCAAACATTACAACCTCCCATCAGAACCTCTCCTTTGTCACCTTACTACTGACATTACTTCTCACCTGGTACGAAAGAGGATCAGCACATATCGATCTCATACCCTGTCTTTGTTTGTACAGAGAGGCAGGATAGAAGAGGTTGTAGTGAGCGACATCTGCCGGGGGAAGCAGCTGGGCAAACTGTAAGTCTGACTATCAATGCTGATATCCTGTCCAGTGCTTCGGTTTAGTTTTCAAAATTGCTTCTACTTCATAGGTGTAGCATTTGACAAAATTAAGTAGAAACAGTACAAGAAAAACATCTGTATATTACCGATTTTTATATTTTTATTAAAATATACAATTTCCAAGTGATATGGATTATATATTATTTTTGTTTCTTGTAGGTTAGTTTCATTGCTGACTCTTCTCAGCCAGAAACTGGACTGTTACAAAATAACACTAGAATGTGCACCCAAGAACGTGGCCTTCTACGAGAAATTCGGCTACTCCGCGTCGGATGAAGCCTACATGCAGCGCCGCTTCTGTCAGTAAGCTGCGGCCGTCTCCCACACCTGGCGCGGTGCCCCCGGCTGAGACCCTGGCACACATCCAACCCATCCTCGGAGATCTGGAAATCTCTCTAGCGGAGACCCACCAACCATCAGCCCATAAGGCTACCTCACGTTTGTCCATCTTTCTGTCCTTTGGAAAAGGATTTGGAAAATAAGGGCACATATTGTGCTCCCAAACAGGAACTGGCCGTGTACTGTACTTCTCAATATGCAACCTGAATGCACAAGTGTAACCTGGCCAAGGATGAGTGGTTTTCACTACTTACTAAGGAGTCTTTAGCGCGGCAATTGTTGCATCCTATATTTAGTTTACAATAATGTACAGAACTTTTTTTTTTTTTTTTAATAATGCTACAGTCTCACAGCACAAGGCTGTAAACCACACTACAATTTGAAAGAAAGAAAAAAATCATAAATCAAAGGACTTGCAGATGTTAGTGAGATGGAAGGATAAGAAATCCTATGCATTACTATTGGTTCTGTAACCTAATTATATGTAGTTTTCATTGACAATGAAAGTGAAATATATTGGATATGTACAAATGTAGTTTAATATACATTGTTTATGTTAGAATGATTAAGCAATTGTCCCGCTGGTACACAAGATGTCAATTTTTTAATTTTCTTTCCCGTCGGATTTAGTAATGTATATCCAGGATTGGGGGATTCATGAATAGTGTCTTAAATCACACGAAGGTACTTAAATACGTGGCATTTGTTCATTCGACAACTTTTGTTCCAGAGCAACCATGCATTTTGAGAGATTTAAATTATTTTTCTACTTTTTTTAGATGTAAAATAAAAAGCCAAAGATGGTGTGAAAACGATCAAAACTCCTCTGTATGATAAGGTGAACCAACAACGGGAGGTACCAGCTGCCCATTCCAATCAGAACAGAAATCCAGTGCACTCGTTTTTGGAGACGTCAACCTCCATTTGGTACAGCAGGGCAAAATGCCAACTACTGTGAGCCTTTGGAGAAAGTCATTTATGCAGCAATTGTGATTGATGCTAGACAGTGGCCTGAATCACACAACACTTCTGCACTGAATGGAAGCTAGACCCTTAAAAACAAGGGCTTCTCAGGATGACAATAAATGAATAATTATGGAACAGATCTTAAAATCGTTGTGGGAACTAGTGGTTCTTTTTTCAGATGTTCTTTAAAAAGCTGAAGAGTCCTGATGTAAGAAAACCTTGCACTTTTCAAAAAACAGGGATAATAGATGTAGTGTATAATAATAACATAATAGTACAGTCTTCATAAAGACTACAAATATTTTTCAGACAGGAAAAGTCAAAAGAGCTTGGCATTGTCTTTTTTCTGTCTGTGTGAATGTCTTTGAGTGACAGTTACTTCACCTAGTCTTACAAAGAAAAGTCTGTAACGGTCTATAACATGGTATAGGATATACAAGATGTTGTAGGAATGTAGTTGCTTTTATTTAATTTAGTAGTATGAAATCATCAGTTTATTTGATATCTAGGGATATTTGGGTAATGCCTTTATTCTTTATTTATTTGAAAGAATTAAGCCAATTTGTAGTCAAAATAAAATACCATTTGAGACTCAAGTTTCCTGGAATTTCTTTATCTACTGCAGTAATAAATAATTGAATAATTAGTAAGACAACATTTGTTAAAGCAAAATGCATTTACTCATTATTAGTTCATAAATACAATTAATATTTTATTTCATTTTACAGACTTGCACCTTTATTTACATTATTTTGCTGCCAATAGAGCATTTACTAATGAAGGAGTTGTTTACAAAAAAAAAAAAGCCTCCAGCCAATCAATGACCTGTGCGGTAACATGTGACCCGCAACACCTCAAGAATAATAACCAAAGTTTCTAATGCATCTCTACGCTAGGGATGTTGACGCACCCTGTACTAAGTGAAAGGAAAGGGCAATAAATCCTCAATGAAAACGCCTTTCATAAAATTAAAAAACGATTAATTAATCTAGTTAATTACTCAGACTGTGTGCAAAGACCCCTCCAAAAGACTGCTGAGTTCAAAATATGATGCCCTGGGTAGCAGGAGGTTCCCAAACAGGTCTTCGCAACAATAGGTCAGAATGACAAATATATCATTAAACCTTTAAACACTTGGGTGTGATGCCAAACTGCTTGAATTTACATTTTACATTTCATTCTTTATATTGCATTCCTGTTTCATTGTTTCACTGTATAAAACAAACCAAGAATCAAAAGAAAGTGGCCAAACGTAAAATAAAACACTGCAGTTAAAACCAAGCCAGCCTCTATTAGGTTTCCCAAATCTGAAACAGCGTTGTACTGGATACATAAAACCTTCACAACTGCCCCAAATACCCCTCCTTAAAGAAACTCTTATATGACAGAAATCTATGTTAAAGGGAAAAAAAAAAAACATGACTGAGGATTCCACCCTGAAACAATCCCTGGCACTGTTGAAAACAAAATTAAATTTGACAAATTAGTAAATTAAATGGCAAAACTTTTATTCTAAATGAGCTCTACTTTATTTTCAGCTGTTAAACCCTCACATATATACTTATACAACATGTAGTGGCAAAGAAAAGGGTCATTGCTTTTTATTTCTATATGGGTGATGTTATCCCCGCCCCAAGCAACTCTTAGAAATGATTTCTGCTCATCTTAAATAAGATCCCCACATACCTTGAAGGACAAGGATGGCAACTGACACCTAATCGCAAAACTGATGTGCAAGTGTCTTCAGCCCTACCTAAACCTAGACCCCAATATCCTGAAAAAAAAGTACATTTAATTTAGCCAAGAAGCCATTAAATCCCCCAACTCTGGTACCTGCAATTTAATTCATTATCTTAACTGACTCTGCACCCTAGACAGCTAACTTCTATACCCCCCACCCCAAAAACAAAAATTCAAGTATCAAAAGTGCATTATTGCAATACCGTCCCGCTGCAAATGCAAAATGCTTTAAATACTATAAAATTGCAAAAACTGGGGGGAAATGCAATGCGATCAATTCTCCCGCCCCAAAACAAAAAAAGTCTTCAGCTGTTATCCGACCCTCTGAGAGCGAGTCACAACTTTTTACAGCTCCAGACGTCTCAGACATCGGCAGGTGACATTAGGATTCTCAAAAATAAAAAAAAAAAGCACTCTTCCCCCCCTCCCCCCACATTAAAAAATTTAAATATTTTCCGCTTTTTAAATCTGAATAAAAATGTAAAAAGTCTTTGCTGCCGAGCGTGTCCCTCCTGCTCTATCCGTTCTGCGCGGCCGTCACCTGCATCCCCCCGAAATCCTCGTCTTCCTCCAGAGTTCGCTTCAGGCTGCCTATAAGACACACCCGTGGGAGATGAGTGCTGGCCTTTGACTTGCATGACAGTTTTGAAAGCAAAGCAGAGCGGTTATAAGGAGAGGCGACACAAGAGACACGACTTTCAATGGCACCATTAAATTCGACCGCAGAGACTGACCTGGACCCCCAGCCTGCACGGAGAAGGGGCGGCCCAGCTGGATTGGGGACATCATTTTGATGGTGAGCTTGGCTAAATAGATTGCTTCGTATTCCTGTAACACAAGGCAAAGGAATCATCCCAACTGTCCACATACAGGCATTTCAACAAGCCAGAAAGACACACAACAACAGGAACTGGCAAGGTGACACCTTACATTAGCAATTACACCGCTTAATCTGGTGGAATAACAAGCATATTTGGGGACCGAGTTTCCAGGGGGCACTTGCCTGCAGCTGATGCACAAATCCTACATTAGGGTTGATGCAAAATCTTCTCTCTTGAACATGGCTGAAAGCATCCCTGTGCAGGAACAGCAGGATTAACTCATTAATGATCAAACTGGCTTTGTGAAGGAAAAAGAAATCCAAACGCAATTCAAAATAAACCAATAGGAATAATCAGATACTGTTTCAATTAGTCTCTTACCTGTACTTTACACCAAATGTTTCCATTAGGTAAGCAATTACTAAGGCAGCACTGTAATAATTAAAGTATGTCAGAAACAGTCATTATAAAGATATACACAGCATTTACAAGGAAATTAACAAGATATTCTGTAAAACTTTTCAACTTAATACAACAGAGAATAGAGACATTAAATTGTGAAAAATATAACAAGTTTGACAGTCTAAATGAACAGTAATGAAAAACATCAAACCTTCTAGAAATCCCTGCATTTCCATGAACAAGAACCTTCCCTGCCAAGAGAGGAAATGTCTGTTAAACATGTGCAAAGATATGTCCTGTTGTCATTTCACAGTCCCTTTATGTTTTGGTTTAAAAAAACATGTTAAAATGGTAAATAACAATGACATTCACTTTACAAAATAGCAACAGTACCTCCATCCTGTAAACATCCGTCAATGAACTCTTTAGTCTAGAAAGAAAAAGACAAGATTGTGGAAACAATTTAAAAAACTATGTTTGAGCAATTCTCTGAAAATATTAACAATATGAAAACATATTTCCAAATAAGTGTACTCACCATTGGGAAATACCTAATAATATTCTCCACAGGGTTATCTGCTATATCCAAGACCAAGTATCTGAAATGGAAAAAATAAAATAAGAACAGTAGCAAGATGAATAAAGGTTAATCAACACCCACCCAAACATCAAAACTAACTAAAACCAAAATACAAGAAAGATTGTATCCAGTGACACCAATTTAATGCACCAGAACACCCAAATACACACGAGGCAGATGGAGAAAATAATGCTATTATTAATATGCAGTTACCCACGAAGTCTACAGAGACTGTGGTAATAGATTCAAGTATTTATTATACAATGTCTGTGTCCATACACTTGACTGCAGTATCTCACCTATTAGTTGCCTAAAATGTTGGTATTGCACTTATAACTAGAACTGCAAGATTAACAGAATAATTTGCTCCATCTTCACGTTTCATTATAACTTCCTGGCTACTCAGAGATGAGATAACAAGCCAGGAAAGTGCTGTTCAATCTGCAATCCAAGAACACGGGCCTTACCTAAATTTCTGGGGAAAGTTAGGCTTGATGAAATTGGCTTCAATGTCTTGCCTGACACAAACTATATGAGTTATTCCCTGCTTTTCGAGGACAGGAAGCTAAAACAGAAAGGAGAATATAGGTTACATATGAAGCATCAATTTTTAGCCTTTTCCCTAGTGTCGCAAACATCAAAAACATACATATTTCCCCCATATCGCAAGACAATTACTAAATCGTATGTCTTCAGTATTGGTAGCTATTGCTGAATGTACCGAAAGTCAAGTTTACAGTACAGACGTAAACAACGTAAAGTTTACAGTACAGATTCACTAAACATGGGGACTGATTTGTGTCTTCCCCTACCCACACAACCTCTGCAGACCTGGGAATATTGTTTCTGATCATTGCTGGCTGTCTTACCTTGCTTTTCATTGCTGCTGAATAAGGGCCTAAATATAGGCCAGGTAAGATTTCCTAAAATAGAGAAAAACAGAGAAAGAAATCTACTTTTGGACCATTTGCTTTAATAAACATTTCAGAAATGCAACAATATTCTAAAAAAACTTGCAAAATAAATGTCTCGGTTCCAGATTAGGTAACAACACGCAGTCCAAAAACTACAAAAACTTTATCCCATACTAGAAAGCACATATTTTAGCCTGTGTTTTAAGGATCTTTGTGATTTTTTGATCATTGTTTTCTAATGCATTTTAGATTCTAAGAGCAGGTTTAAATTGCATTGCACTCACTTGCATTTCTCTTCTCATTGGATACGCCCAGTCCTAAAATTAATAAAAAAGAAATATAATGGACAAAAGTATTTGAACATTTTAGTGTATACCATATATACTGGTGCATTCAATTGTGACAAAGACAAAGAATACACAAACAAGAGGGGAAAAAACCCATCAGGGCATGCATATATTAATTATTTAGCTAACAATTTGACAGATGACACATGCAAACATACAGCTATCCAGCAATAATTTAAAATATATGTTTCGTAATATTAAATAAGATACAACTGTATTATAAACTAAAGTTGCAGGAAAAAAATATATAAATCCGTGTAGAGCTGAATATATTAACAAAATGCCAAGCAAATCACATTCAAAAGAAAAGCAGATCTGTAGACTAGGTGGCAGGTGTTACAATCGCAAAATGCAATAAAAGTGTCTGTGATTTTGCCCTGTATATGATGTAATAAATCAGACAGGATGTTAATGAAGCCACGCATGTAAACACCGCGCTGTACGAGTCGCCCTGCCGGGCTGCGCCGCTCATCGCACCCCGCCGAGAGTGCTCATCCCTGGGGCACTTTCTCCACTTCTCCCCTCACCAGTGTGTCTTCCTTGGAGGTGGGCAAGGACGGGAACTGCAGCTTGAGCTCCTCGTCCATACTGCGGTGTTCCCGGGCGGCGGTGGCCCGGAGCTGGGGAGCCGGCGGTGGGTGTTATTTGGAGAAGCGGCAGCTGTAGTATCGCCGGAGTTTGTTTAGCAGCTCCACATGCATGTCCGCCATGCTGCTCCCTGCGAGGAGTCACATGACCGGCCTCCGCTGCCGCCGCCAGGGACAGTCTCGCATTTCCCCACTGCAGCGAGCAACGTGAAACTGCTTCACTGAGGGGCCGTCTGCCAATCATATTTTTAAATGTGTAACTCCTTTTAATACTCCCAAACAGAAGGTAGCAGTTACAAAGAATAAAACAATAATGTAAAAAATTTGGCCAACAGTAACTTGAATGCATTGCTTTTGTTGTCTTTTCATGCGTCTCATTTTAATAACAGACTTAAGGCCACTAAGCCTTGTTTTTAGAAGACTAATAACCAAATAATACAGCATTTCATTTGCTTTCTCACTTTTTTGACCAGCATGATTTTATGATGCTACAATCAAAGTAAAAAGATTGTGGATCTGTAGTGGGATTTCGCTAATTACTCAATAGGATCACAGTAAAACGAGTACATGGTTTTATGATATTTAAGATAGTTTTACTTGGCGTGTTCATACCAAAGAAGCAGCACAAATAAAGGTACACAGTTTAAATTATCTATGGTATTCAGGGGCAACTCGAGAATGTATTCCACAGATTCATAAAATGTCAAGGTAAAAGTATATTCTCCAGACGGTATAAAGTATGCTTTCCCCCACCCCGGAAATCTTCATCTAGTTGGGGATCCAATGTCTGGGTCATTTACAGATTTGCAGAGAATATTCTCACATTGATGTGCCTGCCACTTATTAGCAGTATAAATTAAATGTGCAGACATTCATTTTAGACCTATGCTGGGATCACTAAGTGTAGCCACTTCAGGTTTAAAATGTCTTGTTTGCATTTTAAAATGGTGTTATTCAGTGTGTAGTTTGTCATGCTAGGTTAGCTTGTCTCCCCCTCCAGAAGTAAAATGAAAATATGCAAGCACTGAAATATTGTGCATTTCAACAACTTAATGAGGAAATTAAAGCGTACCTTTAGTGCAACAGTGGTTATATGATCTTTTCAGTGTGGTTTTTATGGGGGGGTTATGATAAATAATTTCATTTTGTCCCTTTCATGAAGGTGAACAAGGTGCAATTTAGAAAGAGGTCTCCTGAAAAACACTACAAAGAGACCCAAGTGATTCAGCACAACACTTCAATTTTCAAATATAGCAGTCATGTATCGGTTTTCTTCTTTATTTCTGAAAGTTTTAATCACTGTATTTTTTACATGGAATACAAAGTCAACCAGGCATAAAGATTCCATAGAACTTACATAAGAGATAGATACAAATGTTCCATTGAAAAAGAACATTCATTTCCTCTTTAAAGACATAATAAATCAATTAAATACCTTTACTTTCAACAGAATTTTAATTAGAATATTTTGGGACAAAAACATGACGGATCCAAAGAATTGTATTAAAATGTAAATTCAATCTTCCTTGAGGTCACTTGATGGTACTTGTTACACTGCTGTAGAAATGGCATACAGAGTCGACTATGAAGTGGACAGTTTTTCAAGACATCCATGTTCCCTCTTGCAACTAAGAGAAAACAATGCCCGTTTGTTTTATGCTACAAAAAAACAAAATAAAACAAACACTGTAGCATAACTTTAAATGCTAAAGTTAGTGGATTCCTACTCTACAATTGTATATATATATGCAATAAAATACAGTACAGAAATAGCAGACTTCCCATTTTTTCTTTTTGTATAACCATGGTTTTAAAGGTACGCCCCATGCGCCCAGCATCTCTAATAAAGGCAGCGGTGCTGGGTTATACGGGCTTGTAGTCCAACTTCGATTCCAGCTTCTTCGAATCCGCCACCTTGCGCACAGCTTTCATGAAGTCTTCCTGAGTTACGTACTCGTGGTCGGCACGGATTGCAAACATACCTGACGGTCACAAGAAGAGATAAAAAGTATTAGTGATGGGATGGAAGTTCACCTGCCTTGAGTTTAACTAATGATTTGGATGTGGACCTTATTTTTGCAACTGTTCTCCAAATATCGTGATTCTCACCTGCTTCAGTACACACATTCCGCAAATCAGCCCCGTTAAAGCCATCTGAAAGCTTGACGATCGCTTCATAATCTGTAAAGACATGAATGGAAAGCACTTAAGGACAACTTCGCAATGATCAATTTACACTATATACATACATATATATACACATATAAACTAGGAAAGTCATTAATCTAAGGCCATGAATACAGAGAACATTTTAGTCCAGATAAGCTCCAAACACTTAAGTTTTCACTGCTGAAGGAATATCAAGCCCTCATTCCCAGCACGTAGTGGCCCCCCATGGACTGACCTATATCTCCATGCTTGGTAATAGGGCCAGAGTGAATCTTCAGGATGTCCAAGCGGGCCTGTTCATTTGGCAGCTCGATATCTGGAAACACAAATCAAGAAAGTTCAAGTCTCCTTAAGCATGCAGACGTACCGACACATACAGACATGTTTAATGATGTATATAACTCCTGACAAAGGAGACTGAATGTTTTCTGATGTTGTACATCTCAGATTACTCTTCATCTGAAATTCTATTTTAGTTCCACTGCACCTGCGTAACATAAAACATCACTATTGGAGTTATTCAAATGAAATTACAACGCTGGAAATAGAAAATGGGATCTGTCCGTATACTCAGCCTCTGTTTGTGTAAGAGGGTGTGGGTGGTATGGACAGACAGACGGGACCTACGGATCTTGCGGTCCAGTCTCCCGGGGCGCAGCAGAGCAGGGTCCAGGGTGTCAGGCCGGTTTGTTGCCATGATCATCTTCACTCTGTGCAGGGTGTCAAAGCCATCCATCTGATTCAGGAGCTACACAGCAACACACACAGCACAGGTCAGAGCAGAGAAAGAGTGGACAGAAAACCCCACGAATAAAAATGACAGCAGCTGCCTAAATGCGGTCTGTTTTAGGATGAAAGACACTTGTACGCATGTCGGAGGATGTATGGGAAGCTCACCTCCATCAGTGTCCTCTGTATCTCTCTGTCCGCAGAAGTACCCTCAGAAAACCGACGACCCCCTGTAAAGAGGCACCATGGTCACATGACTGGAGACAGCAACAGGCGTAACACAAATAAAAATAAAAATAAAAAAAACAGCTGAACAAATGCCACTTAAATTTAAATTTAAAGGTGAGAAATGTGTATATTATGTACAATGTATAGTTATTATCCATGAACACTAAACAAATGCATTTTCTTTAGCTGTGTCAAAAATCTACTGGACCTTCTTACCAATGGCATCAATCTCATCCATGAAGATAATGCAGGGCTGGTGATCCCTGGCATAGTTAAACATCTCTCTGATTAGCCTGGCACTTTCTCCGATGTACTTATCAACAATAGAACTGGACACCACCTGTACAAGAAAGCATTATGTTAAAATATAATTTGTATAACAAAAAATGTAAACCCCTTCAAGTAGTTTTGTCAATTTATGTCAGTATATCAGTTTGTGTAAATAAGAAATCGTGTCTAATAAGAAATATAATTATCAATCTATTGCATAATCAAAAAGCGAGCAAGAGGGGTACCTTTAGGAAATTACAATCGAGCTGACTGGCAACAGCTCTAGCCAAGAGTGTCTTCCCAGTCCCTGCAAGAAGAATGACTTATTCTTTAATAACATTTACGACAGGACATAAATGAGTGTTAAAAATGGCAGTAGGCTGCCCAGATTTATATTTTTTTAATCAAAAAATATAATAACAAAATCACCATTTTCAAATATAGAAACTAGTTGATACTTAAAAAGTGTCTTGATTGCTGCAAAATGATAGGGCACGTTTGGCAAAAATAGTTGTGTGTATATCCGGTGTTTAAACATATGTAAAGGTACCGGTAACCCATGTAGAAATAACAGTTTAATTAAAAAAAGCACAATTATTAACAGAATTAACCTGGTGGTCCATAAAGCAGACAGCCTTTTGGAGGGATGATTCCAACACGCTGGAAAAGCTCTGGGTTTGTCAAGGGCAGCTCAATCACCTGCAACAGAATGAGCAGTTTCTGAGTATCATACAACACCCCGGTCCACATCCCACTGCTATCAGCCTCTCTGAATGCTGGGACTAACACAGCTGTAACGCATTCATCTTCAGGGCATATCTTTCACCAAAGGATTTTAGGAGAGCTGCCAAATTTGAACTACACTTAAAAAAAGATTTCCAAATAATAATGCACAAGGTTAAAATGTATATATGCTACATCATTATGTGGCTTTTTTGATGACATACACTACAACTGTCAATCAATACATTCTTACAACCAGTTTTTTATATATATATATATATATATATATATATATGTATATATGTATATATATATATACACACACACACTCACCTAAAGGATTAGGAATAGGAACACCATACTAATACTGTGTTTGACCCCCTTTCACCTTCAAAACTGCCTTAATTCTACGTGGCATTGATTCAACAAGGTGCTGAAAGCATTCTTTAGAAATGTTGGCCCATATTGATAGGATAGCATCTTGCAGTTGATGGAGATTTGTGGGATGCACATCCAGGGCACGAAGCTCCCATCCACCACATCCCAAAGATGCTCTATTGGGTTGAGATCTGGTGACTGTGGTGCATTATCCTGCTGGAAGTAGCCATCAGAGGATGGGTACATGGTGGTCATAAAGGGATGGACATGGTCAGAAACAATGCTCAGGTAGGCCGTGGCATTTAAACGATGCCCAATTGGCACTAAGGGGCCTAAAGTGTGCCAAGAAAACCACACCATTACACCACCACCACCAGCCTGCACAGTGGTAACAAGGCATGATGGATCCATGTTCTCATTCTGTTTACGCCAAATTCTGACTCTACCATCTGAATGTCTCAACAGAAATCGAGACTCATCAGACCAGGCAACATTTTTCCAGTCTTCTTCTGTCCAATTTTGGTGAGCTTGTGCAAATTGTAGCCTCTTTTTCCTATTTGTAGTGGAGATGAGTGGTACCCGGTGGGGTCTTCTGCTGTTGTAGCCCATCCGCCTCAAGGTTGTACGTGTTGTGGCTTCACAAATGCTTTGCTGCATACCTCGGTTGTAACGAGTGGTTATTTCAGTCAAAGTTGCTCTTCTATCAGCTTGAATCAGTCGGCCCATTCTCCTCTGACCTCTAGCATCAACAAGGCATTTTCGCCCACAGGACCGCCGCATACTGGATGTTTTTCCCTTTTCACACCATTCTTTGTAAACCCTAGAAATGGTTGTGCGTGAAAATCCCAGTAACTGAGCAGATTGTGAAATACTCAGACCGGCCCGTCTGGCACCAACAACCATGCCACGCTCAAAATTGCTTAAATCACCTTTCTTTCCCATTCAGACATTCAGTTTGGAGTTCAGGAGATTGTCTTGACCAGGACCACACCCCTAAATGCATTGAAGCAACTGCCATGTGATTGGTTGGTTAGATAATTGCATTAATGAGAAATTGAACAGGTGTTCCTAATAATCCTTTAGGTGAGTGTATATATATGATGTAAAAATAAATTTCTAGCATACCTCTCTGAGTTCCCGGATCTGTTCTGACAGCCCCCCAATTTCGGAATAGGAGACACTGCCGGGGTCTTCGTGAGACATGTTGTATACAAGAGGATCTACCTCTCGGGGCAAATACCTACAATAGCAAAATAATGTAGTCAGCTTTCAGTAGAGATTTATTGAACACACAGATGGCCTATAATACTAATAATCATTATACTTCTATAGCGCTTTTTTAAAATCTTAAGACACCAAAAGTGCTTTACATGTTAGAGGGTACCTCCTCCACCAACACCAATAAATAGCACCCACCTGGTATGCGATTACTTAGCTAGTACACTCATTTATCAGATGTAAATCAAATTCTGAGTATTTATTTTAAAAGATACAAAAAAAACCTCTTACCTCATAATAGTCAGTGTTGTCATATCCAGAGCCACTCTTGTGCCAGGTTTAAGTTTTGATTTATCAAGCTGCATTAAAAAATAAATAAAAGCAAAGTCAAAATGCTATAATTTATAAGGTTTTAAACTGTTAAACTCAAAGTTCAGGATGATGAAGAATGTTGTTCTTGGATGTGTGTTTTTTTTGTTTTCATATCAAGATTGAAAAGTAAACTTTAGTAAGTAGTTGAATTAAAACACTACTCGTAATTGAATACAGCTATAACATATATATATATACACACACACATATATATATATATACATATATTATATATACATACATATATACATATATATATATATATATATATTATATACATACATATATACATATATATATATATATTATATACATACATATATATATATATACATATATATATATATATATATATATATATATATAGAGAGAGAGAGAGAGAGAGCCATAAGACAAAGACAGATGAACAGGAAACACCAAACCTCAACAATCTCTCTCCAAAACAAATAAAAGAAAAACAGGTTGTGCTCACCTGTCGACGGCAGCCAACAACATATCGTGGGCCATTTGTTGCTTTGACAATGACTGAAATAAGAAAAAGTCAGGAAATTGAAATTCTATACAAACATAGAAATGTTGTGCAATAGCTACTAGTGCCCCCCCCTCACTTACTAAGGTCAATTGTTTTTAATGTACTCATCACTTTGGTGATGTTATACCCATTAACCATTATGGTACCATTACACTTACATTTCTCTTCTGTTAACTGTTTGAGGACCTCCCCCACAATCTAGGCAGAAACAAGAAAGTGTTGGTTAACTAATACAGCCTATTCTGAAAACAAATAAAAATAAAAATAGTGCATGTGTGTATATGTATAGATCACAGCAACATCCAATGTATAGCTGGCATTACAACTTCCCATTTTATAGGCTATGCCACAAAAGGTGTAATTATAAGTCACAGCAGAACTAAACATGAAACAGTTCATGCAAGTGGGAGACACTAAAAAAACTGTAGTCAAAGCTGGATTAAAACAAGGTGTACAAATGAGAAGCAGGAAAACAAGAGGTTAAACATGAATTAATCCATTTGATTGTGAAAATATTACTTTAAATACGAAACGTCCTCTTACCTGTCCAACACTTTGCAAAGCTTTCAGGTCATTCTCTGATTTTTCATATTGCTTAGTGAGTTCTTTCAGCTGTTCCCTCACTAAAAACAGACAATAAAAAGCATTTCAATGTATTCTCAATGGGGATTTTCGATTATAATGATGAGCTATTTAAAAACTAAATTTCTAAAAGTAGAAAACAACTGTGTGGGGGGCATTAAAATGCACACGATACGCATGTGCAGTAAAGCTGACATTACTGTGACCATAAAGTACTTTTAACTGTAATGCAAGATATTATATAACAAGCATTGTTAAAAATAATCACAATGTTACGCGGGTTTATACAGTTAGCCACTCATACTATAGATCGCAATGGCCATTTTGGTAAATGGTGTGTAAACAGTTATATAAATGTAAACTGTAGCAATGTCAAGTATTAATACAACTTGTCCTGTAAAACAAGTAGCAATACTTTACAGCAAAATAAACATCAAGCCAACAGCATATGAATTCAAAATATGATAGTATTGGCAGTAGGCTATACAAAAGAGTAAATAGACAAGTGGGGATCAGTATCAGCCACACATTCCAAGTTGTATTTTTTATACATATATTGAATAAAAACATGTTTCGAATATATAATACTCTATAGTACATGTATTTAAACGAGAGCTTCCGAAAAAGCAAAATATGCTTATAGTATATAGCGTGGTGTCATTCTCCTTTCTTTAACTAGGAAATGAACCAGGCCTACGCATCCTCAATATATGAAGATATTTCAAGACGCATTTATTTCAGTAAAATCTGGTGTAAATATTATAATCGTTTGTTTTAAAAAGACAGGGTTTCTGTCTGATCACTCTCGACATGACACTATAGAGACCCTTGCAGTATCCAATCAATGGATGGCTGGATGACAAAGCGACTTGGCCACTTTTACTGCCTCGGTTTTTCTTTATGCGAAGTAAACAGTCGATGGACCAGATTTCTAAGAACGCTCACTTTATTAATAGAATTGGTGATAAAAATATGACTCTTACGCTCTTTAAGACGCCCGTCGATCTCTTTATGCTCAAGCAATTTCTTCCTGTAATCTTGCAGAGCCTTCTCTCTAGGATCCGCCATGTTGCACTGACCGGCTGCGCCCCGGGGGATTGTGGGATCGACGCCGCGCCGGAGAACTCTGGGATAGCGGTGAGCAGCGCTGGAGGACCGAAGGGCGCACAGTCCCTGGCAGTACTTACTCATCAGTGTGTGCGGTTTGACAGTGCAAAAGGTTGGCTTTAGCAAATGTCAAATGTCATAGTATACATAAACTCAGACTCTTGTAAATATATTTGTAATTGATAATTCTATACAAAAATAAACAACAATAGCATTAGAACACAGACATACATTTCTACTATAGTTCGTAATATAGGTTTTGACAGCTTTTGCCTTTTCATAGCGGCGGTGTTTATGAAGGTGTGATGGCTTCTGCATTTTCATTTCAACAGCAAACCAGTATTTGTACAGTTGCTAAGTCCATTGGATTTATTACGGCAGATAGGTGCATCGTGTGCGTGCCTGGAGAAACGCACACAATGCTGTGACGCTGACTCACACATATAACACTTCAACACCTCATTCATAGTGACGGATTAAAAGCATTATTATTCTTACAAGTATACGGTGTACGTGCGTATGCAATGTGTATCTAATATACTCTGAAACAGTGAACGCAGTGTGGGCATGACACACAGGAGCAAGGCAGAGCACGTAAGGCACGTCTCTGTCGGCGAGAGGAAGTGAAGCAGGGCTGGTCCAGGGTGTCGTGTCCTCAGGCCGCACGGCATTAAAGGGGCAGCGCCGCCTACCCCTCAGCTCACATGCAGCCCGGAGATACGCAGTTACACAGGATTACACCTCACAGGATAGCATTAAAAACAAGCAACTGACAGCGGACTCTAGTGTGGCGGCTTTGTGGATCATGGCAACTGCGCCACAAGCCGGGACACTGGGGCTGCAACCCGCCGCGCTGCTCTTGCTGGCGGCTCTGCTCCCCCTGCCGAGCTCCCAGGACCCGGGCTCCGCCGCGCACAGGTGCTTCTGCCAGGTAAGATTGTCCAAAACAAATAATGTATGCTGAACTATACGTAAAACCAAAACGCATCTTAAATCCTTATAAGCAGGAATGCCTAATAGTTCCTGGTTTGCACTTTGTTAGTATAGCAAATGCAAACATGTAAGTATTCTATGCCTGTTTTAGCTGTGAAAGTCGGAGGTGGGGAATGGGAACCGGTATTCATCTCTTTTTGTAATGTTTGCAACAGTTGTAAAACAAACAAAGTCAACTAAACACTCAATCTCCCACAGTATGTTGCTAAATAGTTACGTCTTAAAGCATAAAAAACAAATAAATGGTCACAATAAGGGTGTGCAGCTAACTGTGTTCCTGCATTTAAAGGTGACTGGACACCTGGATGACTGTACGTGCGATGTGGAATCCATTGATGCCTTCAACAACCAGCAGCTCTTCCCAAAATTGCAGAAACTCCTGGAGTCCGAGTACTTTAGGTTTTATAAGGTAACGCCATATGGTTGTGGATCAATTATACAATTCAGTTTATGAAGGGTGTAACCGTGGTGTTATCACTTTTGTTTTGGAGAGAAATAAAATGTATAAGAGGGATTTGTTCTGTAATGTGCTCAGCAGGAGTTATATATGTTATTATCTATTGTTTATTTGATTCTCTTGTCTGCCATTTCTTTGGACAGGTGAACTTAAACAAGCCTTGTCCATTCTGGATAGATAACAACCAATGTGGATCGAGGCATTGTGCAGTGAAGCCTTGTAAACCAGTGAGTAAGAATATGGTGACCTGTACTTACTGGATAGGAGATGTCATACAGGGCAAAAGTTCAAATGTAATTTATGATGATGTGAATCACAACTGCAGGTGCAGCTGAGGTGTTTATGTTAGTGGTGACTGAGTTAGAGAATACTAAACCAGCCATTTCTGGCATAAATGGTTATAGCAAATGTCGTTTTGGACATCCACTGAAATTGATTTATATTTAACAGCTGCAGAATTTAAATGCTTCCTTGCATATCCATTGTATTCTGTTTTGCATTCATAAAGTAGCACTCCAATGCATTCAATACATTTTAAGCATTTTCGTCTGAATAATGGCTCCCAAAATTAAACTGTGAACGTTTCTGAGATGCACAAGAACTTTCATTCATTCAGCCCAAAATACAATTTCCCTCACACTATTGAATTAAAATCACCACTGATCATGTATTTTGATTTATTACAGCAGCAAAATTAATTAATTATAATGTTACTTTTTGTTTTGCAGAATGAAGTGCCAGATGGGATCAAATCTGAAAGCTATAAGGTACTACTCCAATGATATTTCAGTTTTGTATTTTTAATATTTAATTTGTTTTCACCATAAAAAAGTTTTTCCCCTTAATAATGTGGAGTGTGTAAATAAGTATAAATAAATCCTCTGACACCTCAAAATGTGAAAAAAGTTAAAGGGGGGTTGACTTTCTATAGGCAATGTATATAGATTGAGTTTCATTCTCTGTATGTCTCTGCCCTTGTGAATCGGGTGTCTTCCACTTCACCAACATGTTGTTTGGGTGTGATCCCGCAGTACTCTGAAGAAGCCTTCAGTGAGCTGGAGGAGTGTGAGAAAGCAGACAAGCTGGGAGCGGTGGACAGTTCTCTGAGGTACTGTATTGGAGCAACAGCCATGCTTTTAAGCACTGCGTCAGTCTTGTCACCAGCCTTTGTGCCTGTTACAGAAGTTACCCAAAGTAACTGGGATTTGAGACGGTTCAAGACTCTTCTGTTCCCGGCCCGTGTAGCGGAGTTGCTGAACTGTGGCGTGTCTGTGTTGTTTTGCAGTGAGAAGACTCGCCAGGCTCTGCTGGAGTGGAACCGACATGACGACGAGGCCGACCGCTTCTGTGAGGCTGATGGTAAGACCGGATCACTGTCAGGCCATTCCCCTCGCTGTCCTGGTGATGAAAGTTCGGTCTAACCTCATTTTCGGTCATTTTGAGAACATTGATATTAAAGATTAGTTAACGCAATTACAATGTACTTTCCATAAAAATGACTGTTTATGTCGCATGAATGCATCTCTTATAGATCGCTTATTGACATTTTTTAAAATACCCTTGTACAACTTGTACTAGTCTTAAGCAATAGAGCATACATTTGAAATACTGGTCTGTTTGGCCAGAAGCTTCCTCAAGTTGCCACATACAAAGGTTGGTTTATTTTGCAATAGTTCACTACTCCACTATGCCTGCCCCATATGTAACGCCATCTTTTAGTTGCTGCTGGTGCCTGTGGACTTTTTTCACAGTCGTGGCACCTGTGCCTACACTTGGCACACTCTGACTCGGCATCCGCTCTCGCTACACGTCTCTTATCCTCCTCTCTGATGGCATCCAGAGTCACCAACATGCTTTCGAGCCATAGTTTGTCCATAACATTTGAGATGGCAGTAGCACCCTCATTAACATAATTTGCCATTTGATGAATTGCAAAAGAAAAAATAAAATAACTCTCTTCCTTAGACAAATGACCCAATACTTTCACATCAAATTACAAAACAGAAGAATGCAGCCTTTCATGTCTTAGTGCCAGTGTTCTGACCCAGACTGTGGCCCTTCACGCTGTCCATGTGTTATTGGCCCCCAGATGAGGATTCCCCCGACTCGCAGTATGTCGATCTCTTGCTCAACCCAGAGCGCTTCACTGGGTACAAAGGACCCGAAGCTTGGCAGATCTGGAACAGCATCTATGAGGAGAACTGCTTCAAGTAACGCACCTTTTTTACAATTACGGTTATGTTAGGGAAGTGTATGTTACAAAAGCTACCATCCATGCTGGTGTAATGCGAAAATATTGCCTTCATTTGATTTGCTTTTATACACATGTAAGGATGTGAGGCAGTCAATGGAGACCTCAATGTAGAGTAAATGTTTCTCTCTCTTTCAGACCCTACACGGTGAAAAGGCCCCTAAATCCTTTGGCATCTTACGCAGGTGAGTTAACTGTAAACTGCCTTCTACATTTGACAACATTAATTGATACCTAGGAATGTGTGTGGTTTCTTTTTTATTGTAGTTGTTTAGAATTATAAACCTGTAAGAATCAAGCATTTTATAAAAATATTTTTAATATGTATCACCTGAACGTGTTTTTATGTGTGGATTTTCTTTGGTCTGCATGCTGATGTATACTTGTTAGAAATTAAAATGTAAAAATACTGTTAACTCTATAAAACTATTTTTATCTTGCAGGAAAAGATGAAGGTAAGGCAGTTCAATTATATCCACTGTTATATTGCCTACCTTTTAAAGAAATATACTTTTAGTACAATTTTGTAGTACAGATTTGTAGATGTAAACCTGTATTCATAGCAAGGAGAACATAATTCTAATTCTAACTTGCACTGAACTAATACTGAAGTCTATAGTATCATTGTAATGAAAATGGTCACGGATCAGTTAAAGCAAAAACTAAACAATAATCTTAGAAATGTATTTCTGTTCTATTTGCAGGAAGAACATTTTACAGGTGGCTGGAAGGTAAATAAGTGTAATTAATACATTTGTCTGGAAGGTAATCAATTTCCCTCCCGCCCACACATCTTGACTCACTGCTTCAGTCTTGCTGCCACGTGGTGGCAGTGTAGTCTTCTCAACTTCTTACAGTCTGAGAATCTGTAATGTGGGAGCTGTGCCGTTTGGTGTCAGTCTTGGCTTCCTGTGACTACCGTCCAAATTTGAATCAACAAGAACTGAAGTTTGTACCTTTCAAAGTGTAGACACACACAAGCTCATGATAGAACACTCTACCATGGATTTTGCATATCTGTATAATATTCAATGGTAAGGGAGAAAACCAGTGAACTTTATACTTGTTTTGGATATTTAAAAAAATAATGCAAGCAAAAAGGTGGTGGTAATTTGAGGTTTTCAAAACAATTGTACATGGATCATACGGAGTGTTGAAAATTAAAATGTATAATTCCAATAGATGTATTCAGACTTTGGTTTGGCATTAACATGCTGTTGTAATTTATTGAAAAGAAACTTGTTGGAGACTCTGCTTGTGTCTGGTCTATTCAGGGCTTTGTGTGGAGAAGAGAGCTTTCTTCAGACTGATCTCCGGGCTTCACGCCAGCATCAACGTCCACCTCAGTGCCAGATACCTCCTGGATGGTGGGTCACAACCCTGGCTACTTCTGCTTTTCTGATCCTCTGTTTAGAAATCCTCGCATTATAACTCATTTCTGTCTGGTTTGAAACCCAAATGAAAGGGTTCATGAACTGAAAAACCGAGGATATTTCTGAATATTTGCTTACACGGTGGTTGCAGATTTTAGTTATTTTCTCATAACTGATTTATTGTGGAGGAACTTCTTGTTCACTTCTCCCCCGTCTCCTGTGCCTTTCCTGTGCTCAGATAACTGGTACGAGAGGAAGTGGGGCCACAATATCACCGAGTTCCAACAGCGGTTTGACGCAGAGCTGACCGAGGGGGAGGGGCCTAAGCGCATGCGCAACCTCTACTTCCTGTACCTGATCGAGCTGCGGGCACTCTCCAAGGTCTTGCCTTTCTTCATGCGCCCCACTTTCCAGCTTTATACCGGACAAACCTCCCAGGACCAGCACAACAAGGACCTGCTCCTAGATGTTCTCCAGCTGGCCAAGTGAGTGCAAGGCAGGCACAACACACATGCCTAGTTTAATTCCAGGAAGCTCATCTGGCTGTAAACATCTCCTTTGTAGCTCATCAGACACTTACAAAAACATTCCCATAAAAGGTTGTACCCTCCACTCTTCCCTGAATTAAAGACTACCTTTGCTTTTCCTAGGTCTTTCCCTTTGCACTTTGATGAGAACTCCCTGTTTGCTGGGAACAAAAAGGAAGCGGCAAAGCTCAAGGTAGAAGCAAAGTGTTCCTGCACTGTGGCTTATGATGCCCCATCCGCCGTGACATCGGCCTGGCTTTCATCTGCGCCTATCCTTTCTCCCTACAGGAGGATTTCAAGCTGCACTTTCGGAATATCTCCCACATCATGGACTGCGTGGGCTGTTTCAAGTGCCGCCTCTGGGGGAAACTGCAGGTACAGTGTGCTGTATTCATCTCGTGGCTTCGCAAACAAGTTGTTGTTCCTGTAGTGCCTATATTTGGTAGAACGAATGGGACTAGATGACTTTCCTCAAAAATAGCTATTAGTAACTTTTCCATGTCTTATCCTGCACTTAAAATAAATAAATGACACCTTTTAATTTCATGAGCAATTGAGTAAACTCTCAAAACGGCTCCTCATGCTTATTCAGAAGTGTTTACCCCATTTACTGCTGTGTAACAAGTGTATTACTCACTACTGATCTTTTAAGCTCACTTTGCTGTTCAATCCTGTACATTTTTTTTGAAGGAGAGCAACAGTAGAGTAGTGACTATGTAGAGATGTGTTCTATGTATAGGAGCCGAATCTCATGGAATTGTATGGTTGTACTTAGCTGGTGCTTTACATCAGTGTGTGTTACTGTTGTGCAACGGATACAGTAGTGACATTGCATGTTGTTACAGACACAGGGTCTGGGTACTGCGCTGAAGATCCTTTTCTCCGAGAGACAGATCGAGGCTCTGCCCAAGTCCAGCAACAGCGACCCAGCCTTCACACTCTCGCGCCAGGAGATTGTCGCTCTGTTCAATGCCTTTGGGAGGTAATGTACCGCCAAACCCCACCACACACGACTGAAAGAGCACTAAGGCTGACGCAGCTATTGAGTTTTTAAAAAGAAAACCAAGCAATCTGATTTTATTCTATACCTTTAACTTTTATTTAAGTATCCAGTTCAGAAGACAGGAATCAAGCATGGGTTTTGGTTTTGTGGGAGGGGTAGTACTCATTTTTCGAGCCTTTTCCAATCGCTGCGCATTTCTTTTGCAGAATTTCGACAAGCATCAAAGAACTGGACAACTTTCGAACACTGCTGTCAAAGATTCACTGAAGGGATGGAGCGAGACACTGGTCTGACTGGAGCTCAATATGTCCGTTGCTCTGTGGGAGTGGGCTGCTAGCGTCTCTGCCTGCATCTCATGTGTAACCGTAAGGGCTACAGTCTGCCAAAAAAGATGACCCTTCCAACTGAATCTTTTCTGATGTACAGAATTTTAGGCAGATTGTTTTGCTGCAGTTTTCCTAGTCTTGCTTTTTTTTTTTTTTCTTTTCTACTTACAAAGAAAAAAGTTTTTCTTGGATGAGGCCATATTTTTAATAATGTTCAATAATGTTTACACACTAACTAAGCACTAGGGTCGAGGATGGTCTGTCCTCAATGTTTGGTATAGAGAGCACAAAAGGAGAACAAATAACAGGTTGAGATTCTTCTGCAAAATGTAAATGTGGCTTTGTATTTTTTTGCACCAGTTTCAGAGTAAATCAGACTGAGGTTGGATGGCACTTTGATTCTTCGATCGTCATGGGCAAGAATGTTTGTTTGTTTGTTTGTTTGTTTGTTTTTGTTTCTCAGTGCTCCCCACCCCCACCATTGCTTCAGGTCTGCATAACACAGGATTACAGACTAAAGAGCTGTCACAGCAAATCTGATGTCAATTGGTCACCCAGCCTATGGGTTGGATTAAACAGTCTGCTGCACTTCCTTCGCACCAAGATATTTTTAAAACCTACAATTTCAGGGGTCGGAGCAATAAGCCTGTAAGATATGCAGCTGGTCATTACACTGTTTGTTTGGCTTTGAATTCACCAATCCGGCACTTGCCAAATTGATTGCTGGAAGCTGTGCGCTGTAAGGGTTAAATGATCTGCAGTCCCAACTGAAATGACAGTGTGTTGTATTGTATTTTATGTGATTGATTCTAGGCATTTGTGAAATAAAAGTTTTCTATTAAGAGTTTCATTCTTTAAGTGCCTAGGGAAATGTGAATTGAGGTCTGCACCAAACATGGAAAATACTTCTAGATATAGAACAAAAATACATATGACAAACTGTCAGGGGACAGATTCTGAAAATATTTTTCTGCACAATTATCAGGTACTTGTTTCGTAGCAGTCTAAAGCACGAGCTGAAATCAGTTCTTCTTTCGCTTAAATTAATAATACATATAATGACTTCAGTGAATAAGAATAAATATGGTTAAGTGATAGTCAGGTCTCCTTTTCTCCATCCAAAATGTTTTTGGAGCACTGAATTAGATAATAAGAATGTGTCCATGATCCAGAGCCCTTGACTTGAACCTTGGGGGGCTGATTGCAATAAGATAAACCAGTAGAAATTCAATTGAAGCCAAAGTTCAGCCAAGAAACAAAACCCAATTTAAGCTTCCACAGAGCTTTTTTTGTACTGGCAGAGAGTTGGTATTTGAGAAGTTTAACTCCAAAAATGCTGCTAAACTTCTGAAATCAAGGGACCCAGTTTTATAGCACATCAGTAGCCAAATTACTTTAGTTAGAACAGCATTCAAGTTATGTCCTCAAGCTTTTGCTTTAGGTTTTACTCTGCTAACTTAAAGGACCAGGAAGGAAGGTGTGGTTCTTTTTGTCTGTACAGACAGGCCCGACCATAACTTCCAGAATTAGATGTTTTACTTAGACAAACACTCTTTTAAAACAGTGCAATAAAACTTTATTTAAACATGGTAGTGCTTGCATACAGCTTTAGTGAACTATGAAATATGGATAAACCCGTTACATTCATTGGCCACAAATGGTACAAAATAATAAAATAAAATAACAAAAGGCTACAAACTGGCTTTGTCAGGGAAAGAAAAGCTGATATACAACAATTAATTTCACAGAAAAATAATAACCGCAAAAATACAATACTTGTAACTTTCACATATTTTGAAATACACATTTTTCATACTGTACATGTTTGGAAATGTATTTGTACTTACGAGAATGCTTACGTCTTCAGATATGCATGTGGAAAACCCTGGAACGATCCTCGAACCAAGCATTAGGAATCTATTCTTTCATTGTAGTGATAGCTGCCTCTTAACTAATGCTTTTAAATGTAATTGTTCTGCTTTCTAAAACCATTGGATACCTTTCTACTGTAAGGAAGTCTACCATTATGGTAATGGATGCTTCTGGTTTTCCTAAAGCTGGTAAGAGCAAACTGCTCATCTGTTCGTTTCCAAAGTTGGCCACTAAAACATTAACAATCTTGAAGAATAAAACAAAAAGTAAACCAAAGCAAACCGTTAGAAAGTTAGTTGATTAATCGCTAAAACCACCGAGATTGTAACACAAGATATCAGGATGTACAGGAATAAGCGATTCTTGCAGGCACGTACCAATGAAGTATAAATTGAATGTTACATGTCCTTAGTTTGCATTTCTAGTCTTTTGTCACAAAAGATTATTTTTTTTCCCCACCTCTGTTCAGATGGATGGCATTTTAAATGTCACACGCAACAGGGCCTATACATTCTTTAAATCACAGTAAAAGTGCTTCGACGAGGGGAGGGGGGGGGCATTGAGATGCTTGAAACCCTGCACTGGGAATAAAGCAGTGGAGTTAGAGAGACATTTGTCTTTTGATTTAAAACGAAAGCTCTCATCTTGCTTTCCTCACGCCCCCACTCCATCACGACATTGCTTCCCTGCAAGTGAGATCAACTCATGATGGAATGGAGTCGTACACAAAACAGCCAGACAATACGAAAGGTATTAAACTACCATTTCCCTATAACAGGACAGCCACTGATATTTGAGAATAGAGCAGACTGAGAATGCAGACACCACCTTTTTAGACCAGATGCCACTTCTGTAAGCAAGATGGACGTTGCTGTGCAGGGATAATGGGAGGTCCAGCAGCATTTTGCTTGTTCCAGGGTTTTTGGTAAGCAACATCATCATAATGTGCTCAGAACCAGCTTTACCAGAGTCTCTGCAGAGAAGGGAATGAGGAAACCCAATCCACTTCTCATCTGCCCTGAAATGTGATAGGATTTTTTCTGTAACTGAAAGGACAACACATTAGTCTGATCTTGCACAAAATGCCTTATTTTGCCTGGACTCCATCTGGCGTTCACAGCCGGCGACACAGCCTGCGTTCACAGAATTGGTCACACTAGCACAAACACAAGCAGTGTGGGTCACTTCAGTGATGTGGATTCTCAATGCATCTACAGTAGACCTTCACTAAAGTGGCACGTGTTGCAGCTGTTCACTATCCCTAGCTTTACCATTGACATCAAAGCATTTGGTTCATTATAATGCAAAAAAACAAACAAAAAAAAGGATTCCAGCAAATTCTAAGTAACTAATTCTAAGAAAATTGAAGACAATGATGTGCTTAGTGTCCACTCTCTCAGTAGCAGTTGGGCTAGAGAGTTTTGCTTTCCATTAAGCACACAACACGTTACCGTTACATGTAATCCTATTATATTATTTGGAATGACAACTTTCATTGGTTCTTCTGGACCAGAGATCGCCAAACACCATTTTTCTAATATATTCCAGTGCAAGTATTTTGTGCAACTGCTTCTTAGTTACACAATTCAATAAACAAACTATTAATTGGACAATTAACAATCTGGTTGTGCCAAAATCCTGCTCTGGAATCAATGGGAATGATTGGTACTTGATTACACCAGCCCTGGATCACCAGCACACCTGGTTGTATCCTTGCTTGAAGATACCAGCCTTCAAGTTCAAAGATTTGACCTATTCTTAATTAATTCTTGACATTTTCTTTTTATATATTAATGTTTATCAAAACTTACGCAAAGGTTCGGTCTACAAAAAGGAGACGTAGTTCAACTGGTCCCCTTATCCTATGATCATTAACTAAGCGTCTCAATATGAGCCTTGGGAATTTCTGTTGCAAGAAGGCTGGGTGAAACTTTTCACGTGGTTCTCATCCACAAAGCTGCACACCAAAATAAACAAAACTGCCATAAAGGACCATGGGAGTAATATTATAGGATGTTGGTCCATTACTCACTGAAGGCCTGGGCTATCACAGGGTACAGCTGTGACACACACACACACCCCTCACCAACATGGGAACAAACACAGGGAAAGCTCTAATTAATCAAAAACAAAAAAAGGGTAGGCCACCATATGGGCAGAAAAAAGACTGATGTAAATAGTGTGGAGAATGACTCCAATTACCTTAACACTCACTTTCACCAGCCATTTGGTCTGACATACAGAAATCATACATGGGAGTCCCGGGCTAGCATCTCAAAGTGAATCACATATCCAGTTCTCCACAAGGTGTTTTTGAGTTCATATGGAATGAGATTCACACATCGTCTGCTGAGTAATGGTTTGATTTCCATTATGTTTAAAAAAAAAAATCTGAAATAGGATATTCCATGGTGAAAGAATCACCTCAACCATGGTGACTGTCCCGGGTCTCGCAGACCCAGACAAAACCCTACTTCACCTTTCTCTGAGCAAATCCATGTTGCCTAGAACAATACCTTCAACATCCAAGCAGTGTTTGACATTGTAAATCCTAAAGGGAACTGAAGACAAAGCATTAACAAGCTCCTCCCATAACTGCCCACAGGAGACTGTGCTTGATGCAGCTTCACAGTGTTATGTTTTTGTAAAGTAACAGTGGGAGCCAAACTGAACCCATTTGTCTGCTACCCGGAGAGAGAAATGTTAATATGCACGGCATATAATCTTTGGCAGACAGGACAAAGCAAATTCCCTCCTTTGACTGAACGTCTCGCTTAGTTGTGACAGTATGGCACTGGATGCTGCCGCTGTACATGTGGTCACAGAGGGCATTACTGCACAGCTCAAGTCTCTAGACATCATCCTTGGGGAGAGGCCATGCCAGTCTGGAGCCCCTGCCCATAATTCATTGGCTTCTCATGGCACATGGTAGCTCTAGTGAGCCCTGCCAATCTCAACAACAGCACTACATTTGAGACCACCGGCAAAGGTGAGCAGAGTCTTTCAGCTCTTCAATGATTGGTTGGCCGATAAATTCATTCCTCGCTCTCTCTGCCACCCAGAAAATTCCTCTTCCAATTTCGCACTTAACTCGGAAATTTGATTGATCTCAGACTCTCCTATAAGTCAACTGACTGACGTGACTGAAGATTTCCAATTACTTCTATGAATACGTCTGCCTGCTTCTCTCAATAGGAGTCAGCACAAAAGAAGAGCTTCAATCAAAGCCACACTGCCAGCACTGTCCAAAAAGCAAATGACCTCAAGGGGGGCTGGGGGAGTTAGGTAGGAAGAGATTTAAAAAAATATATATTAAAAAACCCATAAAAGTTATCTTGCATACAAGTACCTAAAGGCCATCTAATACAGCACTATTGCATGCAAGGTATTAACGGTTTAACTCCAGTTGCAATCTTCTCAGATGGGTTATGGAATGTCCTAGTTACATTTGTATGTCACAGTGGCCCCACAATTTCATCTAGTTGCATTAAAAAAATAAAACTATAAAAGGTAGGTCATTTTGCTCATTCGGAACATGAGTTCTAATGGACAGCAGGGAAAGGACAGTCAGCCACAGTAGTGTCATCTACAGGACAACAGAGGGAATTGGCAGGTGAACAGAACTGCCCAATTGTAGAACATCGCATTTACCCAGAGACTATACTGGCCCTTTCCCTCCAGCCTTTACTTGCCAGATAGAAGTGCTATTAACAATATATTGTTCCTCAATACTCCCTTCACTGCAAAGAAAGAAAATATTGTCACAGTGTCACAGAGAACCAGTTCTACCAGATCCACTAAAAAGCGTTTTTTTTATCCCTTAACAGGAGTGATGCGGGAAACACTGTTCATTAACACAAATTAACATGGGACCTATAATCCCCTTAACCTGAATTGCTTTACCACATTGACCGCTACTCCTTCCTTCACACATTCATAGAAGAGAGGCCCAACTGAGCATGTGGGCCCCCTCTGTCTGCAGATCGTACCATGTGCGTGCCTGCCTGCCTGCGTGTCACATGACTGCCGTGAAAATCTGTACCCAGCAGCCGATATGAGAAGCCACCTGCCATGATGTGACAGGCATCAGGTTATAGAGAACCCAGGTTGAAATACAGCTTATTAGTTTTTCCATATATACATCATTTAGTGCACTGGTTTGCAAAAAAAAAAAGTTGTGAAACAATGGCACAATTTCTGTTGTTCAGAATGTGATGGACTCAACGCTGTAAACTAAGATGCTACTGATAGATACTGTATAATATTGACACATCGATATATACTGGAAAATGCCATTTCCCCAGACTTACTGGACTTAACCAAGGTTCTTTTCTAAGTACATCTACACAGAGAGAAACACAATAGGGTCTGCAAGGGAAGAGGATCCCATGTTAGGTATTCACAAATGTCCCATTTTCTCACAGTACCAAGGATGTAACAAAGCACCCTCTTCATCCAATAAGATCACTGCTTTAAAGCTGATCTGGCACAGCACATTCACGTAGCTGAATTATTGCCCTCATACTGCCAGAACGCTTCTTGTGTATGCATCTTTGAAAGGTCTCTCGGATGGGAAACACACTTGTCCTTGTGCTTAGTTCAAAATGGGCCTTGACAGAACACCACAGCCTACCAGACACCAGGCACCACGGCTTCTGTGGGAGAACTGTGGCTTATTCGAATGGCTTTCAATCTTGCGCGCCCGGGCTCTTTGGCAGAAGTGACTCATCTCTCGCGATCCATCGGTAAACACTCTCATCTTATTGTTCAAGTGTTTGATTGATTTTCTTTATTTTTCAGCGCACACCAGCTTCACATAAGGGCCAGAGCAAGTCCACTCTGCAGCAGTGCGTTGCTCCAGAGTCCTTCTCTCTCTTTGGCCTAAGATAGCCAAAAGGCTTCGGTCAGCAGTCCGCCGAGTCAATCTACATTCAGGAAGGAAGCCGCTTGATCAAAACTGATAATGTGCAGGTTTGAAGTGCAAAAAATCGCATCCCAGCTTATTAGAGCGAGTCCACTTACACAGGAAGATCCAAAATCAGACTACCTGTGAGACTCCAAAAACGACCAAAACAGACAGACAGAATGCTGGGAGAGGAAAACGATCCACCCCAAGGGCTGCAAGCCAGTGCAGTCCATAACAAAACTTCTCTTGCTTGCCCAAATCTATCACCTGTAGGATTTGGAGGTGTTTCAGCAAAATAATAATTATATTCCGCCCTCCCAAGCCCCCAAGCACACTCTGTAGTATTATAATCTTCCTAAATAATATGAAAGGAAAAAACAAAACAGAAGAAAAAGTAAACAAGCCCATATGAAGCAAACTCATTCAGTCCCAGCTTGGCCTGCCCCCTTGACTGACTCCCAAGAAGTTCAAAGCGACTGTGCGGACTTGCCTGGGAGTGGTGGGGGAGGGCGTTTACCTTAGCCAGGAGTTTGCTGGTTGGGAATACAGGGCAAATTCATGACCTGGCAGGCTGGGGTTGCACTGCCAGGTTGGTCAGGGAGCTAGTTCTGCGGGGTGGAATAGTAGTTCTGAGGCGTGGAGTAGTAGTTGTGGTGCTGGTTGGTTTGGATATTGCCATAAGCTAAGAGCAGGGGCGCAGATGCAGCCGGAGGCCCGTTGAGCAGATGAGGCACCACCGTCAGGCTGCCATTCCTACGGATCGTCCCGTACCAGCCGGGGCCGGTCTGAGGCGTGGAGGACAGGATACTGCCGAGGAAGAGAGGACACGGCAGGGTCAGAGCTTCTCGCCACATCACACACAAGGTAGACAGAAGCAGCCAGATGACTTAATATGATAAATCTGGAGTGGCAAAAACTGCATTAGTTAAAATGAAAGTGTAATAAATAATCCAAGAAGAATGGTCATATTAGCTCCAAATAATACATTGATACATACAAGTAATCTAATAAAACTAACTTTTTTATCATGCTTGATCATTTGCAGCTTTATCCATCAAAGGAAGACATACTTAGCAGGAAATTAGGGGCCCAACATTCACAAATTACCAAAATTCAAATTAGCAATAAATCATCAGAACAACATAATGGTGTCAGAAAAAATATTAAGCATTTCAATAACAAATTCAGGGGAAATGCTGGCTAACATTTTACTATGCTTTGGTTTGTACAGCCACCAGTGTTTCTGTTGTCTGTGGACCGTGGTCTGCGTTCCAGGATGTGGAATTCAGATTTGTCCTGCGAATTCTCTCAGAAGAACTCGCATTTTGATGGATAATTATGGGTTCATGATCATCACATTTTATTTTCGTCCTCGGAGCCACAGTAACTAATTTACCGTCGACTGCCTGTTTAGACCAACACGCACTTGATTGTCCATCGGCTCTCTTGTCTGGGTTCGATCGAAATTAGAACTTAAGTAGGAATGAGATCTAATGGTCAGAAAGTTGTCTACAGCCTTCTGAGAGACAGGGAAATATACACCTCATTACGAAGGGTAATACATTTCTAGTAACTGATCCAGAACCCCAGCACAATGTATGTCATTTTCACATTGATTTAAGAAAGTTTTTCATACACCAAATGCATTATGGTCCCTTTTTAGTTGGATTTCTGTAATATTGTCCAAGTAGGCCCATAATTGTGACTGCCACTGTATGTAAAAAGGAACAGGAATAAGCGTGGTATTGTGCACCTACCTGCCCCTCTCTCCTCGTGACCCGACGCTGCGAGACAGGTCATCATCGCTGTCGTAGCGCCGTGGGTTATCAAAGAAATACGCCCTGGAACTGAAGCTGTGGCTGTTTATCATCCCCCCCGGCGCCTGAAACACACACAGGTAGATAAAGAAAGCATGAATATGACAGTAACACCTAGGGTCAAACTGGCAGCCTGAAACTGGCGTCTCCCTTCGTTCTCATTAACAAAAAGTATTATTCTATTATTTTGTTCTTGGGGTTAAAATACGGAAATGCCACAAAATAAATAAATTAAACCAAACTCTTTATATTTCAGGGATGGACTTTTTTGTGGATATGCAGAACCCTTCGCTACCCAGCTTCTGAGGTCTAGTGCTTTCACATGAGCACGACAGACGAGGCCGAGGGCGAAGACCACGTCTCTCACCAGGTTTTGGTTGGGCTGCTGCACCCTGAAGAACACCACCACCAGGCTGGTGGGAAGGAGCTCCCAGAAAAAGAGGATGATCCCAAACACCACATAGGACTCCCCGCTGATCTTCTCCACGTCGGCCTGGATAAACAAGCACACAGACGGCTCAGTGACTCCCTCGCAGGCCCAGGGAAGCCCCCACCCCTGCCTGCAACACTCAGGAGTGAAGCCAATCTAGGTCAGAGCTACTACCGCCTATGGCAATGTTAAAAAGGCAGCACTATTTATAGAAAAACAAAGCATCTCATGGAGTACAGACGGCATCCTTCACAATTCTTTTTTTTGGTACAACAGTGAGCTGCAGCAGATTGACTTTGATGAGTTTATTCAATGGTTGCATTCACTGTAGAAAAGGAAAAGGGTAACCTGTAAAAAAAGATCAATAGCAACTCTGTTCATTGTGTGAAATAATGAATTCCCATTTCATTTAAACTGGGGAAACCTCAAACACAAGTGTCATTGAGGAAATCGAATGAAACACACTTATGTGTTGTAATCTAATTTTACAAATGGCCAGCATCAAAATGTGGTCTCACTCTCTCTCAATGCAAGGGGGAATAAGCTTGTAAACCTTTGCACACACACACCTCATCCTCAGTCCTGAAAATCCAGATAAAAACCCAGAGATCACGGCAGGAGACAGTGGGCTTATGACTCACACTGCTTTCTACACCACCACAGCACACAGCCCTGTGATCTTAAACACACATGGGGTGTTTGCAGGCTGATCACAAACACAATGGAAGAGGTCAATTATTAATTATTTGAGAGAGCTAGCTCCCGTAACGCTTCACTGACAATGAACTGAAGTGTAGTTATTTATCTAGGCCAGCAAGGTTTATCGAGGGTTTTATGGCTTTTACACACATGGACACAGATTTAAATGAATACAGGCCCCCGTTTATCCGTTTACTCTTAAAATGGACTCAGACTGTCTGGTCCTCACTTCATTTTTTTTTTCTCTTGACCGGGTATTAATACTCATTTACAGAAGAGGGGCAAAAGCCTTAAGGCACAGAGAGTCATACATAAATAAAGGCTGGGATTTAATACCAAAAAATTTGAAGGTTTATGAGTTTTTTCCTTCTAGACAAATTGCTTTTTTGCCAAGCTGGGAGGAAGAGTGAAGGTCAATGGCTGTCATCCAAGTTCACAATTTAGCCAAATCCTCTTACAGTGTCACCTCCCAACCCTCATCAGCAGAGACTGCTAAGCTACAGAAAGCAAGACATTGGAGCTCGAGCTCATTGGAGCAGCGAATTGTCTGGCTGCAGCAAAACCTTAACGGCACTGTGTCCCTGGCTCGATATTTACATACACTACAATTTACATCATGTCCTAACTGAAGCCAATAAAACAAGGCTACAATGCAAGATACTCCTAAGAGCTCGGCTAGTTTTTAGGGGCTGAATGGCAGCCCAGGCCAACCCTCACCTGATCAGACACGTTGTACCAGCCATAGTTGAAGGAACTCGGCCGGTCCTCGGGAGACAGGGCCACCACCACCAGATTGTAACAGGCCCTGGAGGTGTACAGTAATATCACCACGGCACCAATCGCAGTAGCCTGGCATACCGACGTGCCCTGCAGACACACAGCACCAGGGTTAAGTGTTAGGCTAGTTCTTCCCCGTAATTAGACATTCAACAAAAATCAAGAAACATAGGTGGTAAAAGAAGATATTTCAGAGGGAAGATTCCCCTTTCATAAACACAACATTGGTTTTGACAGAGGTTTGTTCTCCGGAGGGGAACGCCGGCTTACTTTGGACTCGAGGTAGACGTTGGCTGAGGACATCTTGGCGATCCTGAAGATGCAGATGGCGAGCGAGATGGCGCAGAGCACGAACAGGCTGTCGTTGATGAGCACCCGCGCCAGCACCGTGCGCTTCAGCTCGCTCTCCGCCACGCCACCCTGCACCAGCATGGCGCATGTCACATTCACTACCAGGAAGAACAGGCTGGCGAACAGGAAGGCAAGTCGCAGTGGCACCCTGGGAGGGAAGTAGGTAAGCGTTGAGTTGTTCGTTCCTCACTTGGGACACTCACTAAGTACAGTGACAATATCTTATGAAATAACTACTTTTAAAGACATAGTAACTTCAGAGTTAAATAGGAGCCTCCTCAGAACATCAGCTGGAACATTAGATGGTCAAGATTTCACCTAAACCCAAGTGCTGAGACAAAAGAAAAGCTCTTACTTGTATTTGTTGAGTTCTGGTGAATACTTGGCTTTGGCTTTAAACATGACCTGAAAAAGAGAAGAGAAATTAGAAAAGGCATTAGTTGAGTGAGGTAGCGGATTAGGGCTTCAGACTGAACCCCAAACTCTCTGAAGGACTTAATGCACAACACTTCCAGAAAGATGCCGTCTCACAAGAAGTCCATCTCATCACTGTGCCCACCGCACTGGCAGGCCACCACAGAGTTCGTTAGTAATTACATACAGTCAGCGTCTAGCGAAGATCTGCGCTAGAGGAACACTCAGCTAAATCTCATTGCCTGGACACGGGCCAGCAGGCACAAACTCTTTCTTTCTTCCTTTGGTCTGTAATTCATTTTTCTCAAATCTGTGCCAGGCCATCTGATGGGTTATATCGCATCATACCAGGGTGTCAGCCCTCAGCAACATGTAAGAGAAGCTAGCAAATGAAGGGAAACATCTCAGAACCAACTCTGCTTCAACTGTTTGAAAGAGTATTAGAAACACCATCTTGCTGAAGCAGATTGCAGATGCGTTTTCTGCACTGCATTATCAGCAGTAAGGTTAATCCAGGATATACCTAAATTCTTTCATATTCACCAAGGGCAACATTGTCTTCAATCATTCAACTAAAGGAAGGGCAATACTGCTGGAGGGCAGTGTGGCAACAAAGGAGAGAGCACTTACAGTTGAAGCAAACTGATGTACTGTTCCGCAAACAAAACTAATTTGGTAGTCCTGATGAGAGCTTTAAAAAAGAGCCAGGATGCAACACCATTATCATTTATCGCATAACTAAAAAGTACTGAATTTATTTATAAGGAAAAAAAATATGTAATGTTTTATTTTATAACTAGTTGTTTGTATTTGGAACAACTGGTGGTTTCTTTCCACTTAATACAGAGCAGAACAAATTAAATTTACACTGGGGGGAGGCTGTGAAATTGCAATTCACAACCCAAACAAAAGTGTGGCTAAAAAGGTTCCCTGCAGTCGGGAATACAAACATCCAGATCAGAGCAGAAATGGATGTCTCTCATCATAATCATCAGGGCTGCCTACTTCCTTGCCACCTGCTCTAGCTGTGAGAGATGCATCAATCACTACACTTTCAAAACATCTTTCTCAGTCACTTTGCAATTAATGGGCTGGTCGCATCTGCCTTTAATGTACTTCTCATTGCCTTTCATATGTCCATTTTGATGCGATTCTCTAGACTATTGTAGTTCTATGCTGTGGTTGTTATTTGTCACACTGATTTCCCGGCAACAATCCCTCTCGCTGTCTGCGTGTTCAGACTCAGAGGCTGTAAACGTCAAACTCAAAGATGAGCACAGTGAAGGCCAAGGGAGAATCGAGAGCTGAGATTGGAGAAAACTGAAATGGCAGAAAAATGCTGAAGTGAAATTACAGAAACACAAAGGAGATGTGCATAGGTTCGTTTCAGACAAAAATCCTAACCACAGACAAACACAGCTTTTACTTTTACCAGTTCTGTACAACCCCTCCTTGTGTGCATAAAACAGACAACACATTCCTGTGGATACCACTGTCAACAAAAACAAGTCTTACGTTAAAATTAATGTTAGTCATATGTCCTCTGGTAGGTTTTCTGTCTGTACGAGACAGACTGCTCACTTCCAAAAACTTATTTAAGAACAGAAACTTAATATTACTCTAGAGTGGCCTGATCTGTAGTTCTGCACACTAGACAGACCAGAGATGACTGCATTTAGTTCAGATTTCTGAATCTTTAAACTGATGGAAAAAACTGGAACTGCTGCAAGGAAGGAACAAAACACTCCTGACTAAATATCATTGCTGCTATGCTTTCATATTGCTAGACTCAGTTAATCAGAGCCAATGGGGGTAGCCTTTGGAGGCCAGAGTAAGTGAAATCCGAGCCATTTCTTGACATTGAAAACAGATGTTAAGTGATGTGCGGGGGGTGGTGTGGTGAGTGGTGACTACATGCAGCCGACTCCGGTGCATTAGCCAATGCTCCTGTTTACAGCCTGAACTCTGCAGGGATCCATTTAAATTACAGTCAGGTATACGGCCCCTATTGTGTTACTTATTTATGATTCTGTCAAAAACAATCGTTTAGCTGAGCCAGTGAATGCGGTCACGTGACAGGACAGCACAACAATCTATCATTTTAATGTGCATTCAATTCCCAAGAAAAACAAGTCTGATTCAACCCTATCCCCCAAAAGTAGGCTAGTCCCCTTCTGTGGGAGGGGAGGGCTGTAATAATCAGTTATACTAAAAAAGATTCACCTCTCACCGCAAAGCACAAAGAAAAACATAAAAGGCAAGAGCATTTCTTGTCATGATTTAGGCACAGCTATTTCTAGATTCAGATTCAGCATCTGGTAAACAAACAAAAACTAAAAATGCACATCTACAGAATTCCTTCAAATTGTCATCTGACACAGATAATATTGAAGCCTAAAATTAAAAAAAACATACTACTCGGTTTTTGGCAGCACGGTCTGAAATGGTTCGGCAGAAGCTGCTTATCCAAACAGCTAAGCGGCGGCTTACACAGCTGACATCCCACAACATACAACACTGGGGTGCTAATTAAATATTAATTAAGCCTGAGTGGAAGAAATGGCAAGGAAAACAAACACTAAAACCTTCTCCTCTGTGCTGCCCCTGAGCTGTGGCAGTTAGGAAAGCACTGCAAGTTTTCACTTCACGGACCGAAAAACACGAGAGCAGCAGTCTGTGTCATATAGGACCTTAAACTGTCAAAAAAGCAGGATATATGTTCACCAGAACTCCACCCCACATCACGGCTGTCCGTTTGTGAAACCTCCCAGTCCACACATAAATAGGGGTCACGGATTGGAATTGAAAAGGACGACAGGAAAGTGTTTGTTTGGATGTAGCGCAAAACCCATGACTCACATCAGCAGCCTCCGCACACTGAAGACTGTCATAATGAGGATTAGATTAGCAAGGAGGTATGAGAAGGTTTCAGGAGAAGCACTCATATGATTGCTCATTACACTGGTGCACTGATTCAGTTGAAACCAATCAGATGTGCAGAACCATTTCACACTGAAACACTACTCACACCACACTCTTAACAGAAACTTTGTATTATTATTATTATTAAAAGAGACTTTTGAGTCATAAAAGCACACATGCTGTTAACATAAAGACCCGTCCAGTAAAAAAACAAAAAAGGAAAATCATTCCTTCCGAAAATGATCAAAATTACACCACCTTGCCATATTTTTTTGAACAGATAAAAACATAAACACCTACATGTGAAGGCATGTGACTTGCATGAAGAATGCGGCCCAACAAGGGATACAGGAGACCCAGATTCTCCATGAAGAAATAGTCACTTTCAGGTTCTCATTTCCTAACACTCTGTGCTGTAGTTACTGTATGATGCTTCTGTAATTTAGTGTGTGGTCAGTTTCATTTCCCCTCATGCCTTATTAGCAGGTGGCTCCAGATTCACTCTTAAAGATTTCTTAAGATACCAGTCGACACCCTGAGCTCTGCAGCACAGAAACTGTATTCTGATGGGAAACAAATAAAGCAAGATGAAGGCAAATATTAAAGACTAGCACTTGGTTACATCATAGGCCTGCTTCACAAACAGATGACATCTAATTATTGAATCACTTTATGAAACCACCAAACTAGCGTTTCCCAGCTGCACAACACTCTGCGATTGCGCAACCCCCCGACACAAACACGAGATCACGAGTCTATCCTGTCTGCTCCCTTTCTCAGTCAGGTGCAATAACCATTCACTGTCACACGTCTCGCTTCCATACAGTCCAACTGACGTGACCATTTCCATTACAGCTTCGCCCTGACGCCGCTGCTGGGCTGGCTGCTGTCTCAGCAGATCTCGTGAGCAGGCAACTGGAAAAGCCCATGGAGATGTGGTAAGCTGTACTGAGTGCAAGACCTTATATTTTTGGAAAGTTCTTTAACTGATAAAAGCCACATTTATTCAAACGCACTCTGGTTTTCCACACCCGAGAAAATACTCGTTTACCCAAGATCAAAGGAAGTCAGTGCCACAGACTCTGTCATCTCATAACGCATGCAAACATCTCCGGCGTTCAGTTTAATTGACTATATGGCTGAAATGTGTTGGACTGTGATGGACCGGGCTCTTCAGAGAAGAGTGACAGTCACTCACTTGAAAGAGGATCCAGGGATGGCACTGCAGCAGCAAGACAAGCAGTAACTAACACCCAGCAGGGGATGCCAGGCCATTAAACCCTTAATTGCAACACCATTTTATGAAGAGCAGACAGGCCCGGTGTATCAGAAACCCATGACAACAGCATGCCCTGCACGATGTCCATATTGTGTTAATCATACATCAACCATCAACAATCAGCAATTTTACACAGACTCTTGCTTAATATCCACCAAGAAGATGACTCGGACTGTACAGCAGTCATGTGTTAACAAGATAAACCTATTACTGTACAGTGCATAGCAGAGCCAGCGACATCTTCGCGGATCAAACATGCTTTCAATGCGAGAGCTGGATGGGCTTGAGGAGCTTGGTTGGAGATGCCAGTTAGGATCACCTCACAGTGCCAGACAAAGGCTCCCTCATCCACAATGCTAGAATGACATATACGATTTAACAGCTACTTTACTGGAATACTCCAGTGCACTGGCCTGATTACCTAGTTATTTTTTGAGATTAAACTCTATTATCCAGGGAACACAGTGTTGTTTCTCTGCAAATATCAGTTCTTATTTTTTCCCAAATTAACATACATAATAATAAACAAGTCGTAAGGTTTTCCAAAGCAAAATAATCAACAGTAAACCACCTCATCAAGAATACATTCATACAGATCTTGTGAAATAGACCTAGAGCTAACTACTACTATTAGCTGAGTTTTAATTACATATTTCAATATAATTGCAGAAATAGGTAAGTTCAGCCCATTGGCACAGAGAAGTGGATTTCTATTATGGTTTTAATAGAACGCAACTTATCCCAAAGATGAGCACTATGTATCATGTGGCTGGTATGAACTGCTGGGAATAACTGAATATGATTTACCACAATGCTACTGTCTCGCATATCAGTTACTCACAGACAGGAGGTGAGTCGGAAAATGCTTTATATTTATTGCCATCAGACAATGACTTCTTAACAGTCAAATACAAAAAAGGCCGATTCACTGCTGATCACATTTTACAAATAGATGTGCCACAGATAAGGCTCAGTTTTACCTACAGGGAGGGACTGCAAATACAGAGTACTGTAAGCAGGTAGCACAAAAGAAACGATCACAAAGGAAATAAGCTCCTAAAGAAAGGTAATGTTTTTGGCAGTCGTTTCTTACTCGTTACACATTTAGATTAGGCAACAGTTCTGTGCTGATGCAGAATAACAACAGTTTCAAGGAGTGAATGAGAGGAAAGTGTTGCCGGCGATACACTAGATTCAAAAGGTCAAGGATCTGGAACATGTGGTACCCATTAATTACACAATGAAACGCATCATGATGAGAAACTCCTAATACTTCAGATTCACTCACATCAAGTAATGTCTGCATTTGGCAGGATTTCAAAATGGTCCCATTTACTTTAATGATTAAAAAATAGTGTCAAAACAGATTGCGATCAGTGATATTTGAGGAATTGTATTAACACAGTGACCGAGTGCTGAACTCAATATTAGTGTCACTGTTTTGGTGTCTGTTCTGCCTTCTGCCCTCCCGTGGGTCATGCCATGCCATTATTTGTTCATCACAATTCATTTTATTAGTGGAAAGCTTCAGGATTAGTAACACTCGAACAACTTCACGTTCAGGAAAATGTCCCATCATTTGTTCGGAAACAAAGAATAGTATCTTACAATCTTAAAAGGATCACTACATTAAACTCTTCAAAAACACTGCTTCAAATTACTAATACAGTTTTTCGATGGAAATGAAATTGAGAATCTTACACTTTAACACAAATTTCTAGTGAATTATTAAAAAATCTGAATATTATATTTATTGGTAATTATTTTAATTGAACAATGTACAAGAAACAAAAAACATATCTACACCTACGGAGGAGTAGAATTTGAGCTTTGTAATCTGGAGGCTTGTGGTACTTTCACATTGGCATTTTTTTTTTCTTAATGCAAATGAACTCAGTAAATCAACAAATAGGTCAAATTCACTATAATTTAGCTACTGTCCAGATCATTACCCTACACACACTGATACTGATACTGCATACCAAATGCAAATACAATTTCAAGTCCACTACATTAGAAGAAACACACCCACACACACAAGCATCAAACTTACCAATGCAAAATAATATAATCTGTAAAAAAATCAAGTGAATGTCATTAACCTTTTAACTGTAAACCCTGTACTGTACACCAAAGCAAGCAGACACTTCAATTCCCAGTCATTCTCAGTTGAGACAATGTAAATGGCTGCAGATCTGCTTTCTGCAGGAATTAATAGTTTTCAACCCTTTTTTAATTTATTTTACACTTTTCATCAGAACAAAGAGACAGAAATCACCTTTCTCCTCCCCCCAGTCCAGTACAGTGATTTGTATTTAACAATGAAGCATAAATCCACATTGAAACTATTTATTCTGCACAATATTACAGTAACATTGTAAATATCGTGGCAATCTATTAAAAAACGGTGAATGCATCATTCTCCTCTGTTCTGTAAAAGAACTGATCCTGTCCACAAACAACAGTAGGGGGTCCTGCGCACCAAGGAGGAAGGAGGCAGACAAAAGGATATCAGATGGGCTCATAAAACCTTTAATTGCAAGCCATTCCGATTTCAGGGACCCTTCGGCTAAAAAACAAACACTCCCTATATACATTGCGGGCATTTTTTTAATGTTATTCACCATCACAAATATCTTGACTTGCTTGTTTTGCCGTCAGTCTGGTAAAGTAATTGTTTGATACTATAATTTTAACACATACTCGAGCAATAACACACAACTGCCAATCCATTTGTGGTCTAACATGTTGATCTATGAAACAATTTACCCCAAACAGTTTACTGCATTGTCAGAAGAGTAACAGTTTCTTTGCCAGTGCAATTCAGCCCCTTTTGTGTTCCTAGAATAGTACAGGACTTAATATGATGATGTAATGCTCCTGCAGGTGCTTCCGATTGGCTCCGGCTTTTAAATGCCAACTCCGGCAGGCCTTAGTATTCATACATTGCAATGCATTGTCAGAACCGAGCACAGCATAGATGATCCCCTACGGTTTATTTATAGGTGCATCATATGAATGCTCCTGTTGCACTTTGTAAATCTGAGGGCAGTAATGAATTGCAAAAGAAAATAAACAATCGATAAAACTAGTGGCGATGTTGCAAGAGACAGTAAAAGTGCAGCTTGATAGTGTACTGAACCTTTTTCAAAGGAGGCGTCTTAAAGAACAAAAGTATAGTGTTTGGTGTATTCTAGAATCATTGGAAAATATGTACAATTCTTACAAGCAAATTGCAGTCTGAGTCCAAATTTTCCCCATGTGCATTTCAAATGTAACTAACTTTATTGATGTATAGTCATGTGATTTTGGAGAACAAATGTCTGGTGTATACTGGATGGAACATTATGATCAGCAACTATGGAACAAGAATTTGATAAGTGACCTTTAGAAAACTGAAAGCAGCCAACATTTTTTAGGCCAACCATGTGGGAATGTGCAACTACTTTTTTGAGAAGTTACATTAGGTTTATGGTTACTGAGGAGATATTGAAAATGGCTACTATTCCATTTTTGCCAAAACGTCATTGTTTTCCTGTCTGTATTCCTCTGGGATATATGCCAGCAATCAAACAACTTAAAAAGGCGACGGAAGAGTAACATTAGAAGAGCCAATTGAGTCTAATTATTCTAGCTCATCTTAAGCTGTAAGTCTAGTTCTTATATAAATAATGTGATTACCTATATATATCTCATCATCTACTGCTGGATGAAGGCCCCAAGATGGTTCCACTTGTATATCTCATGGTATACCCGTATGATTTGTAAATACAAACATACATAAACTCATACTCATACATACATTCTTGGTCCAATATATTTTTCATAAAAAGCCACCTTTACAATTCCTGGACCAATAAATACAACAATAGTTAAATAGGTTAAAAAAAATGAGGGTCATGACAGAAGCAGTGTCAATTTACTTACCAAATAAATAACTGTCAAAGCTAGTAGCTAGTACCTTATTTATGATTGTTCCTTGTGACAATGTTGATAAACTATGAATAGCACGCCTTTACATAGTTTTGATACTGGAAGACATACTGAACTTCAGGATAGAATTTTTTCCAAAGTTTCAAGAAACATGGCTCACTTCTTCTTATCTAACACTTTTTTGTGTGTTATAAATATAATGCATAGTGTCGTAGATTGAGGGCAGTCTCTCTCTCTTGAGTTCCCCAGTGTATAGACTATGATAAAACATATGTCTTCAAACCTAATACAGATGTCAGCCTGCCAAAACAATAAAAACTACACATGCACATAACACTGCGACCATTGGCTAAATATGACGTTTAATAGGTTGATGTGTGGTGTACTGCTTTGGCTCTGTGATCTATTACAATTTTTTAAGCTTTGCCTTATCTTTTCTTTGCAACAGGGGAGAATTGCTCTGGTGACTAGTGGGAAACATCAAGAATGACCAGACCAGCTGGCCAGGGGGTTGTCGTCCACCACAAAAAAAAAAAAAGCAATACTATGACGGGATATTTTAAACAGATCTAACATACAAACATTTGAAGCACATGATGAACTTGACCAATAATAACCTAGTAAACAAAGGCAACGTTTATTGATCCGACAACACTGATCTCTTGCGATTAGGAAAGACTTGCAGAGTAAAACTACACAACTGTTGTATCATCAGCACTTACCTGTGCAAAATACAGATTGAGCAGACACAAGGTGAAGAACTGCAGGCAGACGGGGAAGCAGTACAGCAGCCAGTAAGGCAGTGGTTGCAACTGGTTCGCCTGGACCACGTTGTTGAAGTAAAAGGAGAATAATGTAGTCCTGAGGGCCGACCAGAGCAGACACAGGAACAGAAAGACAGTCTGGTAGCTGAGCCGCTTGTGCCCGTAGTGCAGGATCAGCCAGAGCTGCAGGTAAACAAACGCGAAGAGGAGCGAGTACAGGACGGTGTAGACCACCGTCAGCCCCAGCTCCACGGACGGGGGGACGGCAGCCCGGATCGGCTCGTCCGTGGTGTCCGTGACGGACGTCAAAACACTCAGACTGGCCTGGCTATCTGTCAACAACATTATGGTGAAGGTAAAATGTATCTGATGTAGTTAGATCGATCGATTTCATAAAATAATAAAAGGCCTGAACTTTTTATGCATCTATATTGTTGTTCTTCGAATAATAATTAAAAACACACACACACACAAACACACACACACACACACACACACACATCAAGTTGCAGGTCTATTTAAAAGAGCGGCGATCCAACTTGTGCACCAGTAGGAAAGATCATAGGAATTAAAAAAAAGAAGAAAAAGAAACAAACAATATTTTGTTGAGCCCTCTAAACAAACCCCCCAAATCTCTGCAAAGCAGCTCCCTCTGTGCAAAAAACAACTCTGGAAAAAAAAGATACGTGAGGGGGGGGGGTGCACGATCAGCTGAGCGACACTGCTGTTTTGTGCCCGTCCACTAGCCAATAGGAAACGCACTGCACACTGCTGCGCTTGTGACGCCATTTTGGCTCAGAATTCGTCCTATTAGACCTTCGCTTTCACGCCAGTGCTTGAGCCACAATGGCTACACTTTCAGGGCTACCTTCACGTTATAAACCCTATCCCCGCCTACCTCAGAGACGTGAACTTCTATTGGTTAAAACATTAACGGCCGTTTGTTATCATCGTTTTGATAGGCTCTTGATGATGTCAGCTCTTCGCCTTCAACTCGATAAAATAAAACCATTGGATTGAATAGATGCGGGAAGGGATGCATATTTTTCTTTATTAAATAACAGTCACTGGAATCGTTTAGTTTTGTCTTATAGTGTTTATTTTAATCTAAGCAGAATTTGAGTATTACACATTTAACCTTAATATTGCACAGATATTATTAATAAACATTTTGAATTGAAAAATGCTCTGCATCAAGGAAATCTAAGAAAATGTCATTTCAATAAAGTCACCCTGTATCCAATAGTATCAGTGCATATAATTAAGCACATCATTGTAGAGACCCTACATTATGTTACATAATAGTACTGATCCCAGTGTCTTCATTATTAATGGTGACCTTATTATTGTTAGCACCCTGAGGCCTAGTTTCCGAATAGATGACTCTCTCCCTACTTTATTAATATATAATACACTACTTGCATTATAAAAGGGTTATCTCAGGGCCCCTACATTTTTATTTATAGCGACCCAAATGCTGGTTCTCATTGCACTCAAATCCTGCTCCAGACGCTTGTAATCTCCAGACTGGATTACTGCAACTCTGTCCTGGCAGGTCTGTTGTCTCAGCTCCCTCACGCCTCAGGATTTCTATTTCAAGTGCCACCGATTGCTCCTTAAAACTGAACTGCATCAACTGCACTTGAATCTGTTGTTATCATTGTATTCTGTCATATAGAATTGATATAAGAACATAAGAAAGTTTACAAATGAGAGGAGGCCATTCAACCCATCGTGATCGTTTGGTGTCCATTAATAACTAAGTGATCCAAGGATCACGTCCAGTCTATTTTTGAATATATATTAAAGCATATAATCGATATATATACAATATAATAAGCAGCAGCCTATATCGATCCACTGCTGGATGAAGGCCTCCCCAAGATATTTCCATTTGCTTTGATCTACGGCTTCTCTTTTGAATGTCACACCTGCAAAGTTAATTATTTAATCCTCCCATATTTTATGTCATCTTCTTCTAAGTATCTTGGGATCCATGTGATAGCCTCCTTTGTCCATATTTGATCTGTTGGTCTTGCAGTGGGTCCAGCCCATTGCCATTTTAACATTTTCACTTATTCAATGATGTAATATGTGTGTATGTGTGTGTGTGTGTGTGTATATTTACACTTTGTAAAAAATCAATGTCTTGTATAGTAATTATAACTGTCCGTGTTTTAGTATGTTTTTAATAATTTTATAGTCAATGCAATGTAGAAATTCCCTGTACTAATTCTATTTTTTTTTACTGTGTTAATTATAATATGTTGCCACTTGTAACCTGTGATCTATATCACTTTACAGTCACAGCCAATAACTTCCCAGCAAAAACAACAAGCTGCACTGTACACTGCAGATTCTGCTGAATGATGTCATGCAGAAAAACGCTGCTCTCTGTTGATTCGGTGTAGAACTGCGGGAACATGCAAGTGAACGCGATCTTTGCTGAGGAGCGAGATTGCTGGGAAGGATATGGTCGCCTCCTTGGGCCCAGGGTCTGCGCTGCTAAACCAATGGGATTGGCGGAATTCTGCAGATCTGTGCAGAACTGCAGGAATCTGCGCTACAAAACCGCGGCATATTGGAATGTGGGAGGAGTAACTGTCAATCAAGTTATACGCAGCCAATCACATTACAGCACATGCTTGTCAATCATTGTTGAGAAGGCCAATGAGCTGCTCAGTTGGATATTTTCCCGACAAGCACTGCCGTGAGAGTGTGATTTTATTGGCTCGATTATGGGTTCAGCGCGGTGTTGCCGGAAGGGTAGATTATTTCAAACATGATGTTAAAGCTGCGTTTTTAGTTTTTAATGTTTTACTGTCTGTGCAAGCTGGTGATCTTGGATTACTAGTTAAACTCGACAAATCGATGACATTGTGACTACAGTGTGTGGTGCATCTCGCTGCAGAGTGTAAGTAGTTAATGTGTATTAAAACATCTTAATTCTATCACATTATGAAATCGAACAGTTATTATAGCATAGTAGTAACATATTAAAGGCTGACTGAGTCTAAATGTGTTTTGAGATGTATACACATTTATTCGCCGTTTCGTGGAGGTTTTGAAAGGGACAGGAGTTTGCTCTCTTAATATGTGCGGGACGCAAATTTAAATTTTAAGATGAAATGTGTATATTTTGTATTATTATGTTTTCCCCTGTGCTCTTCAGCATGGTATGGCAACATGTGTGTTTTGCTGTCTGGGTGCTGTGTGGGTCCATGACGGTGTGCACCCCCCCACATGCATCGAGACTCATCGAGTGCACACAAGACCGCTATCTGGACATAGAAACATCTGGGAAAACAGCACTGGTTTATTTTGGGAATAAAGGTAAGCCATGTGAAAAGGTAATAAGACGAGGCTTTGCAATGGGCGACCCAGCTCTGCATTTTCTCATGTCTGTTTTTCAAGGAAGGCAATGCAACATCTGTATTAGATTACTATTCTGCATATTGCTGGGACATTGCATGGAGTCTAAAGCAACATCCAATCTGAGACATAATGCAAAAGCCACAACTAAAGTTCAGTATAACCTCTTTTTAAAACTCAACCCACCACATTAAAATGGAGAAAAGTAAGTTTTGCTTATTTTGAAGTGATTTTCAAATGCTTATTCCTTTTTTTTAATAGGTTCTAATGTGTGTAATCATGTTTTTCAGTCAGCCCAGCCACTGGCCTCTTTATTGAGCAGTTGGAGAAGTCTGCAGAGGTGCTTGAAGATTATGGCATTTTAGTTGCTAAGGTAATACAAGTATTCCTTGTTTCCGTTGGGGAACACCCAGGTTTTAGCCTAGGGTAATGCAGGTGACTGTCAAATTAAATACACATTATTAGATGAATGTTATACTACAGGAAATGTGTTAACAGAGTATTTTAAATGTCAATTTTATAACGTGCTCGCTTTAGGTTCTCCTAATTGACAACCTGAGTGTGGAATATTCCATCATTGGAGCCATTTTGGTCCTTTATATAATGATTTATCTTTGTTAGCAGTCATGCTTTAATTTCCCACAGTGAGGTTACTGTGACTTTCCTGAGCTACTGTATTGCTGTATTTCCTTCCAAATACACATTTGTGAACATGAGCAAATTAAACAAATGTGTGCTTGTATTATTCCAGTTAATATTTGCCTAAAGTGTTTTTATTTGCAAATCAGTTTTACATTTTTATTTATTTATTGGCAAACACACTCATGCAGGGTGACTTACAGGTCACACAATCATTACAAAGGTGCAGCAATACAATTCAATCCAACATTCAAATTAAGTATAAATACAATGTACAATTTAAGAATTACAAAAGCATCTAAGTACTGTTAATTAAAAAATACAAAGAATACATCCTAGTAAAATCAATGCATTATTACAATAAGTATACATCCTAATTCAGGGAGTTGACAAGTGCATAGATTTACATTTAAAAGTCAACCTAGACTTCCATTGTACTATTGATTCTATGGTTACAGATAAGGAAAGTCAACTGCATTACTTGATAAATACGTATGCCTTCTTTACATCCTGTTAAGTTATCCTAGAGTTAAAACCTCATAAGAAATGTAAATATACAATAAGTGATGGTAAACATGTATGTTCAGACATGTAATGTATATATGTTCATGTAATGTAGACCTTTTTTAAAGGTAGTAGCCTGTCTTTTCAGAAAGTGTTTTGGGTTAGTTTCCCCAAGATTATTGTATTCAAGATAGCAATTGATTGTACTTTTCAGTGTATTTTGTCTTATGTCTCGCTTGCATTCATGGTTTATAGGTCAATTGTTCTCAAGTGAAAGTACCAAGATACTGCACTGGAGAAAAGATTTTAAAGAAGGTGTATTTATTCAGGTGTGTAATTTCAGCTTGTATGTGTTTAAAAAAAATGTAATACATAATATATTAACTTTCCATTTATACTAATGCTAGTGGGTCAACCCTTAAAGTTATGTATGTATCATATGATAAAATAAAAATCCTGGACCACTTTGTAACACATATTTCAAACAATAAATACATTTATGCTGTACTATACCCTTAGCCAGTTTCTACTTTGTTTTACTTTACTAATAAACATATATGACAATTCAAAGTAATTCCTGTGTAGCTCTTCATGGTTTTACAGCAATTTTTATTCTTGATTCTCCCCTGATTCTCTGTTGTCTCTATTTCAGAGGTGAAGAGATTCTTAAGAGCTTTGCCACCGACACGGTTTTTGATGTCGATGCCATTGTGGCTCATGTGCTCTTGTATGTATCCAGTGTATTCTTTCATTTTCTTTCCTTTCTTAACTTGATTATGATATATGTTATAGGAATAACAGGAAATCCATAATTTCAGCATTTAAAACTTATGTTTGCTCTTTAAAAATTACATTTAAATATTTTCCTTTAGTTTAACATATATCCTGCCTGGTTTGTGTGTTATGGAGGAGTCCTGAGGTGGTGTATAGATGAGATTTGTTCCTCTATTGCCACAGCACTATCCTCTTCAATGAGGTGAAGTATGTGCACACACCCGCAGAGCTGCACACCTTGGAGAAGGCCGTGAAGGGGAGGGCTGACATTGTGTTTGCTTACATACAGGCCCTGGGAACTCCTGGTACGTGCTTCTTCTTTCTGGCATTTCAAATACAGAGCCCAGCTACACTGCCTTCATTTCAAACAAGATCTAAACACTGCCATCTAAAAAAAACAACTAAAAATTGCCTCTGCATTGTTGCTACTGGTGTGTTTAAGTGCTGAAATGCAGACATGGCTTATTTGTGTCCTTCTTATTGAAAACAGTGTTGAATATATGAGAAAGTAACCCCATAAATTGAGACCAAGAGTAAATATCCATGCACAGTCCTTTGTGCTGTAGTTTCCTTTTCTGATCAGTGTTTTCATGTTGACTGCAGAGCATCGGTCAGTGATGGAGGCTGTGTTTGTCTATGGGGCCAAATACCAGTTTGTGTTGACGACTGGAGGCCCTGTACTTAAGGACATGGGGTGAGTTGTTGCTGTTACAGTGAGGTGATAGTGATGAACACTATATTCATGGTAGTGAATGTGATCTGTAGTTGGCCTCTGCTCCCTCATGGTGCTTTTTGTGTTTGTGATGGTCTGGTGAGGTCAGAGGTCACGTGTTGGTGTGTTTGTTGGGCAGAGTGGAGGAGCCGTCCTCTCTGGTGGCCGGCCTGTGGTTCCTGCACTGTAAGGGAGTGTCCAGCCGGTCAGAGCCCTGTGACTACACTGCCCTGAGGAAACCTGTGACCACCCTCAACATCTATGCCTTCCTGCAGCTCATGGAGGCCCCTCTTGTGGTGAAAAAAATAGCCTCACTTGTCTACTGATTCTATTTGTTGTATTCATGATCAAATATTGTGGAATCCTCATAATTTTGATTTATTTCTCTATGTTAAGTGACACCCCTGTGTGCTTAGCAACTAAAACTATTTGAATAACATTAATCATTTTGTGATTGTAAACCAAGTGAAATAGCTTCTCCAGGGAGGGAATTTTAAAGACACATTCATTAGGTAGTGAACTCGAAAGTTTTAGACCGTAGACGTTAAAAGCATGGTCACCTAGTGTTTTGCTTTTAATCAGGCACTGGGATTGAGCAAGACAAGGCCAGCTGCTCTGATGAATTCAAAGTGCAATAAAAATAGTCAACTGTATCAACAGTGGCTGTGAAGCTCATATGCTCCAGTCAACATTTCATAGGAGGTCATCTAAGTGCAGGCTCTGTGCTATGACTGGGACTGAACCCAGTGCAGTGCTGTAAATTATTCTTCAAATCATGTGCTGTGAATTAATCTAGATTTAGGGCCGGATTAAATCAAAATTTTGAACCACCCGCTAATAGAAAACTACAGAACTGTCCTCGGTTGCGGTTTCATTTTTAGTAAGATGACACTTTCTTCTAATTAGAAATGTAACCGCTATTATGTACATCTTTGTAGTTTGCTGTTAGCGGGTGGGTCAAAGTTTTGATTTAATCTGGCCCTTAATACGGTAGGCTATGTTTCCCACTTCTGAGCAAAAAAGGGATTTCAAGCACTGAGAATACTGCCTCCCAGCATCTGTATCTGTATATCGAGAAGAGGAAAACGTATAACAATTCAGTGAAAATACTTTTTTCTAATTGTTCTTATTAGTAATAGAATAAAAATATATATTTTATGATTTATAAATAATTGTATTCTATTATACTTCACTGGCTACTGTGTTTCAACAAACTATTATAAAACAAATTATACTTTTATATAATTATACTTGAAAAGACATTGAAAACACACTTATCGAAATAAGGAGTCAAACTAAAAAGAATATAAGGATTAAATTGACAAATAGTAGAAAAACTTTTCTGCTTTTACTGTAGTGTAGAGCACTTTGTTTTAACCTGTCACGTAATGCAGGGGTCTGCGGTTTGCTTTTAATGCAAACGGAGGCTCTCCTGACCTCGAACATCCCTGCCTGTGCCCCCATCAGACCGAGGCCACGGTGGAGCCGTCGCAGGTAAGGACTGTCCATGGGCATCTCCACACCCCACTGCTGTTCCTCTTCACCCAGAGAGAGACCCTCACCCTGGACCGCAGCACGGCCCACAGCCTGGCCCAGAGACTGAGGGGACAGGTGGGCCTGGTACTCATTCACAGGTCAGTGTGTCCCATCTGAGCCTCCGTACAACGTAACGGTCTCAGCCATGGCATTGCTTCATTCTTGTAATTTGTTTTTGTTCCTCCAGATGTAAGTACTATATATAATTTTGACTATATATAATGCATGACTTGCTGTTGAGGTAAATAGAAATGGTCAGTAGTATACACATTAGTAAGTCTGTTTTTCTCTTTTCTTGGTTATGTTTTTAATTTCATTCATTGTCTTGTCAGCTGTGGCTATGTCAGTATTGTGTCCAATTGTGTGGTCGGTACTGTCTGTGTCCAATAGTGTGATCAGTCCTGTCTGTGTCCAATTGTGTGGTCAGTAGTTTTGTTTTTTCCTTTTTCCTTAATGTTTGTGAGCCATAGTCAATCTAGAGGAAAACTGAACTGGTAAACATGCATGCTTCCACTTACGCCTCAACACTAAATGAATGGTGACTGCTATTGTCATACTGGTTTCCTTCCCTCTTGTGTTTGCTACAGGGATAGCCCTCAAGCAATCATCCCGGTGGAGTATAATGCAGCATACAGACTACCAGGGGAGGTAAGGCACTAGACATCTCAATATTAAACATGTAAGCTATAGTAAATACTTTTGAATCATTTTATTTAATCTTCCCATCTTTTGTGTGGTCTTTTTTTAATGTCTTGGGATCCATTCTAGAACTTATTTTTTGTCCATCTTTACTCCATTCCCATTGCCAATTCGGATAGTTTTTCTATCTCTTCTTGTTATTCCTACCATACATCTTTCTATGCTCCTTTGTGTTGCTTAACAATTCTGAATCACTTTTGCATTTAGTGACCAGTTTTATTTTATTTATGCATTTATTTTTAATCTCATCAAGGGTTCTCCTGTCAAGTTCCTGACCTTGCAAAACATGGATGATGTTGTCAACCTTTTCGTGGAGAAAACACCCTCAGATGAGGAGGAGGAAGCAGAGGATGAAGAGGATCAAGAACCGCACTGGTCTCTCTTGGGTAAATTTAACTGGACCATCAAGAATGATGATATACAATGTTAAGACAGTTTTTAAGCAGAAAATCGATTTTTCAGGCTCAATCCAGTGTGTGTGTCGCTCTTATCACTATTCCCATAGACATCCTGGATGATGAGGTGGCCGAGTCCGTGTACAGGGAACGGGGTGTGGAGCTCAACTATGAACTGGTCCCAGAATTGACAACCGAGACTATCAAGCCTGCAGTGATGGAAACTGAGCACACGGTGGTGCTCTTCTACTTCAGATGTAAGTAAACCTCTTGATTTGTAGCAATGCCTGTTGAAAGAGGAGTATCTGATTCCATCACCCCTGCACGAATTAAGTTTCTCTCTTAAAAACAGGGTTTCAGTCATATTACATGTATAAAACATTGGGGAATATTCATTAAACTCTTCGTGTTGTGTTAAGTTTACACCTGTTTTTCCCCTTAATGAGGTAAATACGAAAAGGAGAGTAGTTTCACATTAAAGGAATATCACAGTGCTATTTTATGTTAGCTAAAGTAATTTTCCACATTGTTGCATTAGATGTGTTTTTCTTGTTTTGAAATAGGTGTACTAAACCTAACAACAGTAGAGTTGTGTGACTGCAGGTCATTGTGTCCTTCTGAGGTGAATAATAGAGCATTCCCGATAAGGGGATTCGTTATGAAGAAATTAAAGGTACCCCAGTTTCTTTACATAAGCTTCACCTTGTTAGTAAAAAGTGAAGCCAACATGGCACATCTCCGGCAGGGTAAACTATTTGAACAGGTTCTTTTTGTTTGGAGTGATGAAGCAGTTGTTTTGTTTTACACAGAACAATATATGGACATTGAATTTTGAGTACTTACTGGAGCTGTGTGAAAATATTTGATCTGGAAATACGTCATGAGCTCAATTAATTGCATTAATTGGAATAAAGTAATTTTATTTGACTATCCCTTCCCACATTTTATTTAGTGCTTTTTTCTATTCATGTTCAGTCAACGTGGTTTAACTTGTTTAGCTTATCAATAGTGCATTCATTTGTTTTCCATGTATTTCCTATTTACGTAGGTAGTGGAAATTTTTAACTTTATTTTTGTAGTTTGTAAATAGAAATGTTTGCCATTTCCTGGAATTAGCAAATGGCTTGAGCTCATGTTTATGTAACTTTCCATTGTTTGCCTAATGTTCTTTCTCTATAGTGAATCTAAATATTTTCTCCTAAACTGCACTAAATAAATACGGCCCGAATCAGCAGCTAATGCCAGTAACGGCGATCTGTGTTGTGCCAGGAAACTGCCAGGGAACAATTTTCATTGTACTCAACATAGTACTGTAGACTAACATTCATTTTCCATTGCTTGGCTTGGCCCTGATAAAGCTGCAGTGTTGTTTTTGTGCTGCAGGGGACGCTGCATCCATGGCTTTCATGCAGTCTTATCTCGAGATAGCTGACATGCTCAAAGGTAAGGGTCTGACCTTCAAAGGTGTTATTATTTGATTAATATCTGTAGCCCCTTTGAAAATGTAGTGGTTTGACAGAAAACCCTCTTCAAAATATGTTTTTCTTTAAGCTGTAATAAAGGAAAAACAAAGTCATACTGTTAATTCCTCATACAGTGGGGGGAAAAAAGTATTTGATCCCCTGCTGATTTTGTACGTATGCCCACTGACAAAGAAATGATCAGTCTATAATTTTAATGGTAGGTGTATTTTAACAGTGAGAGACAGAATAACAACAAAAAAATCCAGAAAAACGCATTTCAAAAAAGTTATAAATTGATTTGCATGTTAATGAGGGAAATAAGTGTTTGACCCCTACGACTTAGTACTTGGTGGCAAAACCCTTGCTGGCAATCACAGAGGTCAGACGTTTCTTGTAGTTGGCCACCAGGTTTGCACACATCTCAGGAGGGATTTTGTCCCACTCCTCTTTGCAGATCCTCTCCAAGTCATTAAGGTTTCGAGGCTGACGTTTGGCAACTCGAACCTTCAGCTCCCTCCACAGATTTTCTATGGGATTAAGGTCTGGAGACTGGCTAGGCCACTCCAGGACCTTAATGTGCTTCTTCTTGAGCCACTCCTTTGTTGCCTTGGCTGTGTGTTTTGGGTCATTGTCATGCTGGAATACCCATCCACGACCCATTTTCAATGCCCTGGCTGAGGGAAGGAGGTTCTCACCCAAGATTTGACGGTACATGGCCCCGTCCATCGTCCCTTTGATGCGGTGCAGTTGTCCTGTCCCCTTAGCAGAAAAACACCCCCAAAGCATAATGTTTCCACCTCCATGTTTGACGGTGGGGATGGTGTTCTTGGGGTCATTCCTCCTCCTCCAAACACGGCGAGTTGAGTTGATGCCAAAGAGCTCGATTTTGGTCTCATCTGACCACAACACTTTCACCCAGTTCTCCTCTGAATCATTCAGATGTACAGGCCCGTCTGAAGTTTGCCAATGAACATGAGCTTTCTTGAGCAGGGGGACCTTGCGGGCGCTGCAGGATTTCAGTCCTTCATGGCATAGTGTGTTACCAATTGTTTTCTTGGTGACTATGGTCCCAGCTGCCTTGAGATCATTAACAAGATCCACCCGTGTAGTTCTGGGCTGATTCCTCACCGTTCTCATGATCATTGAAACTCCACGAGGTGAGATCTTGCATGGAGCCCCAGACCGAGGGAGACTGACAGTTATTTTGTGTTTCTTCCATTTGCGAATAATCGCACCAACTGTTGTCACCTTCTCACCAAGCTGCTTGGCGATGGTCTTGTAGCCCATTCCAGCCTTGTGTAGGTCTACAATCTTGTCCCCGACATCCTTGGACAGCTCTTTGGTCTTGGCCATGGTGGAGAGTTTGGAATCTGATTGATTGATTGCTTCTGTGGACAGGTGTCTTTTATACAGGTAACGAGCTGAGCTCGTTACCTGTATAAAAGACAGCTGGGAGCCAGAAATCTTGCTGATTGATAGGAGATCAAATACTTATTTCCCTCATTAACATGCAAATCAATTTATAACTTTTTTTGAAATGCGTTTTTCTGGATTTTTTTGTTGTTATTCTGTCTCTCACTGTTAAAATACACCTACCATTAAAATTATAGACTGATCATTTCTTTGTCAGTGGGAAAATGTACAAAATCAGCAGGGGATCAAATACTTTTTTCCCTCACTGTATATGTTAGACTAAACAGTAGCCAGATCTAGACACTAAGTCAGATTTTGGCAGCCCATGTTTATACTTTTTACACAGTGAGGGAATCCCACTTAAATTATTCTTACACTTGACTTTGCTTGTCATCCCTTAATAAATACAGGCACTTTTTATTTATTTTTTTAACCTGTGGCAAAGTGTTTCTTTCTTTCAGCTGTGGCTTTCATCAATGTATCAGATTTAGATGAGTTCAGTGAAATTATGAAAAATGAACCAAACTAACATCCTTTTGTCTGCTTGCTGTACTATGGAACAAAATTCCTATGGATGAAAAGATTGGTGGTGGAAAAATATTACATCACTACTTGCCTTGAGTTGTAATTTGAATTATTAAGTATAGAAGTCAATTCCCAGATTGCATGCGTGACTAGAGAGTTTGTATTTAGGCTTTTTTTGGGTTCGTTGTCCCCTGTGTCCTTTGGCTGAGCAGAGTGCGCAACAGGAAATCTGTGGTTTGAAATTAAAAGTAAGCATTTGCTTTTGTTGCACATTAAATATATTGGGATGGAAATGCAATCTTTTGGAAAGCATCAGCAAATATTAATAGTCCATGAATATCTGTATGTTCATCAACTTTCATATCTATGACTAGGTAAATATATTATGTAAAGTGCATCAGAGCAGGTGGATGTTGTTTTTCAAAATTAATGTGTAAGAAAGAATGATTTTTCTTGGCAAAAACTCATTCCATTTGATTAGAATCTTTTCTTGATGTAATTATATACAATCACAAATAGACCACCAAGCTTATTTTCAATATTGATTGTTTTCTTATGTTATAGAAATTGCTTGCTGGCAGTCGGTTAGAGAATATGAATTACACTGAACCTCATAGATTGGTTTGCACTGCGTGATGGTGTTTTTAATCAAAGGTTTGATAAACAAGTCCTATTATAATGACCGGTCATAACAAAAATATATGCTTTTGTGTTTCAAAGATTTGCTCTACTAATGAAACGTTTAATATGAACAAAGTCAACAGCACCCAAGTTGTTTTTATTTGAAGGTTCATAAACAAATCTTACCTAACCTTTAGCCCCCTCAGTGTAAATGAGTCTGCTGACTTCTGAAAGTGTGTGTGTACTAGAGTACTATTCCTCATCGACTATTCCCAATGGCGGCTGGTAATGTGTTAATAGCCTCTTGAAATGCTTTTACTGCTTATTGCCTTTCCATTCAGGAAGGAGACCATCATATGAGTCTTTTATAGTTATTGAAATTATTTAAATAACATCAGATTGATCATAATTGTCTCCTGTATGAGTTAGTAATGTGTCTAGTTTTATTAAAATGATTACATCATAAGTGCAAGGAAAGTATTTTCTGTGTAATATAAAATGAAACACATTTTCAGCTTTGAGTTACAAGTAATTAGATATTTTTTTCTTATTAAGACTTCAGTTCTTAGAAAAATATACATTTCATGAAACATAATACAGTGAGAGCAAGAAAATATGATATATCATATTAGCCCTTACTGAAGTATTAACTGGAAAAACCAAATACAATGCAAGAGTATGCAATCGTAGAAATGTGAAACTAGTAACTTCAGTGTTGTGAGCATTGGGGTCACAGCACATATAATTACCCATAGCAGAGAGCCGTTATGATAAAGGAGTGACCGAGAAGGTGAGGCCCAGTTGACCGCTGCATGTATCAGGAGAGAGAGGGATGAGTATGCAGGTGCCCAAATATCCTAAAAGTTAAAAACTGATTTCCTAACTTTCAAATTGAACATAATCCACACTCTCTTTTAATTGCAAAGCTGCAGTATAAGTGTACTATTCAATTAATCCTTTGTTCATGAATGACCTCGCAGGGAAATTCTCTACCCTGACATATTGCATGGGCCATTCTACTGCTGCATACACCAGCTGGACACCTGCAAAGTTGCACACATTGTCTCTCGTACTATTTAAAGATTTGCCTGACGTGAAGCTGGCCCGAGTGGACTGTGGTGAGTGGACAGATCTGTGCACCAGTCAGAACATCTCCCGCTTTCCAACCATCAAGATGTTCCGGCCCGGTGAGGAGCCGCAACTGTACAGAGGCATGCTGGGAACTGAGAGTCTTCACAGGTTCATCATGCTGTGAGTTGACACTTACCTCTTCCCTGTGTTGTGTCAGGAGGGGAAAACAATAGCAGCCAGACAAATAATAATTAAAGATTAATTGGAAGACATTTGTGTTGCACTATATTATTAAAAGCTTTTTTATTCATATTCCAAGCAGCATTTTATATCCTTCCATTTCTCCTGTTAAACTATGTCTTGTTTGTTGTTGATTCTGTTTTCTTTAATGTAGTTTGATTGATAATATTCTGTAGAGCTGTTTACAAACCCATGCAAGTATGTGTCTGATTGAGCACACAATAGAAAGTGTACAGGCCCCCTTCATGTTCATGCGTTTTGTGTTCGTTAATGGCTTTCGGCTGAATCTGTCAATACAAATGTAAACAAAAAGCATTCTTTCCTAGTTGAGATCAGTTTTCTTTCTTTGTTGGATAAACCACTTTACAGTTAAATAGAAATAATAATAAATTCCTTTTGAATTGAGTTGTGGTGTTTGTGAAGGGGACACACATTTATAAAGAGCTCAAGGGGGGGGAGGATTTGTAGGCACCAGCTGTAACATATTTAATTCTTCTAGTTTGCAAATTCTACAATGAGTTACTATTCCCATGACTGTTTACCATCCACTGTAGTGTAGGGGCAGACACAGTTCACAGTGTGTCCTGTCTGAAAGTCTACAACATCACTGCACATAACCATACTGAAGATTTTGGGGAATAATATAAATTCAATCAATCAATTTGTATTTAGTATAGCATCCTTCCCAGGGTTGACACAGAGCACTTGAAAATAAACAGACAAAGAAACCAAAATAAACAAACAAAGCATTAAGGGACCTGTGGAGATTAACAGGACTGAAGGAAGAATTAAAAATATGTTCTGTAGAAAAATATGTAGTAGAGTACATAAATCAACTATGCACTTAATGTCAGTTATGGAATTAATTATTGTTCGTACTTAGAGAGATTTCATTGACTTAAAGAGTGGATCCTGAACATGAACATTTCTTTAAAAGGAACAGTATCTGTAAAGACCTTGTCCTGTTATCTACTATTCTAGGCTCTGTTTTATTTGATCTGTTCTTGCCAAATGTATTGGTATGTACTGGGTTCCAGAAATGGTTGACTTAACCCTAAAACGATGAACCAATTTATTTTCCAACTCTTGAGAACAGTTTATCCCTACTGGCCCTAAAATATTTTCTTCTAATTGTGCCAGTGTAATTTTTAAGACATTTACGTCTTCTGCATAAGGGTCAGCTTTTCTGCTCTTTGTACATGTTCAAAATGTGTCTTACTGTTGTGATCTAGAGATATAAGTTTTTTAGTTTTTGTCTGCTCCCTTGAACCGTGGGATGGATAAATAGTAACTTGGCACTAAGTGAACCAGAACAACAATCCTTGCAAACATCCTTGTCATGCTTTTTAACCATGTGATATGCACATAACTCCCAAAGTACACATCCGAGATGAAACCGGAACCTGTGCCGTGACTGGAACCCCGAGGTTCTAAATGAAACGTGAAAATTTGCCAGGTTCCTTAAATAAAATCCTATCTTATCAGGCAAACAAAATGCAGTATGTAAATGTACACTCCTTTCAGTGGTATTCATATATAGGTGTGCTTTTTCCAGTGAAATCCTTGCTTGAATGTATTATTATTATTGCAATTCCAGTTGTACATATCCAAAGACATTGATTTTAAAGTTTTCTTTTTTAAATTATTTTCTTTCTTTTCTTCTCAGTTAAAATGTGAACATGACAAGTAGTAAGTTTCTACATTTTCAAATTATAGAGAAAAAATTAAATAACATTTGATCTGACGTTTTTATGATGAGCTTGGTTATTAAGTAGTTTTGTAGAGAACTTGGGTAATTTAAAAGACATCAAATGCTTTTATTATCTAGCCTACTAAAATGTAACCGGTTCTTCATATTTCTCCACATGTTTTTATTCTTGAAGCGTCTATAAAACAATGGTAGGGCAGTTCAGTTCTGATAAGCCCTGTTTATGATAAGCTTCTCAGAGTCACATTAACATCTGCTTAACATCTGATCTCAAATGACAAATTGATTTAGCTTTCAATTTTGGCATTCATACACTACTTATTTTCTAATTTGGATATAATGTTCCACTAATATAATATATATATATATATATATATATATATATATATATATATATATATATATATATATATATATATATAACCCGGGCTTGGCTCCATCCATCACTGGTGTTCTGTTTGCCTTTTTGTATTAATTTATCTTTCCAACAAAATTCTTGGCACCCCTAACGCCATTCCCTTGAAACCTTGATGTCATTGCCCAGATGATAAGGCATACAAAATACACAACAAAGGTGAAATGTGATCTGAAAATGACCTGCTTAGACTCCATTAAAGGGGAGAGCACTTACCCATTAAGTAGCTCTTTAGAAAATGTGTAATAGTCTCTCTTATACACTTTAACCACACCATCCTCTAATTTGCAGGGAAAGAGCTGTACTAGATTGTAATCTTTTTCCCATCTAACAATACTTCAGTTTCTTTAATATTATTTAATTTCTTAGCGGCAGGGCCACTTATAATTGTCACTGTATATCACATTCTTTGTACATACAATTACCGTCTAGACAGCTTGGTTTTTCCTGGAGCAATCTTTTTAAAGTACCTTGCTTAATGGTGTAACAGCAGTGTCCCCTACCTAGGATTCTGTTTTGACTTCAGCCGTTGTTAATGTGTGATTTGTCCATGTGGCCAACATGCAGGTTGTTTCTACAGCTGCTTGTTCTATCAGTATCCTTTAATTGCTCGTTTTTAATTCTAGGAGCCGAGTCCCAGTCCCTCTTTTGCTGTCTTCCTGGGAAGAGGTTCAGTCCTACTTAGGAGGAGAGCTGTACCGGAGACATGCACGCTACTCTGCAGTCACTGTCCTGGGCCTGTTCAGCTCCAGCATGGACCAAGGTACAGGGACATTCTCCTAGAGGGCATGCAGCCCAGTTTCTCTGTGCTGTCCTGTTTTTTATTTATTTTAAGTAGCAGGTAGGTATTATGCTCTGTACTGTACTGCCTCTGTGACTTATTTTTAATGTCCTAAGTGATACGTGGGAAGTATACATGCAGATCTCCTCTTTGATATTTTGATGGCTCAGCTCAAATAGTTTCCCTTTTACATCATAAAGGCTTTTGTCACGTGGCTGTGGATTAAGGAGATCCCCTGAAGCTTTTACTATCACGGTTATAAAAAAAACACTGTAAGCTGTAAACCCAAATATTTTATTTTATTTACAACAGCACTTGAAAACTTGTTTTGAAAATCACGATAAGCTAAATTGCTTTTATTAATCTTCTCATACACTTCCTCAAAAATGAACAGTAATGAATTGGACCAATCCTGAATGTTTTATCATTACTGTTTCTGGTTCCTGTTATTTGCATTCTTAACTTTCCAAACAAAATATTGGCAATTCAGAAGGCTCTTAAGCAGATTCTTATTTAGTTCCTTCTTGGTATGCGTCTCTTTTTGTATACAGGAAGTGCAGTGTTTCGGCAAGCTGCCAAGAGACTAAGGGGGCAGGTTGTGACAGGTCTTGTTGCTGAGGAACTGGCAACAAAATGGTAAGATATTTGCAGTTCCCATTCCGGTTATAGCTTAAGATAAGCAATTCAGAACCCTTTTAGTTTATATTTAACAATTTTTCCTTATGATTTAGTTTTTGGCAATTGGATCACACTTTGAAATATTTAGTCTCCTAGTGACAAATTGCTGCCTTTTCACCTGCAAATTCTGAGTATTTTGCAATTCACTTGGGAAAACCATTACATACACAAATGTGATTTCCTAGAAAGACTTCCTTGGAAAGCGAGGTGGGCGAGGGAGTTGAATATGAAGCTCATTTTAGGTTTGTGGTGTATGGTGACCAAATATTGAGTATATCCTCTGCCTATGTGTCCAGGGCTCAGAACTTTGCGGTGAAGCTGCCGGCAATGTTGGTCTCCCGGGGGGCAGGTTTCCCCGTAGAGGCGTTTACCCTGCAGATCTCAGCAGAGGAAGAAATGACATCAAAAATCCAGAGGGCCATGCTTGACAAATTTGTAAGTGTTCATCCCCCCAACCTCCACTAAGACGGAAGATAATGTTTATTACTTTTAATGCTTGTCTTTAGATAATTACAAACATACAGAGTGGCGATCCAGTTTGCAGTGTCATGTTCCTCGTTTTCAATGAAAATCAAAATTCACCCGTTAAATTGGTTGAAAATCAGTGTTTGTCTGTGATTTCCCAGAGGAGGGAAAAGAGCAAAAGATCTGTATAGAAATGTTAGGAGAATCTATGAGATGTGATGAGGGGGCACTGAGAGTGTGTGTAGAGGGAGAACAGGAGGGGGCCCGGGACATAGCCTTGGGGTTCACAAACACAATATACAGAGTTGAACAAAATGTTTATTCAAACGTTAAGCATTTAAATCAAGGTTATAGTCCATAGAGAATCAGCCTTTCACAAGGTCCCTTCTCGGAGACCTGTCTGATTAGGTTCACTGAAAAAGGAAGTCCCAAATAGAACCAAGTTCTTACAAAACAATTATGATTAAGTCCTTTATAAATGCCAGGTTTATAACACATTATTAGCCCCGGCAAAAAGAAAAGGTAAACAAACAATTCAGCCATGCATTTAACGAGATAAGATTACAAGACAAAAACTAAACGGTACTGTAGCATCGTATTTCAAAAGCTATTCCTTGTACTGTTAGTTACTTCCCATTCTTACTCCCTGTCTTCCCTTTGTCTGCTTTTATTCACACCGGTCCCACCTGTTTCCCACAGTCACACCTGGAACCAATAATTAAGTGATTGTGCCTGTGATTAACCAATTAAGTAACCAAGTGATCATTTGCAAACATCCAGGCAAACAATGGACAATTACGGAGAACAATATCGATACTCACTCATACATAATTAATCACAAAGATAACTATTGTATATCTCCTTTCATAAATAATAACATTACCATCACTATACTTATAAACAATAACACTAATCTCAATGAATAAGCTATACATCCCTTCCCCTACAGATCAATTATTTATTTCCGTTTTAATTCCTCAGATCTTTTGCAGGTAAGCCTTTCATTTTAAACAGTCCAAACAGGCCAGGGAGTAATACAAGTATGTGGCATTTTAATGTCTCCTCATCACACAGCCTAATTAAAAAATAACAGGCTACATCATTTTAATGTTTCGGCTATCCATATTCAATAGTCCATTCAAAAAAAAAAAAAAAGCACAATATTTAATGTACAAACAAAAATGGAAGTGTAAATAGCATTCATAGTTTATCCTTAATTTAGTCGTCATCGTCAATATTTTGGTGGCGATTGAAGTAGAGCTTTTTTCATGTTTAAGACATTGGTGTTAATCACAGAAAACCCTAAGTTTTTATTCAGGTTTATTTAGGTACTGATCACAACAGGGCGATGTTGCTTACATTGCAGGAATTGGTGGTAAGCTAAAGGATGAAAATACGTCATAAAATAAATGAAAGTCTGGAAGCATTTATGCATTTGAGGTAGGATAAGATGAAAACGATAAATTTTACCAGTGTGCCATTGCCAGCACAACGCTCCAGGTTTTCCAATACTTTGCATCCACATTCTGCAGAAATATTTTAAGACCCACTTTGGCTTCTTTGGAAAATTGCAAATCTTACAATTTCTTACCATGAAGATAATAAATGTTTTCATACTGATAGTCATTGGTTTTTAGTTGCTCCAGAAGCCACTTCTTTTGGAGAACTGTACTACAGGAGTGTTTTTTTTTTTATTTTTTTTTATGCTGCACATTTTTACTTTTCTAGTTTTCAATTGCTTTACTGGAATCTAAGTTTGGTTAATGTAACAATTTAAAAAAGAAAAACATCAAAGCTTTGACATTCTTCTTGGAATTATGTTTTTTTGTGACTCCCATGGATCACATGACGTAAAGACAATCTGAATTGTTTACTTGAATAGAAAAGTGGGTTGTGGCACTTTCCCAATCTACTTCGGGTTAAGGAAGTTATTTAACCGAACAAGCAAAGTTCAAACTTGTAGAAACAATCAAATTGTAATTCCGTTGTTCTCCTTCAAGGGAACCTAAAAAACATTATTTTAAGGATGGTATATATTGTAAGGGTTCTTATGGCTTTGCTTAATATTTCTTTAGTTTTTTCTTATTTGGTTGTCAAAGCAAATATATTTTCTCTTAATAAGATTTGCAAATATTAGAAAGATCATAAGAGCTTAATAATATGTTCAACTGCATTTGAGAGCCTTTCTGCTTCATTTTGTGAATAAGCTTTTTTGGTGCTCTGCTGCATTGCCTGTTAAATTCATTGCTGTCAAGATCCTTGAGACAGACTATAACAAATGCCGTGAAGGAATGTTCTCAGTTACTCTTCATATAATTCAAATTAAGAAAGGTATCAAAAAGTCTTTAATAATTATTAAATGTATTAATAGCACTGGTGGCAGCTGTATGGATCCTAAATGTAGTAATCCTTCTGCTATGCAATGCACAGTTTAATTGATTTCAGGTCTAGATAATCTAGATAATGTTCTCATTAAGCCTAATATAAGCAAAGAGGGCTATGAAAATAATAGATAAGATCTCCCCCAGAATTGTATTTGGTAGATTAGAGTGATTATCTTCATGGTGGAATTCAGTACCACCACTAAAATATATCAACACCATCATTTGTTTTCTTTAATACTATATAAATAATCTCAAATAGGTATATAATTATAGATCTGTAATCAGTAAATATTTAATATCTGTTTGTATGTGTATATTTGTGTGTATGTGGAAGGTATCTGTCACACGTTTTTTTTATAGCAAGGGGTGGTGATTGGTGTTTTGGCACCTGCAATTTTATCTATTTTTACAAAGCATACATCATTTAAATGTAACCTGCAATGGCTCAACAGTGCTGGGGGTCATCAGTGGATTTATGGAGTGTGGATATTGACTGTGACATTATTTTCAATTATGGAAAGCCTGCCTGTAAATGAATAAGTGATTTAGTAATTTATTTACTTTATATAAATGATATACCAAGCCAGTTTCATGACAGTAATGAGTCGGACAATTTCTCTGGGAATAGAGACCTGTGTTACAGCTACTGACGTAATCTGTATTTATGGCTGATCACATGGTTTACCAGTAAAGTATGCAGATTGTTTCTATTAAAAATTACAACCATGCAATCATATGAATTCTGCTCCTCTGATAATACATATCCTGTAATAACCTCTGCATATCACTGTAAAACAAATCATAATTTACTGTGGGAGATTATTAATGTCTTTAGGTCAGTGCTTTCATCCAACAGAATTCAAAGCTAGTATCTCCAGAGTGTTGTTTTGGATTTGTAACCCATATTTGTTTTTATCTGTTATGTTTCCTGGTTTGCTTGACCCGGTCACTGTACTTGTTTTTGTCTTGCTGACAGCGATTGATCCCAACTCATGTAAGCTCTCTTTAGCTAATTATCTTCGTGTGACAGAGCTCAGATTTTTCCAGTGAGCTGCTTTTGTTTTATTAATCAAAGAGAAACTACTACTGCTAAAACTAAACTAAACTACTATGTACTACTACTACTTCAGTATTCTGAATAAATAATTTCTTTGGCGTAGAGGACTTTAGTTTTTTCTACAGTTTGGACAACCTGAAGATAAATATTTAGTATATTTATATATTTAGAAGGTAAATTAGTTTATTTTGGCCTAGATTTGTTTAACTCAAAAGGACAAGGCTGTGTGTGTCGGTGGAGTGGTGTGGGGGTAAACTTTGGATTCCTTTGCTACCACAATTGGATACATGATGCTTTGATTGTGAGTCTGTCTTTAAGACCAAGGAAACACAGGCATTCAGTGCAGATTTCCACACTAAATGATTCTGTCCAGTTTGGTGAAGGGTCTCCAGAACATCCAGTAGCCTTGGATTATCTTATAAATGGTATAAGGATGAGAAATCGTCCACTGTAATAATTTGCAAGTGTATTTCAGTCCATATAGAAAAAAGATGTAGATATTTTGTTTAGCTCTGTTGATTTTCATATTGTAGTCTTAGTCCTTTGCCACCATAGTCCTGAACTTTTGTGTAAATTAAGAGTTCAACTCAAGTGGAACAAAATTCAAAACCAGAAGTCCCCGAGCTTATTTGCCTTTTGCAATAAGGAAGCATCATTTGTGGTTTCATTTTTTTTTTTTTTTTTTTTTTTTTTTTCATGTATGTTTTTGCTGTTTGCATTGGCTTTAGAAAACTCAATTCAAAAAATATTTGCTATGTAAATAAGTTGTAGGTCTACATTTGATCTCCGCTACCACAATCCCTTATGTTTTGAATAATATCTGATGATTTCCTTGTTTTTGGTCTCGCATCCTCATGTTAACCGTTAACCATTATCCATTATATGTTTTTATTAATCTTTTCCTGCATGGGATCTTTATTACAGGAACAGTTCCCTTATGATAGATGAATACTGAAAGCAAATGCGGTGCAATATTTTGAATCATCATTAATTGGACGCTGGCCACACGGAATCCACGAGCACAGAATTGTGTCGAAAACCATCAAAACCAAAATCTTAATAAAATAAATAAAATGTAGATTTCCCTAATTCAAATGTTGCAAAAAATGAAAGTATTACCAGCTGTCACACAACAGTAACAAACATAATATAATTATCACACAATAAATTAATTAAATAATATAATCTCAGTTACATTAATTCATGAAATTGTACAGATTCTACCTAGTTTCCAGATTTCTTTAGTATACACTTACAGACCCTTAGACATGCACTTAACGACCTCTATGAACCCGGTATACTGTTTTGACTGGTCTGTTTTGTTTTATGACGATTGCATTTCATATTTTGAAATTGAGTTACAGCACTTGTGTATCTCTGAGCCTTCAAAAATACATATCCACCAACAAGCCAGCGATCCTGCACGATTATTTCCATGTAATTTCTATAAAGAGGGGGGTTACTTTTGTGTATCTTCTGTCAGCACACCGTTGACCACTGTCGGAAGCAAATGCTGTTAGACACCTTGAAATCTCACTTGTAATCTATATTTCTGTATAGAAAAATTTTAAAACTTATATATCAATTTATGCCAGTTTACGCAAAATTAAAGTAAAAAGTTCCACAGAATTTGGAAAATTAAATCTGCAGATTCTGTCTAGCCCTACTTATGGAATGACCTATCGATGCTCTTAAAGCTGCATTCATTTTTCAGTGGTACTAACTATTGTGCTATAAGTGACCAATTTAAATTAGAATAATTGAATTTCAACAACAGTATTAATTAGACAAGTCCCTTACGATTTTGTCCACATGGGCTTTGTGTGTTTTTTAGGGATGTGTTGCTATGTGTTTCCAAGCAGGTTGCTAGAATGTGCTAAAATGAAAACACTTAATATGTTCTTCTGTGTTTTCAAATCTCATTATCGTGGAATTAGGTTCAGTTTGAGGTCAGACTTGGGTTCCCCCTCTACATTATTCTGAGCTCATCTGAACTTTTCTGTGTCACACAGCTGTTGTCCTTCAGCTTATCCAAACTCACACTTGTTAGCTAAGCAGCATATTGTGCATGACTGGAAGTGGCATGTAAACACAGTTCGCATTAAACTTTACTGCAGTTATGGAGATAAACAATTCTCTGTGGGAATGCTTATTGGCTTATGAACCTTAAACTAGTCATTACCTCTTATCTTTGAATTACCCACTTTTCAGTTTGACTGGGTGGCACTGTTGTTGAATGATTTGCAATCTTTCAGAAGTGTGTGTGTGCATCTATGTATGTATGTATCTATATCTATGTATGTATTAGTCCAGAGACCAGCAAAAGTGTGAACAAGACCAGCTGAACATTGAATTTCTTCTGAATTCATATTGTTCCTATTTCATATCTTTAATATTGTTTAATCAATTGATTAATGTTAACACTGATATCTGTTTTGTATGTTAACACCCTAACAAAACAAAGTTTCCTGTTGCTAGGGATCAATCCCCTTTCCTGAGCAGGTAATGTAATCACCTGTTGAACATGTTTTTTTTTATGTATTTGTCTGTGCATTGTTTAAGAAAGAAGTCAAAGGCCAGTTAAAAAATTGCATTGCAGATCTGTGAGTTTCTAGAAGACCTTGTATGCAGTTTATAACAGTTTAATTCTGTGGCTTAAAGAGTTCAGCAAAGAAAATGTGTATCTGCACAATGTTGGGTACAGTAACTAATGAATTAATATGCTGTGCTGTCTGAAGTTTTGCATGTGGAAATTTTGAAAACAACCTTATCGATTTCATGTATGTTTAATCAGATTTTTTTTAAACCGTGTGCAAATGACTCTACTGACAACAGAGTTTACTGCTGCTCAAATTTACTTAGCACTGTTTGCAATTATGTACTGGTTGTCAAAGGCTTAAGTGGAACAGCTAAATAATAATTTGCTCATTATTCATTTGTGCAAATCTCTTTGACGTACATCTCGAAATGCAGCAGTTCCTGATAATTGTTGAAATTGATTTTAGACTTCAAACAGACTGCTGTGTGTTTTGTGTTGTTTGAGGATTTGTTGTTTGTCATATTTGAAAGTTAAATTTTGTAGTTTCCATTCCAGTCTTGACAGGTTCTTCATTGCAAAGCCACAAAAAGTGTAAAGCAGAGACAGTTTGTGAAATATTATGCCCCTCCTATGATTCTTAGGCAGTGCTTTCTTACTGTGCTGAATGGTGCACTGCCAAATAGTCCACTGGATGGCATTGCCTGCTAACAAACAAATGTCTTTCTAGTTGGTGCTCGACCAGTAACATTTTAAAGTTGTATATTTTTTTATTTTTTTTTTATAAATAAACCACGATCTCCAATCGAAGTACAGTATTGCTTTTATGGTTCAGTTGTGCTGATTGTATTTAATGTTGAAAAGATGCGTTAAGAATGAAGTATAAGACCTCTAAGTAACACGATATCCTTCACACATCTGATTTGGGCGTCTTTAGAAAATAAAAGTAAAAGTTGATATGGTATTATAATTGTCTGCTGTGATTCTGAATTTCATTTTCCACTGTGTCCAAAGCAATGTATATTATGTTTAGATATTATACATCTAAAGAACTCTCCTTCTCTCCTTCTCTTGCTCTCTCTCTGGTAGCCCGAGCTGACCGTGGAGAATTTGCCCTCTTACTTGGAGCTGGGCAAGCCACTGTTGCTGCTGTTTGTGCAGGACGAAAATGGAGAAAGTGGAGAAGCAATACAGGAGCTCCGTGGGCTCTTGGGTAGAGGGCTGCCGGATTCATACCTGCTCTGTTGGATACACCTGTGAGTGCCCATCCAGACTCCAGTCTCACCCACACGCACATGCCTTTCATCATTGCTCTGGAACAGCTTTCTGTTTATGATCATTCTGACCACTCCCACAATCTAAAATACTGAGTTGCTTTTCTTAAAAAATAAAAAAATAAATGAAAATGCATGCTGAAAGTGAATACAGTAAAGAGGATGTGGTTCTTTTAATTCTACCTATGCTGATGGTGTGGTTGGTGTATCAGAGGGGTTTCAGTTTTGTGCATTTTGAATAATTTATTTGGAGATACTGAGTGGTGCACTTAGCTGTGAATCACATTTTCTTATGACTTTTTCCATCTTATTGTGTTTCTTTATTTAGTTTAGTATATTGCTTTTTCCTTGTTTAAGTGCTTTTCATTGTTTAATTTACATTTAGGACATCATAATCTCATACCCTTTCTATCGTTTAACTGACTCAAACTGTACAGAATCACAATCTGAACTTACACGACCATGTGGAAATTACAATATGCAGTTTATCGAGTTGGACGCGATAAGAGGTCTGTGTTTTCCTTTGCTGTTCAGCCAGCCAGACCACAGTCCCAGTTATTATTATCCCAGTTATTATTGTTTCAAATATTTATTATCCTTTTTTTAGTGTCCTCAGAAACACTGATTTACAGCACGTAACCACCCACTGCCAGCATGGTATCGTGTGATATTTTTAATTTCAGCAGAATATTCTTTGTTTCTTATCAGATGTCCACTGTGCGCTATAGTGCGAGCCAACTGACTTCCTCACTTGTGTTTCAGGAGCCGAACGCCAGCCGGGAGGGGGGTGCTGGAGTCGTACCTGGGCTCCGTGCCTGTACTGCCAGCGCTCGTGCTGGTAGAGCTGGGCTCAGGAGAAGAGGTCTTCCAGTTCCCCCCAGGACGCCCCCTGCTGACTGAGTCTGTTCTGCAGTGGCTGGTCCGACTGAAGAACAAAGAGGAGCAGCCTGCAGGTTAGAAAATACATGACTCCATTCGAGGAGGTTTTGTTTGTGTTTGGGTGAAAGCAGTAGCTTCTGATGGTTTATAATCACTGAGAAAGTGTTGCATAAAGTCTGTGGAATCAAGTAAAATAACCCAGTAAATATCACCCCCCACCCCCCCATTACTGCCCTTTTTCATGTATTCTAAAACTCAAAAACAAGCTTAGATTTGTTCAAAGCATACTTCACTGGATTACAATAATTTGCCATTGACTGCATCAATTAGTAATTAGTAATAGAACAAACTCTGTATTGTTGAGAGGTTTCCATTGAACGATGTGTCGCTGAAATCAACGCTCATTCCTCTCAAAAGAAGAACTGGTTGATCTAGAAGAAAATATTGAGGTGTTTAAAGGGGAACTCCACTGAAAATCCATACTTTCGCAGGACATTCTATAAGTAGAAACATTTTGTGCTGTGAGTTTTTCATGTCCAGCTCATTCTATGAACCAGAAATCAGATTGAGAAATAGGCCATGATGAGTTAATCAAACCCTGTCATGTTTTTATTAATGTTTTTGTGGAAGAAGGAAAAACATTTTGGCCCAATCTTCTCAAAAATAACTTAGTCAGATACATCTGCTTGAACAAATCTTGATTTGATAAAAATGAAATTATCTTGAATTACACTATAACCTTTTGAAGAACATGTTAAACATGTTTTTATTTAAAACAAAATGTAACCAGATGTTATTTATGTAATTATTTAAGGGCATTTATCAAATGTTAAAGGAAAATAATTCCCAGATCGATGTGCACAGCCAACAGTCAAGCCAACTGTGTCAGTCAACAGTTGGGATAGTTGAGGAGAAAAGAGATAGCAGATGCCCCTTGCTGTAATGCAGAAGATTAATGGTGATTGGTATAAATAATGTAACATAACTTAGTCATCATCACATTTGTAGTAAGATTTGTAATATTGTGAATATGAATAGCAGTCTCCCACAACCATGGGCTTATACTTAATACAGCTGTTTAAATATATTTTCTTTAAATGTTTCTTTCTCTAGACAAACTGCTGGTAAGTTTTTTTTTTTTTTTAATTATTATTATTTTTTTATTATTATTAAACGGATCCATTTACAGATGCTGTATTTCTTCCCATGATTCCTGAGAGCGGATGTTGTGCAAAAACTTGGAAGTAATACATGCATACAGTAATATATGCATCCATGTATCAGTATAGGCAAATTCCAACTCTTGGGAAAAGTAACATGGTATCATTCATGGTTGAACCTGCCCCCCCCCTCTTCTTTGTCTTGTAATAATACTAAAACAGTCATACATGGTGAAATGAATGATGAAACTTATTGAAAGTTATATGAATTATAGGTTTTATTAATGTAATTTATACACAGAAATAAATTATGATATTCTCCACTGATTAACATATACAAAAATTGTAGGCTATGACCAATCTTACGGGAAAAATTGAATTACTTCCAAATTCCAAGGATGTTTAATCATTTTGGTTTTTGGTTTATGTGTAACTGTTACTCGCTCAGACTGGTAATTCTGCTAATTTGTAAAGGGAGGATGACTCAATCTGTGCTAAAACACTACCTACAATACTGATTTGCTTGTATTTCTGTGGGAGGTTAGGAAAATTTAATTAGAACTCATGCTGAAATAACTTTTGAAATAATGCTGCCTTTTTTCCTTCTGCCCCAATGTTTGCTTATTCTGTTATTTAACAGGAACAGAAGCCAGGTTTAATGAGAAAATAGCATAAAATAAATGTGTTCTGGGCATGTCACATCAATTTGATTACAGTAGTTTCTATTCCTACATTTTGTTACTGAAGTAAGTTATTGCAGTGTGAAATACTTCATAAGTTTCCAGGCTTCTGTAAGTTTCCTACACATTGGCAATTCTGAGTTCCTTCAGGGTCATGAATCTGAAACACTTCCTGAAACATCCTGATGGGCAATAGAAAGGCAGTGGATCTGCGTTGCTGTATTTTACATTGGAAGGAAAATCAGAATATTTCTCAGAAGCGTTGTTGTGTTGTCACAGAACACATAAAGCCACTGGTAATATTCCTTTATTGAAAGGCATTTGGTTACATTGATTGATATTTTCTGTAAGCTGAGGCAACAATGATGAGCTAAAACCTGAAGTTTCTCCCCACCTTGTATTTTTGTATTCGATGTGACAAAACATTGAACTCAATCAGAGCTAGTGGGCGGTACCAGTGCGCTTATTGTCCTATCCAGTGCTCATAATCATCTTCATGTTCACGTTCATAATCCTCTTCATGTTCGTCTTCATAATCATCTTCATTTTCATCTTCATAATCATCTTCATGTTCATAATCATCTTCATCTTAATTTTGGCACTGATCACCCTCCATACCACCTTTTGAAACATCCTGTTGCATTGTAGTTGCATTTTGCAGAAAGCATTCCTGAAGTATTATGTGAGCAAACGTTGGAGCAACCTAACTGCAGACATGGTTCTTTTGTTTAATTTATATTTTTCATCCTACCCTCTTAGATATCCAAACAAGGACTTTTATTCTTGTGCTCAAGGGTGTCTTGCTTATTGTTTATGAGATGTTAAAGTTTCTGGTCATTCTTTGGGAAGTCTGTCTAGTGCGCTCTGAAATTAAAACGCATTTGCTTATAATTAACTGAATGATGAATATTGATGAATGAATCTCAAACACAGATATACATTTTTCATTATACATATTTATGCCATTACAACACTTTTCAAGTGGCTCACAGTTGTTTACAGGCGTCTAAATAAATCATTCATCCTAACTAGGCTTCTACTGCCCAAGGGAGTTTACTGGTTTGGAAGTGATGTGATCTCTTAATGGATATCAAATGGTTTTCTTACTCCAAGTGATGTTTTTTATTTTTGTTTGTGAATACTTAAGATTTGATTTTGTATCCTAATACTTGTATTTTTCTCATAAGACCAACTTATATCCCTGTGTTTCTTCAAAGATATTGATTGCTGTAAAAGGCAATCGTGTTAAACTGAAATAGTCTGTCCCCATCCTCTCGAGCCTTGGATTGGAGAAACGCACATGGAAAACCGCTCCCCACAAGGACCCAGTGTGAGTCAGAAGGGTCTCCAGTCCCAACGGGTATATACGATAGCCATTTGTATGGGAAAATTATTAAAATTGTGTGATGTCGGAGCCATTGTGTCTCTCTTGTGGTTTATCTTCTCTCCGTGTCTGAAATGACAATGTACATTTTACTGGAAAATACAATGAAGCAAATGCTTCAGAAACCGTCCTGCGTCAATGTCCAGATTGCAAATTGTCGGCTCGGCTCCACTATGAACTTTTAAATGGTCTTGCTTGGCCTTTCAGAGCAAATAGTTGTGGTTGAATATATTCCTATTCTGCGTTTGAAACCATGTTATTCAAATTAAGTTAGATATTTTCATAGTTTCTTAAACATTCAGTCTAGAATTTGTTTGTGAACATGTCATCTCAGTTAGTGATCAGTAAACGTCACATATATATAATTCATCATTTATACTTCAATTAACAATATTAATTAAATCCCCAAATAACATTGTTTCACATGGAGGGTGTAAATACTTTCGATCACAATTCTACAGCCAATTCGGTCATAGCATTCATTCATTTTCTAAGAAAGCATATTTGGTCAAATGTAGTAAAATCAATATCTGTTAGTAGTGTGCATTCCCTTTAATGCAAGCTAAATTGCATTCCTATCTCATAAGCATATGTTGTTGTTTTTTTCTGCATTTTATTCTCGTCCTTATCCATTTATTTCTCACAGCAGTACAGGAAAGATTAGTTGATATTCATTCCCATTCTCAACTGGTCAGGGTTATGGCAATATGGCTTTTTGGGGGCATTTGAGTCTTAAAACTTAAATGGTGAGAGGAAGCCGAGGACAGTCCCACCCCCAACACTTGCTGTGAAATGTAACACTTCTGTGTTCTTATGTTAGTGAGAACATCACCTGGGACTGAGTCACATATCAGACGCAAATACAGATCTCTAAAGGACTCCACAGTTTGTCAAAATTGTACAAATTGGGATCTGCCTTCATGTTTCCTTCATTCCGAGGAGCAAAAGATGTGATATTAGAGCCAAACTTGTGGCCTCACTACAAGACTACATCATTGGTCTTGCTTTATTCTCTGCTCGGCCATCCCAGGAAATTGAGTAGAGCCAGATGCAAGTAATATACAATGATCAGCCATAACATTATGACCACTGACAGGTGAAGTGAATAACACTGATAATCTTGTTATCATGGCACCTGTCAGTGGGTGGGATATATTAGGCAGCAAGTGAACATTTTGTCCTCAAAGTTGATGTGTTAGAAGCAGGAAAAATGGGCAAGCGTAAGGATCTGAGCGACTTTGACAAGGGCCAAATTGTGATGGCTAGACGACTGGGTCAGAGCATCTCCAAAACTGCAGCTCTTGTGGGGTGTTCCCGGTCTGCAGTGGTCAGTACCTATCAAAAGTGGTCCAAGGAAGGAAAAGCGGTGAACCGGTGACAGGGTCATGGGCGGCCAAGGCTCACTGATGCACGTGGGGAGCGAAGGCTGGCCCGTGTGGTCCTATCCAACAGACGAGCTACTGTAGCTCAAATTGCTGAAAAAGTGAATGCTGGTTCTGATAGAAAGGTGTCAGAAAACACAGTGCATCACAGTTTGTTGCGTATGGGGCTGCGTAGCTGCAGACCAGTCAGGGTGCCCATGCCGACCACTGTCCACTGCCGAATGCACCTACAATGGGCACGTGAGCATCAGAACTGGACCACGGAGCAATGGAAGAAGGTGGCCTGGTCTGATGAATCACGAGTTCAAGGTGTTGACTTGGCCTCCAAATTCCCCAGATCTCAGTCCAATCGAGCATCTGTGGGATGTGCTGGACAAACAAGTCCGATCCATGGAGGCCCCACCTCGCAACTTACAGAACTTAAAGGATCTGCTGCTAACGTCTTGGTGCCAGATCCCACAGCACACCTTCAGAGGTCTAGTGGAGTCCATGCCTCGACGAGTCAGGGCTGTTTTGGCGGCCAAAGGGGGACCTACACAATATTAGGCAGGTGGTCATAATGTTATGGCTGATTGGTGTACTTTATGTATGTGAAGGGAAAATGTTAGATGTATACAGTAAAGTCTGGCTGTTCTCTTGATGCAACGTTCTGATCAGAAAGGGCAGATTTTGACAGAAGATAACCGCCCCTCTTCTGCTGTGTGTGGGTTTCACTCTGAAGCTGTGGCGGAAAGTAAGGGTTGTAGCTTTACAGAAATGAACAGTTTCATATACTACAGTTATCGCATGCTTTCATGATGGCCTATAAATGCATGAGACTTATGGTGGATTTCTGCAAGACTCGTCTCTCTTCCAGAGCTCACACATATGAACGTCTCTCAGCGGAGAGAATATATTTTTAGTAAGGTTGAAATGAACCGCAGTTACAAATCTAAGAATGCAAATATTGAATTAGAATTACAGTATTAATCATCAGCACGCTGCGATTCGTTTTAGTGGTTGTCCTTTAATCTTGCTTAGATAAGAATATTTCCTGCAACCTAAAAACTGACTGCCCTGTGGTATATGGTGAGATAACATCAAACTACTGGAACAAACCACGCTCATCTAGAATATGGAGCAACTGTGCAACACTAGAGTCTCTTCTCAAAGTTTCATGCAATTTCAATTTGTGAAAAACTGTCAGGTTATTGGTTTGATTTGGTAATGTGATTTGAGCAAGATTAGGAAAATACATTTTTCCCCAAACATAAAATGCATTTGTAATGTCTCAAGTGCATTTTTTGTTTTGGAGCAGTACAGTTGTAATAGTCTAGTAATACTTGGCGTTCTGTGTATCTTTAGATCATAATGAAAAATGTGTTACTCGCTTCCAACTGAGTTTCCTAAATGTTCCTTGTAGTTTCTTACAACATCCACTAGAGGGTATCCAAGCCCTTAATTTATTCATTTGAAATACCTTGGATTGATTTTCTGTTTGCCAATACATACTGTATAGCAGATGAATATGTCATGTTTTTATTATTATTATTAGAAACTCTATTTGAAGGAAAAAACCTATCAGTATTATTTAAATGTTACCATAATTTTCTTGCACAATACAATCTGTACTGTATTTAAAAATACTTATTCTAAATTAGTTGTTTTGTCTTGGCACAAGAACTATGTACACAATTATGTGATTGAGCAATATATTTTGAAACTACATTCAATTTATCAATTTAAAATGATAAAAAATTGAAAGGATTTACCATAATATCTTACATAGCCTGGTGTTAATATTTCTACACTGCCAAATGTCTCTTATCAGAGTTTTTTGTCACTCAAACATTCTTATTTGGATTCACAAGGCCTCCCACAGCTCCCATATAAAACTGAAAAAGAGATTCCCCCTGGTATTTGCACAAGGCACTGACGAACTCCGTGATTGCGTTTCGCCTGAAGATGAAACCAAATATGAATCTGTGGTCAATTAGTTGAATTTATTTGAACTTCACAGCTGGTTGGCACAGCAGCTCTGGGGGTACTGGTGCAGATTCCCACACTGCCATTAGAGTCTATACTTTCTGCAAACCAGCCACTTCATACCAGTTCAAGCTCCTCACTCGGCACCATTTACTTCTGTCCTGGCTAGCAGAACTGTGGGGCTGGATTTATATCCGCAATATGTCTGTCACAGCTTTCCATTCAGTCCAATTAACAACAGTTAAGAGTATGTGCAAAGTATGTCAGTTAATTTAATATTTGGCTTTCTCGCTTTTTTCTGTGTCCTACAGCACTTTCTGTTCATTTCAGCAGGAATGGGTTTTGGTTTTGCTCCTACTGGGTATTAGGGTGAAGCTGTTTTTGTCATTTTACTTCCTCTCAACTCTTACCTTCTGAAGGATATTACTCCCATCTGCTTCCTATAAAGAGGGTACCATTGTGTTCCACTGAGAGAGAGAAAATCGGTGCCAGTTTTGTTTTCCATTCTTCGGAACCCCAGGGTTTTTTTGACGCAAGATTGCGTGGCTATGAAGATGCAATTTGTTGTTTTCTTCAGGCAGATTCATTAGACTGTCTTTCTTTAATTGTAAAACATGTCAGTTACATATGAGGAGAAACATCACATTTGGCTTCTATACTGTAAAAAATAGTTTTTTTGGAGAACTTCAGACACAGATGTCAGGAAATTCTTGAGAAAACATTCCCATGACCACCTCTGGAATTAGTATAGCTCTTACCATTAACCTTTTGCCTTCTAATGTGAGTCAATTCCTTTTCCCTGAAAACTATTATTAGTGCCACTCAGCAGCTTAAGTACAGAAACTTCTCTACAACAATATAACCAATTTGTTGAATAATTAATCATGTATGCATCAACATTAACACTGCTTAGTTTTTGAGTAATCAGGGGAGTTTCCCCAGTGAGAACAGGGGTATCTAAGGAGCCTTAGTCCGGATGTTAGTTATTGATTAGTTTTTGGGTTTGTGTCAGAATTCTGAAAATTGCATTTGCATCATGTCCTCTCTGCCAATATGGCAGCTCCTGAATATTTATGAATAAAAGAAGTACATTCAGCTATTAAAAATAAACACTGCTGGTCCAGGTTAGACAAAGGAGTTGAAGTTTACTTGCCAAACAGTAGAGGAAAGGTCCCTCACAATAAAATTGGTGACTGCATCAAAAAAATCTACCGGCCATGTGGTGTACCGACTGGTAAAACTGTGGAGCATGACGTAGCACTCATACACACAATTGATCAGGTATACTCATAGGTGTATATATCTATTGTTACATTCATTATATTTTGTCATTATTGTGTGTGATGTTAATGATAGATGTTACGTTCTAGGCTTAGATCGAATGTTCCTGCTATGAATGGAGTTTAAATGTATGCCTTTTTTCATTTCTGCCATATTCTCGTGTCATGACATCTCCGTTTCTTTACTGCAGGTGTGATATCAGATGGGAAGTGGGGTCCCCCTGTCCCCTTCTATGACTTCCTGGCGATTATGGACAAGGAGGCGCCAGGGTTTGCAGCCCAGCGGAGCCCCCAATCGAAGAAGGATGTGGGTGAAGAAGAGGAAGACGAAGAGGAGCGAGACCAAGCGTGGGATTGCAAGTCTGACAAGCCTGCATTTGAGAATCCTAGTCCATCGCCGGCCCAGTCAGGCGAACCGCCCTCCCCACAACACTGGGAACTCTGAGCGACACTGGGAGACCCAAATACCAGAGCCTCTGTCCTCTTCTGCTGTGCCTTTGCAGCATTTGTCTGTCAGGTCAGGTATCACTGCTCACCTCTGAGGGGCATTCTCCACTCTTGACCTATTGGAACACACCTAAAAACAACATGGAAGAAACGAGGGGATATTTCACAATATGACTGAAATGTCATTGGAGAGCTCCTTTTTTTTTCCAACCCCAAGATAACAGACCGTTCCATAAAGGAAGTCATGCATAGAAGTAGACTGGGAAGTTAGTCAAGCCCTAATCAAACAATATAAACGATTGTAGATTTATATGTAAAACTGTACAATTATGAAAACATTGGCACACCCTTGTTGGAATGGAAGTGGAGTTACAAAAGCGATTGCACTCTGATACCAGTGGGATCATCATATTTGCATAAGAAAAGTGCTCAGCTATGCAAACTTGCTAATACTTTCTTAACAAACTGTTTTTGCTTTTTGTTTGTTAAATCATGGGCAGAAGATTCAAATACACTCACTCAGTGTAGCAGGAGGGCTGGCCCTGGAACGGCTTCCCTTAAATCAACTTTCCACATCCAAGGTGGTCTGCAATACATCTAAACATGTTTGACGTTGCAATAGACAACAATGTATACTGCATTAACATGAACTGTGTTTCTGTTTGGGAAATGCTGATATAAAATTCAATATGGTGTAGCTACAGGGTCTTGAGTTATCATGGGATTATAGGACCAGAAGTCAGGGCTGGAGCTACAGACATGAGAGCAGCATAACAGACAAATATCTGAAATGTAGGAATATCTGTCACTCAAATTATACAAATAAAACTATGAACAATGTCAATGTCATCACCCTAAAACTACCAATAGAACTGGAATAAAATGCATCCCATCCACGTCATAAAACTATAATCCTAAGAACCAGTTTATTACAAATGACAGCAATGCACTTTAATAAATCATGGTGCAACACGTTTTTATACATCAAACATCTAGAAGATCTAGATAAAGGGGCAGCACTAAGCTGCTGTGATTGATTATTTACAAAATGAATAACACAATCAAATGCATTTAAGTTTTCAGTGAAAAATAATTGATGGTAATAATTCAGCATAATACATAAAGAAAATGCTGTGGCCTTGAAACTAGACCTCTGGGAATAGTTATTGTTATCCACAGACATATACACAATCACTTTCTAGAATAGCTTCAGTCAATAAGGGAAGTTTAGCCGTTTTTGGATGCTATTGTGTTTTGCTTACTCATTCAAGCAGCCTACCACTCTTCCATGTTACTTTAGATTAAATGTATCCATTTAATTCAAAGTTACTTAATGCTATGGCACATTTCAAGTTTTATTATGTTTTATTTAATGTTTCGATATTTTAGGATTAACCTGCTATGGATTTTAATATTAGACCAAATGAAACAAGACACTTCTCAATGACACTCAACTCCACTGAGTTATGAATTTTAAGCAGTCAATTTTATTTTAATTTATTTATCCATACTATAATAATTTGTTTTTAAGCAGTTTTTTTTTTCTACATTCTGTTTGTATTGCTGCACATCTGGAAAGCATTCCTCAAGGGCAAAGTGAAAACCAGTCAGATGTGTTGAAACAAAGAGGAGGAACAAAACAAACCTCACCATATTTCTGAGTGTATTGACGGGAATTCAGTTTTTAATTAATTCATTCAATTCACATTGTCATTTTTTCCTCCCGTCTCGTCTAATTCTTGTGGGAATGTTACAAAGCAATGCCAGTTTTTTCCCCAGCCAGGTCTGTGGTGGGAAACTTAATTAGGTCATCTGCTTGGGGGATTTCTTGGAGAACTTGCAGGGATAAATATAATTGCGTTTTTCATATCGGATATTGAGTGAATGTATTCATCTCATTCCTGGCAGAGGTGTATCGCTCAGCCTCAGTCTGTGTACAGCAGGTGTCCCCATGGCTTTGAAAACAGGAAATGCTAGAGGGCCTGGAAATGTCTGCGATTTAATATGACATTCTAGTTTTATACACAATACCCAGAAACTACTCATTCTTCTTAAAATATAATCATTCTTCAGCTCTCAACACAGGAGTGGTGCCTGTCTAAACTACTTTTAAACTTGATCCTTGGAGGATTGAATTAAAGCATTTGGATCACATAATTAAATCAGCTTCTTGAATTATGGCTTATCTTTTTCTTATGGTTGTAAACTCTGTCCAGTGTTATGTGAAGCATACTGGACATTATAAGAAAAGCATTAGTCAGTCTCGAGACCTCTTGAATGTTCTGCGGTCATTTCGGATCGTTGTGTGTTACCACAATATTGAGACTTGCGAGCGTGCATTCCCTTTGGGTAGATGGTTTCTGGTCTCCTATGGAGTTTTGCCTAGAACGTGAATATAAATGGTTTGGAAGGTGCAGTCATGGTTTGGATGTGTCTGAGGTGGAAACCAAGTCAATCAAAATGACATCCCTCCTTTGTAATCCTCCCACACCCCAACTGTAAACTGATCAGTTATCATAGGGGAACAAGACATACTTAATATCAAGACATAATCTTATTATTGTTGAATATTAGGGTTTTAAAATAGTTTTCATGAGGATAAAGGTATGGATATCATAAGCTGGGGGGAATTTGAAAAGGACAAGGACAAGTATAACTGAAAATGTATGTGAGATGTGAACATCATGATATTATAGGCTACAGATGTATCCCTTATCCAGAGTAGGACTCAGTGCTTGTAAGAGACCCCAAAAATGCCCTAGATAATTAATATCTTAAGTTCTACTGTATGTTGGAGGTTTCTTTTGCTGCGCCTTTCCTTTTTTCCCCCAGAATACTCCGAATACCCTGTTGTATCATAAACCACTTTGATTGCAAGGTTGACCCTGAAGTGAGTCGCAGCAAGTCTCTGTTAGTCTGTCTCTTGCCTGTCCTTCGTCATGGGAAAAGCAGGAATTACAAAACTCCTCATGGAGAGCCGTGCAAGAAAACCTCATGCTCCACGGCACGGCGTTCGAGTGCTCCAGTGAGTAGTATCTTTTAATAGATTACTTGCATTTTCTACAAAGTTATCATTTTCACTTACTTTCCACCTAAGGGTGTCTTTTAAGACATCCATTGTCACGTTGTGGGATCAGATTCTAGTCGCAGCATGTTAAAGGAGTAATTCTGTAAGAGCTTGGTGTATGAAACTCCTTGACATCAGTTACTAACATTATTATCCTCACATTTATGCAGATTCAAAACTGTTAAACACTAAATAGCACCTCACAGTGTTAATTTTACAATATCGTTATTATACAACCCAAAACATTTCTTCCGCCTTCCTCACAGATCGTTTGAAAGAGTCAATATGAACGTCTTCTCCTGTGTATTTGTGTGTCAAAGATCCACATTGGCCGTGTAGACTGAAATTAAATCTGATCTTTGAGGATTTACCCTGCTTGGGAGGTTTTTGGAAATGTAAGGTGAAGGCCTCCTACAGCTAACTGACTCATGACCATGCAGTGATGCACATGAGTTTCTTAAGAAATCTGTGAGTCGTTGATGTTGTAACATGTGGGAGGATTCTGAGCTGTGATGCTGTCCCAGTGCATCTGTCCATAAAAACAGCCACTCCTCTGTAGGAATTGAACTTATAACAGTAAATAACTGTGGTCTTCCAAACTTTCCAGAGTGATATGAATAACAAACATCTAAGATAAGCTTAAGGTTATTAATTCAGTTAAGTAATGCATATGGGTACAGTTCTGATGGGCATTTGTGTTGCTTCTGAGTGATATTGTAACTGTATTGTAAGATAAAGTGTGAATATAGGATTCAAACTATTGGTTAAGCTTTGAACTGGGATAGGGTAAGGTTCAGATTTCCCAATAAACCTAGACATTATCAATCGATTTATATATATATATATATATATATATATATATATATATATATATATATATTTTTTTTTTTTTTTTTTCCTTCCTGGAATAGCGTCCTTCACAATACGATGCCACTGAGTGCAAACACACATCACAGAAGACACCTACAATATGGTCACTGTGAATATAAGAGTCAATATAAACGTCAGGCACAAAGGCAAAAAACTAGGCATGTCTGAAAGGCTTCTCTGACTAAACAGGAAGAGTTGAGGGGTGTAACTCATTTTTCATATCCAGTTCTCAGTAAACTGCATGCAGCTGCAGTAGGTGGTATTCTCAGTATTGAATTCATAGTATAGGTGTTGTTGATGACCAGTAATATGTTGCAGGTGTTGCATTGTCAGCAATTGTTTTGCATAAGTTTGAAACTATTTCTGTGAATCCTACTCAAACGGGCGCAACACTCATATTTTTACCTTTTTTACTTTACTCCTCTTACAGCATTCCTTGGCAAGGGAGTTGCACAGGTATGCGTGGCATTCTTCTAAAAGCACATTAAGGTATGTTACTACAGTACAAACACAGGACTGTGGCATTTCGAACCCTTACAGTGAGTTACAATGTCTGTCATGTCATCTGTTATGTCGTGTATAGTGTTATGTGTTTTTGTCGTGTTTGGTGTTTTATGTGTTTATTGTGATTTGATTGTACAGCAGTTTGGTTAATATTAGTTAATTTGAAATGTGCTCTATAAGTACATTTGACTCGACTTGACTTTCACACGAAACATGAGCTATTTTTGTGTCTGTCATATTATTTGATTGATGTGTGTATTAAGGCAATGGTTCTCAAACTGGGGTCCGATAGCGTGAGATAGTCGTCAATCCGTCAATCCCCCCCCCCCACCCACTCTCGCAATCACAATTTTTTACCGTTAACACCCCCCCCCCCACACCCCTGCTTTCACAAAGTTTTACCGTCAGCACCCACCCCCCATTCTCACAAGTTTTTACTGTCAGCATTGGGTAGGTGGGGGTCCTTAGCCAAATTCTGTGTGGCAAATGGGTCCCTGGGTCCAGAAAGTTTTGAGAACCACTGTATTAAGGAACCGACTGTAATCTGAATGCACCTCCCTTAGAATATTACATTTATAGTACACAAGAACTATGCCAATAACTGATCATCTTCCAGCATATTCCTCTTACATTATGATGTGATAGAGGTCAAGCCACATCCTGCCCATCCATTATTTAGTTCCCTCTTGTTTGTTTAACTCATAATATATCAGTTAGATCTTGAGTGAGTGTCCTTTATAATAGAATTTTGGGAGCAGAGCCAGAAAAAATGTTATAATTAAAAAAACAACTGGAGCTGTGGGCTGCCTCTAAGTGGTGATCCCAGCAAGATTATCCCTTTCACAGGTTAATCGGTTACATAAGGACCCTGCAAGGTAAAACATCATGGGTATAGGTTGTTTCCATTGATTATTACATTTCACATTAGTCTCTGTGCTATTTAAATAATTGATGTTCTTTATGAGTAAGAAACCAAAACACGGAAGCAAGCTGTCACTGACATAAATTACTGGATGTAGGAACTGTGTGGGCTTGGAACATTTCTGTATTCATGCACAGATATTCTTGCCCTTCTTTTTGGGGGTTTATCAGTATGACGTGTATTGGGGAAGGCACCTAAGCGGGTCACTTTGCTCTACTTATAGATAATGGGGCCTTTGTGTGCTGTGCCTGAGATGAAGCAGGTGCACCTTGTGGGAAAATGAAGGCAATTTAACATTTTTAATTTGATTTGTGAAATGTTTTTTGTTGTATTTTTTGAGATGGGGGTAAAACATCCTGATCCTTTAAATCACACATCTGTTGTATTATTTGCACACAAAAACAATAGTAAAGAAAACGAAACAAAAAACAAAAAACCTGAGGCAGGAGTGAATATTATTGTCATAACTGCATTGGAGGGGGTGTTTTTCCTTTTTGGTTTTTTATTGACATTTAGGATTCTACCCTTTTCGTAATCTGAACTTTTAAATTGATCTTCAGTACTATTATCTAAACATCAAGTTTTCAAATGTATGGAACATTGTTATATCGAATGTTTGCATTGCAGGTCACAGTTAAATGAGCTCATGAGCCATGATGCGCTTAACTTTCTAAATGAATAAGAATAATTTTCTGTATCAGAAAAGATTAAGGGGCAATCACAGAAGATGTGGAGATAAGAAATAACTTTCCCCTGTAGTGTGCTCTTAAACAGTAAAAAATTATTTAACACCGGTTACCAGTTTTTGTTAACACTGTTAACAAAGAATTATGACCATAGCAGGTGACCCACGTCAGGCTTTTGCGCCACACTGTACATGTATACATATAAAACATGATTATTATTATTATTAATAGTTTTATATGTATACATGTACAGTGTGGCGCAAAAGCCTCATGGAGATTTTAAACAATTACAATAATAATAATAATAATAATAATAAATTCCTCTCTGAAAGGCCTGCAGTTCACAAGACAAATTTCACAAGACAGAGCTGCATGTCAAACGTTTCATGATTCAAAGATGAAAAAAGACATGAGAACAAAGCCAGTGTCAAGTCATGACATGTTGCAAGCGCTGTGGTGGTAAATGTATCTGATACTTGTGACGAGGCAGGGGCTGAGCAAACAAAGGGGCCGTTTCAGACAGGAGTAAGTTGACCTGAAATATCTGCCTCCGTATCTCCTGCTCCTCACGAAAACCCTTACTTATACTGCCCACGTCAGGCTAGGATAGACTGCAATGCAACACTTATCTAAAGAAAGCAAATTAGATTGCACAATAAATGCCCTCTCAGACTATCACTCCTTAGGTATCCAGGTTTTTGGCACAGAGAGACGTCAATGCACAAGTTCAAGATGACACTGGTCAATGATCTTTGAACTGCCAGTGTGCACATTCAAAATATGTCACCCTGATTGCTCTTGCTGCTTTACAAAAAAACAAAAATTACAACATTTACTTTTCAATTGTTAAATTGGCAGTGAGCCAGACATTGTGTGTTTGCTTGCTGTTGTAGAATTTTCACTTTTTGCAGTGTTTTCTGATGAGAATGGACCACATTTGTATGATGGACATAAAACGCCAGTAAAAGTCTAAGAATTTTTATTGACTGACTGGAGCACGAGATGCACTGCTATCCAGGATGTGGTTGTAATGTTTTTTCTAATGTTTATGTAGCGAATGTTGGTTTTAATCATGCTTTACCAGTCCAGTGCAGAAAAATTGCTGCCTGCTGTTCACTTCTGTGTTTCCAGTTTTCAAAATGAACGAGTCCAAGCAGAAGTAACAGTCAGTTTCACACGTCAACTCAGATCTTTAGCAGACTGAAAAAAACACTGTGCTGCAAACACAGTGAACAGTGAACTCTTACACTCATGAGTCAAAGAAAAGCATGACTGGGTCAGGCTTGTGGTCAAGACCATGAAAATATGTGGGAAATCAAGATGTGTAAAACGTGATCTGTAAAAAATAAGTAGATGGTAATGTGAATTAAGTAATGTTATCAGATTATTAAAACTGACATTGTTTATATTGAACGTGTATCAGTTTACATGTGGTATTACATAAACTTGAAATATCAAAAACTCTTTATCTATTCATTTTATTCTTCCTGCTCCATTCTTGTCATTCCTTTATCCCTTTTTCCATCTGTAGAAAGTAGTAGACAAATCCCTGTCCAAGCCCTTCTGGCTGCAGCACATGTATGAAATTGTTTGTGAGTCCTGGTGAGATGGGTGAGGAAGAAGTGGATGGGAGCGGTGACCCTTGGGTGGTCTGAGAGGGTTCTGACCTCCTGTTTGTGGTCCCTGTGCAAGCAATTTACTGTCTTGAAACAGACCTGTGAAACCCTGACGGATATATGGAGAACCATTCAGCTACACCAAATGCTCCTCAGATTTGGCTGCTGTGTGGATGTTTGCCTGCTTGATTGATGGTCTCTGTCCAGCTGAGGGTCATCGGTATGCACGTTCACTCTGCCAACGTCTCTGCCTCTTACACTCAAAACATGAACATCAAAGTCGAGAAGTCAGCCACAGATTGGTCTACCCTAAGTGTGAAATAACACTGCACTCTCACGGCAGGGCCGCAGTGAGGACACGACAGGAAGGAGTGCTCTTTGAAAGGGGTGCACAATGAGATCAGAAGGGCTTACGCTGAAATAGAAAGTTAAGTGCGTTTTCCTTTTTGCACTGTGCTTTCCTGAAATGTGGGCATTTAATAAGTTCTTACAGCTGTGTTAACAAGCTTGGTATGCTTGATTTTTCAATCTCAATCCCATATAAACAAAAGTTAGATATTAGAAATGTTCAAAATAAGATCATTTTTCTGAACTCCCTGATGTTCTAACATACAGGCGCCATTCGATAAAGCCATCTAACATGCCAGTGTGTACTGGAATTGATTTCAGTCCAGCATGATGAAGGGATAACTAGTGCAGGCATCGCTTCCAAAATGTTTTTCTCCTAATAACTAACTGGTTCGATGAAAATGTAGACAAGATGTTTTCCTTGAGTACTGCACAAATATGTCTGGATTGTCCTTCTGACCCCAATGTGTAAAATGCTTGGGACAACATTATTCCCACAGGAATATTAGCACACACAAAGCACTATCGCAGATGGCAGCAGTACACAATAGACGTGCAATGCAGTGTTTTCCAGAGGTTCCTCTTAAAGGGGTTTCTCGGCAACTGATTTGAAACGGCCGGTAAAACGTTCTCCTTGTTGGCTCCACCTAATTATGAAATCCTTGAGTAATGAAACATTCCTAGCTACTGGCCTATACACAGATGCAGAGTTGGTACCAGAATTTGTCAGCATGTCATAACCTCTTGTCAATCCAACAAGTAGTTGCGTAGGTGTAAGGTGTCCCATAGTTAATTTAATGACTTAATGTGTTCTGTACAGATTCCCACAAGTGTCAGGTAACCACCACACACACCTGCTCTGTATTTTGATTTGTTTTAAAGGTGGTTTGCCCCGTATATGCATTATGTGTATAGTTCTGACAGCAAGAATGAAAAGAATTAAGTGATTGTATCATCTTTTTTCCAGGATCTTTTTATTAGGATATTTTTAATTCTGCAATGTGTTTATGCAAGAATATGGAAGAGGGAGATTTCTTAAAGGAGTTTGCCCTGGAATGGAATGGAATAGCATGGCAGTACTGATCATATGGTTGCAGTGGATGATTAAGCTTATAGCAGTACTGCTTCCACTTAAGGGGGGTCTTGGATAAACAGCTGAAGCCTTCAGTGCTTGTCTGTGGGATATCTGGTTTCCCACTGCAGTGCTCATTAATTTGACGTCTTTCAGGGTTTTGTTTTTCTGTGTGCTACCATTTTAAAAAGAAATTACACGATACAGTTTCCAGACTTCTGGCACCTTTACAAGAAACTTTTGTCTCCTTATTAGCAGGCCTAGCATGTCGTCTTGATGTATCCAATTGCATTCTTCACGTTTGTTTGCTAAATGGCACGTTTATAAAACAGGGAAGAGAGCCAGCAAGCGCCCCAGACACTTAGTCAAGTCAAGATTATCTCCCACGTTATAAAATGGATAATTGAAATGTCTTTTTTTATCGTGCATTAATTAAATGGAAAAGGCCTCCAGTTCTCATTTTCTCCTTTCCTGTTATTTTTACCTAATAGCTTGCACATGTAGACAAGTTTGTAGACATGGCTGTGAAGTTAATTTCCTTCTTATTGACACTCGGGCTTTACGATGACAAAGTTAAGGTTGCAATCAACTGGTGTCAAATTTGCATCTTAAGATATTCCAGTTTATTAACAGTGTGATGTCTGTTATATATCTTTGTTATATCTATATATCTATATCTATATCTATATCACATATATATATATATCTGTTATATATTGTTGGCAGTGGAACAATTAAATCCTGTCTGCCTGCCTATGCATTTATACGCTCGCAGTTCTCAAAGTCCTAGGATTGGGATCTTCAGTTTCAGTTTAGAAGGTTACAAGCTTGTGTGTGTGTCCAGCCCAGCTTAAGAGTGGACTAAAATCCCCCAATAGTAATGTGTATGTTTCACATAGTCACTGAAGAGACAATACTGTAGTAATCAGCCAAGAAAATAATATATGTAAAGTTAAAAATCATATTTCACAATTATTGTTATTTTTTCCTGTCATGACAAATTGTACAGATTGGTGGTTCAGACTTGTTCCAGACAGCACAGTGCTTCTGCTGAGCAGTTCACAGCAGTGGTTGGTTCTTTCTGTATTTTCCCAGCTTGTGCAACAGAATAGAAGTGAAGAGTTTTCTCCTCATTGTGGACAGCAAGGGGGGGGAGGGCCTTGCAGTAAAACTCCCGAATCATCCCACTGATCCAAATCCTGGCCGTCACGCTCAGTCAGCTCACACTTCCTGTTTGGGCAAGAGAAACGAGAAGGGGCTTGCAACAGCACTGGAGCAAACTCAAGAGGCTTTCCTGTGACGTCCCTTACTACCCACAAGTTAGCAGCTAAGACGGACCTAGAGAGCTACAGTGCACACTCATTGCCAAGAAAAACTTTTTTTTTTTTTTTCCTTAACTTCTTGGCAGTGGGCATGGAGAATTCTGATTTTCGCATTCATTGGCAAAAAGTCTACAATTAGTTTTTTCTAGAATTCATAGAAATCCTTTTTCTGTAAATGTCCTGTCATATGATGGTATTGATTATTATTAATAAAACCTCCTCTGTGGTAGAAACATGTTGACCCACATGCTTAAATGAGTCACAGGCTCTCAAAGTGCCCCATTAATACTGCTGCAGTGTTCTGACCTGGGCTGGCAGGACTCCACGTCTGACCCTGGGAAATCGTGCTGCTGTGAAAAGGGTTTTAGATCTAGTCTTTTGCAGGATGTGCTAATATCTGCTCAGCCCAGAAGTTTTTCACTGTATTAGGCTGTGTTTAGACAAGCCCAGCAATCAAATGAGCCAGTTAGGTTTCAAAGGCTACTCCTATCTATAGATTATATCAATGTCTTTTATGTAATATGGCTTGCCACTATAGAGAGTAATCGAACAGCCAAATTCCAGAGTGAAATCTGTGGTATTTCAACACAGATGACAGATACGGTCCTAAAAAGTATGTTCGGTAGTACAGTTGAAAAACAGACTTTATACGCTTCTTAAGTCTGTGACGGTGAAATGCATCTTTGCAGCATGGAGGAAAGCTAGATATGTTAGGGCCATCTTTGGCTGTATTTTCATGTGATGTTGATCCCATGTATTTCAGTTTTCAATTGTTCTATTATGATATCACTGTTGTCTGTAATTCTAACTAAGCTCAGTGGCTCAGTGGGTGGAGATGCCAGAGGGTAGGGGAGGTTTCATAATCTTTACTGTTCTCATCCGTTTGACTTTCATTAAACACGGAGAATGTTAAAGACCGAAGTACAGACAAGCACACTGTTCCTACAGTCTGGTTGTTCATTACAGCCCTGTCATCAAAATTACATCTTGTTGTGCTCCAGATTTTGATGTCCTAGGGAAATGTTTATTTCTGTCTAAGCATTTTGCTTTGATTGTTAATAAGGGACAGTGCTGACAAATCAACAAGGGTTACCAAGTTTGACCTATGTGGTCATCTTTATTAATTATGCAATGCTATTTTTAAAAAAACATCTATATGTTTGTAAAATGGGAAGTGTAACCTGGGCTATGGGCGTCTTATTGTGAACATCAGTGTTGTAACTCTGAATTTCTTAAGATCATGCAAGAATCCTTTTTATAAGTTGGGAACTCTCCCCTCAAGTATTCAGATTAATCTTCGGGGTTATATGTGGTTAAGTCTGCACTACACTCCAAGCATTTTTTCTGCTCATTCTCATGCAATTTACACAATTGTCCATTTTGAACCACATGATAGACCATTGGTATGCAGAAGTGGTCTCTTGCTTTTGTCCAAAGACCCCCTGAATTAATTAAGAGACTTTGAATAGCATTAAAAGAAAGGGCTGGACAATGGGTATCTGAAAGAAATATCCAGCTTTATTTACAGACATCCGAATAATTTAGAAACCTCTAAGAGTTCTTGACATGTTAACAGATTACAATTATCCTTTGGTGATAATCAAGAATCCTAAATGGAGGAGCTTCTGACTATATATAGTGTCCGTGTGTAATTATGCCTCAACTATTTGAAGGGGTGACTCATTGAACTCATTGACTGTTAGTTTCCAGGAGTGTGCAGGCCTTCCTGTGTGTGTGTGTGAATGTGTATCTTGCACAAAGCGCGACAGCTGTTTCCCTTTAGTTACCGAGACCAACAATTTTGACATGACCAGTAGTTTCTAACGCTGGGTCGGGTCAATGCAATAAACAGCAAAGAATATGCAACAAAGCGTTTCCTTTTCTAATGTCAATGAGTATCTGGCAATTATCCTGTAATTAACTGGCTATTTAGTGCCAGGTTTCTGTACCCCGATGACTGACAGATGTGGTTAAAAAAAAAAACGAATGTGTAAAAGTATTCCACACTACACTGCAGAAGATTTTAAACTGTGACATGCTTTTAAAAAAATGTTTTGCAAACCCACTGACAGCTCTGCTGAGAATGTATTTCAATAACCGCAAATTCAAGATGGGTCTATGTCTTTTGCTCACACACTTTTGATCATGCACACATTTTTCACGGATTTGCATATTCAGTTACAAACTACACACACACTCTTTTGATTTAGATCAAATATTCTTTAATGACCTATGATTCCAAAACAGACATTTATGAAATCCAACATTGACGGCAGGTTTGGTCTGTTTTTCAACTCTTTCACCCACCCCTTAGTTCTAATGTTTTTCAACAGATTAATTTCTCCCCTTTTTATCGATTTAATGCATCACTCAGTCTGCAGTCAGTGTGAAGGAAGCTGTTTACGTATGATCTAATATTCCAGTAATACATATTGGGAGGAATACTTACATATGAAACAGCATGTATACATAATGTGGAGTACACCAGGTGAATATTTGTAGTTTGTGGTCACTCAGTGGAAGTTTTTGTTGTTAAATAATAATGATTAGTCGCGAGAGACGGGGAGGAGGGGGATACAAATAATAATAATAATAACTAGTCAAGAGAGACGGGGGGGGGGGGGAACAATAATAATAATATTAACTAGTGGCGAGAGAGAGAGAGGGAGGAGGGGGTGTTTAAAATAGGGCTATAGTACAATTATTGACGTGTTACATTTTACAATGTTAAAAAGTTTATTTATTAATTCATGTAGGCCTATGTATTTAGTTATTTATGTATGTATTTATGATTGCACAAATTACCCTCCGTATGTATTTACTGAATTGAATATGTACCGACTACATCTGCCAGTCTAAAAGTCTGTAACTGAATATGCATTTTGCTACAAAATGGTAATGAACAAAAAATATGCAAAATATGTGATTAACTGACGCTGGTGATGAAAAGTGTGTGATGAAAAGACACGCTCCTGACTAATACAGTATTTTGAGTAACTATGTGGAGACAACAGGTTTAAGGATCAAGCCATTGGAACTCGAAAACCGCAAATGCATGTGAAGACATTACACAATGGGCTGGCATTCATCTTTATATAGATTACAGCAGGACCTATGGGAAAGGATGGCAAGGTTGCTCCTTTCCCTTCTGGTAGCCAAAGGGGGACTTTTATTATGCTAAACAAAACATCCTCCCCACAGTGGGACACAATAAAAATAAACATGCGATAAAGACTACCAAAGACAAATATCTTATTTGCCTACTAAACGCAAAGTTCCCACAGTGAGCAACTTGTCTTTGCAGCAAAATGTGCTAAGCAAGGGAAACGTTCATTCAATTACTGTGTTGCTTTATTCCTAATTTTATTTCATTGTAAAAAAAAAACTAAAAAAAAAAAAACTTGTTTTTCTCTGCTTGTTTTGAGGGGATCGGTTGTCTCAGAAGGCAGACAAGATAAAATTGATAAACTACATGCCATGGGTTGGTTTGCTCTATGAATATGATTTCCTGTTGAAGATCTGCATCATTACATAGGCAAAAGTAGCTCTTTGCGTCCCTGGCAGTTATTTAATACTTTACAGTCAATATGCAGTAGTCTAACGAGAACATTGTATGACTGTAGTTTGAGATGCTATGGCCTCAGTCATGATATTATTTTGGGCATGTGCGTGCTTAGTAACACTAAACATTTGTTAAGAAAATGTGCAACAATCATTCAGAACACATCTTGCCCATACGCATGCCAGTGATACAAGCCTACGTACACCTCTGTTCTACCTTAGAATTGACACATTTCAGCTTAGAAATGCTATTACTAAAATGATGACTGTGAGATTTGTTTTCAGACTTAATTATTTGTATTATTAATTGCCAATAAAAAGTTTTGTTTCCTTTGAATGGTAACACATTTAAAAACATCTGTTCTCCAGCTTGCATGTATAAATGGGTTACCCTAAGGACTTAATCACACCCCAAACTGTTTCAGGACATGCTTTTATACACACAGTGACAAGTACAATCTAAACACTCATAAACAAAAACAAAAAAAAGTTAAATGTTTATAAGCTCAGTGCAATAACAAGTTTCATAGCAGTATTGCATAACTGGTACCCTACATAACATTACAACTGGGATCCATTGTGTCATATGACTGTGTTATTTACATGCATTTATAATCAACAAACCAGTATTTTCTTCCATTTTTTCAAATACATTATTTTTTAGATTTACAGTACAATTGTTAAAACGGCAAACACTGCGGTAAGTGCTGAGGCGAATTTGGTGCTGATTCTGATAGCAGATTGTTTCCGAGATCCAAAATGTCTTGTACACAGCTAATAGAATGCTCTCTTCTAAAAGCAGTTGATCGTCAAGCTGTTGCTTACTCATATCTCTTGTATAACCGCACTGGAACCATTGCTATTGAGAAACTTTGAACACGCAGATCCAGGTAAAAGCCTCCTCCAGTTTCATATCTAGGCAGTGCCAGTCACTGTCTAACACCGGGAATGCCCACTGTTTCAAGCACACTGGCAAACTGACAGTGCTTCTTGAGGGAGGGCATATTCCTAAGAGTGCCTTTTTGTAAGTGCATTACTGGGGTGGTTTGACCTTTCTAGATAAAACAAAAAAAAACTTCTTAAAAAGTACCTGTTTAGGTGAACAGACAGTATCTGAATACAGAGCAACTGCCTTCCGAGTAACTTTTGTCGAGTTGTGACTTGTTCCTTCCTTACATTTCATTTTTGGTTTCAGATTAGACATTTTAAATCTCCTCTTAAGCATATAAACTGTCTCTGTCCCACTTGTATGTCTCTGTAGAATGCCTTTAGATTAATAAAATCCCAAAATGTATGGGTTTAGTGTTCAATAGATCTTGTGTTAAGGAATCCAGCATTCTCCAAATCTTTTCACCTGAGATGTTCACATCTTGGTTGAACAAATTATGTCTTACCCCAGTGATGAAAACAGATTCCCTCTCATTTGGATGCTTGAGTTTATTATAGTTCATATGGGCGTCTTTGGTTAAAAGTCTGTATGATTACAGTTCAGTTGTTTTTCTGCTGTTTGTCTTACACTCTGTAGCTCATTTTCAATTAAATGATGTGCCAAGTAAAACCCCTAAAAAACTGTTATTTTAAAAGCAAGATATAGAAAACATTTATAATAATTGTGATAATGTTGACCATCTGTATAACATTTTACCAATCACAGTTTCAATTACACAACAGGCATACAAGAACCTACACTTGTACTCACCTGAAGCTTGCAGCACTGACTTCAGTGCTTCACAGATTTCAATGTGTATAAAGTTTGATTTTTGAATATCAGTTTGTATTCTTGAAGAAGGGTAGTGGTTGAGTTAAGCAGTCAATATAGATTTGACTAGTCTTCAAAAGTCCAAACTTAACAGTTACCCTTGCATGTCCCATAATTGCTTTTGAGTCCCAAAATAAATACATAAAAATAGTGCAAATAATTTTGGATATGTAGGCTATAATTTGTCTTGCCCTGAATTGTATTTGAATAGCTGTACAATACCTGTATTTTAACAAGGGAGTATACACCTTCCATGTAGATGTTTCCTGAGTATGACATTGAGATACGTGTATAAAAACACAAAATGTACATTAAGCCTGTACTCTAAATGCAGTTGTGGCTCTCGGACGGGGACGCCTCGGTGGAAGGTCTCACTTGGCACAGTTCTGTCTGGTTGTGTTTCTCTTGGTCCAAGCTAGTCTTTATAATGGTATCCTTTGTTTGGAAGTTCGTGGCTTTGCACAGTGCGCCCCAGAAGAAACGCTGGACTGAGGGTCTGAGGATGATGAAGACCCAGGGGTCAATGATGGAGTTAAATGACAACAAGCGCAGGGCCCCCAGTTCAGTTTGTTGACTCTCCTCTGTAGTTTTAGAGTAGTTCATATACACAAGGATCTGTAAGAGAATAAAACACTCTGTTACAGGCTTTTCTGCTGTATCTGTGCCTTAACAGAATATATTTTACTTTCTTTAAATAAAGTACAATAAACTTCCTTTATAGGATTTGCACTCATTAATAACATTATTCTTTGCACAATAAGTAAAGGTATGTATGACATTGGCTGTACCTTTTTAAATCAGACTGGTTTATTATATTCTTCTTGTAAAGAACAGCAACAATAAAAACACACTTGTTACTCATTAATATAAAACGCAGACTTTTGAATTTTACAGATAAGAGCGGGTTTCGACATTGAACGCCATGAGGCAAATCTACCTAACAAGTCTGAACAGTCCTGTTTTAGCCTGGAGGTGAACCATCTGCAGGTAATGCCAAAAAACATCAAACTAATTGGTTTCGTTGTTGGAGGGGGGTGGGGTGGTAACAAACTACCATTCTTTCTGTGTTTTAATTGCTGGGGCTCACTGTGCTGTAAGTCATATTGTTATATTAGCTTCCTTCCTTCTTGATTTGTGTGTTGTTGTTTTTTAATTGCGCTTCCCATTTGTGTCATATGGAAAAGTTAAATTACAATTTGAGAATCGAACTTTGCTCTGATGAGAACCCACAATCCTCTTAACCCCAAGCTGCCTGCTGCCTGCTTCATAAGATTATATCCAATCTTTTCTTCACATACGTAGGTTCATTTTTGTATAAAGAAATGATAATGGCTGCCCTTAAAAAAACTGGTTTGGCATATTAGGCCAGGATGTGATAATCCTCAACCTGGGTCGCCAATAGGTAGAGACCCACGTCAACCACTTACAAAACTGCAGAAGCCGGGATGCATTGAAGATGTAGTGTTGGGAAATAACTTGTTTTATACCTTTTAAGGTTAGGTGGGTGTCTGATTCTGTTCTTAAATACAACCCTAATAGTGTGTGTCAGACTGCAGTCAGTTTCAGGTTAGGCTCAGCACTAGATGAAGGAAGTACTCAGGATAAGGGAAAGTTTAATTGGAATAGAATAATAATAATAGTTTCACCATGATATTTCTAAGCAGATGCCCTTATCCAGGGTGACATATAATATATAACATTATTTTTTGCATACAATTACCTATTTATACAACTGGGTTTTTCCTGGAGCAATCTAGGTCCAGTTCCTTGTTCAAGGGTACAACAGCAATGTCCCCCACCTGGGATTGAACCCACAACTCTTCGCTAAGAAGTCCAGTCCTAAATGCTACTCCACACTGCTGTTAAACATTTTAGTTAAACTGTGCACTACAATTATGTTTAGGGATGAAATTAGGGTTACATTCTTGCTCAGGGTAGGCTTGATATTTTGGATGCAGTGATAAACTTCTAAATACAAATTCTCTCTGCCCCGATTTACACACGCTACTCCACTGCTCCGCTCCCTCCACTGGCTCCCGATTCCGGCACGCATTCGGTTCAAGACACTGACCCTCACCTACCGCTGTCTTGACCACACTGCACCAAGTTACCTTCAGACCCTTGTCTCCCCATACATCTCCTCTTGACCACTGTGGTCTTCCGGTGCCAGAAGACCCCCCTTCCTCCAGAGCCGCTCCTTCTCATCACTGACCCCTAAGTGATGGATCGACCTGCCCACTGAAGTCAAAACAGCAGAGTCTCTGACCTCCTTCCAGCGCTTACTCAAAACGCATCTTTTCAGACAGCACTTGTAATTTAGTCATTTACTCTCCTGTAAGAAAGCACTTTACAATGTTTTATCATACTACTTGCCTTGCGTTACTAGTACTCATATTGTTATTATTGTTGTTGTTGTTATTTTGATTTCCCTTTCCCTTGGCCCTTGACTGTGACCTAACATCTTGTCTGCTCTCAGCTTTTACAATCCAGCATGTAAGACCTCATATATTGTATTCACTTGTGTAAATTGGGCATCTGCTAAGAAATAAAGAATAATAATAAATTAAGGACTTTATTTAGGGGTGAATTAATTCTTCCAACACTCTTATTTACTTACATCTCACTTTTTGTTATTTAGTTAGAATGTACTATATTGCAACTACAAGATAAATCTACATATTAAAATACCATTATCCAGTTAGTGCTTTGAACCAGTTGTATCTTGATTTATCAATGTGACAAAATATGAAGAAAAAAAACTAAAGCATCCAGCATTACATTAAAAAAATTGGTAAGAAAGTGTTTTATGTAAATATATATATTTTTAGCCCAGAGTGTTTCGTTCAGTTGTATTGTTTATTCCACAGATTCCTGCCACATTTCGGGTGGTCTATGATGAAAAAGGTTTGGGACTCATGGTGATAGAGATTCTCGGTCTATTACCTGGTTTGGTATTTTCCAGCAGGTCTGTGGCAAGATTAGGTTCTGAATCTACTTGGAGATTATTATTATGCTTATAATTATTACATACATTGATTAAGTAATAGTGCTGATTTTGTTTTGATTTGACACAACTGCACAGTATTGTACCATTAGGTTTTAACTTACAGCCCATGTATGGACATATTATGAACTAGATCCTATTCTCTTTTCTTTTTTATGAATATTGTTTGTGAAAAGTTTGCATTAGTAGAAACTTCACATAAACAAAGGCTTGTATTTATTTATCTTAACTGTTCATGTTTGCAATGGGGGAAAAAATCAGGACGTTTTATCATCAGGCAGAATGTAAAAATAACTAATGTCTGACCATTTTAACCTATTCAATTTTAGATTCTGTGTAATCTATATTTTTTATTAGTATTATTATTATTATTATTAACAACAAAACAACAACATCATTATAATATCATGTAATTGTGCTATTGTGAATAGAAATGTAATTTAGCTATTATGACTTGAGTGAGATTTGAAAAGTGAGATTTGGTAAATAAAGCAGGTAGACTTTTCTTACCGTGAGAGGCAGGGAGCAAATCATGAAGGCCACCGTCATGAAGACCAGGATAATGAGATGTTCCACTTCTTCAGTCATGGGCACATACCTCTTGTCTTTCCTAACCCTTGACACGATGGATCCCCTGTGCCGTTGTCTTTGATGCATTAAAACCAGGTGATAGACCACTGACGCATTGCAAACCACAATGGAGGTGATCAGCAGGAGCATGAAGGTGGCATACAACACAGCATACACCTGGTGCTGCTTTTCCACCGGTCTCATGTCAATGAAGCTCCATGTGCCCGGGCAGTACTGGACATACGTCCCGCAGCCGCCGAAGGGCAGGACGCAGAAGATGGCGCAGGCCAGGTAGATCAATGGGATGGAGATGTAGCCGCACCGGCTGGTGATGTGTCGTCCATAGAAGTAAGGGTATCCTATCGAGAAGACGCGCTCCACGGCCATGGCGAAGAGGATGCACAAGGTGGTTAAGCTCAGAAAATTCATGCTGAAGCCAAAATAGTTTTTCAAGTTTCCACTGGGGTCCAGTCCTATCAAAGTCTTGTTTTGGGCGTAAGATGTGAGGACCAGAGGGCTGACCATGCAGGTCCCGACCAGGTCTGTGACCACCAGCCCGGTGACCAGCACATGGAAGAGGGACTGCCTCTGCCGGCTCTGGTCCTTCCTCCGGCGGATCTCCAGCAGCACCAAGGCGATCACATTGCCCACCACCCCGGCGGAGAACATCACGGCGCTGGCGGTGGGCGTCCCAGATCTCACCTCCGTAGTGTTGTCGCACTGATGGCTCCTGTTGGCCGAGGTCATGGTAGGACTGTTCCTGTTATTCAAATCAAGCTGTTCAGGTTTGATGTTTGAGTTTCGTTTGCACACACTCAACCCTGTGAGGGATGGGTGCTTTCATGATCATGCGCCCGGAACCACGCCGGCATAAGCAACTGTATAACCCGAAAACGTCCGATATAAAAACAGAACCGATCTCACTCGTACAGTCTCACCTTGGGCCTCCTGGTGTTGCAGTCTGTGGACGTTTATATTAAAAAGTTTGACGAAAAGACGCAGACTTGCTTAAAGGGGCAGAGCTCCTTAAGACACTGTCCCAGGCACGGTGTATTCCAGTGGTTAACAAATATATCTCAAGTCTCCTGGTGTAGTCGACCACCCATGTGTCGAAGAGGTCATCAAGCTGTCGTACTTTCCCCCTTGTCCAGAACAGGGTTAAATCCGAAAACTGCAGAGCAGTGTGTGTAGAGAGCAGCACAGTGTGAAAGCCACTGAGCCATGTGTTCCTCTAACGAAACCTCCCTGCCGCCAGATGTGATTACGTCAGCCAGCTGTGGTCACACCCTGTTACCGAAGAAACTGGTAAGTTTAGTGTGGGGGTGTGGTGGTCAATTTGTCTCACTCAGCCATAGGCGCAATTCACTGTTTGAAATGTGTCAAATCGTCCCCCCTCCACCTAATGAAAGACGCGATCATTCATAAGCGTTATTTATCTCTATTATGTTTTCTAAAAGGACATGTTTAATGTTCAAGTGTATGTCCGTTCATCGACAGCGTAAATCACAAGAGGAAGGTGAAATATGAGCGCTCTCTGAGAAATATTTGAATGCCTGAATTACTTCCTGTAGATTGTAACCTTTCCCATGCTGGTATGTTTTTACCTTCATATATTTACAGCAGTCGCTAAACTTTAAAAATCCACTAAGCAGGAACAAACCGCCACCCGAGATATCCAGATATAGGTTCACACTTTCACTTCCATTGTGAACCACTGGGAAATGTAAACAGTCTGAGGTACAAATGTGGTGCAGCAAGAAGTGAGTAATATGCAATGTATTCTAAATGAAACTCGTGTAAAAATATGAATCATTCATCTGCCAAGGACACATGAGAGACACAATAAGTGCCATCAGCTCAGGTATCCCAGTGAGATCATCATTATTAGAAAGATGTGTCTGACAGTGGGAAGGGGATATTTGAAAATTAATTTTGTACTGGTTTTGTTACTGTACTTTTGTAATGTTTCTTGTGTAAACTGTCATTTGCTCTGTAAAAACAAGGATGTCGGCTAAGAAATATATATAATATATTATTACACCGATCAGCCATAACATTATGACCATCTGCCTAATATTTGCCGCCAAAACAGCCCTGACTCGTCGAGGCATGGACTCCACTAGACCGCTGAAGGTGTGCTGTGGTATCTGGCACCAAGACGGCAGATCCTTTAAGTCCTGTAAGTTGCGAGGTGGGGCCTCCATGGATCGGACTCGTTTGTCCAGCACATCCCACAGATGCTCGATTGGATTGAGATCTGAGGAATTTGGAGGCCAAGTCAACACCTTGAACTCGTGATTCATCAGACCAGCCCACTTTCTTCCATTGCTCCGTGGTCCAGTTTTGATGCTCATGTGCCCATTGTAGGCGCTTTTGGCAGTGGACAGGGGTCAGCATGGGCACCCTGACTGGTCTGCGGCTACGCAGCCCCATACGCAACAAACTGCGATGCACTGTGTGTTCTGACACCTTTCTATCAGAACCAGCATTCACTTTTTCAGTAATTTGAGCTACAGTAGCTCGTCTGTTGGATCGGACCACACGGGCCAGCCTTCGCTCCCCACGTGCATCAGTGAGCCTTGGCCGCCCATGACCCTGTCGCCGGTTCACCTCTTTTCCTTCCTTGGACCACTTTTGATAGGCACTGACCACTGACGACCGGGAACACCTCACAAGAGCTGCAGTTTTGGAGATGCTCTGACCCAGTCGTCTAGCCATCACAATTTGGCCCTTGTCAAAGTCGCTCAGATCCTTACGTTTGCCCATTTTTCCTGCTTCTAACACATCAACTTTCAGGACAAAATGTTCACTTGCTGCCTAATATATCCCACCCACCGACAGGTGTCATGATAACGAGATTATCAGTGTTATTCTCTTCACCTGTCAGTGGTCATACTGTTATGGCTGATCGGTGTATATACAGTGAGGGAAAAAAGTATTTGATCCCCTGCTGATTTTGTAAGTCTGCCCACTGACAAAGACATGATCAGTCTATCATTTTAATGGTAGGTGTATTTTAACAGTGAGAGACAGAATAACAACAAAAAAATCCAGAAAAACGCATTTCAAAAAAGTTATAAATTGATTTGCATGTTAATGAGGGAAATAAGTATTTGATCCCCTATCAATCAGCAAGATTTCTGGCTCCCAGGTGTCTTTTATACGAGCTGAGATTAGGAGCACTCTCTTAAAGGGAGTGCTCCTAATCTCAGCTCGTTACCTGTATAAAAGACACCTGTCCACAGAAGCAATCAATCAATCAGATTCCAAACTCTCCACCATGGCCAAGACCAAAGAGCTGTGCAAGGATGTCAGGGACAAGATTGTAGACCTACACAAGGCTGGAATGGGCTACAAGACCATCGCCAAGCAGCTTGGTGAGAAGGTGACAACAGTTGGTGCGATTATTCGCAAATGGAAGAAACACAAAATAACTCCCTCGGTCTGGGGCTCCATGCAAGATCTCACCTCGTGGAGTTTCAATGATCATGAGAACGGTGAGGAATCAGCCCAGAACTACATGGGAGGATCTTGTTAATGATCTCAAGGCAGCTGGGACCATAGTCACCAAGAAAACAATTGGTAACACACTATGCCGTGAAGGACTGAAATCCTGCAGCGCCCGCAAGGTCCCCCTGCTCAAGAAAGCACATGTACAGGCCCGTCTGAAGTTTGCCAATGAACATCTGAATGATTCAGAGGAGAACTGGGTGAAAGTGTTGTGGTCAGATGAGACCAAAATCGAGCTCTTTGGCATCAACTCAACTCGCCGTGTTTGGAGGAGGAGGAATGACCCCAAGAACACCATCCCCACCGTCAAACATGGAGGTGGAAACATTATGATTTGGGGGTGTTTTTCTGCTAAGGGGACAGGACAACTGCACCACATCAAAGGGACGATGGACGGGGCCATGTACCGTCAAATCTTGGGTGAGAACCTCCTTCCCTCAGCCAGGGCATTGAAAATGGGTCGTGGATGGGTATTCCAGCATGACAATGACCCAAAACACACAGCCAAGGCAACAAAGGAGTGGCTCAAGAAGAAGCACTCAAGAGTGGCCTAGCCAGTCTCCAGACCATAATCCCATAGAAAATCTGTGGAGGGTGCTGAAGGTTCGAGTTGCCAAACGTCAGCCTCGAAACCTTAATGACTTGGAGAGGATCTGCAAAGAGGAGTGGGACAAAATCCCTCCTGAGATGTGTGCAAACCTGGTGGCCAACTACAAGAAACGTCTGACCTCTGACCTAACAAGGGTTTTGCCACCAAGTACTAAGTCAAAGGGGTCAAATACTTATTTCCCTCATTAACATGCAAATCAATTTATAACTTTTTTGAAATGCGTTTTTCTGGATTGTTTTGTTGTTATTCTGTCTCTCACTGTTAAAATACACCTACCATTAAAATTATAGACTGATCATTTCTTTGTCAGTGGGCAAACGTACAAAATCAGCAGGGGATCAAATACTTTTTTCCCTCACTGTATATATAATTGTGATTAGTGCTGTATCAGACATGCTCTCTACATCCCTGCTACTGCTAAACAACCATGTGGTTTAGGTATATGATAGTGGGTGTAGATTGGAGTTCTTATCTAAGGTCCATAGCAGCATCTTTGTAAATAATTATGAATGGCATATTACAAAAAAATCTAATAACGATTTCCACCCAAATGGCACACACAGTTAAACTCTTTTTAATTTGACAGCAACATAATTAATTGGTCTGTTGACTCGCATCTATAGTTTTCACAAAATGCAAAGCATATTTCTTTTACTTAGGGTTAGACAAATCAAAACTTTAATCCCGCTAATTGCAAATTACAATTGTCAAAGTTGCACCCTATCAGATTTTATATATAAATAGAAGACAAAGGCTTCTAACAATAAATCAAACTGCAAAAGGCTACAGAATTATCCTTTGTGACGTGTTCATGGGTCAAAGTTTTGCTTCACTCTAGCCCTTTCTCAAGTATTTTAAGTTGTGTGTTATTTTCTTTGGCATTAGCCCAGTGATATTCAGTGCTGTTCATATATATATATATATATATACACTCACCTAAAGGATTATTAGGAACACCTGTTCAATTTGTCATTAATGCAATTATCTAACCAACCAATCACATGGCAGTTGCTTCAATGCATTTAGGGGTGTGGTCCTGGTCAAGACAATCTCCTGAACTCCAAACTGAATGTCTGAATGGGAAAGAAAGGTGATTTAAGCAATTTTGAGCGTGGCATGGTTGTTGGTGCCAGACGGGCCGGTCTGAGTATTTCACAATCTGCTCAGTTACTGGGATTTTCATGCACAACCATTTCTAGTGTTTACAAAGAATGGTGTGAAAAGGGAAAAACATCCAGTATGCGGCAGTCCTGTGGGCGAAAATGCCTTGTTGATGCTAGAGGTCAGAGGAGAATGGGCCGACTGATTCAAGCTGAAAGAAGAGCAACTTTGACTGAAATAACCACTCGTTACAACCGAGGTATGCAGCAAAGCATTTGTGAAGCCACAACACGTACAACCTTGAGGCGGATGGGCTACAACAGCAGAAGACCCCACCGGGTACCACTCATCTCCACTACAAATAGGAAAAAGAGGCTACAATTTGCACAAGCTCACCAAAATTGGACAGTTGAAGACTGGAAAAATGTTGCCTGGTCTGATGAGTCTCGATTTCTGTTGAGACATTCAGATGGTAGAGTCAGAATTTGGCGTAAACAGAATGAGAACATGGATCCATCATGCCTTGTTACCGCTGTGCAGGCTGCTGGTGGTGGTGTAATGGTGTGGGGGATGTTTTCTTGGCACACTTTAGGCCCCTTAGTGCCAATTGGGCATCGTTTAAATGCCACGGCCTACCTGAGCATTGTTTCTGACCATGTCCATCCCTTTATGACCACCATGTACCCATCCTCTGATGGCTACTTCCAGCAGGATAATGCACCATGTCACAAAGGTCGAATCATTTCAAATTGGTTTCTTGAACATGACAATGAGTTCACTGTACTAAACTGGCCCCCACAGTCACCAGATCTCAACCCAATAGAGCATCTTTGGGATGTGGTGGAATGGGAGCTTCGTGCCCTGGATGTGCATCCCACAAATCTCCATCAACTGCAAGATGCTATCCTATCAATATGGGCCAACATTTCTAAAGAATGCTTTCAGCACCTTGTTGAATCAATGCCACGTAGAATTAAGGCAGTTCTGAAGGCGAAAGGGGGTCAAACACAGTATTAGTATGGTGTTCCTAATAATCCTTTAGGTGAGTGTATACTCCAATTTGTCATACTGCAGGCTAGATAATTATTGAGATTGATGGTTAATTTTTAGTGTTACTAATCCTTCTAGGCATGCTATTGAATAAGCGCTATTAAACTACCGTATTGAAATGTCTTTTATCACCACGATCCTTTAATACGCAGGCTGTTTCTACAATAGCTAGCAGGGCACACACTTCAATTTGGACAAACCTTAATATTGGTTCTAGAACAGCAGGTACTGTTTCATTACACTCTGGAGCAGATAAAGAGAAGATACCTGTTATGTAGTCTGTTGTGCAAAATGTTTTAGATTAAAAATAACTAATGAAATAATCAAACCTGTGCTGTAAATTATATATGCATTATAAATAAGCAGAAAGATTTAGTTTTGGCCTGTTACCTGTGATCTTCTAAAGTAACTTTTCATTGATGAGGAGAAACCATGAGGAATGTTTTTAGGACTGCTCTCTTCTGATGTTTCTCTGTCACTGTTATTCGACATGAAATGGGCTGAAGTAAAGGACGATAACACTATGACAGGGCTAACTATAACAACTCCAACAGTGATTATTATTGGTCATACCTCATGGGGTTGTTTTAACATGCACAGGGGTTCAAATTCAAATGAAATAAGAGTGCTTATCAATTTCAGTTATCAAGCAACACTATAGCATTGTGTGAAGTAAGGGTTTGAAAATCAGGTCATCGTACAGAGTTACCATGTTGTTTCTTCCTTAGTAAGTCCCACAGGACATTTGTGTTGTGATAACTCTATTGCGCGAACATGGTAACTCTGTACGATGACCTGATTTTCAAACCCTTACTTCACACAATGCTATAGTGTTGCTTGATAACTGGAAATTGTTAAGCACTCTTATTTCATTTGAATTTGAACCCCTGTGCATGTTAAAACAACCCCATGAGGTATGACCAATAATAATCACTGTTGGAGTTGTTATAGTTAGCCCTGTCATAGTGTTATCGTCCTTTACTTCAGCCCATTTCATGTCGAATAACAGTGACAGAGAAACATCAGAAGGATCAGATTTTGCCAAATACTGTACATACAGATTACAAAGATCCTCATCAGGACCAACCTGAAATGTTGTCTCTCTCGCCCTCTGGGGGCCAATGTACATAACCACACTACTAGAAATTCCAGAACTTTGCATCAGACCTGTTGAGTTTAGAAATGTTTGTGTTTTAAAAACCTTTATTACCCATTTTTTTTATTTACCCCTACTAAATCATAATTGTAATTTTACCTGTTTACCTATTAATCGATTTTAAAAACATTACAGGGAGAACAGGACCTTAGTGGCTTCAGAAAACACACAATATGTAAACCTGGCATTCAGCCATAAAGTATTTCAGTTATATTACAATTTATTCAAATATGAAATAAAGATGGACTTTGATTAGGGTTTAGAAGAGTAAGCAGAGCAGACATGATCATGTGATGTTAGTATTTCACCCAGAACTCAGGAAGTTCCTGACCTTCTGAAATCTTAACCCATCCTGTTACAACATGCAAAATACTGTTGTGCTGTGCTAAGATTTGTCATGGATCCAAAGTGTCTGAAGCAATGAAAGTGCTATTTACAGTTTAAATGTTTTTTTTATTATTATTGTCTTGAAAAACATGTCAGACTCAAAAACAAAAGCACTCAAAATCAAATAATTTCTACTGACACCTGCTCTTAAAAAATCTTGTTAGTGAATAAAAAAAGAAAGATGAGATCTATTCAGCAATTGTCTGGTTACAGTGCCCTGTAAAAGTATTCACACCCAACCAAAAAGTTCACATTTTGATGAGTTACAAATAATATCCTTTTTTTTTAACTTCAAAACACTAATGATCGAACTTATTACTGTTATATGCTAAGGAGGTTGAATGTCACCAAAACCTGCAAAGAAAATGTATACATAGACACTTTGGCCTTGTCTGGTTATTATCCTGATAAAATTAGTTTTTTTCAAGTAGGTTTTCATCTAAGATTAGCCTTTACACCATCCATTTCCCCCCTCAATCCTGACAAGTTTCTTAGTCCCTGCTGATAAGAAGCATTGCCATAACATGATGCTGCCTCCACCCTGCTTGTGACAGTAGGGATGGTGTTGACCGAGTGATGGGTGATGTGCTCTGTTGGGCTTGTGCCAGATATTATGTTTTCAATTTAGGCCAAAAGGTTCAATTTGTGTCTTGTGTAACCAGAAAACCCCCTGCCACGTCTGCAGTACCATTTACATGCTTTATCTCAAACTCCATACGAGATTTAAGATGGGTCTTTTTCCGTAATGGCTGCTTTCCTGACGCTCACTCACACAGGGCAGCTTTGTGTAGGGAATGAGATATTGTTGATGTATGAACACCGACTGCCATCTCAGACACAGACCTTGGCAAATCACTGTTGGCTACACAGTGGCATCCCTAACCAGTTTCCCGCTTGCCTGGCTGCTCAGTTTGGAAGGGCACTGGGTAGTGTCTGGGTGGTATGAAGCATATGCCTCTTTTTAATGATGGTCTTCACCATATTCAGTGACTTTGATATTTTCTTGTAACCTTCTCCCGATCTTTGCTTCTCTACTACTGTTCCCTGACTTGTTTAGAAAACTCCATGGTTTTCATGGTTGGTTTGTAGTTTCACCATGTGAATTGTGGTTGAAATTCTATATTTATCTAAGGAAACTTACAGAAACAAATTACTTTTATCTGAAGCCAAGTTAAACCACTTTGATTACACAGAAACAGAGATAGTTCAAACTCATATTTTTCACCTGATCTGATTTAGGGTTGCCATCGCAAAGGGGTTGAATACTTATACAATTGAGAATCTTCAAATTGACATGTCTTCTGATATTTTTAGGCAATATCACTAAACCATGGTTCCGCTTTATTAGTTTGGACTAGAAACTAATTTTAAATATAAAGATTCTAAATATAGGGAGATTCTAAATATAAAGTGCTTTGGAGAAAATGTAATGATTACAAACTCAGTTGACAACAAAGTGTGAAAACTTTGGGGCGGAATCATTTTGCAAGGCACAAATATAAAGACAAATAGAAATGGTGTTTTACACTTAAGCTTTGTGGTTTAATTTTGTTCTCACCTTTACTTTCTTCAGTTGAATGTATTCTCATATCCTGTTAGGTACGTGTCTAAATATATTTTGTGCTCAACAGCACATAATCTGCTTCTTTGCTTGATGAGACTTATGAAACTTGCAGTGGCAGAACACGTGCTTAGGGTGTGAATGGAAGCAGATCAAATGCTTTATTTAATTTTCCTGTAATTATTCAAATTTCTAGTAGTAAAATTAGTTTCTTTCATCAGATGTGGAAGGTGTCCTTTCATCAGAGCATCACATTTTTATCAGTATAATTGCTTCCCTGTTTCAGGATACTCGTTCTTCACCACCTAACTGTTAACCTTTACAGTGATAGCTTTTTCCAATTATATATCCAATTATATATATATATATATATATATATATATATATATATATATATATATATATATATAAAGTGGATTAATTCACACAAAGAAGTAATTTGGTGTTTGTTCATCCAACATGAACCGCCTGAGAGACTGAACTGCACACAGTTGTTTTTACTACACTGCTGTTGCAAAGACATTCCTTTTCAACTGCTGACTCATTCAAAGAAAGTGAAAATAAGTCCAAACAGAGTTGAGGTGACAAATTGCAAAGCATTACTATCCATCTGCTACTAATCTGTCTTGGCTTGAATATCGTAACAGCACAGAAAGACGCATTATTTTTCCCATAGTATTGTTTTTCAGAAAAACCTGGATTTTTCCCCCCTGAGGGAAGGGTAAAATCTATTTAATGGTAAAAGGAAATGTCCATGTATACAAGTGCAATCTGCCTAGGACACAATGCTCTGCGTAGTGTGTATTCAGGTATTTAAATTAGTTCAGCATCTCTTCTCCAATGATATTGGCTGTGAAGAGTTGAAAATAATCCATAGAAAAGTGTCAATCAAAAAATATTTACTTTGAGCACCTGCACCTTAAAGTTATTAAGTACAGGTACTTTTATGCAGCCCAGACGGCAGAGAAAGATAACCGGGACACATATCTGTCCCATGATGATTGGAAGTTTGCTTTCTGCCTGACGACTCATTAGGAACAACCATATGTAGTTGAACTGGGGCAAAATTAAGGTACATGTAATGTTTTATTTTAGAGGGGCTTGTATCATGAACCAAGCACGAATTTCTGGTGAAAACTGGTTCTTATCAGACTTTGTTGTTCTGGGTATCAGCTATGGCACAGTAAGATGGTGACCTCTAATCAAGGGGCCTTATTAAAAACACACACGCACTCATGCAAAATCTGGATTGACCTTTTCTGCATTGGACAGATAACTGAGAAACATAACCTAAGAGTGATTTATTTATCTGTTATCTGTGTTTCCTCCATCCAAATATATGGAGGGAGGAGGTTTGTGTTGGATGTGCCTGACAGTATTTTGGATCTCTAGTCAGAAGGGGAATTGGATCCAAACAGATTCCGGAATTCCCAAGAGGCTTTGGAAACCTACAGCTATTAATTAAAGGTTGCCTCTCTTCCGCATTGACTGGGGTTGTTTGAAAGGTTTTTCTTTTTATTTCACACTGAAATCGGACGCCTGGGTCTATGTGTCACATAATGTGAAATAACTGCTTGTTAACACGCATTGCACAAAACATATGGATGAATCATAGTGCAAGAGGTCAGATCAGGGAAGACACTACATAAGAAGTTTCATTATTGCTGTCTGCAATCAGGTGTGGAAGCAGGCACTGACACAGTGAAGTAATTCTTCCCCTGAAATGGTAGATGAGGTATGACATTACTGCTTCAGGCACAATAAATTCCCCAGTGGTGTCCGTGAACTCGTGGGGGTGTGGGGTAGGGTATGTATGCATTTTATGTTTAGTTTTCAGTGTTGACAACATTGTAGGTGTCTTTTGCTGGGCCACTTCAATTTAAAATATGCTTTTGAACTTTAATTTATGTAATGTAACTTTAATTTATGTAATGCTGTTTAGTTTAGGACAGCAGAAACATCATCATATTCTTTTGAACAACACTACACTACATTTTGTGCGTTACATTTTTTTTTTTTTAATATATTAAACCGTATAGAACAAGTTCAGGCACAGAGCAATTATTACAGAAAAAAACATGAATTGTCATACAACAACAACAACAACAACAACAACAACGGTACACTCTGACATAATAAGGATTGGCTAAGAGAATCAGTGCAAGAGAAACCTGTGCTTTTCAGATCCAAGACAATAGCTTGCAGGGAAGTGCTTTGCAATGGTCTGACCAATTGAAAGTTTCTCAAACGAGAAATCGTTACATTAGCATCAAATAGAAACATATGCAACAGACCCAAACAAAACATCCAGAACAGCTCAATCAATTCAAAACATCATTCAGGAAAAATGTTATTTTAAGCACATGCTGTAACATGGTTAACTTGTGCGATAACAATACTCTGATACTTCTGTCTCCAACAATAAAATCAAGAACACAAAAGCTCGATTTTAATGATATCCGTGCATTGAAACACTGACTGCTTAAGTAAGCATACATCAGGTAACACAGAGGAGACCTTAACACAGAGCCGCTGAACAGCAGCGACTGAAGCGAATTCCAATGTCAGGTTATGTCATATCTGTACAAAGTATGCCTTTAAACACCCAGAGTGCATTATCTGTAGAGTTTGCAAACTGTGCTTTTTGATATACTTGCATGAGTATGAGTATAAGATTATTGAAATATATACAATGGTTAGTGTTCAGAACCACATGAAATAACCAAGTAAACAATGTCCACTTTCAGAGGTATTAAATGACGAAGGAATAGTTTTCTGTGTGCAATAGGAGTGAAGTGAATGTTATAATATGTTTCTGTACAATAGCATTTTTACTGCCTGTAAACGTCGTCTGTTGTCAGGGCAGATGTAAGTCCTCAGACAATCCTCTTATCCTTCTGCCTTTATACATTTCCTGGCTAACATTAACTGTGTCAAGTATTTCCATTGATCCTGTGCAGTTTTCTCACGGGTTCGGTTTCTTGGGTTCGGCTTTATGAGCTGCTTTTTAGGAGCCAGCGTAGAAAGTTATCGGCAAATGATCTAGCAAATCTAGGGTGAACATAATGGTACATAGTGGATAACAATACTTGATCTCTCAGGGTCTATTAGGACCTGGAAAAGACTGTCTGAGAGATAGTGAATTAAGACACATTTAAGGAATAAGATCATATGTTGTGGTTAGCTGTCTTTAGCATCAATACCAGGACCTTCTGAAAGCTTCATCTAGTTTCTCTGGGACCATAAACATTTTAACTAAAACTGTCACTCCTTTGATCAATATTAAACTAATATTTCTCATCAGACCCTGTGATTACGATGTTCAGTCCAAGATCAACATTTTTTCTTTTCATATAGTATACCAGGGAACATCTGAAACACATTTTTTTGGCTGCACCCTTTCCTCTCTCTATTATTCTTTCCAAAAAGTATTACCCAACATAAAAAAGAGGCCAGATCTTGGTTAACCACTGTGTCTACAAGTTGCCCTCTCCCAGTCCTCTGCATTTCATGGAATCACTCATAAATAGGATTTCCTCAGAGAATTGTCTTTCTTCCATGTTTGAAGATTTCTCTGTTTATTTATATATATGCACATGCGCACACACACACTTGTATATTGTTTTTAGACGTGCCATACTTGTTTTCCGGTTGTGATGGCTCTATGTTATTGTTGTCATGTGCGGCGCTACCACCTCCAGAGTCTTCAACGATGGGCGCCTGTTCCGAGTGAAGCACACTTTGCTGGAGAACTTGTGCACAAGTGCCCGGCAGAGGGAAGTCCGTAAGATGATGAAGACCCAGGGATCGACGCAGGAGTTCACGGACAGGAATCGGAGGGCCATCAAGTCCAACACCTCCGCCTTTTCATCACTGGAATCACTTCGGTTAGCGTTGATGTAGGCGCGGACCTGCACAAAGGCCACAGCGAAACCAGGTGTGTTACTCATTGTCGTGGGCCCCGGAGCGCCCATCCAAAGACTCTTATCACTCGTATGAGGGGTGGATTAAATTCAAACGTTGACCCCCCCCGCTTAAATGGCATATTACAGATGTGAACACGAGAGTGATTATATTTATAAGAAGTCTATTTATTTCCAGTTGTGTATTACTATGTGATTAACACGTTTGATTTAATGCCAGCCTAGGCCATTAGGAAGCATGCAATCAATGTTTTCTCAGCAATTTGTGAAATTAACAGTCTGATGTGGCTCAAACATAAAAGCTATGGAAGGTCTGCAGACTCGATAAGGATTTGATTTTTGGTTTCATACTAGTAAGAAGCGTCGGCAGATCTATAGTTTTCCTGGTCACAATGAGGACATGATTAGATGCAGAAAATAGTATATACACTCACCTAAAGGATTATTAGGAACACCTGTTCAATTTCTCATTAATGCAATTATCTAACCAACCAATCACATGGCAGTTGCTTCAATGCATTTAGGGGTGTGGTCCTGGTCAAGACAATCTCCTGAACTCCAAACTGAATGTCTCAATGGGAAAGAAAGGTGATTTAAGCAATTTTGAGCGTGGCATGGTTGTTGGTGCCAGACGGGCCGGTCTGAGTATTTCACAATCTGCTCAGTTACTGGGATTTTCACGCACAACCATTTCTAGGGTTTACAAAGAATGGTGTGAAAAGGGAAAAACATCCAGTATGCGGCAGTCCTGTGGGCAAAAATGCCTTGTTGATGCTAGAGGTCAGAGGAGAATGGGCCGACTGATTCAAGCTGATAGAAGAGCAACTTTGACTGAAATAAACACTCGTTACAACCGAGGTATGCAGCAAAGCATTTGTGAAGCCACAACACGTACAACCTTGAGGCGGATGGGCTACAACAGCAGAAGACCCCACCGGGTACCACTCATCTCCACTACAAATAGGAAAAAGAGGCTACAATTTGCACAAGCTCACCAGAATTGGACAGTTGAAGACTGGAAAAATGTTGCCTGGTCTGACGAGTCTCGATTTCTGTTGAGACATTCAGATGGTAGAGTCAGAATTTGGCGTAAACAGAATGAGAACATGGATCCATCATGCCTTGTTACCACTGTGCAGGCTGGTGGTGGTGGTGTAATGGTGTGGGGGATGTTTTCTTGGCACACTTTAGGCCCCTTAGTGCCAATTGGGCATCGTTTAAATGCCACGGCCGACCTGAGCATTGTTTCTGACCATGTCCATCCCTTTATGACCACCATGTACCCATCCTCTGATGGCTACTTCCAGCAGGATAATGCGCCATGTCACAAAGGTCGAATCATTTCAAATTGGTTTCTTGAACATGACAATGAGTTCACTGTACTAAACTGGCCCCCACAGTCACCAGATCTCAACCCAATAGAGCATCTTTGGGATGTGGTGGAACTGGAGCTTCGTGCCCTGGATGTGCATCCCAGAAATCTCCATCAACTGCAAGATGCTATCCTATCAATATGGGCCAACATTTCTAAAGAATGCTTTCAGCACCTTGTTGAATCAATGCCACGTAGAATTAAGGCAGTTCTGAAGGCGAAAGGGGGTCAAACACAGTATTAGTATGGTGTTCCTAATAATCCTTTAGGTGAGTGTATAGTGACTGGTAGGCACTTTGCTTGACTCATTTTGTACTCTGAATGAACTGTTGATCTCACTAACATAAAGGGAAGTGGTCCTTAAGTTTCTGCAGTTTCGAAATATTTTGTCCTAAAAATAAACAAAAAGGTTGCTTGCCAGATATCTTATAATAAGGTGAAGACCAATCAGGGGATAGACGGCTGGGAGGATCTAGCTGTTGACAGAATGTAAAAATGCTGATTATTATTACCACAATCGGTAATTTTTTTGTCTAATACTTATTTAATCAGGCAAATCGGCATGAGAGGAATTGAGCTATTAAGACTCATGTCTCAAATACCAATGTGCATGCTAAGATACTGATGCTATTGTACAGTCTAACCCATAAAATCACGTGTTGTTTGTTTATTGATTTAATAGTTTAATTAATGGCAAAAACACAATGATCTATATGGAGTGAAAGTCAAACATTTACACCCCATCTTAACTCAGTTTAGTCAACTGTAATCTTTGCCAATTTCTCTAGACTGAATCCATTTTCAACGAACTTTAAAAAGACATAATTGAAAAATGTGTAGAGGTTCATGTACAATATTCATTTCATTAAAATAATTGTCAAATGATGAGTGTACATAGTTTTGGCTACAACAGTATACCAGCCTTGTTTTTTGCTTAAATAAAATTTAATCATTTCAATTTTGGATTGTTAACGCAGTGTGCAGCTTTTAGTTTTTTTTTACAACCGTACCACTGAGAGCACATTATTTTAATTACACCCTCTCTGAGAACATTAAGGCTATTGTCACAAAACCAAATGTTAAGGATGCCGTCTGGGAACTTGATTTTGATCCAAATGGTTTCCTAATTTTGTAAGTATTGAAGTGCATGACACTGCATATAAAACATTCTTATATCTTGCCTTGAGAATAAGTCTGGTGCTGGTTGAGTTAAAAAAAAAAAAAAAAAAAAAAAAAAAAAAAAAACAGCTGAGAAAGCTCCAGGACAGGATTTGAAAACACTGGACTCAATATTATGTGAAAAGTCACAGCAGCAAACAAAACAAGTAACTGTTCTCAGGTTTGTAGTGTGTGGTATGGGCATAATAAATGTATGAAATATAACATACACTAATATTATTAATCTGTGGTTCTGTCACACTGCCTGGCGGGGAGTCATTATGCCTTAAGTCGTGAACCCACACATTTATTTCCTATAAACAGCCTGTCATATGGAATTATTGTTTTTGGAAAAACAAATAGAGATTGATTGACTGAAGAATGTTTCTGGCTTTCCAACAAATACTAACTGTCTGCCATCATCTCACTTCTCTACTGAATTAGAAACATAAGAAACAAAAGGCAATCTTGATTGAGCTTGTTACACTTTTATGAGCCTTCTTTGTCTTTTGAACTTTTAAAAAACTTTAGTGGTTTTGTTCTGTAGGATGTATAAAGGAAACGCAAACACACTCAGATGTGATACAAAACAATGTTGGAAGAAGAAGAAGAAAAAAAGACTAACTCTTATCTCATTATATTTGTTCCTTCCTGTTGTCCATATATTAAAGCATCTGCTTCTTATTAAATTTATTTTTCATTTATTATCAGCCTGGTATTCACATTGAGAATAACTGTATGCCCAGGAAGCTAATTAAATATATAAAAAAACATAAAGTTCAGCCCTGAAACCCAGTGTATTGAAATTTGTTCCGTTAACTATAAGCGAACATTCAGGTCACACATTATTGTCTCACACATTGAGACTCAACAACCCCAAAGACAGTGCAGAATGTGACACACTTTTCACAAATGTGTTGATATGATCTAATGGCAATTGTGGATATTAGTGATGCATACTGGTTAATTACTGAGTCACTAAAGATTTTCAAGATAACCACGATACCATGTCAGATGGTATCAATTCAGACACACTATAAGTAAACATCCTGTCTTCGATAGGCAAACATTTACTGGAGCTTTAGTGAGCCTAACTGTAAAATACATAATGTCGGTCTAGTCTGGTTGCTTTTTTTAGTACTTAAATAATGTATTTGATTTTATTTTGGTTTCCATTCAGATTGTTCTTCCTTTTTTAAAGAACGTGCAACTCGAAACATTTTTTGTGGTGCACAAATACAGTCTCATATTGTTTTCATTCTGTTTTAACCTTGTCTGTAAAGGGAGGAAATAACTACAATGGAATCAACTTTTTGTATTCTATAGGGACAGTGCCAAATCTAACAGGATAAAAATAGGAAAAAGGAAAATTAATCTAAACAGAAATCCAGAATGACCTTCTTTTGAGCAATACTTCTGTGTGAATTTCATAGTTTGACGTCCACAGATTTTAAAGCACAAGCTTCTACAGATTTGACCATCATGCATACATCTTCAACAAGCTGACTTTAGTATCATCATTAGCCTACTTAGGGTTTCCATCCCTTTCTATTATGTTGGAATAATTTACATAAATCAGAAGTCTAGATAATATACCATATAAAAATCACATGAGAATATATATATATACTATGACACATTATGTGTAGAAAACAACACAAATTGTGTCTTAGTACCTAGTATGGACAGGTATATTTTCGACCTGTCCATAGGCCTGCTGTGGATAGACATCTTTCCGCTTCACATGGAAACTGCAGAGAGAGACTCTGTGAGGCGCATTGAGCCTCATCTGGTCTCTGGTCTCTGAGCAGCCCAGCAGCGCCACTAACCACAAGAGATTACTGCACTGGAGGCTGTATGTGGGGCTGTTATACTTGGAAACACTGAATGTATAGCATATTGAGTTATTTTTAATTACACATGTTAATTTAAAAAGTGGATTATTCCACATATGTTTAATGCGTAATATGCTGTATATAACTATAACAAAAAAACAACAAAAAAACTGTATTATCCATTATTTGACATAACAAATTTTCAGAAAGCATCTTTAGAGTAAATTAGTAAAATTAATTCAAATTATTGCATTTTTTGTCTTGCATACATTGTTTGTGATTGTAATTTTGTTGTGTACTGAATACATTACTTAAAAAGACAAATACATGTTTGCAATAATAATAATTTTTATTAAGATTTCTCTGTTTACATTAAACAACTACCACATAGGTTCATTTGATACAGAAATGTTTTGTTTAGCTTTAATAGGCCAACGTGTTGAGTAAAACTAACATATTACAATGTTCACGAAATAACACAATATTGTGGTAATATTCCTACACACAACCTGTGTTAACTTCAACACAAAATGTGTTGTCCTTAATGACAGAGAGTAACACATCATGTGTTGTTTTTAACACATTTGTTCTAAGAGTGTAAGGGATTCATCTTAAGATCAAAAGTAGCCATTCACTGGATTTGGAGAGTCATCTTGAAAGTAAAAATGTTTTTTTCTTTGAAGTTTAATTTCTCATTCAAAATAACGAATCTCGAGCAAGAACTTATTGGCATATGTGCATCCAGGGGTTTGCGTCAATTCGCAATACATCTAGTTTTAAAACCTAAAGGGATGGAAAAATTGCTTTGCCGCATCTTCTTAAAATGAGCATTGGTGTTTTATTCATTGTAGAGACGGTGCTGATGAATACGTTTGCAGGTGTGCGTCGATTTTGTTACATTGCTGGTTGTCTTGAAAGGGGGTGATCATGCGCTCAGCAGCGACGTTAAATGTTGCAGAAACCGCTGTATTAAACCACCAACCACTGTCAGGTCTCAATCAAGATAAGGCTAGTCGAATGTAATGACATTTTAAAAATCTGATTAATTCTAAAAAAAAAAACGCACACACCCACCCAAAAAAAAACCCGTGTCATACTTTGGTAGAATATGAATATATCTTGATGTGCTGCTACTTACCGTGATGGGGACGGAGCAGACGATGAAGATCAGGGTCATGAGCACCAGGATGACCAGGTGGTCCAGCTCCTCGGGGTGCCGGCTCTGCGGGGCTGCAGTCTGGTTCCTCTGCTCTGCCCCCTCGAAAGAAACAGTCCAGCTCTTCTGCCTGCGGGACAGTATGTACATCTTCAACAGGTTGATCTTGACCACGACGTTGCAGACCACGATGGCCAGGATCATCACCCCGATCAGGGTGGCGTACAGCACGGAGAAGGCTTTGTGCGCCGGGTCCTTTGCGCTCATGTCGATGAAGCACCACGTCCCGGGACTGTACTGCTTGTATTTCCCAAAGCCGGCCACGGGCAGCAGGCAGACCAGCAGGCAGAAGAGGTAGATGCCCAGCAGGATCAGCAGCGCCCTCCTCCTAGTGACGAGCTGCTGGTAGAGGTAGGGGTGTCCGATGGACAGGAGACACTCCAGCGCCATGGCCAGCAGGATGCCCATGGAGCACAAGCCGAAGAAGCACATGAGCACGGCGAACAGGGTGCACAGCGCGCCGCTGACGCTGCACAGGCTGCGGGACAGCGCGTAGGACACGACCACCATGGGGCTCAGCAGCACCTTGCCCACCAGGTCCGTCCACGCCAGGCCGGTGACCAGCACGTAAAACACGGAGACGTGTTGGCTCCTGGCAGTGCTCTTGTGTCGGTAGAGTATCCACAGGGCGATCAGGTTGCCCACCACCCCGACTGTGCCCAGCAGCACGCTGTTCACCACCGAGTGGTGGTATGGGCTGCCCGTGAGGTTGAGAGCGTGGCTCGCGTTTTCGCACGGCATGGTGTGATGCCTCTGCTGCACAGCTGAATCAAATGGTGCAGGACAGCGCAGAGGCGGTGAGTCCTGTTAACGTCCTGCCCTGTCCTGCCCTGTCCTGCCCTGCCCTGCACTGCCCTGTCCTGTCCTGTCCTGCCCTGTCCTGCCCCGTCCCGCACTTCACTTCACAGTTGCGCGCAGTGTGCGCTGCTCGGCTCATTAGCGCATCCTGACGGCTCTGCGCGGCTCTAAGCTCTTCCCCGCCTGACAGCCAGCTGACATCACCGCCACGGCCAGGCAGGGAGTGATTGCTTTACCGGAAAGAAAAATATGATAATTAGTTATCGAAGTGAGATAACTGCAACACTTGAGAAAGTTGAAAAACAACGTCATCAATTTTATATTATCATTGAAACAGATGCTGTAGCTTAGTTTACTCTCAGACACACACACTTACATCCGTATTTAGTTGAAAAGTGTGGAGTGCAATTCCACCTTAATTTAAAATACTTTAAGACATATATTTGTAACTTATGAACTTGTTTTGGACACATAATAGCCGGGGATGTGTGTTGCGGTGTGTTCATTGGTTTACAGTATCTGATAGCGCTTGTCCATCATTATAACTGCAGCTCAAACCACATGTAGCGTCGGACCTTGAAATCCTCTGACTGCGATCCGATGTAACAGGCTACTGCTGACTTTCTTACAATCACAGAAGTCTTTCCACATCCACGCCGCAGATTAAACATCATACACTGCTTTTTATGTGTTTATAAACACAGGCAGACCGTTCTGTCTCCACGCTGAAAATATTAAGCCAGTAATTGGCAGTAATGATCACGTTTAAATTGGTGTGCTAGAGGATTGGCAGCAAGCTGTATACAAAGAAGACCAGACAGATGTTTCATTGGAAGTGTTTTGGTGTTGAGTTGATGTTTGGATGGCAGAATAGCTCTTTTTTTTTAAACTCTTCATTGACATCTAGGTCAAGAAGGGCCTCTAACGGGCTATATAGCGCCATGACATCTTCCTCCCACGCAGATCAATCTCCTCGCCGTGCATCAGTGAGGGCTCGGTGTTTTCCGATGCTCAGAAAATCAATTTTGCTTCACCAATATCTTGAATAATGCATGTTAAAGACTGCGAGGGGTTTTCATCGCACCGACCGCTCTCCAGGATCAGATTTAAGCTGGAGAAAGAGCCCTTATTTTCCGAGGATAGGGCCCCATCTTGCGGCACTTCTTGACTGCTTCTGTCCGTTTCTGCAGCATGGATGCTACAGGCTGTAATAAAAAAAAGCTTCTTTCATTGCCGCAAATGCACGCCGTGTGTCTGGATACAGTTTGGCAGCTTCTTTGCATGAAGCCTAAATCCGCGACCGGGAGCACTCGACTGAGACACCACGGGACTCTCACAAGTGCTTACAAATTGGGACATTGTCAAAAAGCGTCCCGCAGGAAGAGGTCACAGAGGTTTTGTCTCTTCAGATACAGCTGAGCCAAAAGCGTGTCGACGATAATTGGTAATGCCCTCTATTGTTTGATGTCATTTATTATTATTATTATTATTATTATTATGATTACCACCATCGTCATAATTATTCATTCTCTAATTCGTTCATTCATTAAACCTTTAAAGTAGATGGAATGATAAGGTTTTCCACTAGAGGGCGCTCTAACACAACACAGTCATCCGTCCATGTGCGTAAGAAGAGACTCGGGCAGGATGATCACATAGCAAACAGCGAGATATGACGCTATGTGTTATTATAATGAAAGATCTTTCATACAAAAATCATATTCAGTGCATATGTATTCAATTAACAGACATAAAGCACTTACACATAAAAAGGGTCAAGTGAGGACAATCCGAATCATTAATGACGTTCTCTGCTGCCTCCTGGACCGCACTGTCAGGCCTCTTTAATGCCAATTAAAGCAGAGGCCAGAGGGCACCATGTTGCCTCGCAAAGGGCCAAACTGACTGGGCAAGGGCCCCAGCTCCACCCCACAAACCCGTCTGCGCATGTCTACTTGCGGTGTTTGGGTAGAGACCCAACGTGTCGTGGTCTTAATTACTCGGATTTATATATTTCTGACAAGACAAACAGAGAAATGCATTTCAATTTGGATACATTTTAAATCGATTTAAATTCTTGGTCATGCACTTTCTATTTGGGTCTTGCATTTCAACCCAGTCGGTGCATTTTTGACTCTCTCGGTTTCTATGTTGTGTAGGCTAATTATATTAGTCGATATTAGTAATGCATTTTAGGAGTGGAAATGTTATATTACATTTAATTTAATTTAATTTAATTTAATTTTACTTAACTCTCTGCGTCAAATGTTCAAATCTATTTATGCACTAAATGAGAGGAAGGTTGTCCCAGTAACCATATTTCTGGCTTATTTTTTTTATTTATTGCAAGGCTTTAGTAGGCCTATAACAATCTCTTGCCAACTCCCTGCGCTATAAACAGTGAGAACAATCACCTGGTCATGTATATACACAAATGAAATTGATCCTCCGACCAGGTCCCATGGTCCATTGATACATTTTGTCAATGTGGAAATCCTGTAACTCAAGTGCGCGTATTTCGAGGAATTATTGCATTTAGGAAAAGGACATGCCATGCTAATTTACATTTTTTTTTATTTTTATTTTTTTTAGTTTTTCTCTGTGTGTTCCTCAATATGTCCTTTGTGAAATGGTAACTTTTTGAGGTGCTGGCATTCAAATTCTATTGGTGTTAGTCTGGAAATCTCAGACCCAGATTAGCACTTGTCTTGGGCTTTCCCATGTTATTTTAGAGAGAGTAGTCCAAGACTTGTGCCAGTGAAGACTAGTGAATCCAGCTGCCAGAGTCACATACTTAAACACACACTCGCCTCCTATTCATATGTTTAAACCTAGTTTAGGCTACTGGGTTGATTTCTATCTAATACATCAGCTGGCAGATAACAGAGAGGCAAAGACAGTGAGATATGCGAGAGAGAAATTGATGATTTAAGAGGCAATATAAAAATGTACACACAATGGACTATTTTGACAAACCCAGATTTGTAGTGTTGCACTAGCCAATGATATAGTAGTGTAGTCCAAGACTTGTGCTAATTGAGTTCTGTGAAACCGGACAAATGTATCAATGGTTCTTTTTAAAACATATTTTAGAAGTATAAAAGTATATAAAAAAAAACTTAAGGCTTAAAAGGAGCATGAGGTTGTGTGAACTCCCTTCCTCCCATGGGTTCAATCAATCACAGCAGCTGATTGTTTCTAAAAAAGGCAATGTTGTTTTCACAGGTCTGGCTTCTTAGCTGCCCCGTATGAGGTGTTTCAAAGAAGATGTTTCTTGTTTGTCTTGGGTTTCTGGAGGGGGTGGAAAGGTGTTATTTCACACACCACAGTCCTACAGAGAGCAGCAAGGTTTTGAAGTAGCTGCAGAGGTTATCACCTAACAGCTGGGGCCCGAGCTGTCAGCATGGGGGCTCTCAGCAGTGAATTCAGTGAAAAGTCAAAGGTCCAAGATAAATGACTTATTAAAAGATAAACTCGTCATGTGGAAGAAGGTATGTGTTTTATTGATCATTGGTTGTGTGTTTCTTCAGGGCTATCATTTGCACTGCAATCCTTAACATTAATATAAACATCTCCAGTTGACTGTCCTCCACGGTGTGGATGGTGGAGCCAGAGCCCAGCTGGTGGACGGCCCCCTGCTCAGACACATCAGTGGGGGCCCTTTCTCACTTCCCCCCCCAAACGGCAGGGGGCCACCACTTTTTCAATAGTATCAGGGACTCTTTTCTTCTTCTCAGGAAATACAGAAAAGCATTTTACGGTGTTACGGTTACGGTGTCATAATAAGTCATTATTCATGTTATGTGTATTATTATAGTTATGGCCACACCTTCTGTAAGGAGATCTCGAAAGACCATGTATGTATGGATGCGTGTTTTTAAATGTTAACAGAGTTATCTGAAGCTGTAGTTTATTACGTCACAGCGTTTCCTCGATGCACCACGTTCCTCGACTCCTCTAGTTTTTTCATCTGAGCAGGTTATCTATAGATACTTCTGGGGCAACTTTACAGGGAGAATCATGAGATAAGGGTCAAATCAGGTCAATAGAAAAGTGCACCTGGAAATCAATGTATATGTTATGGCACACAAAACGTGGTTTGGGTAGACTTAAATTATAACATTTAGAGAGAGCCACACTGCAGCTGGATGACTTACTTTATACACACACACACACACACACACTCCTACAGGCAATCTAGTCATGGAATTATCCTTGTTAAAACGCAGGGCGAGAAGGCTATGAGAAACACTTCTGTGGGTTTGACTTAGGGGTGGGGGGGGGGAATCTCCTAATGAAAACCAGATGGTCTCCAAGTCTTGTCAGTCAAGGAGTGCGCGACCAATCCTCGCCCTGTGCGAAGTTAAAACCCTCCCCAAACTCTCTAGTTAACTTCAGGTCAGAGGTAGAAGTGGATCTGGGCTGAAACTCCTCTCCATCTGGCTGTAGGAATTAAACTCCTTGCAGCTGCTCCTCCGTGGGACCCCTCTCTCTCTCCTCTCCCAGTCGCTTGTCTGCCCTCCTGTAAGCACACAAATGCAGCATCGGTGCGCATCTTGAAATGAAAATGTTGGCCCAAGTGACAGCGCTGCTGCTCGGTGCTGCGTGCAGTGTGTGTGCGGTGGCTGCGCTGCACAGGCGCGATCTCTTCCCTCACGGGCCACAGAGAGGAGACCTGACTCTGCAGCAAGGAGACGATGAAACCTCGGCGGTGCTGCGGCTGCGGCAGCCCCTGTATTTCTACGACACCAAGTACAGCGATCTCTATGTAAGTCAGCGTCTGTGTTCATTCATGTCGCCTACTGTGGACAGATTATTTGTGTCTATACATCTTTATGCAACTTTTCTATTTGTATACTGACTGCGTCCGGGGACTGAATTACAGTGTATATGCAAACACATCAATTAGTAACATATCTTGTCTTTACTCCTTGAACGTCAATGTAAAACAATTTGACTTATCTATTATTATTCATTATGATGATCATCATTAATGCTGTTGCAAAAGACATGACCGTGTATGTAGTTGATAAAAAGTTCAAGAAAGAAAACTAGCTTTATTTTTTTCCTTGAAAGTGATACAAACAATTAAATGCTTGGCAACTTCTACGTATTTACGTCTAAACAACCATAAATATGTCAAGGATGTCCTTTACATTGTACAGTGATACAAACTGCAACAGCTTGCTGCTCCCCATACAGCTGCTGCTCTGTCTGGGTGGTGGAGGAGGGGGATGGGGGGATTTGCACTTTGCTGTGAGGAGACCGGGGCATACTGTTTGTTCCTGAATAACAATACAACACCATAAAATACGCAAATGAGAAAAATAAGATGCATCAAGTAATTCACTGAAAGTAAGAGATCAGTATAAACCTAAAAGAAGGTATTTATGATCTAAGTTTCTATATATATTGAAGAGTCAAAATTAGATCCTCCTGGCTTCTCTCTCGTTCCTCAAGGTGGCCACCAATGGAATCATCTCGACGCAGGATCTTCCCAGGGAAACCCAGTATGTGGACGACGGCTTCCCCACAGACTTTCCCGTTATTGCGCCCTTTCTGGCCGACATAGACACCAGCAAGGGTAAAGGAGCCATCTCCTACAGGGTGGACGAGTCCCCAAGCGTGCTGTTGCGCGCCGCAGAAGAGGTGAAGAGGGGCTTCCCACGCAGGGCCTTCACCCCCACCCACGCCGTCATCGCAACCTGGGAGAACGTGGGGCCATACGAGGAGCTGAGCCCCAACGCAGGGCCTTCCAACAGGGTAGGGATGCTGTGTTTGTCCCTTATCTCTCAGTTGTCCGTTTCAGATGTCTTAGGCGATGTGTACCTCAGCTACAGAGCAACCTCTCTGACTGTGTAGATTAACAAAGTAGTGTACCGAAGAGTCGCTGTCAGCAGCCCATAGATGTGTGTTGAGAGAGTGTTGGGCGGTTTCTTTTACGGCAAGGCGGTCTGGTTACAGTATACAGCTGGTGCCTCTTATAGAAATGTATTTGATGTTCTTACCTGCTCACAGAAAAGTGTTGAAACACTTCTTGTGCAACAAATGTCAGCCCCCTCTTCTGTTTTTGTTTTCCAGTTGGTGTTCTGTGCAAGTGTTCATTTGAAAGTAGGGTTCAAAAAGATTCATATCAAGTTTTCACTGCTGTTTTGCCAGCTACTGCATGTCATATGTAATGTGTTCAAGCTGTCAACGTTTTGTGGCCGTTCTACCATAGCACACCATTGCATTATTGAAGCACATAGTCTTTGGGGAAAATAGTACGTAACTCTGCTGAAGGGAAGGTTTGTGTTCTCTGTAGTAAACTAGTGTGCTGTTGCTGCTGGTGCCCATTACAATAATGGAGGACTGTGCTCTTTAATCTAATTCTTTGAGCCCTTTAAATGAAAATTAAACTGGAGCACACAAGTAGACTATTATGAGTCCAAATGGTGTGTAATCGTTTAAAATCTCAGTGGCACATACAAGGACTTGTTTGAAATAGTCTGGCAAATATGGAGGCATAAATGCAGGGATCACACATCACTGTAATACACTGGAAATTGCATCTGGCATTAAGGCCATGGTTACACCTTAATAAACAAATTGTCAACAGCTGCTTTTTGTTGTAGTTTCTGTGTATTTCTAAGGGAACTGAAAACCACTTTTGTCTTACGTACTCAACTTTACCATCTTTGACATTTTAGTAATCAAATCAGTTATTTTGCAGTTCTTAGGTGGGTTTATAACGAGCGCAGTGCAGAGCTTGTGGACTGTGGCTTTGGAAGGTCAGTCTTGAAGAGAACTGGTGATCCCAGAATGCATCTCCGCTATCTTTCATAACTGCCATAGATGTCACATCCCCTGATAATGAAATTTCAGTCCACCTCCCCAAAGGAAGATTTTAGAAAGATCTGCTAATTGCACAAACAAACAGCTAAAAATAAAAGTGCCGGTTTGTGCCGTATCAAACCCTTTTGCTCTTCCTGCCGAGCGCCAGTTCTCAGTCTTCTGCTGTCCCATCACCTGGCTTGCATAGAGCTGTCAGCCTCAGCTAAACCCATTTGTATCCTGCCACGCGTGGGTGCCTAATTATTTAGAATAACATCTTTAAACAATCTTGTTTATGGACGTGTTGCAACACTGCTCCGAGGCAGTGTGGTCTTGTAATTACAATAGAGGAAGGGGATCTGAGGAATTTGGAGTTGAGATCTGACTTCAGTCAGTGCCAGATGCAGCTCTCCTCCCTGAGGTATGTGGCAGCGTGGAGGGGATGTCTCCATTGCTCACAGTTCATCATAGAGGGCTGGTCAGTGTTTAACACAAAATTAGGCTCTTTTTTGGTGGACAGGTAAAAGGGTTTAAACATAATACTGAATTGTTCAGTTTATTTTTTGCAAAGATTTAATTGCTTCAAACCTCTTGGTAAGTAAGGAAGCAAGCTCTATTAGCCATACTTCACCAGTCGGATCAGTTTTGTCTTTATGGGTGGTCCCTGAGGCCTCTTTGTTATGAAAATACAAAATTTTAAAAAATGGGGGGGAAAAACATTTTGAAATGTTTTAATTTGCTTACTCCAACATAGAGCCAGTGTAAAAGGAATTGAAAAGCAAACTTCCACTTCAAGACATGCTTAGAAACTAGGCTTAATTATAGACCTAGAAGCAAATACTTTTATTTAGTTTTAAATGGTGTGTGAAGAACAGTGGGTGGGAGGGGGGGGGGGGAAGTTACAGCAATTAAATTATACTACAAATCTATTAAAATGCTTTATTGAGCTGAACCTTTCCACAGTGTGCAGTAATCAGGAGACTTGTGAAAATGGCACTTTTATTTATAACATAAAAACTTTGAGGAAAAAAAAGATACCTACAGAACCAAAGCCTTGTTATACATTCATATGTATACTATTAATGTTGAATAGCCCCCCTTAGGATATTCATTAAGCTAAACAGCTTTAGTCATGAAAAACATCTGGATACATATTTCTTGTCAATCCACCCTTCAGACGGAGCTCAAAAGATGAATGAATGCTGGATTCTAATGCAGAGGCCTCTGTGTTGTTTAGTTGCATATCAATGCTAGGGATATACAGTGAGGGAAAAAAGTATTTGATCCCCTGCTGATTTTGTATGTTTGCCCACTGACAAAGAAATGATCAGTCTATAATTTTAATGGTAGGTGTATTTTAACAGTGAGAGACAGAATAACAACAAAAAAATCCAGAAAAACACATTTCAAAAAAGTTATACATTGATTTGCATGTTAATGAGGGAAATAAGTATTTGATCCCCTATCAATCAGCAACATTTCTGGCTCCCAGGTGTCTTTTATACAGGTAACGAGCTGAGATTAGGAGCACTCTCTTAAAGGGACTGCTCCTAATCTCAGCTCGTTACCTGTATAAAAGACACCTGTCCACAGAAGCAATCAATCAATCAGATTCCAAACTCTCCACCATGGCCAAGACCAAAGAGCTGTGCAAGGATGTCAGGGACAAGATTATAGACCTACACAAGGCTGGAATGGGCTACAAGACCATCGCCAAGCAGCTTGGTGAGAAGGTGACAACAGTTGGTGCGATTATTCGCAAATGGAAGAAACACAAAATAACTCCCTCGGTCTGGGGCTCCATGCAAGATCTCACCTCATGGAGTTTCAATGATCATGAGAACGGTGAGGAATCAGCCCAGAACTACACGGGAGGATCTTGTTAATGATCTCAAGGCAGCTGGGACCATAGTCACCAAGAAAACCATTGGTAACGCACTACGCCGTGAAGGACTGAAATCCTGCAGCATCCGCTAGGTCCCCCTGCTCAAGAAAGCATATGTACAGGCCCGTCTGAAGTTTGCCAATGAACATCTGAATGATTCAGAGGAGAACTGGGTGAAAGAGTTGTGGTCAGACTAAAATCGAGCTCTTTGGCATCAACTCAACTCGCCGTTTTTGGAGGAGGAGGAATGACCCCAAGAACACCATCCCCACCGTCAAACATGGAGGTGGAAACATTATGCTTTGGGGGTGTTTTTCTGCTAAGGGGACAGGACAACTGCACCGCATCAAAGGGACGATGGACGGGGCCATGTACCGTCAAATCTTGGGTGAGAACCTCCTTCCCTCAGCCAGGGCATTGAAAATGGGTCGTGGATGGGTATTCCAGCATGACAATGACCCAAAACACACAGCCAAGGCAACAAAGGAGTGGCTCAAGAAGAAGCACATTAAGGTCCTGGAGTGGCCTAGCCAGTCTCCAGACCTTAATTCCATAGAAAATCTGTGGAGGGAGCTGAAGGTTCGAGTTGCCAAACGTCAGCCTCGAAACCTTAATGACTTGGAGAGGATCTGCAAAGAGGAGTGGGACAAAATCCCTCCTGAGATGTGTGCAAACCTGGTGGCCAACTACAAGAAACGTCTGACCTCTGTGATTGCCAACAAGGGTTTTGCCACCAAGTACTAAGTCGAAGGGGTCAAATACTTATTTCCCTCATTAACATGCAAATCAATTTATAACTTTTTTGAAATGCGTTTTTTCTGGATTTTTTTGTTGTTATTCTGTCTCTCACTGTTAAAATACACCTACCATTAAAATTATAGACTGATCATTTCTTTGTCAGTGGGCAAACATACAAAATCAGCAGGGGATCAAATACTTTTTTCCCTCACTGTATGGTGTTGTGGAGTCCTTGAACTTTTCTACTTCCCCCGTATGTCAGCTGTAATAAATGTCATTCTGCTCCTTGTTTTGAAATGTAGAGACTGCTGTGAGTTCAGGGGTGGCTAACAATGCCGTGTGATTTTTCTCTCCGTCAGGTGAACACCTTCCAGGCAGTGCTGGCCTACGATGAGAGGGACACTTACGCCCTGTTTCTGTACCCCGAGGATGGGCTGCAGTTCTTCGGCACTCGTCCCAAAGAGTCCTACAACGTGCAGTTGGAGCTGCCTGCCCGGGTGGGCTTCTCCAAGGGGGAGGTTCCCTTCATGCTGATCTCTCGCATTGAGGGCCCTTACTACAGTGTGACGAGCACAGAGCAAACTGTCAAGAACCTGTACCAGTGAGTGGCCCCTCGTAGAACACCGACACATTGTGGGATGACCAAGCTCATTCTCTTTTGACCACTTTGAGTCTCAGAGAGGACATACATTTATTTAAGTATGCCTGTGTTTTTTCGGCGACTCATTTTGAATGCTTCCTAAATTGGACTGATACAAGAATGAAAGAATCAAGCCCAATTTGGGGATTGACAGTAAGGCAACGCTATTGGGTTTTGCAGGAAAGTAGCCAATGTATAAAGTCACTGCTTTCTACCCCAGCCAACATCTCCTTTGTTTTTCCTTTCATCCATGATAAAATATGTAAAATGCCCAGACAAAATCTTGAAGAATTTAAATGTTATTCTATTGGCGGCCACACTATATTTATCCATAGTTTTCTATGGATTCGTAACATTCTTGTGTGATATTGTTGGCAATGTTCTACTCTGGAATATCTACCGATTTTTAGACTCCTTGTTTATGTATATGTAATTCCTTCCCTTCCACAGGACGGGGAACTCTGGTGTGCCAGGGCTGTGGATCTTCCACGTTGGGAGCAGCTTCTCCCTGGACAACGTGGTCCCTGCGGAGGTTGGGGGGCTCTCTGTTGTGGGAGCGTCGGTGGCGACTCTGGACAGTAACCCCAATGGGCCCTCCGAGACCGATGCAGACTACCCTGATGAAGATTACCCTGATGAGGACTACGAAGATCAGTCTGAACTAGAGTATCCCACCACGGACATCCCTGACCTCGACCAGAAAGAGCCTGCCTTCCCTCTTCCTGCCTTTCCTGAAACTCAAGAGCCAGGTCGCGGTGCCTCCATACAGCCTCCTCCTTATTCTGAGCCAGAGGAGGAACCGGGCCATCTCCGCCCAGAGTTCTCCAACCGGGACCATCCAGAGCCCTCCAGGCCACAGATCTTGGCCACCCGAGCCCCTGAACCCCGACCTTCTGGTCCCAGGGAGCACCCTCTGCCTCAGCCTAGGAACAGTCCCCCTGAAGATGCCAGTCAGCCTCAGCCCTTTCAGCCAGACCATACTGAGCTGGAGGTGCTGTCAGTCTATCCCCTGGGTGAAGTGGTGCCCATTCTGGAGAGCAGCCCCCCTCTCTCCCGAGGTCACGTGGTCAGTGTGGATGAAGATGTGAACTTTGACACAGGAGGTGAGTCAGAAGAGTGTTTATATTTAGTTGTTTTATTGTTCAATTACCCAACCAGGCCAGTCCTTAGATGTGGTTAATAAAGCCTTTGACTCGTTTAGGCAGCATTGAACTGTTCACAACGTCTACATATGTTACTCCAGTGAATATTAAGATGAAAATGTCTGGTCTTCGTAAGTCAGTGTTTTACTTACAGGGAAACACTTATGGTTTGGAGGAAATGCAATAATCAGACAGTGAGTCATGAATCAAAGGCATTTAAAGCAGATATCTTGAAAAAGGACATGTTTGATTATATATCTCACCTGGCTACTGCTATCTCCACTTTACTGGGTTTAGAAAACTTGACTCCCCAAATATCAGACCAACATATTTGAAATCATTCAGTGTGTTGTGTGCTGCATGCTTTATACAGGGATAGGTGCAATAGGCTGTCGCATGGTGGCCTTACCCATATGTAAGTCCTGGTATTAGTCTCTTAGCCGTGACTCAACACTTGCTCTCCCTAACCCCCCACTGTTTTAACCCTCTCACCGCAGTCATCGAGTACAGCACAGACAACAAGGAGACGTGTGCCAGGTTCCAGCAGCAGTGCTCCCAGCATGGACGCTGTGTCGATTACTCCTCAGGTTTCTGCTGCCATTGCCAGTCCAGCTATTATGGGAACGGGAGACACTGTTTGCCTGACGGTAAGCAGGGGATGACATGAGGGGGTTTTGTGGGTGGAAAAGGACGTGTAATAAAGAGGATGTGGGTGTAAAAATGAAGGGGGTGTTCTCGGAATGAGTCACGAGACATTCTCCTCCATCCATGTACGTGTTGTCTGAATAGTCCAAGACTGTCTCGTCCGGGCTACTGAAGGATGACCCTTGGGCAGGCTTAGGAAAGTGAGCAATGTTTACTTTGGTTTCAGGAAGAGTAGGGGCCTTTTAAACATCAATGACTGTATTCAGTCAATTATGAAAACTGACGAACTATAAAGATTAATTATTCCATATTATATATTGTCCCAGGTCATACATAATAGTTCTTAAATTTTCTGCCTACTTCATCGTTTTTCTTTTTCTCTAATCCTGTCCACAGGCGGTTTTCTTTGGAATAGTTCATAAGCAAGCAATAACAGGTATAACATATAAGCAAGAATCATTAAGTGCTATTATTCAAATGGGAAAAAAGAATCGCAGAACTGTATAATGTGAAGGTTTTGGAAACAATATTATTACTTGATGTACTTTAAGATAATTCATCTGTTACTTTAGTTAGGCAGAAGATATGCTCAATCCATGCCTCTTATGTTACAATGCAGTTCAATTTATTATATTTTTGCAATGTTCTCTGACTGTCCGATCTGGAGTCAGTGTTCATAGTGAGCTGTTACAAAACTTGGTGGATTCGGGCTTCCTTCCAGCCAGCTAGGCATGGAACAACGTCATCTTGTTCCTGGCCTCCAGTTATTTCCTGCCAAATCAACACTTTTGACGCTGTGATGGCTTTTTAAAACAAGCCTTTCATACGGACACTGTACAGGATTCTCGAGCAGTCAAAATAATTGCTTCTTGTGGCAAACATTCCTTCTCAGAGACAGCACTTACATCCTAATTATTTTCCGCAGCCTCTTTTATCGTTCTTGATGTAAACAACATCAAGAACAAGTCTTGGTATTAAGGTCTTAGGTGGTCTAGCTGTATACTTAAGGAAAATATACAGTCTAACATACATTGCCCTTGTTCCGATGAAACAACTGTTTTCTGTGTTTAAGCGTGAGCGTCTTATCGTATCTCAGCCACAGTAATTGGCAACATTTTAAAGGAAGAAAAACTTTTTTTTTTTTAACAAAACATGAGACAAACACAAACAAGACAAAGCTGCATTTGTAAATGACACTGGGTCCACATAATTCAGAACTTGTTTTAGCGACCCCTGCCATGGATTTTAATTTGAATAAGAGTATGCATTCCTACCACTAGTGATCTCTTTGTTTATTGTGGCATACATAACCAGACGTATGCTTATGTTTATTAATAAGTACAACATTGCAAACTCTGTTCCTCTGATGCAGAACTGGCAAACGGTTTTGCACTGTCAGCCCTGACACTTGAATCCTTGTGGAAAACACAACTGCTTTAGGAATTCAATCTTAGAGTCTTGAGGCTTACTGTGTGTGCTGAACAGTTATTAATAGTAAGTTAAAAGAATAAACAGCTGGCATTTTTGGTTCGAAAGAGGTTGCATAGTTAGGTGGGTATATTCCTTCTACAGTTTCTTTTGAAAGTCCAGCTATCGTAGAGCAGAGAATACAACCCAGAGAACAGAAAACACTCTGTATGCTAGTTATTTTACAAGATGTTGGGCCGTATTCATAAAACTTTTCCCGTCGCAATAAGTTAACCTGTTTTTCTTAATGAAGAAAGAAATACAAAAAGTAGGGAAGTGGCAATAAAGTGCTTATTAAAGTTAACCGAGTTACCAGCTTATTTTTTCACTTTGTACCTCTGGGTATTGTTTTTTCATTTTAATAAAAAATTAAAATAACTTGTAAATTTAACATGACATTAAAGTTATATGAATGTGTGCCGCTGGCTTTGACTGTGGTTGTGTGTGCAGGTGCCCCTCACCGCGTGAACGGCAAAGTGAGTGGCCGAATATCTGTGGGTGCCACCCCGGTGGATCTGGACGGTGTGGACCTGCATGCCTATGTGGTGGTGAGCGATGGGAGGGCCTACACCGCCATCAGCCAGGTCCCCGAGCCGCTGGGCTGGGCGCTGATGCCTGTCTTCACCATCGGGGGGCTGTTTGGCTGGCTCTTCGCCCTGGAGCTGCCCGGACACAAGAACGGCTTCGGTGTGACCGGTAAGTGAGTAAAGACCTCGGCGATGAATTGCACAGGTCATGATTGTCATTAAGAAAGGGCTGCTGCTACTGCCGGTAATGGCGAGGATGAGATTTTTATAATAATAAGGATTTTACATTGAAAACTAAATGCATGTTTGCTTCATGAGTACTTTCTAGGCTTTTGAGGCCATACTCTTGAAGTTGAGTAGTCCTGTTAGGAGCAATGTGATTGTGAGTCTCAGTGGTGTGCCTCATCTCTCATGGCCAAATGGCTGTCTGGCCTTGCCTTCAGGTGCGGAGTTTACTCGCCATGCTGAAGTGACTTTCCATCCTGGCAATCAGCGGCTCAGTATTGTCCAGACTGCCCAGGGCCTGGACTCCCAGAACTACCTTGCAGTCGACGCTCGTATACATGGAGATATTCCCTTCGTCCCCCCCGGCGCCACTCTGCAGATTGAGCCGTACACGGAGACGTACCACTACCACCCATCAGGTACAGCATGGCGTGACAAATACTCAAACGCATGCTTTTCTTTTACCACCGATATATTTTAAACACATGATCATCGGCATGCATGGCTTATATTTGAGAGGTAATTTAATTTAATTTGTTGATAAAATCATACACCATTACCCAAAATACCTGAGAGGCTGGCCTACTTTAATTAGTAGTGTGTTGTGCTCAGACAGGTATGCATTGAATTTTGATTAAAACCTGTGAAAACCTTGGGGGCTCAAAACAATGCCTAGTTATCAAAGTTGGTTTGTTATCCTGTGAATGCAGTGATGTAGTACCATTGTTATCTCTGCTAGTCTGAAAATCTGCTTTCATCATTCAGATAAAAATCAGTGGTTCAGCTCAAAGGTCGGGCTAAAAATAAATCCAGAGTTTTGTAACATTTTGTGGTCAGTTTTGGTTTTCTTCTAAAGTTAATGATGTCTGGGTTTTGATACAACAGAAAGGTAAACAGTTCTGTTTAATTGTATGTTCTAGTGTATAGTACTGGGAGGTTTAATGAAAATCATCCCTTATACACTATTCTAGGCTGAGCAACTAGATGGTCTGAATTAGAAAGGTCATTCTTACTGACAATTTTCTTACCACTGCCTTAGTTATTCAGTGTAAATATTATCTAAGGATTTAAAATACCAAGTCATATGCCATGACACAGCAAATATTGACCTTGCTCTTTTTCCCCCATTAAGAATGCCTTAGATTGATTGAAGTGACGTGTGTCTGTGTGTTGTCTCTGCCAGTGGTGACATCCTCATCTGAGCACCAGTACAAGGTCCTGTCCATGGACAGGGGCTCCGAGAGCTTCTCCTACCAGCTACGTCAGAACATCTCATACCGGGACTGTCGACACGGCCCCCGCAACACCCAGGACACCCAGCGGCTCTCCGTGGAGCGCGTCTTCGTAATATACATCAAGGAAGAGCGCATCCTCCGATACGCGGTCACCAACAAGATCGGGACTCCTGGAGGTAGGCTGCTTTTGTGTGGACCGGAGCCCTGGGGTGTCTGTGTGACTCAGGAGACCATGGTTCAATATAGCACACCAGAGCCACAGACTTGCTGAGGTCACTGTGTGTTCCTGCAAGGCATTGGCCACAGGTTTCAGGTTAGAACCCCAGTTTGATTGTCAGTTTTGGCCCATTGAGGGTGTACCCAAGAGATTAACGCAACTGTTGTCAGTGCTGGTCCACAGTAACTCTCGATAGGGTTTGATTGTGCTTTCATTCCATTTCTTCTTTGATTGGTAAATCTGCTTTTTTTTAGGAGTTCTTGCACATCTGTGAACAGAGTGCGAGGATTTAATCTGTTTCCAGTGATGTGAAGCAAACTGGAGGGCCCTGCATTATGAATTTGTCAATCTCGTATCCCCAGTCATAGACACTGTTCTCAACATTGGTAACTGACAACCCCTGCTTTCATGGTCTTTTGTGATTATTGCCAGTAATTCTGGAGTGTTATTTGATACCCCAGCTCTGTACAAGGACTTAAAAAAATAAATCCACTGAAAAGAAAGAAGGAAATTATCAGTGAAATCATAACAAAAACAAGGGCCCTTGTGGCCTCCATTTCAAGATATTGGGTTACAGCAGCTTGTCTCCATCAGCCTCCCCAACATTTTTGCAACTGGTTCTTTATTAATGTGCGGAAAGCTGGATGGGAAGGGATCCCTTTCACGCTAGAGTGCATCGAGATGTGGTGAGAAGGCCTCAGTGATTGTCCCAGTTAAATAATTCTGACCAAGATTGCGGCATCACAGGCTGTAGATGTAGCTCCGTTACGGCACACAATAAACTTCCTGTTATTAAACTTGCTATGGATGTCTGGATGACGTATTGAAAATAACTGTAAGTAACTTGAAAACAAAGGAATGTAAAGCACATCTAAAACTGCTTTTAAGTACAAAGACATGTACGGGTGAAGAGTGACTTCCAGATTATCTTTTTTTTTCCCCAAAGGAGGTAGAAAGACTGTTTGTACTGCTGATTACAAATTGAGCAGTCAACCATAAACTGGTTAAAAGGTCATGTTAGGAAAGGTTAACTTAGTGCTCTGATTGATTTTAGAATAAAAGCAGATATCGTCTCTAATCTGTTGCTGTAATAGGCAGTGCTGAGTGATGGCAAGCTTTGGGAATTTGTTGAGTTAAAGAAAGCATAGGAAGATGCATCGGTCTCTGATGTTATGGTGAATACCCATTAAGTAAACACAGAGCGTGCAGGAGACTGCGCTGCCTGCTCCGGATTCAGGGGCTGTTTACAAAAACATTTTGATTTACTTTGTCTAGCCCAGAGCAGAGCACACCATGGGCAGGTACCCAGCATGTGACGTTGACCTCATCATTGGTTAGTAGACGGTTAATACACACATGAAGTGTTTATCCTTTACTATAATGCGCTTGATTGGAGAATAAATAAAGAATTGTCAGTTTAAACCCCCATTAAGAATTTGTCATTGTTAATAAGCTGTTCAGTGATACATTGCTCAAGAGAGGAGGGACGATGACAACAGAAATGTCTCCTAAGACATGCACTCTCTGATATTTTTATTATTACTTTTGACCTACCATGATTGCATTTGGTCAGATGTGCCACTACGTCCAGTCACAGTTTTTCTTGTTTATGATCAGGCCCAAACTTGAGCTCTGAGCTAGAGCTTATTTTCTGGTTGAGAATCTCCGCAGTCCCAGTCTTCTCTGTTCTGTTTCAATGTTGGCACTTTTGAATGACTGTGCGTCCAGGAAAATGTGAAATAAATATAAAATTCAGTGACGGAAGCCTCGGCATGTAGCCTTGGGGAGAAAAATCTGATGGAATAATTAGCGGGCAGTGAGGTCAGTGGTGTAGGAAGGGGTTATTGTGCTGGCAGCTCTGAAACAATATCATACAGATGACAGATTTACTGGGAGGGCGGTAAAATAGCTGCCCAGTGATGTCATGGGAATGTTGCATAGATACCGGCAACACAGTGTCGGCTTATATCCCCATGTAGGCTGTACTCTGAAATGGTCTTCACATGCCAGCTGTGGACAGCCAGACCTGCCCCTGCCCAGCTGGGCTCAGGAATGTGTGGACGGGCTGTGTATATTCGGCCTGGCACTTTACTCCCACCCCCACACACTTCACCTCTTCACCAGAGCTCAGAAAAGTACCAGAAGTAGATTTTCTGCCAGGGTGGTATCTAAAGTGAATAATAACAGCAAAAATATGACAGTGGACAGATCTATGATATACTGTACTTTGACTGTACAGTGTAGTAAATCTCAGTCTGTGATTCCAAGGTTGTAAAAAGAGATCTAAGAAAATGTGAGAAATACAGCCAAAGTAATTAGCAGTGAGGAGGATCTGTGGTTTATTAACGACCAGACACTCCTACACTGGGGAAACACAGAGTAATAAGATGTGGGAGAGAACATAAGAGTATACAATCCATCTGTAGCTGTCTTCTGCAGTTTGTCTTTCCAGGAATTTGATAGAAAACGTTAATGTTCCAAGATGTCTTGTTATTACAAGACTCATTAATGCAAAATAGACTTTGATAACTATCTTTTTTTGTTATTCTTACTCCATAGTGAATATTAAATAGTTTTCTCAATGCCTCTTTGTTTTTTAAGCTAATCATGTGAACCTATTCCTTACTTTCAGCATCCTGCCCAGTATTGAAAAAACAAAATATGATAATTTAAATATTAAGTGTTTATAACCATGCTGGGTAGTGGATGTCACTGTCTGCAGCGATATTGCTAAGGATTCAAAAGATAAAGCTAAGAAAATACAGTAAGAGAGAGTTCAAATGGGGCATTCATTGCATATAAGGGCTGCAGTTAGTATGTTGAAGAGGGCCTGGCAGGGGCACATTCCACACTAGTTGGTGTGAAGCCAAAAGGTTCAGCTGTCCAGGAGAAGGCCAGGTTGGTATGCATCTGTGTAAATGAAGCAGTTGATTTAGGTCTGCTTGTTTAAGGTGTTAGGCTGTAGCACTTGGTAGTTCATCTGCGCTCAGGCCCATAAAGCAGGACTGAAGAACAACACTTTGAGGTGCACCTGCAGTGTGTGGCGCATTGTGGCTCATTGTTCTGGGCGGCTGTGAGTAGAGTCCTGTGTTTCCTCTTGCTGACCTTTCCAGAGCTATTTGCTGACAAGTTAGGCCCCCTGCTTGACTAATTGTTCTGCATAGAAAGAAAGGGAGTGCTCCATCCCCTGCCTGACAATCTACTTATTTTTTTCTCCCTTTTTCATCTTTTGCACGTCTTCCCGCACTCACCTCCCACTTGCCTCTCTCGGAGGTGCTGACACCAGCTGAAAGACAGGAAAAAAAAAAAAAAGTAACTTTAAAGGGACTTGTCTCTTGCACTTCAAACAAGTTCTCCTGCTTTTGATAATTGGGTAAATTGGTTCATGGCCTGAGGCTAGGAAGCCAAACTGTTTAATGTGTGTGATAAAGGCATCTGAGTGGGGACGGGGAGTGATGGGGGGCATGTCCCTCCATTCATTAACGGAGAAGCAGGCTTTTGTCCTGAGGCCCCAGAGAGTGTTTGCAGAGGTACAACTGTGCTGTTTCTTGGCCCGCTGACCATAAAGGCTGAGACTAAGAGACTCTGTCAGGCGTGCTTATATTTTATCTTTGTTAATGTGTCCCCCCTGCGGTAACGTGACCCCAGTTGAGATGGAGGCTCTTGTTGGAGTGCGGTGTGAGGTCTTGTGTTTCAAACCCACTTTAGGTCTGTTATACATGGAGGTCAAGTGCTTTGACCTGCGATCACACAACAACAGCCTGCTTAGGGCTCCTACAAAGCACCTAAAAACACAAAAAATGTGGCCCCATGTAAAATCCAACCACATTGTTACTGCATGCTGTTTGGCTTAATACCTGTAGTTAAGGCCTCGAGTGCTAGTTTCTCCTCTAGACTGCAGTCCGACCTTTCGCCAGACTCTTTTTCGAAGTTAAAACATCTTCCCAATCTCTAAACCTGTCACGACTCAGACCAAAACCCTGTGAGTTACAGCAGCCTGTGTCGGTGATGTTGGGGGGGGGGGGGGTTCTGTGAGATGTGAAACTGAGGTTCTGTCATCAGTGAGGAAATTAAAGATGCCATGGTGGGGGGAGGAGCTCAAACCCCAGTGTGGCTGAGTTCCCACAGCACTCGTCTGTTTCCCATCCTGCTCTACTTTGGTCTGTGGTCTAGTTGCTGTGCATGGGGGGGGGGGGGTTGGTAGTGGTAGCTGGGAATAGCATAACGTCTACACTCTAGTACATCAGTGTGGTGAGGAAGACAAACAAACAACCTGATTTTGTTAGCTTCTATCCCAAAAGAGTCAAACCTGGGTAACCTGAAAGACTGACGTCTTGAGTTCTGCCTTCTGTTTAGTGGAGAGGTTTTTTTTAAGCACCTTTTTGGTCCCTTCTGCAGAACCCACACCTGTGACTGAGAACCCCTGCTACAAAGGCAACCATGAGTGCGACACAACCGCCCAGTGCCTGCCGGGCGAGGGCATGCAGTACCGATGCCAGTGTGCCACAGGATACCGAGGGGATGGGCGCAGCTGTTCTGGTATGGGTCCTGATTCCTGTGACTGTAACACTATGCATGAGGCTTTGCAGCTGTCTATCAATAAGATAAACAAACTGGTACTTCAGCTGTTTATGTTGAATGTTTGGATTTTTGAGCTTAACAGAAAAATGCCATTTTCTGTCTGGGGCCAAAGTTCTTGCCCATTTTGTTTATGATACATTTGGTTCTCTCATGGTCTTGTATGAAGAATCAGTTACTGTGCTGTGTAATACTAGAGGAGAATGGGATTTCTCCCTCCCAAAGGACTTCACGTAGTACTTTCTTTGAGTGCCAGTCGTCAGACGCACTGCTTCATTTCCCCTGAGAATCTTTTATCTTTATAAATGTTACTAATGTGCTGAAGTGCATCTGCACATTGTCAGCCTTGCAGCGAAACTGTGTGAAGCTTTGGGGATCTGAATGGGCTGTTTATAGTTTGGTTTCTCAGGATAGTACTAAAGGAAATCGATGGAGCACATTAACATCTTCACATGGGCCGAGCTACAGTTGTCCTTAACAAAACATACATAAAGGAGGGACTGTGGTCTAGTTACTGAACCTAAATTGACGGAGTTCCTCAAAGATGGTTCTGTTTAAAACTGTGACTCCCTGCCCCAAGCAGACATTATGTGACCGAGAAATCGTACTTTAAAAGCCTTAAACCCCAGTGTGGGAAACTGGGCAGGAGGGAGGGGGGATGTTTAGAGATTTACAAGGAAGCCCGTGTTTCCTGGTATTAGTAATCACTAAAAACAAAAACCACTAAAAGGTATCATGCTGGCAGCTGTTCAGGCGGCAGTGTCTGGTGGTGGCCCACCTGTGGCCGCTGTGTTTGAAGAGGGGCAATGGTGGAGGTTTAGCACCTCGTTTCAAGAGCCTCTCGGTGTGAGATATCTTTGCAGTCGCACGTTACTCTCTCCAGCTGATGCCTCCCCTCCCCCACCTACGCCCCCACCCCCACGGCCCATTTTCTTTTCTTTTTTCCTATCTTCAACCAGCCTTATAATTGCAACAGCCACATGTTTCCCAATCTAGTCTCAACAGAAATCTGGAACTGATTTGCTGTCTTACAAGGCTGTTGAAATGGGCTCAACACCGTGTAATTTCATCACCTGCTCTGGCCTCAGGGCAGGTAGTGCAGGTCACAGAGGGGGGACGTTAACCTCTGTTATTACCGTGATCGAAAACAGACACGCACTGCTCGCTTCGGCCTCTGGTTCTGACTACATCCCTTACACTTTCCCATGGGTCTCTCTGTGCACAATCATGTTATATGAAGTTTGTTGACAAAATGATTGCACTGTTTGTGTTTTTGAAAGCTGACCTGCTACACTGTGACCACACCATCTCGCTCTCTTTCTCTTCCTGTCAGATATTGACGAGTGCGCTGAAGGTCTCAGTAGTTGTGGTTCCCAAGCTCTGTGCGTCAACCTTCAAGGCAGTCACCGCTGTGAGTGCAAGGCCGGCTATGAGTTTGGATTTGACGGGCACACCTGCATCGGTAAGAACTCGTGATGGTCCGTAAACCACGTCACAGCCAGACCCACAAACTGCCAGCTGAGTTTCCACTAACACTGAGGAGGAGCATCCAGCAGAAACATTGCTAATGTTGGGGAAGGTAGTTTCTGAACAAGGGCTGCAATTGTCAGGAGTGTAGCAGTAAGTTCCTTAATGGCTCTAATGCAGTCACTGTATGCATACAGCCCACTAACTTGGGAACTGACTTATATCAACCGATCATTTTTTTTTTTTTTTTTTTTTTTTTTTTTTTTAAATCAGCTTGGAGTTTAAAGGCATACTTTGGTATTGTGGCCAGATGTCTTACTCACCCAGAGTCATATGAATCCATGGAAACCTTTTTTTAATTCTGTGTGTCCTGTTTGAAGAAATAAGAATTTAAGATTTTGTTACCATAACTCAATTGCTGGAAGCAAATGGTCGCAAATCGCTGACTCTCAAAAGCCATCTAATAGATCTTTTAAATTCTTAAAAGCTGTGAAATGTAAAGTATTTTGATGAATATGTTTAAACATTTTTCTTTTGGAACTATTTCACCAAACTACACATTTCATAAGCTGTGATGAGGTTGGTGCAAGGATATGCTCGCTGTGTGCGAATGAAAACGCAGAGAGTGCAGGCAGAACCAAAAGTAGTCCGTAAATAAGGAAATATGTGGAAACTAAATTCTTACGCTTACCAGTAAATTAATGAATGTATTGAACTATTTATTTACTATTTATAGTATTGTAAGACTACACATTGCAAACCGCCAAACTTCTGAGTATTTAAAAGATCTATTAGCCGACTAATGAGAGTCAGCGATTTCCATTTGCTTCCAGCAATTTTGCTAAGCTAACTAAACAATACATTCAAATTTCTTCAAACTGGACGCTGATAATTAAAAATGGTATCCATGATTTCGTATGACTCTAGGTGAGTAAGAAATCCAGCTACAATGCCAAAATACAAACGTATTCCTTTAATAAAAACTTAAGTGTGTGTCCGTGATGTATTATTTTCAGTGTGTTTTCCATCAAGCAATTTTTATCAAGAAATGAGACCCTCCTTCTTGTGTGAGGAGGGGGATCTCTGAGGAAGATGAACTGTGACTGCACTGAAGGGGGCCTAATCTAACAATGGCCCAATGTCTGAAGCAGGAGAATGTGTGTGGGAGAGGGAGGGCTGCAGGGTGCTGTGGAGAGCATGCAGCTGAAAGGCAGAGAGGTCAGACCGGCGCTGATCTCTCCCTGAGCCTCCGCCAAATCGCACTGGCCCAAGAAAGAGCCCCCACATTAACCCCTTCTCCTGCTATTCCTAGTTCTCATACCGGGTGTCAGGCAGCATATGTGTCGTCTTGTACATTTTGTTCTGTTTTGTCTGTGGCACTGAAACAGCGATTAGGCACAGGCTAGGTAACTGTAGTATATCTTCAAAAACAAAACAAATGAACAAATAAAACAGAATCTGCAGCCATTTCCCTGTTGCTTTTCCTCATTTCTTTTTTACTTTCGATCACCAGATATTGATGAGTGCAGAGCCCAGCAATGCCACCCCCACGCCACATGCTATAACACACAGGGCTCTTATGACTGCCAGTGTCTCTCCGGTTATGATGGGGATGGCTTCCAGTGTATACCCGGCAAGATGTGCCCCTTTGTTTTACAGCCTGAGATTGATTTTTTTTTATATTTATTTATCTGTAAAGAATTGTTTTTAGTCTTGAAGTTCTTGGCTGACCCCTGCTGGCCATATTAGAATACATGGCAAAACATGTTGTAGAGCAGCAGAGTAATTCAACTGTCATTGTGGAAGAGCAGTATGTCCGTGCAATCTGTCATAGGAATACCTTGAAACTCCTCTTTACTGGAAGTTGTGGGTGAAACCGAGTCTCTACTCTGAGGTTGGTTTGCAGAATCAGTTAAAGATTGTAACTTACATAAGCTTGATTCAAATAAATTCCTTATATGATGATCATATAGTAGCTTCTTAATGGAAGTGGCAAAAGCAGAAGTAATAAAAGGTCAGAAGATAGGTTCATTGACAGTTTGCAATTTAGAAGTTTGCTAAAATAGACAAAACTTTCCCACCCATTTCCCAATACCCCACCACACCCGTCCATATGCACACAGAGTACACCAAAATCTGATGACTATTCACTTTTTCAACAAGGTTTGATGTTTTGAATTTGTGTTTTGAGCTCCTTGGTTAAAAAAGGAAAAAGATTGCACCCCCCTGACATCCCTGTGCTGCCCCACATTATGATGTTCTTTGTAGTGCTGTTGGGCGTTGCCCTGGCTGAGAGCTGATGTTTGCTGGTGGTGCCGATCACTCCACTCTCTGCCCCCCACAGTGGTCCCCGAGCACCCGAAGACCCAGTGTGAGCATCACCGAGACAGCCTGCAGGGGGGGCTCAGTCCCCGCGGTCCCCGGCCCCACGTAGGCGCCTACTTGCCCCAGTGTGACGAGGAGGGCAACTACCGGCCCCTGCAGTGCCACGGCTCCACCGGACACTGCTGGTGTGTGGACAGCAGGGGGCAGGAGCGGGTCGGCACCAGGACAACCCCCGGGACCACCCCCACCAACTGCGAGCAGCCAGGTAAGAACTTGGGTTCAGAATATCATCCCTCTAGGATAATTCTCTACTGGATAGTAAATCAATATAATATAATAATATAATCTGCACATTGTTCAAAATTAATTACAAATACAAATACAGAAAATAACTGAATGCATAAGTAATCACCCCCTTTGATATGACACCTGACTGAAATGTGGTGAGTCATGTAATTAGTTGAATGGAGTCAACCTCTGCAATTAAGATATGTCACATGATTTCAGGTTAAATACACCTGTCTCTGGGAGGTCCCACAGTTGGTTAGTACAATTCCTAACAAAAACAACATCATGAAGACAAAGGAACAATCAAAGCAAATCCAGAATAAGGTTCTTCAAAAGCACCAAAGGGGTAGGATATAAGAATATTTCTAAGGCATTGAATATCCCCCGGAGCACAGTAAAGTCCGTTATTAAGAAATGGAGAGAATTTAGCACAACTGTGAATCTGCCTAGACCAGGTCGTCCTCAAAAACTGAGTATCCGGGCGAGAAAGGCACTAGTCAGAGAGGCCACCAAAAGGCCTATTGTAAATCTATAGGAGTTAGTCTTCCACGGCTGAGCTAGGAGACACTGTGCACACTGCAGCAATAGCCTGGACGCTTCACAAATGTGGCCTTTATGGCAAAACAAAAGCCATTGTTGGGAAAAAAAAAAAAAAAAAAAAAAACTCCTGGAAACCTTGTAAAAATAGAAGGCAAGTGGATGGAGCAAAGTACAGAGAAATCCTGGAAGAGAACTTGCTGAAGTCTGAAAGAGACCTGGGACTTGGGAGAAGATTCATCTTCCAGCAGGACAATGACCCTAAACATACAGCCAAAGCCACACTGTAGTGGCTTAAAAACAAAAAGGTCAATGTCCTGGAGTGACCCAGTCAAAGCCCGGACCTCAATCCAATTGAGAATATGTGGAAAGAGTTGAACATTGCTGTTCACCAAAGGTCCCCATCCACCTTGATGGAGCTTGAGCAATTATGCAAAGAAGAATGGGCAAAAATTGCTGTGTCTAGATGTGCAAAGCTGGTAGAGACTTATACACATAGACTCATGGCTGTAATTGCTGCCAAAGGTGCCTCTACCAAATATTGACTGAAGGGGTGATTACTTATGGATTCAATTATTTTTTTCTGTTTTGTATTTGTAATTAATTTAGAACAATTTGCAGATTATATTTTTCCCTTCGACATAATGGACATTTTCTGCGTTGATCAGTGGCAAAAACTCCTGATTTAAAATCCATTCTGATTTCATGTTGTAAAACAATGAAATGTCGACAAGTCCAAGGAGGGTGTATACTTTTGAGAGCCACTATATTCCCAGGCATAGGAATTCCCACTGGAATTAAAGGGTAAATCAACTGAGGTCAGTTTAGCCAGGAAAAGCTTAACGGCTGGTATTGTCTTATTCCACAGTTATGCAGCTTTTAACTTTTTAGCACCGCCTTTTAATCTAATCGATTGCAAGTTTAGTTGGGATCTAATTTCATTAAACAAGATAACATTAAAACAATCTGCTGCTCATTAATTAAGCATTCATCTTTCATCTTAGATCCTTCCCATTTTTTTTTTTACGATTTGTCCTCTCATTGTGTAGAAACATTTGTCTGGAAAGGACTATAAATGCTCAACTTAGATAAGTTCTCAACTTCTAAAGCTTCCAGATGTAATTTCAATTAGATTCAACTTGGCTCTTATAACCTGTCATTTTTAAAGAAAATCCCATGCAAAATCTAGTACAAAGGATTTAAGTAAAGATGGGATGCTAAACAGGAAGAAAAATAAAAAATAAAATAACGGCAGCTATTAATAAAAGATTTGAAAAGAGGAACTAATGCTTAACATGTTGTTTCATTAGTGTAATATATCCACAATATATATATATATAATCACAGTTGACTGTCATTCTTTGCAAAGGGTTTAGTTGCAGATGTAGAAATAATCAAACAATGTCACGAAATCAAAAGCACAGCTTTGGTTTGGCAGGAGAATTTTATGAGCAATCGGGTTCGTTTCTTAAGAATACTAAAATGTTTGTAATTTAAAACTTGGCTCTGTATTCTGGGACATTTACTGTGCTGTGAAGGAGAAGTATTTCTTCGTGTGCATTGCTGGTGTGTGACTGTTGTGTTTCTCTGCTCTATATCAGATTGGTGCAGCATCAAGGTAAATGTTTAACTCTGTCATCATTTTGAATACCGGGAAACATTCACACAGCACATGTCAAAGCAACTAGTTATAAAAGCACTTTGTAGTGCCATTGGAGAATTGCCCTGGCTGAGGGCTACATTTGCTGGTGGTGCTGACCATGCCACTCTCTGCCCCCCACAGTGGCCCCTGAGCGCCCGAAGACCCAGTGTGAGCATCACCGAGACAGCCTGCAGGGGGGGCTCGGACCCCGAGGCCACCGGCCCAACGAAGGTGCCTACTTGCCCCAGTGTGACGAGGAGGGCAACTACCGGCCCCTGCAGTGCCACGGCTCCACCGGGCACTGCTGGTGTGTGGACAGCAGGGGGCAGGAGCGGGCTGGCACCAGGACCCCCCCCAGCACCCCCCCCACCAACTGTGACCAGCCAGGTAAGAACTCGGGTTCAGAATATCATCCCTCTAGGATAATTCTCTACTGGATAGTATAATTATTGCATTATTGTGAGATAATTATGCTTAGGAGGAGGTCAGAGAGGGATAGATGGGAGGAGAAAGCAGTTAGAGAGGGTTCAAATGAGAGAAGAGGGGGTTTAAGGTTTCCACAGAGGGATCTCAGACAAGTAAATACTGCAGCCTGACAAATCTTTGAATCACATTTCTCCAAATGTTGAATGTTTCTAAATCGTCGGTTAACGGGTCTTGGTTTAGGAAAATGTTGCCGTTTACTTTTTTGAAGATTCAGTAGTTTCATGTTTTAGTGAATCAGTTATTTTTGGAAAGTCATGTCTATAAACACAGATGTATTAGTATTTTAAGGGAGAGATATTGTCCTACTTTATCAAAGCTTATTTTTGATTTTAGTACTATAAAAATATTGTTTGTGTATTTACTTGCAACAAATACTGGACTTGGGCTGGGATTAAACCAAAACTTTGACTCAGTTGCATCTTCATTTTTAGTAAAATGCCACTTTCTTCTAATCATAAATGTAACCGCTATGATTTAATCCAGCCCTTGGATTGCTGTGTGAAAATGCAGATTCCACTGAACACAGACTAGATTTGCAACTAACCACAATACTAACATGATAGTATTGATTTTATGTTTTTTCTTAACAGTGGGTACAAACTGAACTATTTGAGAACATTTTTGAACAGATCATGTTCTTGCTAGTCGAAAATATTACTGTATTTAAGCCAAATCAATTAAACTTTATTATCCTCAAGGATTTCCACAATTCTTCTAAAAGAAATCAAATAATTAGTCATGCAATCTGGAAAAAAAAATTAAAATAAAGATCAGCACACACAATACAAACAGTGTAGTCACAGTAAAAAGTCTGTTCTGAAACGTTTAAGTTACCCGACAATTGTACGACTGACTCCTCATGACCAATATTTTGGTTTCAGCTTTAGATAATTTATGTATCCCTCTGAAAATAATGTGTACAGGTTTAAAAAAATAAAAAATAAATAAAAAAGGTCCAGACAGTGTTTTGGAAGATGTTTATTTTTTACCAGTAAGTATGTATAAACCACTCGTGCTCTGAATAAGCAAAAGCCTCAAAACATGTCTTGTTTTTCGACAATACAAGTGCAACCTCTTCAGTCTGGCGGCTCGGATTTATGCTGTGCTTATGAGCTAAGCAAGACGCAATGTCTTTCTGTCCTCACCCCAGTGGGAATTGCGTCTTGAGAGGTCCTCCACTGTCTTTTAGGCGAACCTGCAAAACAGGAAAAAGGAGAAAGCAGGTTATCATAAACGGATTTAATTATTTTTAAATGTTTAAAATACATTGTTTGCATAATGTTTTTCAAATTAAACAACAGACTAATTGCCACCGACAATTAACCACAACCTCATAAAAAACACATACCACGTCCACTGTGCGTGCCGCAGATCCTGCTATAATAAGTCTGACTAGCCTCGGTGTTTCATACATATAATTTACATTAGGTGCATTAGGTATTTTGGAATTTTTTATAAAATCTGAATAAAGCATACTGTGCTGTAGAGCAATTACTCTTCCAGCTCCGACTGGCGAAGGTTCTGCTGATCCGAATCTGGAAGCATAGCATACTTAATTATTGGGAAATAACTCGACAGTATCTCATCATAATGCAATCGTATGTCACAATAACGCAATAATTATTGCAAAATTACGTTATATTATTTCATAATAATGCAATATTATTCTCTGTGTCTACGCGTCACCCGGGACCTCAGCTGGCGAGCTATGGGATTAGATTGAGGGGAGAGAGCAGGCAGACGGTGTAATGTACACCAGGGTTTCCTGCAGAAACGTGGGCAGCCAAGGCGCTCTGACCCTAGATTGGAGGGTGTGGGGTGATGGTGGATTGTCGGGGGTGCCGGCAGCTCGGGTTTAGCGCGGGGGGCGGAGCTTGTGCTTTAAAGTTTTTGATTTATTATTTTCGTTCACGCATATGTTTGGCCAGGGGCCGCCTGTACTGAATAACGCTGCAGGGAACCCTGTACATGGTTTATTTATTTAAAATCAATTAAAATACATCAAATACACAAACGACCAGTGAGCAGTGCAGGCGAGAGGAGGGAGTGAGGATTTCAATCAAGCAGTGCAGTTTTGCCCGCTCTGTCCTCTCGCCTGCACTTCTGGGGGTGGCCACCCCGCTACTGGCGACACAGGGATTTAAATACTCAAATTCTCCAATTAAAAACTGCACCAGAGGGGGAGAACATGTATTTCACATTTGCATGTTTTAATTTGTAATAATAATTTAAGTAAAGTGAAAAACGTACAGTGGACTGAGACCATGACATTGATAAACTGCAGGCGACTGGAAGTGTCAATTCGTTCCTTATTATTTCTAATGAGGTGTGGATGTAGGCGTGAGGAAAGTTGTTACCCAATAATAATAATAATAATAATAATACAAAAGTTGAACTTCTATTCTCTTAGCTTTATCATTTATTATTAATTGTATTGTATTTTTTAAATTTCACGTTACAATACACAGACAATCTGAACATTGCCAAGCAAACGACAGAAAAGTCTCTGCTTGAAGCTGCATGCGTGTAGCGGGCAACAAATGAACCTTTCGCAGGCTGGATGTGGCCCCTGGGCTCCCTACTGGGGATCCCTGCCATAGTGTATTCAGTCTATGTATTGCAAAAATGTCTTGCACAATATGAATTCAGCATATGACCGAAATGGTTACAGCAGAAGGAAGCAATCTGAAATTAAACGCTTCTATGTTGAATTGTTAAAAAAAAAAAAAAAAAAAACATTTATGGAAATAATGTTTTTTTAATGTGTAAAATGATTTACATTAGTATGTTAAAACATCTCGGGACTTGATACATGTGGAACTGTTTTTCAGTTCTTTTGAAGCTTGATTGTAAGGGTAAAATTGCTTTATCACCCTCCTGCTGGATCTAAATCAAGTGATATCAGTTTGGCCAAGAAAAGCTTAAAAGCTGCTAATGTCTTATTGCACTATTGTGCAGCACAGTCCCTGTGCACTGGTGGTGTGTGACTGGTGTCTATTTCTCTGCTCTATATAATGCATTCCAGTCAGATTGGTGCAGCATCAGTGTGAATGTTTTACTCTTTGGCTCCTTGCTCAGCCAGGCAGTTTAGCCTGTTTTGCAACAGAGTGTCATCATTTTGAATAGTGGTAAATATGACTGACACCTTTTATTTACTGAGGCATCACTTAGGGCCTACTAGAAACACTGGCCTTCATGTGTGTTTCAGTGGGTGACTGGTAGAGAGGGGGCCTCCACTGGGCTGCTCTGTGTCTCTGCAGGTGACTTTGCTCCAGCACATGTCGAAGCCACTAGTTATAAAAGCACTATGATACAAGAGCTTCATGGTTACTGTTAATGCCGCCATGCGTTACAGTAGTTCTTTGTAGTGCTGTTGGCAGTTGCCCTGGCTGAGGGCTACGTTTGCTGGTGGTGCTGACCATGCCACTCTCTGCCCCCCACAGTGGCCCCCGAGCGCCCGAAGACCCAGTGTGAGCATCACCGAGACAGCCTGCAGGGGGGTCCCCAGCCCAACTTAAGTGCCTACTTGCCCCAGTGTGACGAAGAGGGCAACTACCGGCCCCTGCAGTGCCACGGCTCCACCGGACACTGCTGGTGTGTGGACAGCAGGGGGCAGGAGCAGGCTGGCACCAGGACAACCCCCGGCAAGCCCCCCACTAACTGCGACCAGCCAGGTAAGAACTCGGGTTCGTAATATCAGCTCTCTATCATAATTCTCTGCTGGATAGTAAATCAATGAGCTTCGAATTCCCTCAGGACAATTGTAATATCTGGTGAATACACTCACCTAAAGGATTATTAGGAACACCTGTTCAATTTCTCATTAATGCAATTATCTAATCAACCAATCACATGGCAGTTGCTTCAATGCATTTAGGGGTGTGGTCCTGGTCAAGACAATCTCCTGAACTCCAAACTGAATGTCTGAATGGGAAAGAAAGGTGATTTAAGCAATTTTGAGCGTGGCATGGTTGTTGGTGCCAGACGGGCCGGTCTGAGTATTTCACAATCTGCTCAGTTACTGGGATTTTCACGCACAACCATTTCTAGGGTTTACAAAGAATGGTGTGAAAAGGGAAAAACATCCAGTATGCGGCAGTCCTGTGGGCGAAAATGCCTTGTTGATGCTAGAGGTCAGAGGAGAATGGGCCGACTGATTCAAGCTGATAGAAGAGCAACTTTGACTGAAATAACAACTCGTTACAACCGAGATATGCAGCAAAGCATTTGTGAAGCCACAACACGTACAACCTTGAGGCGGATGGGCTACAACAGCAGAAGACCCCACCGGGTACCACTCATCTCCACTACAGATAGGAAAAAGAGGCTACAATTTGCACAAGCTCACCAAAATTGGACAGTTGAAGACTGGAAAAATGTTGCCTGGTCTGATGAGTCTCGATTTCTGTTGAGACATTCAGATGGTAGAGTCAGAATTTGGCATAAACAGAATGAGAACATGGATCCATCATGCCTTGTTACCACTGTGCAGGCTGGTGGTGGTGGTGTAATGGTGTGGGGGATGTTTTCTTGGCACACTTTAGGCCCCTTCGTGCCAATTGGGCATCGTTTAAATGCCACGGCCTACCTGAGCATTGTTTCTCACCATGTCCATCCGTTTATGACCACCATGTACCCATCCTCTGATGGCTACTTCCAGCAGGATAATGCACCATGTCACAAAGGTCAAATCATTTCAAATTGGTTTCTTGAACATGACAATGAGTTCACTGTACTAAACTGGCCCCCACAGTCACCAGATCTCAACCCAATGGAGCATCTTTGGGATGTGGTGGAACGGGAGCTTCGTGCCCTGGATGTGCATCCCACAAATCTCCATCAACTGCAAGATGCTATCCTATCAATATGGGCCAACATTTCTAAAGAATGCTTTCAGCACCTTGTTGAATCAATGCCACGTAGAATTAAGGCAGTTCTGAAGGCGAAAGGGGGTCAAACACAGTATTAGTATGGTGTTCCTAATAATCCTTTAGGTGAGTGTATGTTCCCAGGGGTAGGAAGGAATCTGAAATTAAATGCATCTTCTGTCTTTATTGTTAAAAAATTCATATGCTTTAATTGGGTAAATCAGCTTTTAATCTAATCAATTGTAAATTTAATTGGGATCATGTTAGTTCCTTCACATTTTTTAACTACATTCATTTTCTCATTGTGTGGAAACATTTGTCTGGAAAGGACTGTAAATGCTCAACTTAGATAAGTTCTCAACTTCTAAAGCTTCCAGATGTAATTTTAATTAGATTGAACTTTGCTCTTATAAACTATGTTTAAAAACAAAATCCCATGCAAAATCTAATATGACATCTAAGATGTAAGTACAGATGGGAGCTAACAGGAAGAGAGAGGGGGGGGAAGGAAAGAAATAAACAACAGCAGCTATTAATAAAAGATCTTAAAAGAGAAACTAATGCTTAACATGTTGTCTCATTAGTGTAATAGATCCACAATATATCACACTGGTCCATAATTTTTTCTGTCATTTGCACAGGGTTTAGTTGCCAGTGTAGAAATAATCAAACGCGCAGCTTTGGTTTGGCAGGAAAATGTTATGAGCAATCGGATTAATTTCTTAAGAATTTCTTAAGAGCTGTGTTTGCTGGTGGTGCTGACCATGCCACTCTCTGCCCCCCACAGTGGCCCCCGAGCGCACGAAGACCCAGTGTGAGCATCACCGAGACAGCCTGCAGAGGGGGCTTGAACCCCGAGGCCACCGGCCCAACGAAGGTGCCTACTTGCCCCAGTGTGACGAGGAGGGCAACTACCGGCCCCTGCAGTGCCACGGCTCCACCGGGCACTGCTGGTGTGTGGACAGCAGGGGGCAGGAGCGGGTCGGCACCAGGACCCCCCCCGGCACCCCCCCCACCAACTGTGACCAGCCAGGTAAGAACTCGAGTTCAGAGTATCAGCTCTATAGGATAATTCTCTGCTGGATAGTAAATCAATGCACATGGAATTCCCTCAGGACAATTCAAATATCTGGTGAATTTATTCAGAAATTAAATGCATCTTCTATATTGATTGTTCTAACATCTTTACTTCCCGCTGGAATTAAAGAGGTGAGTTTGTCAAGGAAAAGCTTAAAGGCTGGTATTGTCTTATTTCACAGTTGTGCAGCTTTGAACTTTTTAGCACCGCCTTTTAATCTAATCGATTGCAAGTTTAGTTGGGATCTATTTTCATTAAACAAGATAACATTAAAACAATCAGCTACTCATATATAGAGCATTAATCTTTCATCTTAGTTCCTTCCCATTTAACTACATTCATTCTCTCATTGTCTAGAAACATTTCGCAGGAAAGGACTGGAAATGCTCAACTTAGATAAGTTCTCAACTTCTACAGCCAGGGGTAGTCAATTATTTTTTGTCAGGGTCCACATTTCTTGGTCAAGGTATAATCAAGGTCCAGACTCCAGAGGGGGAAAAGAATCACACCTCCAACACACACACAATGCTGTGAATTAGTAACATATCACATTGCATATGTGTTTAATCACTTCATTTGACAATTACACAAATAAAATGTTAAATAACTGTAAATATTAGTATTAAAATGCTTTCAGACCACTTTTAACAGTTTTAGTTTATTAAAGATTATTGTAGGCATGTATGAATATAGATAAACAGAATAGAAACTTTAAAGCATTTTGTGTCTCATTAGATTCAAGTATTTACCATTTCCCTTGATCACTGTTCTGTGCAAAATTAATGTTGAAAAATGTAGCCTATATTCTAACAACGAAAACAAAATGGAAATGCAGTAAGTACGGTTGCTAATGCCAGTATTTTTTCTATGCAAAATTTTAAAATATAAAACGGTATATTAAATGCATCTTATTTCATGATGAAGATCCTTTCCAAATTCCAGTATTCCTTTCTTCTGTTTTTTTTCTCAATTAAAATAGTTCAAATTTCAAAATTTAAGGTTGTATCATATATGTCCCATCTCATAAAGGCAATTAACCAATCACATGCATCACATTGTTCTGCCCCCGGAGCAGTTCTGTCGCAACATAGTTGGTTTCCAAAACATTGCTTCACTGATTGGGTCATGTACTTATGCTTAAAGGTGGGACTAAGCAGAGTGACATTTCAGAGAGCCTTTGACAAGTTAGAATTATTTTAAAGAAAAAGCTGTGAGGAAGTAATACTGGAGTTTGGAAACATTGTGGGAGCAGCAATCAGCTGTAAGAACTTAATTGTGAAACCGTGTAATATAAGTAAAATATAACGTGTTTTACATTTTGCATAGAATAAATACTGGGATTTACAACACACATGGATTAAATACATACAATATGATTAGGTATCTTTGTTGGTAGAACTACATAAAAAAGTATTGAATGTTTCTCCAATCCAGCAAAAATGCAGTAGCCTCATCAAACTATTCAGTTAGAGTGAGAATTATCTATCTATCTATCTATCTATCTATCTATCTATCTATCTATATATATAGGTACATCAATCACAGAAGAAAACACTGAAATGTTAGAAGTAATAAGCATCAGTCCAACTGGCTTTAAATGAAATGTGTACATGTTTAAACACTGCTGTGCACTTAATGTTTGATATTGGCACAGCTACAGTGTTCAACATTTGCGTCTGAGCATGAGTGTACAGACTTAAATAAAAGGGTAAATTCTACAGTAGGCCTACTCTTGTTTTTAGTATTAATTGTTATATTATTAAAAGAAACTGTCAATACCTACCATTAACAGTATACTGTATTGGAGATTGCATTGTGAGAAAATTGGAAAATAAAAATACTGTTGTGTTTGCGGTTTTATATTTTGGAGTCGAGGTTGAAAAACATGTCCAAACAATCCAGTTTAGCTGTTTATTTATAGAAATCGGTAAAACAAACCGAATAGGCTACCTGTTTTTTATTAAGTGATGCTCTTGCCCCAGTCCAGAACGTGTATGAATAGTCCGAACCTGGAACCTGCTACTTACTAACTAATGGAACACTGCTGTAATATAGGATGTCCTATATAGAGGTAAATACATAACATCCTATTGGCTATTAATAATCAGGAAGGGCTTCTACTAGGTTCGATGCAATAACAAGAACTGAGTGCTACAAACCCCCATAACAATACATTTAAAAAAAAAAATGCAGATGCGAGCTAACAGGAAGAGAAAGAAACAAAAAAAAAAGATATATACAGCAGCAGCAGCTATTAATAAAAGATCTTCAAAAAGAAACAATTGCATAACATGTTGTCTCATTAGTGTAATATATCCGCAATATATATATCACAGGGTTTAGTTGCAAATGTAGAAATAAACAAACGGTGGCACAAAATCAAACCTTTGGTTTGGCAGGAAATTTGTTACGAGCAATCAGATTAGCTTCTAAATAATTTCTTAAGAGCTGTGTTGGCTGGTGGTGCTGACCACATCACTCTCTGCCCCCCACAGTGGCCCCTGAGCGCCCGAAGACCCAGTGTGAGCATCACCGAGACAGCCTGCAGGGGGGGCTTGGTCCACGTGGTGCCCGGCCCAGCGTAGGCACCTATGTGCCCCAGTGTGACGAAGAGGGCAACTACCGGCCCCTGCAGTGCCACGGCTCCACCGGACACTGCTGGTGTGTGGACAGCAGGGGGCAGGAGCAGGCTGGCACCAGGACCCCCCCCGGCACCACCCCCACCAACTGCGACCAGCCAGGTAAGAACGGATACATGGATGGGATTTGGGAGAGAAAGCTATTAAGGTCTGAATAGAAGACGCTTACCATTAATATATGGTAATAAATCTAATATATTAAATGTAAACTGATAAATGTAAAATAAATAAATGTGCACATGTAGAAAGGAAAGATGAATGGACACCTTTTTACATTGACAAGTGTCAGTCTTGGGAATCTATCTAAAGCAGTCAATTATGTGCAGATGATTCAGTTCAGTTGAAGCAAGTGAGCATTTACAACTCTTAGGACATGACATTTCTTCTAAGATGTTCCAATTGGATTGTTTAAAATAAGAAGAGCCAAGCAAATGTTATTTCTGAAATAATAACACCTTGTCAAAGAGCTTGGCTCTAATAAGCAGGCCCTGATGGATTCCTTACACATCTGTATTTGCTTGAGTATAGTGCTGCTCAGAGAACAGCCCTGGGAGTTCTGTGTTTATAAGTAAGCTATTGCATGTAATGCTTGACTATTTTAAGCTTTTAATCTGAAGAATTATGCACACAGTGTATAGAGTGAATATACAACTGTTCTGCTGTCTTGCAGTGACAAGTAATGGGTGTCTGCTTTAAAATTTAATTAATTAATTATAAAATGAATCAAAATACTTCCAGGATGTAAATTAAATCAGTGCCAGACCACTTACAGTATTATATAGTGAGATTTCTATTATTAATTCCATTTAAGGCATGTTGTGGTTTTGTGCTGACCCCTGTCGTTTGTTGATGGATGCTTTTGGCTGGTTAGAGAGGTACAAAACATCTATTGGGCTTTTAAGCAACAACTAAATTGCAGAATTTGGTCTGAATAAGTAGAAAGCTCTGTTAATGGAGGGAACGCTTAACACGCAATTGTATTTTGAAGTGTATACACAAAAGCAAAAAAAAGCACTGTTCACTGTTAAGACAAACAGAGGGAAGGGGGCAGTGACTGAGGAGTAGTGTGTTTAAATCATGTCAAGCAGGGGGCCCAAAGTGCAAGATTTCACAGCCTTTTAAACTAACAGGATTAGGTCAGTTCCCACGATAGCCAGAGCTGTTATCACCCTGGTTTACACGGCTACAATCTGGCACAAAAATGGAGACCAAATAAGGTTACCAGGGAGTGGCCATGGCCATGGTGCTGGACAGCAGTCTAAACGCAACATAAGAGTTTGAGGAGACATAGAACAACTTGGTGAAGCCATATTTTGTTAATTTGGTAACCTATCGAACTGTATATATTTGCCACAGTAGCAGGTTGGGTTCAAATGGTTCTTCTACAGCTGTGGGTTGTGGTCCTGTCTTCACCCAATACAGATTTTATGTGTGTGTGCGTGCGTACGTGCATAATATGTAGAAAATGTAACTCAATTGTCCTTACAAATACCGTGTGTTCTTCTGCTAGTAGTCCCCACGCAGCGGCCTGACACGGTGTGCGAGCGCTGGAGGGCCAGTCTGGTGGCGCAATACGGAGACCAGCCAGCAGGCAACCACTACCTGCCCCAGTGCGATGAGCTGGGCCAATTCAACCCCCTGCAGTGCTACGGAGACAGCAGCTACTGCTGGTGTGTGGACAAGGATGGCAGGGAGGTGCCCGGGTCTCGCTCTCAGGACTCCGTCAAGCCTGCCTGTAAGACATTACCTGCTCCTGCTTCTACAGGATATGAAGCTTGTATATCTGTATCATGTTATTTATTTTTTTTTGTGTTATGAAGACACTCATGTGACTCCATTGTCATGCAGGCTGTATCAGGAGGTGTGGCAGTGGAGACCAGCTCAAACTCTTTTATTATTGGCAGGTATACCAACAGTGGCCCCTCCTACTATGCGTCCGACACCACGCCCTGATGTGACCCCACTCCCCCCCGGAACATCACTGTTGTACGCCCAGGGCCAGCAGATTGGTGCCCTGCCACTCAATGGCACCACCATGGACAAAGACAGGGCCACTGTACTGCTGGCACTGCACGTAAGTGTTCTTTTATATAACACCGACATTCACACAGACATTCACCTAAAATAAAAATCTCTTAACAGCCTTTGAATATCTAATCTTAATTGTATTATTGCTCATTATCTTTAATACTTTGTGTCCTGTTCCCCAAAAGTATGTATTTTATTATTTATTTATTCTGAAAATCTCTTGAAATTCATGAAAGGCAAAGGGTGTTTACACTCAGGTGTTATTGTGTCATTCAGGGCTCCATTGTGGTTGGGATTGACTATGACTGCAGGGAGAAGAAAGTTTACTGGACTGACTTAGCAGGACGGACCATCAGCAGAGCGAGCCTGGAGCCCGGAGCCGAGCCCGAGATTGTCATCAACACAGGTGACACTCCAGCTTTATCTGCTGCTTAGCCTTAAAAGAGCTCCAGTCAGAGCAAGGAAATGTCAAGAACCACAGCCGGTGGGTCTCTAGTCCAGTATAATAAGCTGTGCAGTATGTGACTCTCTCTCTCTCTCCGTCATGCTGCAGGACTCTTAAGCCCTGAGGGCTTGGCTGTGGATTCCCTGCGGAGACGAATGTTCTGGGTGGACAGCGGGCCGGACAAGATTGAGATGTCCAACCTGGATGGCACTGGAAGGAGAGTTCTTTTTGACACAGAGTTGGTCAACCCCCGAGCCATTGTGGTGGACTCCTTCAGGGGGTATGTATAGTACCATGCCAGCTATATATAACTATTTCCCTCACCGCTCTTCCAGCTCTGCCCGGCTGTGGTCGAGGGGAGGGGACATCATTTCGGGGCTAGAGCCTCCCCCTCGATCTGCTATCTCAATTAAAAACCATTTCCTCTCCCTGGCCAATTTCCTTTCAAGATGGTCTGCAAAGATAAAGCGCTATTTGAGCAGACAGGCTGATTGCGATGTGGGTTCATGAGTGGTCACCCTGTTTCGCCCGTAGCCGGGGGAGAGACAGAGTGCCGGTCCAGTGCCTCCACGTGTGCGAGCCAGGCTGGACGAGAGCAGCAGATGTGTGTGTGTGTGTGTGTGTGTGTGTGTGTGTGTGTGTGTGTGTGTGTGTGTGTGTGTGTGTGTGTGTGTGTGTGTGTGTGTGTGTGTGTGTGTGTGTGTGTGTGTGTGTGTGTGTGTGTGTGTGTGTGTGTGCTGTATCCTCTGCGGTGTGGCTAGGAAGGCTGGCTGGCTTCACGCAATGATCACAAGTGAAGTAGACAGTGGGAGCTTGCCAGGAACCACAAAACAAACAAAACACACAATCTGTTTGCAGTTGAGCTTGTGAAGCGAGGGCGGGGACAGCAGCGCTTAATGAGCTCTAATCCAAACCTGATGTGCAAACCAGCACTGAAAGAGCAGTCTGCTTTGTAGGTTCCAATTAGTAATGCATTTTCTTACTTATTTGACACCTCTCAAGTGTGACTACATGTTGTGCTGTCTGCTAGAAACCTGTACTGGACTGACTGGAACCGTGAAGCTCCCAAAATCGAGACCTGCACTGTGGAGGGACGCAACCGGAGGATCCTGGTGAAGGATGGCATTGGACTGCCCAACGCCTTGACCTTTGACACCATCACCAATGAGTTGTGCTGGGCAGATGCAGGTACGCTCATCTCTGCAGTTGATAGTAGATATCCTGCAGGTGCTTTTAACTCCATATATCTCCAGTTAGCTTGGTTTAGTTTAACATATAAATGATCTATTCTGACTCGTGAAGCCAGATCTTGAACACTAAAGGCTTGATCTGAAAAACTACACAAATGCAAAACCCTATTGCCCAAACACACATTTTAGTAAATTAATCCTTCATAATAGCCACATATAACTGCATCCATAGCTAAAAGTCATGAATATTAAAAAAAAAAAAACCTCTATCACCACCCTTTTGATGTGCACTTTTTCAACCATGTTTCCAGATGCAAAAAGATCGAATCGGCCACATATGCACATGCGTGCAAGGAAATGATAAAACAAAACATCAACAAAAAAAACCTTTCAAGCTGGTCTGGTGGAGCGAATCCCTGCCTCTGCAGATGGGCCTATCGGTTATGAACAAACAGTCTTTAAAACGGGTGTCTAATTACTGGTTTCCCCTGTGATGAAAAGGCACCAAGCGGCTAGAGTGCATCGCGCCAGATGGGACAGGAAGACGTGTTATCTACCACAGTCTGAACTACCCCTTCAGCCTGGTCTCGTACTCCAACCACTTCTTCTACACTGACTGGAGAAGGTAGGTGGCTCAGCCTGTTTCTAGTTTACCCTGCACTCCCTGCATCGGCCCTTAATGACCCAGGATGCCAGTCCAAGCCACACTGCCTCCAGTCCACTCACAAACCATGGTGCCTGTTTCTGCCTTTTTATTCCCCACTAATTGTAGTATAGTGTAGTATAGTAAGTGAATCTAACTACTTACTAATGTAGGACTGCATTATTTTATGAGTATATAACAATATTGTTTATAAGGACTGTCCACAGCAATTTGATTAACATTCCCACTTCCATAGATTTGCTAACTTTGATTCCAAATGACAAAGGACGGCATGTGTGAAGGGTGTCACTTGCCAGTCAGGACTATGCTGGGTCTAGCCTTCTTTCAGTAAATTGTCATGTGTTCCAATATTGAAAAAGCATTCTGGAGAAGAACCCTGACAGTGGTTTGACATTCTGAGGCATTAAAGATAGTGGTTCACAACAGACTGTATGCATTATGTTCTCTTTTTTTATTATCCTTGAGCGCTTTTCTAATTTCCTGTAAAGAATCCTGGCCTTCAAGGGCTGGAGATGAGCATCAACCAATGTGTCCAACTCCATTCTGTTCTGAGAGATCTGACTTTTGCTTTGCAGGGATGGTGTGATTTCCCTGAACAGAGACACCGATGAGATCAGAGAGTACCTGCCCGACCAGAGGTCCCATCTGTATGGAATCACAGTCGCCTACCCCCACTGCATATCAGGTACTGTACCAGCACTATTTATATATTTTCTTTCACCCCACATTCTTAAGCCTATGCTGTATACTGATATCTATATGAGCAAAAGATAAAATGGTTCATTTAAACATTCATTACCTGACTAATATATACAAGATATAAATTATTTAAGTGTTTACTTTGGCAGTATGAGAGAGAATCGGAAAGAAAGTAATGTAAGGCAAGTAAAGGCTTGCTGTGAATTCTGTCAGGTAAGACACGTTGCATTGCAAAGTAGAGGACAGCTGCAGTCAAAATCACTATTTTAAGCTAGAAGAGCACTGAAATGCAAATGATCTTGTCAGAAACATGAAAGGACATCAAAAGCCTGCAAACTGGTGCAAAAACATCCTGAAAAGAGGTGTCACATTGCAGGGTGTTATTTTCTCCAAAGCCAACTAAAAAACAAGCATTAACACTTCAGGTATCTCCTAGAAGCACAACCTTTTACAAAACGCTTGCAAGCTGTAGAGGAAGACGCAACCCAGTTCCAAACACACACCCTCTTTAACCGCAGTCGGACTCCGGAAGCGGCAGACTTCTTATGACCATTTTGTATGTTTCAGGGAAACAATAACGGCGGACCCAAATGGTGCGATTAGGGCAGGTCTGGAAGAGCCGAGGTCTCCAGGGAGCTCTGACCTCAGAGGGGCTGGAGAACTGGCCGTGTTCAGGAACTCAGATTTACTGATACCAAGCAGCGACAAATCACAAACTAAAACCTCTTGTAATTGTTTTTTTTTTAAGTTCTGTAAATTTGTTTTATACCTCATTTTTACTACTGTATTATTTTTTTATTATTTTTTAAAGAAAAAGAAATGACAAGGAGAGTAAAGCTTTTTCCATAAGGGTGCGTATCACTGCTCTTTGTCATTTCCATACAAGTCCTTGTTTATTAGATGTATACAGGCAGCGATGCAGTATGTTTTAATCATGCACTAAAAAGAAATTGTAATTCCCAAATGAATGGCATTTGTGGCCAATCCTTTTACTACAGTGTTTTATTTTCTGTATCTTGTTGGAATATGTAATATTTATAACATTAAAGATGTGATTCAGGGCTTGTATATGACTGGGATCACTTCCTTTCCACTTTCTTGGGAAAAACATCACTGAATGAGCAACTGACCAAGGGTCAATACACAGGAAACGGAGTGCAATTTTTCAACCCCACAGAAGATGGAAGTGGAAAATTCACAAGCAGGTTGTCTATTCCTAACCATAGTTAAAAAATAAATAAAAACTACCCCAATGACAATTTTCATAATCTCAAATTCTTCGATTTTAACAAGAATGGTAATTTCCAAGATGCATAGAGGAAAAAATAACAAAAAAAAAAAAAACACCCTCTGTATGCTTTACCAACCTTTTATATTAATTGTGGCTCCATCACCTTGTGTCTCTAACTTCTATTTCCACATATTACACCAAAATTACCATCAAGCTGGGTGAACGTGGAAACATTCCCTCCACCTCCTGTCAAAGGCAAAAAAAAAGAAATCTGACAACAGAAGAAGTTTCATGGGGATGCTAGATTGCAGACTGTGTTCCAAGGGAGTCCAGGAGTGGGGTGTGCAGTGCAGTAGAGACTGAGCGCTAGCAGACACATCATCTGCCCACTTTTCCCAGTCTGTGGTCAGTCTTGGGGTCAGCGATGATGGCCTGCACAGCCACAATGGCCTCATTGATCCGGGTCTGCAGGTCTCGGAGCTCCTCGATGTGCAGGAGCCGGAGGATCTGAGCAGCTTCGTTCAGTGTGGCGTCTGTGTGCGAAACCAGAAAGTGTAATGGTTACCTGCCATCGCAGACTGCCAGACTGCACTGCATTCGCCCCGACTGTGGGGGAACGGGACGTCCAGGGAAGCAGGCGGCGAGTCTCTGCAGCTTTAACATTGATCTACTGTGAGGGAAAGGTCAGCAGGGGCTGCAACTCAGTGTCTTGTAAAGACCTCTGCGACTACACAGAATACACAAAACGCATATAAATGTTTATGGAATACAATATTAACAGAGTGGGACTATGAGGAACAATTTCCTAAGAACTGTAGTGGGTTTCTGAGCTATTGTAAAGAAGGTGTTGGGAGTACAGCACCACCTAGAGGCCTGGAGGTGAGTGGAGCACAAACTCAAGACAGGTGACGATCGCTTACCTCCAGTATCGAAACCAAGGATGTGTTTGTCCAGAGCTACAGGTAAACCCTGCAAAGAGAAACCATAATGAAACCAGAGACCTAAAGTGTGAAATTGGTTAAAAAAAACAGTGGCATGGACAATTATCATTTATTACAGGTTTTGTTGTACGGACATTTAAATAAATGTTTCAAACGTTATACATCTAAAACTATTTCAAAACACTCATCTACACATTTGTCTCAGAGTTGTCAAAACAACTACAACATACATTTTCCATTCCCTTCTGTGCAAACTGCATGCTCGTCCTTACCTCTTTTGATTGGCTTGCTTTTGCGATGGCTTCTTGTGTTAGTCGCTCCTGGACCAGAATCCGAATAGCCTGAAAGACAGTCCACACAGAACTAAATACAACTGGTTTTGCCAGAACCACACACATAATGCCACCATATTAGCCCTATTTCTTATTAGTTTTAATTAAGGAAACAATTTTCTAAAATATAAAAATAAATACATTGAATGCTGCTAATAAATACAATTGCCAAAGCAATATAATTGGAGGGGGGAATAAAAAATAAAATGTGATAAGGGCAAAGGACAGCTAATGAGAAATACCCAGATATGTTTTTATTCAGAAGTGCACCATGGTAGTTTTCAACCCAGAGCTAAAATCCATAAGGCAAGATGTTTGCACAACACAGCACAGCAAAGCTCAGCCCAATCACAACCATTCACAGCAATAAAAGACAAGTTCAGACAAGGGAACACAGACATGCTTTGGTACATGCCGTCTTCATCCTAATCATACTGTGTACAAACAGCGCCTGTCTTTGTATAGCAAGTACACATTTTCACTGCAGTTCCCACAAGAGAAAGACATTCATTAAAAGTTTTAGGCATTTAGTTTCTAGTGTATCCAGTTTTCTTAAAAGTCTACCGCCTGCTTTTAATATCAAGTCCAAAAATAAAATCAGGGAACCAAAAATAAGGACTGCACAAGAAACTGGCAATGATCACCTCCCTCCAGCAGCTCCAGAAAGAAAACCACTGCTTAGGAGAAACCCTTTAATTAAGCGGGCAGATTTCTCTGTACGAGCAAATCGGCCGATTTCACTGGTCAAGTGGAAGTATACAATAAGGACAGGATAGAAACCTCTAATGAAAGCTCTTCACAGAAACCACCGTACAGCACAGCCTGGGTGATGCAGTAATTGACCAGAATAATTTTATTAGAGAGCTGAGCAACATCAGATCGGTAGGCCTTCATCCCATCACTCACCTTTAGCATCACCAGGTAGTCATCGTGACGGTGGATCTGAAGAAGATTCGCGAGAGCCATCACACCAGCTTTGAAATCTGGATTATTAACTTAAAAAAAGAAGAAAAAGAAAGTAAGGATTTGCAGACATCAAAATGAAGAAATACAATTAGTAACCCACAGACTTTCCATGTTTCTTATTCATGACATCTTATTCTCTGCTCTGTGCCAATGGATTCACTCGTATAAAATCAGCTGTGCGGCCGGTGGTCCCTCAATGGGCAGCATCAGATCTGCCACTGTACACTACAAGGGCTTTTTGATCATCTTCTTTTTCTTTAAATGTTTTTTGGTCATAGTCCTGTTTGTAGGTTTGAAATACTACCAGACCCAGAGGTATGTTTCTATTTACAGTCACAATAATTACAGGGGCCAATTCTGGCATCAAAACAGCACTGAATCACACCCCTTCAAAAGCAGTCAGTCATCATATTACAGTATAAGATTATACACACACAGACGCAACAAATTGCCCTAACAAGGCATAATCTAATCACTGATCCAGGGGTTTGTTTGGATTGGTCAGATATTTGATTTAGTAGTGATCTGATCTTTGTAAACTATTATTTTTAAGGATGTACAAATCTGCAGCTTGGCTGGGTGATGGGATTTCTTCGTTTACTGATATCAAATCACTGACATTGGAAGAAACATAAGCATACAGTGCAACAAATGTATTTACTGTCTAGGTTTATGAGTGGATCCGACTGCTTCCCGCTGTCATTGGCTGCTGCCTCTGGTTTGCAGTTCTTGTATTTGTCAGCTGTTTGGAAAGGAAAAGCAAAGTAAGGGTCAGATAGCACCTTCTTTCCATATTTAAACAAATCTGAGAGACTTCCTCCCACTTAATTCATTGTAGTGCATTTTATGTTCCTCTAACTTTAGGACCTGTAGGCTCATATTTCTGAATTTGCGATTATAAATGGCAGGTGACCATTAAAAACATGACCAAGTTAAAAGCATTCTGCTTCAAGAGTACAAACAGTAATCAAGCCCCCAGCTCACAAAAACCTGGAGAATGAAAATGAAACCCCACAGTAGTATTGTTTGTTTCCCAGCTATTCAACACGTTTCACGGAAGAAATAAACAACAATCAATGTAATTCCTGAAAACTCTGAGACATGAGAAAGTCAATGCATGTGGGCAGAGGGTCAGGAAAACCGAATAGGCGACCAACATCTCACAACCAGCCAAAATAAGCAGGAAGTGCCGGCCAGCTTTATTTTCCTTTGTTTACTTTAAAGCCAGTTGTGTTGGCTTTGGAAAGATAAGAATTAAATTACTATAAAAAGAAAACAACTTCTGGATGTAGTTACTTCAATGAGAACGCATTCATCCAGCCCTGTGCATTTCACATCTGAGCAGTATATCAATATAAACAAATATATAGCTTTTGATGTGAACTATTTTGCACTCATTTTAATACTCTTCCCTGCTGGCCTGACATTGAATTCAGGTTCTGATCACTGCCAACATTCAGAGTAATGTGGAGCATATAGCTTAGGATCAATTAAGGTTGAATGTTAAATACAAAACAACTCTGCCATCTGGTGGCCATTATAAAAAGATATAGTAGGATGATGCATACAAATATAGAAATGTGTTAACTGTGACCTTTTCAATTTAATTCTGCAGATGGATACACATACCTTGCTAAGCAGACTTATCTTGATTAACAGACAGACTAAATTTAAAACAGACGGGTCCTAATAGGACTAGGGTTTATAAATTACTACACTATTGTGAATCAACCAATGTATTTGAAACAATGATTTCATGTTTCCAAAACTAAACCCAAGTCATCCTTGTACCTAATTTGCAAACCAAAGTAAATTAGCAAAATATTTGTCCTGATGTGTGTCAGCTTTAGTAAGTTCAAATCTGAACAAAGACCACTATCCTATCAGTACTGCACCAGCACAACAATCTACACCTGGGGTGTCCAAACTACAGCCCACGACATGGTCTGTAAATTAAAGTCAAATGTGGCCCGCATGAGAATTTTCCTCCATAAGTAAGGCTATACACTACACTACAGCATACAACAGACCCGCTAGTGTCACTGCACAACCCAGGCGGTGTCCAGAACCGCATACTAAATAATGTCAAAACAGGACGCCTCCATTAGTAGTAGGTCCAAATACACAGTATGAATATATTAGTATGCGAAAAATACCCAGATGGAAACTGCTGCTGTTTAAAAAACTAAGTGGGGGAGTTCTGGACACTTTTCAATCCCATAAGACCATATGGAAAAAAGGAGGCGTGTCCGATGTGGTAATTTCATATCTGAAAAATTGGTGGACAACTGTACAGATCGGCTAGCTATGTTAAGAATAATTTATATGGTTGTAAATAAATGGTCGTCAGAAATTTTTAATTTACAGCGGTGTCTTTTGTTTACAGGAAGTCATCACTAAACCAAGAAGGGAAAGTTCAACTAATTACATAATTATTGCATGCATTTGTGCGTTCTGTTAATCTACAAGCTTAAAGTACATACTTCAGTGTAACTTTACTGCGTAGTATGTAGTATATGGTTTTGGACGCAGCCCCAGTCTCAGTAGAGAAATGTCAACAGGCTGCTTACGTCCGATTGGTTATTTGCCTTTCAGAGCCACGACATGTAGGATGCGCCTGATTGGGTAATTTACTTACAGAAGGCGGGACGAAGCACAGTTACAGCACAGAAAGTGGGAATTCCAAATAATTACCCAATCTGGGGCGTCATATATGTCCTGCCTCCTAAAGGCAAGTAACCAATCAGACGTCAGTGAGTTTGTGACAGATTAGAGTTATTCTAAATGGGAAATCAGGAAAAGATAATACAGTAAGGGAGTTTGGAAACGTTTCGCAAGATCTGAAACGTGAAACAGTGGAATACAAGTAAAATATACCTATTTATTTATTTACATTTTGCATTGAATGAATACGGTGATTAACAACCGTACATATTGCATTTCCATTGTGTTTTTGTTGTTCCAATGTACATTTTTATTACATACAACATGATCAGGTATACACTGATCAGCCATAACATTATGACCACTGACAGGTGAAGTGAATAACACTGATAATCTTGTTATCATGGCACCCGTCAGTGGGTGGGATATATTAGGCAGCAAGTGAGCATTTTGTCCTGAAAGTTGATGTGTTAGAAGCAGGAAAAATGGGCAAGCGTAAGGATCTGAGCGACTTTGACAAGGGCCAAATTGTGATGGCTAGACAACTGGGTCAGAGCATCTCCAAAACTGCAGCTCTTGTGGGGTGTTCCCGGTCTGCAGTGGTCAGTACCTATCAAAAGTGGTCCAAGGAAGGAAAAGCGGTGAACTGGCGACAGGGTCATGGGCGGCCAAGGCTCATTGATGCACATGGGGAGCGAAGGCTGGCCCGTGTGGTCCGATCCAACAGACGAGCTACTGTAGCTCAAATTGCTGAAAAAGTGAATGCTGGTTCTGATAGAAAGGTGTCAGAAAACACAGTGCATCGCAGTTTGTTGCGTATGGGGCTGCGTAGCCGCAGACCAGTCAGGGTGCCCATGCTGACCCCTGTCCACTGCCGAAAGTGCCTACAATGGGCACGTGAGCATCAGAACTGGACCTCGGAGCAATGGAAGAAGGTGGCCTGGTCTGATGAATCACGAGTTCAAGGTGTTGACTTGGTCTCCAAATTCCCCAGATCTCAATCCAATCGAGCATCTGTGGGATGTGCTGGACAAACAAGTCCGATCCATGGAGGCCCCACCTCGCAACTTACAGGACTTAAAGGATCTGCTGCTAACGTCTTGGTGCCAGATACCACAGCACACCTTCAGAGGTCTAGGGGAGTCCATGTCTCGATGGGTCAGGGCTGTTTTGGCAGCAAAAGGGGGACCTACACAATATTAGGCAGCTGGTCATAATGTTATGGCTGATCGGTGTATATGCACTAATTATAAGCTACATACCTACCTATCTAACAATAATAATAATAATGCAATTTCTTCAATAGTCTATCATCTGCAAGCATGGCAATTATTTTCTTATGTATTTATTAATAATCATATTCATTATATGCCATGCAGTACGATCAGAAAATATAATTATATAATGTAGGTTTATGTAGACTAATATTAGCGCATATGTATGTATTTATTTATTTATCTTTCGGAGTACTATGTGGTAGGAACAGCCACAAGGCATTTTTGTTTAAAGAGAAAAAAAGTAGTGCGATGACACACTTCGCAGTCCCCAAAAGCAGCTCCCTATCGTGCAGTTCTACCATAGCCTGGACCAGACCAGGCTGGCTCATTGAAGACCAAGCCTAATATTTTGATCAGGCTATAGTGAGGATACGTCCTGTGCCCGTTTTTTTTTTTTTAGTAAGCTATGATGATTGTGATACTTTGATTAGAAGGCTCTTAATTACATTATTATTTTGTCACTGTGATGTGGCATACCAATATGGAAACATTCTTTATGCCGGCCTACTCTTTATTTTCTATGATTTCATACTTGCTTCACCCCACCTCAGATTAAATAACATTATACACTGTATCTGTCAGCAGGTTTTCAAAGATTTTTTTAAATTTACATTGAAGCGATTGTACTTTAATATCACAAGTAATTATTTGCTTTGATTTGTATGTGACCCCTGAAAATACTCGAACTTTCACATCTGGCCCCCCAAAAAGTTTGGACACCTCTGATCTAGACACACAATCCAACATATTGCAGGAGTCCTGCAGTAACTGCACTGTTAGCAATTAGACAGGCAGTTTCCTCAGTAATTTACAGAATGGACAAAATAACACAGTCAAATCATCGGGTGACACTTTCTGAAATGGAGAAGTCTTTCACCAGCTTACTGTGGAGTTTCACCGTACCGTTATCTCCGTACTCGAAGCGCACGGCCAAGCCCAGTAACCAGTCTACTGATTCTTGCCTCTCCTGGGCACTGAATGGGCAGTTCACATCTTGAATGTACTGAAGTAAGAAACATGCAAAAACAAACATTAAAGCAAATACACAACACATACAACATGTTTGGGGGAAAAAATACTTAACTAAGGATGTTGTAAAAAAGATAATTCTCCCACATAGTGTGTCCATCAGGTTTTAAATAGCTTTATAAAAACTAGGAGAAGGTAGAAAGGGCTTGGCAGGAAATAGCCAGGTTTAAGAGGAAAGGGCGCAGGAGATTCTGAACAAAAAGTATTTAAAAATAATGAATTATATAATTATGGATATATTTTTGGAAGGTTTATATTCTACATACTAGCATCAATGTAAAATCTCTAGTTAGCTACAGCTAAATAATAAGCAGCTGGCACCTCTGCTGTGCAGATCGGGGTTCTTCAGGAGCCAAACCGGACTTGGATTGTATTTTATACAATTAGATGGGTTTGGTAAAATGTCCTATGACCAAATGTATGGCAGAACTGGATCTCACCTTCTCAAAATGCTTGGGCCAGTCCGAGCTGTGTATGTTCCTCAGGTCGCCACGGTCCTCGATCTTGTAGTGTCGGATCTTCTGGTCTTCAAGCCACACGATGAAGTTACGGAATTCGGTCTCGTCTAAAGGGAGCATCAAAGAGTTACATATAAATCATAAGAAATCATCATCATACATCACCCCATCATTGTAGATTTAGCATGGTGGTTGTGCAGTCAATCTGAGATGAGAGATCTGGTGCAATAGATACATCACAGCCACCAGCCTTATAAATGTTTGCATGTACAATAAATGTAAAATCTGTGAAGCTATTTAACTTTTGTTTTGAGATTGCATTTATTCTGTTCCCTTTACTGTATCTGTAAATGCTTTGGCAATACTTGTGTAAACCTGTTATGCCAATAAAGCTATTTTTGAATTGAATTTGATTATATCGCCAATGCGGAGCAGCATTTCTAATAGCAGTGACCAACATCATATCAGGTCCTGCACATCCACAGTCAGCACTCACTCACTCACTCACACATGTATGACTGACAGGATGCAAAGTTTCATTGTGGCACAGGCGCACAACATGGGGCCACAGCTGGACTGACGTGTTTATATGAATCCCTTGCAGAAGCCACACAATAACACACACGCAAATACCACGCCAGCGAAGAGCACAAGAATAACAAGGTACACCGAGTGTTTCTCCAATTAAGTTACATATTTTAAACATTATTCACTTCATCTGCACAATCAAGTTTTCAAGCACTGAACTAGAATATTTCACATACATGCAGAGCGATCATTTAAAACAACGTAACAACCAGACACGTCCATATCGGGAAATCACGACACATCTACTAAAAGGAGATTAAATGTGTTTCTGCACCACCATTTATAAAGATCAAGAATCGCATATGCCGGGTAGGGCGACCCTGGTTTCAGGGCCCTGCGAGTCGTGCAGACACACACCACGTCATGGCCGGCCAGGTCTCTGCCTCTCTCTTACCTTTACAGTCAAAACTAGCTGGGTTGTGGTAGTCCAAAGCTGTGAGTTTCCTGCGAAACATGTTGTGATCTGTAACCCTTTTTTTAACTAAATTACTCAATTTAAACGCGAGTTCACGGTACCCCTCTGCCCGCAGAAGCACAGCAATCCTTCCCACGGCGTCAGCACGCTAGTTGCTGACGTAAGCACGTCGCGTCGTATCACAGAAATGTATCCTGTCAGCCAATGGCAGACCACGCTGATTTATTATGTATTTATTTTTTATTCCCAAAACACCACTATTCCAGGGATCTGCCAAATGTGTCGAGAAGTGGGATGTGTTATGTGTACATTCTTGCTTTAAATATGGTTAAATCTGATCTGACTGCAGTATTTATTAATGTATGCATTTACTTATTAGTAGTAATCTAAATCTGGTAACATTTCTTTTAACTTCATACATTGAAGATATGTTCTATTATTAATATGTATGCTTTTATTAGTGTTAATCTTAATCTGATATTTAGCTTCATACATTGAATCAATGTGTTTTACTATGATTGTTAGGATTATTATTAATAATAATGTATTATTCCTTAGGTATCTATTTACAAAGGCATCAAAGAAACTAAAGAAACTGAAAGTAGAAAATAAAAGGACAAACCTCCATCTCCAGTTAATGAAGTGCAACAGGTCATGTTTTTGGCAGAAGGCCCATTCAATGACCAGCTGCGACCATCCGGTGGATCCCAAAACTGCCAAGGTTTGCTCAATCAACAGACAAGAAACCTGAGCATGTGAGTGGGCTTTCTCTGATCAATCCTACAGCATACTACTTCCTTCATAAAGATCGTGCGCCAGGAATACCTTACATGTAGTCTCTGTGTGACTGACTCATAGAAAATTGATTTTCCATTTCCATTCATGTTCTGAAATACAGATATTCCCACAAATTGGGATCTCACCCCTGTGCCTTTTAATCTGAAACCTTCAAGTCTCTGAATCAAATTCAAATCAATTTCTGTCCATGTCGAAATAAAAACAATTAAATATATGACAATTCTGTGGTTGTTTTTATTTTGAAAACAGATCCAAAACTTAATTGAAAACTGATACAATATGCACATGTTATGGAAATGTGCACTGCAGGAGACCCAACCCCCACCCACAACTTGACCCTTCAGTGCATAATGTAAGAATTTTGAAGACCCTGATTTCTCTGCTGTTTTATTTGCAGGCGGAGCAGTGTAAGCATAATAGGAGACAAGCTGAGTGAACCTGCCTTTTATAGAGTCAACTAATGAGTGGATGAATGGATATGCAATCCAGTCTCTTGTTTCTCTTATTCCAATATTAGGGCTCAGGTCATTTGACACACCCACACCAATTCCACATTCCAAAGCCAATATTAGATGGTAGATTTACTTTGAGATGCATAACACCTTTGGTATATAAAATGCTGCAATCAGGTGACAAGTGTGGAATTGATGATGGGAATCTGATTAAAGTGCTGATTTACAATGTTAGATAGTATGACATTGGCAGGCCCATAGCACACTCCCAACACACTCTGATAGTGGGGTTTACTAGTGCAGGATGCATTATAGATCTTTTTACAATGTAAAGTGTAAATATGACACACAGGCTGTGGAGCTGCTGTGTAGGGAAGACTGCCACGTCGGCTGTTTTTGGGGTCGATCGCCGTTTTCTGGAGATCCCCCAACAGCTGGTGTTCAAACGGGGTTTCAGCAGTGGGGTCTCATACATCTGGAGGTCAATTGTAAAGACTGGCGCCTTTTATCACTGGGGCAGAGGACGGCCGGTGTCATACGAGATGTGCTACTGGCAGGACAGAGACATCATATGTGAGGACTGCATGACGTGTAAGTTAATTACTGTGTAATAACAGAGGACTGAACACCTTCATCAGAGCTGCGATTGGAGCCGAGGCTCTTCAGGCGCCGCTGCGGTCAGACTGAAGAGCCGCTAGACCCGCTGCTCCACCGGGGGAGTGTCGGCCTGTGGCCCGGAGCCACGCTGTTCAAGGGGCCAGGGGGTTCAAAGCCATTATAAAGTCTCCAACAATATGAAGTAAATTATATTAATGAAATGAATTGCAACGAACTTGCAGAGTGAGTACGTTGCTGCGTATTACTATCTAATGATCTCGGGACCATTGGCAATGCTAATCGTGTTAAAATGCTAATGCCATATATAATAACACGATATAATGCTACATTTATTTTCGTAGTATAGTTGATAATATTTCTTCTTTAAATGAAAGTAGCCATACCATCCTGCAGCTCAGTACTAGCACTCCACTGAAGCTCAGCAGGCGGTCCTGGCCAGTACTGGGGTGGGAGACTTTGGAAAGTGCTGGTGAAACCAGTAGGGGGCGACCGGTCTGTGTGGATCTCAATGTGTCAGTTTCATCCGTGTTCACCAGAGTATTTGTCACTATTCATGTTACATGTTAAAACGTGGGCGAGTGTTGCAGTAAAGGGCCAGGGGGATTACAGAAATTGTAAAATACCCTTAAGAACTATTATTCATATTATCATCATCATCACAACAATATGAAGTAAATTATATTAGACTAAAAAAGTTTTTGATTATGAATAGTAATCTGTAATATCTGTTACTTATATTGGCTTCTATATGTACGTCTATTAAAGTCTTCAGTAATGTATGATTTACATTTTAGACACCAGAAGTTGTATGTTTTGTATGAAGGGGATTTTAATCCTTTGGATTTTGTACATCTATGAATTGTGAAGGTTTTAATGGCTTTTTTTTTTTTAAATAATTATTGTCTTTTAACATAACTGAAAAGCACAGGGGCACAGTTATATATATATATATATATATATATATATATATATATATATATATATATATATATATATATATATATATATATATATAATATAAAATTTAAAAGCATAAATGCACCAAAACGTGTTCATTACCTTGTGACACTGTTTGTGATTATGATTGTGATAGACTGTGTTTGATCTTTGGTTTATGGTGAATATTTATAGAAATACTACACTCTTCCTCAACCTCATTCTCTAACTGTACAGAGTATTATATTTACAAGATCTCTAACATTTTTGGAGAGAGTATAAAAAGAGGGCAGAAGCAATTTTCCTAATAAGAACCTAACAACAGGACGGCAATCAGATCATGTTTCTTTTTATAGTTGCCATCGGCTCTTCAATCCAAGGATCTTAATGAGCTGTTTCTGGAAGGAACCAACAGGGTTATTAGTATGGTTGCCTGGGTGAAGACATTACAACACTTGGAAATGTGTGAATTTAACATCCTATGATATCCTATTGTAATATGGTACGCAAAATCAAATGCAATATGTAAATTAAACCTTAAGAGTACATTATAGTATAAATGTATGATGACTTAGCTTGCCACACAAGGGTGCTAACCTAAGAAGACCTATAACCAATTTACATTTTCACGAAAAGGAACACTCCAGTTCCTATCTTGAGTCATAATAAAAGTGATGCTAAATTTGACTTAGTTGAATTCAGACTCTCACGTTTGAATTAAAAACAGTTGCACAATGATTAACACAAAAGTCAAAACATTGAGAGAAGTAAAAATAAATAAAAAGGGATTTTTAATAGTGGGGAAAAACTAAATCAGGAGCATGATATTCTTAAGAAGTGTAACGCTGCATAAATACAGAGAAAAAAGCCCTGCACTGAGAATTAATCACTTGATGTTTGACGTGATGTTGATTGACATTAATCCCAGCTGGTTTCTCAATATTTAAGCTACCTGTGCTAAACGTCACCTCCAGTGCAAAGTCCTGTTAATAATAAATGACAAACATGAAAACCTCCAAAAGATGTTTGCAATGGAGGACAAGTGTCAGGAATATAGAGCTTTTCATCTTGTATAGTGAGGTAAACGTTATACTGAGGCACAACTACTGTTTAAACCATTAACACAGAAGGTACTATACCACACACACCAAGCATAGCCTGGGTAAAACAGGTTAATGATACAACAGAGAAGTCTTGTCAGGTCTTGTTGAGCTTTTTGTCAGTTTAATATACTCTTGGCCAACCAGGTTAGAGAAATATATCATCACTGCCTTTCCATTAACAATCTCAACACTGAAAGAAAAAAGAGGGATGAGCTTGTCCATGCAATATAATCACCACAAACAGCACTGAGCACAACACAGGTCACTTAATAGCAGTTGTATACAAATGTTATAAAGAGAGCTAGTATCTTTAGAAAACAAACTCACATAGCCAGCTTTTTCTGTTTTTAAGATATGTAATTGCAAAGAAAGTTACTTCTTTGAAACTTCTTACTTCTCTCAAACTTTTTATCTTAAAAAAAGTGTTTTGCTAATCTATTGATATACAATAAAAAAGTGTACATAACCAAAATAAGTTATCACATAACAGAAAGCTATCTCTTCAATATACCCAATAAACTTAAAAAATAAACATAACATTAAAAAACATTCCAATAAAAATGCCGTCCCCAGCGTTAAGCTTGCTTTATCAGAACTTTCGTATTTATCATTAATCTATCAAAACTTCACCTTGTATTTATGTGTGTGTGTATATAATATATATATATATATATATATATATATTTATTTATTCAAAGGAACCACAAAATGTTAATCTGTTTTTTGTTTTTTACAACTCTACATCAGTCAATAAGGGCTTCTATCCTACACACCTTGAAGACTCACTTTTTTGTGTAATTCATGTTTCAGGGTCTTCATTCCCCTTGAAACCACAAGATTCCTTTAAAACATGCACACCACTGTAGCGCCCAGACTTTTTTTTTTTTTTTTTTTAATTATGTGTTACTTGTTTAATCGCACACTGTTTGCGAGGACTTGAGAAGGCGTCCGCCGTGCCTCGGCTACAAAATTCTACATGTTCAGCGTCCAGTGCCTTTACAGGATGGCACAGAAGAATTTCTTCTCCCTAAAGGGGTTTTCGGAAGCTGGCACGGGCGAGAGCAATGGATCCTCTTTGGCGTGCGCTTCGCAGTAAGACATCAAGTCTGCCGCTGCTTTGGATACCTGAAATCCATGTCAAAAACCAAACAAAACACAAATAATTAATGTTTGGTAGTTACATTTGTCTTTTAAAACCATTACACCAACTAACATAAAGTCCACAAGCATGCAGTACAGTTGTTAGTGACACCCAACCCTTAATTTTGACTCCCCCCTCACCACACAACATTTACCAGAAGTTCTATGTATCTCAAACTAAATCTACTGTTTTATATTGGTTTTGGAATTTAGAATTGGTGGGTGGGTCAAATGTGTTAACCTGGGCCTTAATCTTGGAATAAGATAGTCATAGCTTATCATTCGGCCTTCATTGGAAGAAGTTGGTTGTGAGTAAAGCTGAATAATTCCTGCAATGTTTATTCGCTCTTAGATAAAATGCCATTAATTGATTCTGTGCATCTATACCAAAAGGGTTGCACAACAGAGTGTAATGCCCAAAAAATACTTGCTTACAAGTGAAGATATTGTGGGAAGGGATGGAAGATGGCAATGCTGATAAATGACATAAACAGTATGCATTTATGTTTGTGTCTCGGTTTCCCCAGCAAATAATAATCATTTTCTCCCTTGTCACCTTTATCCTGTCGATGTTAGCTTCCATTTTCAGCTGCTCCACCAGTTTCCGGGCCTGGGCAATGCCCGCGGTGTTGTTACTGGCCATTCTGCTGATTTCAGGGTCTTCTCACTGGACCTGGAAGAGAACAGGGACACCATGTTAACAACACCCAACAAAGGTGCATTTCCAGATGGTTAGATCACAAACATTTCTATTGAGCATGAACCATCATCAGTACAGTTTATTACAGCATTACGTGACCATGCATGTGTTAGCCCTGAAGCTTGAGGCACAAGGAGCGAATATAAACATTCAGAGCGTAGTGTAGTGCATGCGTGTCAGTGAAGAGAGAGCGTGGAGAGAACCACTGACCTTCTCATTCACAGATGTGGGCTCCATCAGCAGAGATCACAAACAATGCTTTCATTCAATGGGTCAACATATTGCTCAGAAAGATTCCAGCAAGCAAATTCAGAGGAGTTTAGTCTTACCAGATCCTGAGGCGTAGTTGCCTGTAGTTGAGGTGGATCTGTCAACACTTACAGCTTCCTTTTCCAAAAGCTCCCTGCCACTGAAAAACAAAGCAGAAAAACATAACCATGGGGATCAATAGGATATTTTTTAAAGTGTTAAATTCTTGTATTCGTGTGCCAGTCTGTAATATCAATGCTATGCTTTCCCAGCTTTACCTAACACAGCTCCCACTCCTTGTTTTCAACACCAGGTGGCAGTGAAACTCAGACTGATTTTGAGTTCGTGGCTGACAGTTCTTGAATGGAAAGAAGTAATTGCACGCTTGTGAATGTTGGCACTAGAATCAGCTTGACTTATAGCAGTGATGGCAGAAGATCAGATCGCATGCACCTTTTGTTTAACTCTTGCAATTCTACACACACACTGCTCAAGCATGTAAGCAAAAGGCCTGATGGAAATGATGGTCTTTGTGGCTGTTCATCTCAGGCCCAAGCAGTCTTTAATGTCTGATAATGCGTTATTAGTTTTCTAAATCTATGTTACACTTGAAGTAACAGACTTAAAGTATTATCTTATACTTAAAGTATTATCTAGTGTCCAGTACATACATATGGTGTATCATGCATTGGCTGATTTCTACATTGGTCCTGACAAATGATATTAATAAATACTGTAGCCCTCCCTTTATTAGGTTGCACTTGAGAAACACAAGGCTCAGCATGTTGTTCGAATATTAATATTGATGTATCCGCTGACACACCTGCTATTACTGACTGCCAGGAGAGATCACAGACGGCTCAGCAGGATGTGTTTGCACTGTCACTGTGTCTCTGTCTGGGGTCGACAACAGAAAGCCCCCCCGAGGGCTCCCCTCGCACTGCCTTCCTCTCACTTCGATTTGGTCCTACTGGTTTCTACAGGGGTCCTACACTGTACAGCTGGGGCCATTGATATGCCTGTTGTTTAGAGGAACTCGGGAAGCCTGTCAGTATTGATTAGATTCACCTCACTTCCTTACACTGAACAGATCTGAGTTTCTGATGATTTTCCACTGACACACTTTTTTCTGTTCTTTCTCTAATGGCTTCCCATAATGAAACACAGACCACCACTGCAGTTTTAAATGAGTATCATACAGTCTGTATTAGCCCTATTATTTATTCTAGGACCTTATTTTTCTTGATATATTCTTACGTCTAAGATCTGATCTAATAAACCACTCCACCACTGACACAGTTTAATCTCTGTAAATCTTTGTGAGAGGTAGTACATCTCTTTTAATGCAACTCATAGGTTCTTTACACATGGTCCTGACTGGATAACATGTAGTATCACTTAGCTGAGGATATCATTCTCAGCCCACATCTACACTAGTTTAGATATAAATCAAGCACAACTTTTAGCAGAGCTGGGATGCTAGGACGTGAACATTGAACAAGGGGACTAATGCAAGTGTAGTGTGTAGCCCACTTCTGCGCACCACACAGCTACAACCAGCACAGGATATACCGCCATGCCAAGATAGCAGCAGGTTTACACTCTACTGATTGCACAGTGGGGTTATGTCACCATAATGAGTTAATGTACAAAATGTCCCCCTTTACACAGACCACCAAGAACCAGATTTAATTACTGAATAAGGTGGTAAACATACAGACAGATAAACACAGAAAGCCAGGTGTCATCCCTCCTATAAATAACACCATTCACGATGGGATTGTAGACATTGTACACAAATATATGGAAACAAGACTCTCAAACAGAGTTTCTCCAGTTAAAGGGCCACTGCAGCATTAAAGTTGGTTTGTTTCCCCTCATCCAGATGTGCATCGCCTTATCTCAAAAACAGGCTGATATAATCAAAGTGACAACTTCCTAGTTCTTCCGAATGAAAACACAACTCTTCTAAGGCACATTACGAGACCCTGGGAGTGGTAATTAAAGTCATTGCAAGGAAGCACAGCTCACATAGAAGAATGTGCAAGTCTCAAAACAGAATCTCCTACGCTTTGAATACCTAATGAAAACACTAAAATAAAAATGAGGAAATACACGGCTCACGCCAGCTCTTCATATGCTATTCTTGTGCTTCGGTAAAACGTTGAGCAAAGAAACAGCTTAAGCACATGCCAACAATCACATCCTCGCTGCACACATTCTGCTTGACACTGAAAAGAAACACCACGGCAAACAAAGCTAGGAAACACAAAAGTGCCAGATTCTACCATGATGCTGTGTTCTTATGTCATGAGGTTATTCCCACGTTCATTCGTGGAGTAAAGAGATATCAAAGAGGCCAAAGCTCCTCGTTTGAGACTTGCAGCCTGTTCTAAACACACGTCCTGTTACGCGGGAAAGGGAGAAGAGGATGGAAACGCATATTTGTACCTGCTGTTGCTTGCGGTCCTGCTGCTCCACAGAGCTCGGTTCTCAATGTCAACATACATTTCTGAAAGACAGGTTTTATAGCAGCAGAGTGAACTTCGCACCTTCTCTCCCCCCAGCTCTTCCCCGGGCTCTATTATATTTATCGATCAGGTTCCTCTAGCAGTGATACCTAAACTCAACACTCATCGTTCAGCACTTCCCTCACTGAAATATGGCACGTCAGCTGAAAGTGCTGTACTTCACAAGGACAGAAAACCAAAACCCAACTCCAAATTAGCATTTGACACTATCCAGCAGTATATAACATATATAAAAAACTATGCATATACTGTAAGAAGAGTGTATTTAGCTAAAAATCATTATGCATGTTAAAACCTAGATTTTGCAAGCACTTTGACATACAGTTTTTACTTTTATTTTTTCAGTGTGCTCAGCTTTACTGAAACAATATGCCCCAGAGCTAAATGAAGAATTACTGGCTCTATGAAACACATGGAAACATTTAAAATGAGAGGCAAATACAAGCCAGATGGGAAAACCCTTTCCTTCATTCTCCCTACCAAAAAGAAAGGAAAACTAAGAAAAACTAGTTCTTTAACAACGTCTTCTCCAAGCTAGTTACAAAAGAGAAGGCAGGAACCAAAAAACATGCTTCACTTTACTTTCCTGCACAAGATTATATGAAAATGAGAAAACGACAATTTCATGGAGCAGAAACACACAATGAAAGGGGAACCATTTCTACAAGAACATGTCGGAGGCCATTTCTTCCATCTCCTTCAACCTGTATATGCATTTCCAGTGATATCAATGTATTTTTGGAATAATCAAGGCTTCTCTGAGGGGGAAAAGAAAATTCAGGGTTGCAGTTTAGTGCTTAAACATTGCATAGCTGAATTAACTGCCATATTTAAGAGCACAATTTCAATTCTGTCGAAGGCCAAATTCAGAAAGAGAGTATTCATTACTGTTTCTGTGCACATATTGGGAGCTGAAGGGGCTGACATTGACAAATTGTAAGTCTGGCTCTTAAGATCCTGTCTGGAATAAGATGCTGGGGGAAGGGGGCGGGGGTGACAGTGTGGAAGCATCTGGGGGTCTGTTGATTGCTCAGGGACAACATGCTGCAACACATCAGCCTCATTGGAGTATTTTTAGCCTCTTCTTTGCTGGGTATGAATTTATTATTCAGTCGCACTGACGTACTGGCCCTCATGTCATGTGACAGTCATACGTTATGAGTCACTGGAGGAGCAATGATATTGTGGGAGTCTGAGTCCATATACATGACAAACCCCAAAACATCAGCTACTCCTTGGCCACTTGGAAGATCCTCTATTGCTAATGTCTTACAGAGGGCGACGTCACAGAAATTACTTCCTGCATGAAACAGAATATCAATCAATACAATTATAATTAAAAAAACATCCTTCACACATTAGAGAATTGGGAGTGAGCTTTAAATGGAAGAATTACAGTCATTTACTAGTAGATGAATTAATTAAGTGTTTTATTCTTGGCTCAATGCCTTTAAACTGTGGCTCTACCACATAAGATCCCTCCACCAACTTTTTACTCATCTGAAGAGGTTGGTGGGCTCTTCTGCTTACTCAAGCTAATAGAGCCATTAACTGTTTCTTTGAGGGCTTCCTCAGAGTCACTTCCTTGCCTTATAGGGAAGCCATGAGTTCATGCTGGCGCTGGGCTGGACAGTGTATATCACGTTGATGACAGGAGTATCAGTGAGTGGAGGGGAAAGCAGGCCGGCTTCTCCTCTCTGCTCCATTAGGAATGGGTGAACCACAGACACCCAGCACTGCCCCACCACAGCACAGTCTAAGCAATTATGACAGATTTTGTCAGAGCGCCAAAGTGAATCTATTAAACTCTACTGTGCTTCAACTGGGGCTCCAGGGGTTGTCAGCCCAAGACCAAACAGATTTCGAATCATCACAACAACAAAAAAAAGAACATATCTTACCTCATCATGGACATATTAGCAAATAAAGGTTAGAGTTTTGCAGAGGTTGGGACCAACAAAATCACCAAGCAGTAGAAGATAAAAAGGAGGTTACTCGTTTTGCCTTCCCTTCCTTCCTTTCTCTCTCTCTCGATCTCTCTCTTTCTTACTTTCTTTCACATAACAGATGCTTAGTTACTTGAGCCAGGGACAATGGATTTTTCCACTGTGTCGACGCGCTGAATCGTCACCCTGCCCAGAGGAGGGGAGCTCCATGTCCCACTGCTTCTGTTAATCTAATGAGTGGTTCACACAAACAGGCGACAGAGTGTGTGTGCCATATGTAGTGTGCTATGAAATCCATCAGCGCTAAGCAGAAAGCACACCATCTCAAGTGCCGTTCTTTTATTATGGTCTATTTTCGGAACACACCTTGGAATCATTGGTGGTTCTCTACATGAAGTGTTAACAGTTTGTTATTGAGTAAAACAGGGAGCAAGTGTATTTTGCACTGATTTACCCTGTAAAGCTCAAATGACCTCAAACCCTCGATTCATTAACAGGTAACTACATCGGTGAATGACCTGGTATTAAAATATCTCATTACATTTGAATACTGATCTACTTTGCTGCAGATTTGTATTATTTTGCCATCTCAGTGAAACTGAATGAAGAGGAATTTTCTGTTCCTTTTTCTCTAGCATTCCTCTTCTAGATTGTTCACTGGAGCTGCGCTTAAAGATGCGTGGAAATGTGTCAAGGGAAAGAGTGTCACAGATTTGGCAAAAACAGTGAACTGAACATTCCAGAGAATTCAACATAGTGACATTTAATACTCAGACTGGAAAGACAAAACACCATGGATAAGAGGCGTATCCATCAGTGGAAGCATCATGTGGGACGAAAACTGCTGCCAAGCAACTTTTTTGAAAATACATAGATGCTGAAGTGAAGATTAGAGAATGTTTATGCTCGAAATAAACCAGTAGAGCCATTTCTATTCATAGGTAATTTTGGGGACTACAGCTCTTGGGATCCACATTTCAACACAAGGAGAAAAAAACACAATGGCAATGTTAAAGAATACGTTGAGACAGGGGATGTTATTTTCTGATTACAATTCCTCTCACTGTAAAATTGTTTGAACTTGTTTTGGCTGTATTAACATGTTTCCCCCCTCATATATTTTGGCAACATACATTGGACATGTTAGTGAAATTAATATTCCAGCTAATACTAATGCTTATTAATGAAAAACATCTAGTTTAAGTAAATATTTGTATCAGTACGGTTATGCATCAGTGTTTGATTCATCGCTGTCAAGCAACTAGCTCAGTTTTTTTTAGAAAACCATTTCATACCACACTACATTTACAATTAGCAAAGTGTCACATAAATCTTTGAGAGTGTTGCTTTAAAAGTGCAACATTAAAAAAAACAGGGTGGTAAACTTTTGATGGCCAGAAATGCAACTTACTAAATATAGCTCATGGTCCTTGTGTCTGTGGGGACTTCCATTTAATGCTCTCTGTCCCTCCTCCAGTGGACAGGAAACCCCTTGGCTGCACGGGCAGTGAGGCCTGGCGGCACAGACTCAAGACTCAGAGCACTCTTATATAACTTCCACGAGGTGTTAAAAAGCACTCTTATACTCTTATGTGAAGAACTGTCTACTTCTTTTCGGATTTAACTCAGGAAGGACGCCTGAGCTGGGTAACCATTTTTGTCATCATCTTCTATCTTATTATTATTTTTGTTGTTCTTGTTATATTTTTAAACACATTAATATGTTATGCTTTTCTCTAAGTATATCTCAAAAAGGCAGTTCAAGGCATACGGTTTGCATCTAAAGTAGCGAGAGAGCAAACAGAATTGCATTTAATTTAACGTCTTCCATTTTTTCTGACAACATATTCTATTACAAGAAGTGAGAACATTCACGTGGAACCAGACTATAATTTTTTAGTTTAGCCATTCCCTTACAAGAAAAAGATTTCTGTTTCTAAACAAAAAAACAAGGTGCTGAACAAATGACAGCCGGCTCCCCTGTGACTGCACTCTGCTCTTTATTACAGAGGTATTAAAAGCTTTGCCTCCCACCGGGCCTTATTTAGGCCTTTTAAAACATCAACAGAGGCTTGTTTGCTCAGACTGGGGTAAAGCCACCTGTTGTACCGCAATTACCTGCAATTACCTGGTGGCTAATTGAGAGAAACACCTGGTTTTGTTTTAAACACCAAAGCTAGAAACAAAGAAAATCCCTCTGCTATGATATGAATCCTTTCCTTTAACACTGTCCAAGTTGCTGTGGTAGATCTTTTGTAATTCTGTGCAGCTCTTAGATCTGCTTGAAAAAGATATATAACTTACTTTGAATTACTGTAATACATTCTTAGTTTCTCACTTACCGAAGGCCAGTCTACAGTCCTACAGGGTTTCTACATATGTTTCAATGATAACTGATACATAAGAAAACTAAAAAACGAAATGCAGTCTTTTCAAACTCCCAAACTCGTACTCCAGCGTTTCCGGATACAAATGTTTGTAAATCTAGAACGAACGCGGTGTCGGCCTGTTGAAGGTGTTTCACTGGATGACATTTTTGCTGGAGCAGAAACCCTGTAAATCCACTCAGCTGTGTCTATATGTCCAGACCACGGTGCAGGGGGCTGGAGGAGAACGTGAAGTGTGAATAATGAATTTGGTGGATGGCAGAAGTGAGCATCACCTCTCATTTGTGTGAGAAGAGCACTGCACAGAAGAGAAATGCTAGATTTGTTTACTAACTGTAACAAGTGCTTTTCATTTGAACAGGAGCAGCAGCAGAAGAAATGTGGGAATTTAAACTTAGGTCTCACTATCAGATACACCAGAAAGCACACACCCTGCTCAGGTAAACCTCTGGGCATCTCTAGACCCAAGTGTTAGAGACACACACTCACTCACATACACACACACACATACATACACACACACACACCGTGCAGTTCTCAGATCTCACCATTCACCTTGTCTGCTGACAACCCAATCCAGCTTAGGGCTGCAGTTCAGTCAGCAGTTTCTGCTTGATTTCTTTTATTTAAAAAGAAAGCAGAGTCTTTAGAGCTCAGCTACCAGCTCCGATCCATGCATACCAATTACATTTTCAGTCAGGCTGTTGGGCTTTGTCATCCATAAAACCATTTTGACCAAAGGCTTCATCATTATGACTGGGATTCGATGCAAAGCGGACTATTAAAGGTAACACGTGGTTAAGCGGTCTAAAAAGTTTGGCGCTAAAATGCAATTTCATCAAATTAATATTGAAGTCAGGCAACTGTTTTATAAAATGGTTCGCTGGTTTTTAAATGTCTAAAAAGGGTGTGTATCTCAATGTTTTTGTTTAGATTTTTTTAATAGACGTAATTTAGATAAATCTACTAATCTAAATAGCTTTTGTCCTTGATTTTAAGACTTAACTGGAATAAAAAGAAATAACTGTTTTCCCCCAAAGGCTCGAAGCAATTTTAGCCCCTAACATGGTATAACAAAGAACATTTTTCTAAAACCAAACCCCAATCCCTCTGGAATCTTGGCACGGGAGTATTATTTGTGTGATGTTCATCTGAAATCTAAATAGAAAAGAGCAGCTTGAGCTAAAACGATTCCAAAGGTGAAAACATACGCGCCGCATTGTTAATTTCCACTGCCGTTCTCTCACAACAATGCAGTAACAGCATTGTTAGTTTATGTTTTCCTCCCAGCACAGGCTCCAGAGTGTCCAAAACTGTTTCTGGGCTGTTGGATGAATATATTTTTCATGGGTCTGTGATATTTTATCTGAGACTGATAAATGGGCCAATTTCTCTGCAAGCCTGAGATTGAGAAGGGAATTCCACACCCATAAATCAAAATCCCAAACTTCTGAGTCAACCTACATACAAAAACAACTGGATTAATGATAATGACTAACATTTCAAGGTACTGTGTACATAACTCTGCAGAATGACACAGTGAATTGTCACAATGGACAAGTATTTGCTTTGCACGAAAATAATCATCATCAAATCATCATAATCTAAAAAAAATTTCAATTTCCCTCACCCCACCCATTTGAAAACAGTGTGTCCATCCAGCCTCTGACACAGATAAGCGTTTAAACAGTCGCTGGTGTTTCATAAACCACATTTCTGAGATTGAATTCAGGTTTAATAGTAAGGGACTTTCAAGGGGAAGAGCAACATGTATGATGTATAACTCTGTATCACTGCCTTGGCTGGGGATGTATGGGAATGGGTCTGACAGACAGGGCCGAGTCAGATGGCCTGGAGCTGCCAGCTGGTGCCATTCTCCCAGAGACGCTCTGACCAGCTCAGGCTCTTGCACTGTCCTCAATGCCACATCATTGCGTACAATCGGTGCTGTAAAAACATGCTCATCGTGTTCATTTTGGAAGCCAGATTAACTAAATAATTCCTCTTCACCCTTTGCCGATATCCACTGATGGGATTCCTTCCTGCGAACAGGCCCAGTGCTCGGCGGTGGTCATGTCTATATTCCACTCGTTGCAAATTATAAACCTGATTTTCTGGAGTGGAGTTCATTGCCGAGGAATCACCTTCTCTGGATATGATCCAAAAACAAACCAAAAAACAAATTAAAAAATCGCCCATTATAAAAGGGGAGAACTATTTCATCAAAAGATGAGTGTGTTTCACTGGGAAAAAAAGTTACTGTCATGTTCCAAATTGACATGTAACAGTGTGCGTGTGAAAGGCAATACATGTGATGACTGACACCGCTCGTGTGTGTGACAGAAAGGATTATAAATATGTGCCCTTATGTCTTCACAAATCCGCCTCACAGCTAGGTGCCATCTTGCCATTTTCCATGTTGTTAACATATTCCAAGCAGCATATGGGGGCCATTTATAATACGGGGGATTAACATAAATAAGACAGTGTGTGTGTCATACTTTTAGTCATTTCTACACAGCTGAACTGTTTTCTAGCCCAAGTAAATGTAGACGAGGGAAACTGAGAGATAGCCCCAATGTTTCCTTCACTATAGAAGCCACACTTCTCCAATAGGAGCTGGACAACGGAGATAAGCGTGGAAGCTCGTGATTTCTCTCTTTGTTAGCAGACAAAGGCCCTCAGACCTCTGGCCTCAATAGAGACATTGAGGAATCCGCCCCCCCCCCACGTGCTGACAATGCCCACTGGGATCGCTGTCCTGTACCAAGAAAAATCCCCTACATTACACTAGGCCAGATACAATAGAAATCACTGCCAGGACACAGGCTTTTTCCTCTCCAAAGGTGAACCCGTATTACAGTAATTTACATTTGACTTCAACCAATTTCTTAATAAAAATGTATCTGTCAGGATCAGACAGCCAGGAACGAAGGCTGTGCAAACTGTAATGAAATCGCCGGTGGTTTCAAACGCTGGTTTAAATTTGCACGGGCATTACCATGATGGCTTCTCATGTGGAAGTGAACTATCTGCGAGTTGTCGTGTCTGTGTATTGATGGAGGAATAATGTGAGCTGTGGCTGGCTAATCGGCCTACAGTGCACTCTGGTCACCGGAAAACATTGTGAAATATTAACTCCTGTGGGGACGCCAATGCGGTTTTCCTTGTGCTGCAGAAAATGGGAAAAAAAAGAGCTGATATCAAAGGAATTGACTTTGGCCATTTTGTGTGGTTTAAAGCCAAATTCCAAGGTGAGGTATTGTGCTGGAGCTGAGCTGGTCCACATTACCAAGGACAGGGATAGAGCTCTGAACCAACAGAGCTGTGTTTTTGCAGCTTAAAATGGAACCATTATGGTCGAACAAAGAGGACTCAACATCAGAATATCTATGTTGGTTGCTAAGTTACAGGAGGTAATTCTGTGTTTTGCTTTTAATAACATAGAGCCGCACGTGGAGGTCAATAATTTAACATCAAAAAGCAGCGGTAATGCCACTGATTGACAGGTCCCCCGTCCCCTGGCTGCGGTGGATTACAGTTGCTCTGGAGGCCTCAGTAGAGCTCAGCTGCTCCAGTCCATCAGGAAGGAGAGCATGGCCTGGCACCTCAGCTCTCAAATGAATAGATTAATTATTAATTTTGCCCGTTCCAGATGGCTAAGAGAAAGATTGATCCCTGACCCTCTTTAATCCCGGCAGACTGGATTGACACCTTGGGTGCTGCCAAGGAAAAACCCAGGGGAGCTGGGGAAGGTGATGTTTCTTCGTTGTAATTTGTTTCACAGAAGGCACAAGCCTTTTGGGTTCAAACCTAAGCTAGGAAAGAGATGGAAAGGGAATATGTGAAATTGCACATCAAGTGTTTGTATTGTGTGCTTTTCTCTTTCACCTCAAATGGATCAAAAATGGGCTGATTGAATATGAGATTTTCCACACGGCATAGAAGAACGGTTGATGTGACTACAGCCTTGGCTTTCATTACAGCATTTTGTTTTAGAAGGCATATTCATTGTGTTTATTCTCCTCTGTATCTGTTGAAAATGTGATCAGGTGTGCATTTACCATTACACCTAGTATTGATACTACATCAACTGCTACTGTTAATTGTAGACTGTGGGTATGGCTGTGTGCGAGTGGTGGCGTGGGTGTGGCCATTACATTTATTCTTGTGATTGAGTTTTGGTTTCTGGGAAGTACTGTCTGTCTATATTCACGCTGCAAGAGGGATCTGTCATGTATGACGCTATGGGTGGGAACCCCAAACCGCACGGACAAAAACAAAAACCAGTCTAAGTGTGTTGTTGTGTTCGTGTTTGTGTTTAAGAACGACATTTATTTCAGTCTAGTGTGGTTGAAAAGATATGCATCTGACCGTTTCCCCTCTCAGATCCGTTGTCTGTGGCCTAGCCCAGGCATCTGTGGAATTCATTACTGAAATCTGTGACTACAGATCTGGGAGCTCTGTGCTTTGGAAGCGAGCCGCTCTGCTCGGGGAAAAAGGGATTCATTAAACAAATTAATTAAAGCACCCCTGAGTGAAAGATGTCCTTTAGCTTGCTGCTGTGGTTTATACATCTCTCTAATCTGCTTCCTGCGAATTTGAAACCTGCGATACTGGAACCGCATTAATTGATGAGGAAACAGGTTTGAATGGATCAGTCAGTAGATTAGTTGTCAACTCATAACTGTTTTGCTGAAGTCACAAAGCACCTTACAGTTTTAATATCGACTTCCGTGGGGACAGCTGGGACTTGAAAAATTTAAACAGATTCCACTATCCTAGGAGGGAATGATGAAACTCCATGAGGAATCTTTTCTTGTGATCAGGGAACACTTAAATGAGAACTAAAGAGATGATGAGCCCAGTCCCTTACTGTTTCTCCTGGGCTAGATCTATTTGCATTTGTGTACAAGGCACATCTAGGTTTTGTTTTTCATTTAAGTATTTAAAAAACAGGTATTCATCTACATAAATCATGTGTATGAATTTACACAAGGAAGGAAAAGTATGATTGATCTCTGTTGGAAGGTCAACCACACTGTGTACAGGGAAAATGACACCTCCCCTATGAAGTTCAAGCAACTACGGGTTCCCTGCTGCCTTAGTGGGAGCAGGGTCACTCGGGGAGGGGGTGCAGGCACTCGTTCACAGCTGTGCCTACTGCCGGAGAGCTGGCACTGCCAGGAACTGCACAGATAGATGATTATCGATTCTGCTTGATTCCGATCTTCATTTCCTCACAGCACGCTATACACCGGAAGATTGGTGGTTGCTCAGCGCAAGCTTAAGACCATCCCTCATAAGCTGCTTTTTGTGTCTTTTACTTTTATCTTCGCATAGGCTCCTGCTTTCCACTGCCAAGTGTCGTGTGGTGTTTTGGCAGGGGCATCTTCGTGTAAACGGAAGCATTCTCTCCTTCAGGCTAAAAATAGATAGATAGATAGTGGCTCTTCACCTTGTACATTTAGTAACCACTATCTCACTCTTTTCGGCCACAAACGACGTGACTGATTGGCAGCCCAGAAGCGCCACATGTTATCCTCAGATGGATGCATCTCAGCTCTTTGGGATTTACAATCCAATTTATTTAATCTTTTTGTTTGTTTGCTTCTCATGTATACATGTGAACAGAACAGGGCATTCAAACTATCTTTATATCTACCAATAAACAACACACTTGTCTATGACATAAGCCAAAAGAACAAGAAACCACAATTTGTGCTAAAGTGAGCAAAGGTGTGAAAATGAAAAAAGACTCCTGACATTTGAGACTTTCAACAGTCTCTTCCAGACACAATAAGTAAACTACAAACCTCTGTATTGCTTACTGTCCGGAATGGTGAGAGGGTCAGTGGTTAATTAATTATCCACACTGATTTACACTACAGCTCTTGGGTCTCAGATTTGAAATGGAAGCTTGAGTCCAACACACAACTCATTTAGACAGATACATTCAATTTCCTGCACTGTAAAGGGGAGCGGTGAGGCGTTGACAGCCTGTCAGGGTGTCATTTTAATCCCACTTCTTCCCTAACAGTTTTAAATAATCCACACGCAGAGATAATCTGTTCTTGATCTGAAAACTGCTAATAAAATAAATCCAGGCGTAACCTTTTTTTAATCTTTATTGTGTGGTTCTAAAATGAAATGTATTGTCTTGATTTCCCCCCTATTCTTCTGAATCTACACATGGGTTCAAACAACTGTGCACCTTTTCTTTTCTTGTGTATGTGTGACCAAAGAGCAATGACTCAGGCACGATTAAAGAGTTAATTTGTTTTTTCGGAAACCAACACCAAACATGCTCAGATCAGCTACAAAGGCACAGTTAGTTACAGATAACATCAGGACATATGCACTATTGCACAGTCCCTCCTAGTTCCAGTTATTGAGTTTAAAATACACAAAACTAAAAATAAGCAATAGCTTTAGGAGAAAACCAAAGCTGCGAGCAAACATTCCCCATCCTGAGGTTTATTTCAATTTAAAACAATACGGACAAATAAAATTCAATCAGACTCACACAGGTCTGGCAGGAAAAGTACAATAAGACAAACTTCAGGCATAACTCATTACAAAACACAAAGTTGTCTATTTTGGGGGCATTTAAGGCACATATGAAAGAGCACTAGTAAACTTTGAAAGGTCTGTAGAATCTTTTCCTTAATTTTAGCCCTTTTAGGGAGTCTTTGGGAACATATTACATTTCAGTTGCACCTTATGCTAGTAAATATTGAGCATCTCAATAGCTTTTACATTTCATTTATAAACATTCCCAAACAAATCCCAATAAGTATTTCCACCTGTCGGATGTATTGAGAAAGTGTACGGATTTCCAATTGGAGAGCTGGAAGATCCACAACTTCCAGGCTATTAACACCGATTATTCATTGTCTGATTTATCTGGAAGATGGATGAGGTTGTGGCAACTGTGAAAAATGAACAGTGGACACCACCAGCTCACTGTGCATGACTGCCTCACTGTCTCACTGGCCCTCACACCCCCAGTGCAAACACAAACACTATTTTGTGTGCTATCCATGCACCTTATTACATTCCTTCTGCAGCACCTGGTAGTGAGAATGTGATTTGCCTAGACCTCACACACTACATTGAAATTTAATTCTCCCTTTTGGGTGTACATTAATCCCACACAGCCATGAACTTTTTCCCTTGTTTTCTTTTCTTTCTTTTTCTCTCCTGGATTTCAAACAATCATGTTCTTGTAAAAATAGGAAGCCCTGCTGTTCAAGGCGAGGCCACCAAATAGGCGAATAGAAATTAATTTTGGGGAAAAAAAATATAAATGACTTCCAGTCTGCTCTCAATCCTTGCTTGCAAAACTGTAGCACACACCCATCTCCACATTCCCTCCTGAAAACACTGCTCTGGAGCCGACAGACCCGTGTTGGTGTTGTCCGCCATTGTCCATGTGAAAATACCACATGTTCATTTTGTGGTCACTATGTAAACAGCAGGCTACAATTGTAATTAGCCACTAATGGTAATCAGAGGTACAACACAATCAAACAGAATTACAGAAACACTGTGGTGTCTAACATTGCATCTCACTTGCACAATTGTGGAGCCTTGTTGATTGAAGCATTGTAGGCTAAGATCGAAGCTTAAATTAATAATAAAGAGCACAACAAATTCTGAAACCAACCAATTATTATTATTTAATAAAATGAAACTGCAAATAAAATACCCAATGCATAACAATACACAGGCACACACACACACACACACACACACACACATTCATATATATGTATTCTAAAAACATTATTAGAGAAATATGCAGCATTGCAACAGTGTCTTCCCAGCTCTGGGCAATTCCTCGAACGGCATGATCATTTCACATTTTTCTTAAAAGAATAGGAAACCCAGGGATTCCTGGGGATTCCTCTTGGATGTTCCCATTCCTACTCAGGCATCTTTTCTCTCCCTCTCCAAGCCTCTCCCATCCTTCATTCATGCAAATTCTCTAGAACAGATGCTGCTATTTCCTCACACTCCAAATTACACACTAAAACCCACCATGCTCAAGCAGGGTAATTCATTTTCTTTGCTCTATTTTGCACTTTGGATTAGTAGTGTAGTATGGTTCCTAACAGGGTTCATTTTATTCAGTTTTATATTGTGGATGGACACTGGCAGCAGCCCAGGCTAGGCACACCTCTGAGCATTCATCTTCTATAGACAAGCCACCCCACTATGTTAATATAGAACGACACATAAGTCACATCTGTAAAGCTAAGTTCATGTAGCAAAATATTGCTGAAAGAAAAACAACAAAGTAACAGACCAACACCCCCACACCCTAAAATAAACACACATGCACACTAAAACACCTGAAACCCTGAAGAAATGGAGAAAATACATATTTATTCCTATACGGACTAAAATAAAAGACCAAAAGGGTATTCCATTTAATAATACCTACAGTAGCAGCAGAATTATTCCAGCCATTGCATTTTATATCATGATGCGATGCAAGCAAATTGATGACTGTACAGAAAGACACCACAGCTGCTGTTATACTGAAGCGCTCTGCTAATAAGATAAAAAAAAAAAGAAGAGAAAGATGGGGCTTTGGAGATGATGTAAAGAATTAAGAAATGAGCTTTCTTCTTACCTTCTCCTGTGTCTGTCTGTGGTCTTGCCTGGGCTGGTGTTCTCCGATACGGTCTCCTGGAGTAGCCACACACACCCCGACTCTCACACACACACACACACACTCACACACGGCCACTTACTCCCTAGCACTGCTCCAGCTGACAGCAGCTCCAACGCACAGCCCAGCTCAGTCTCCACCCAGCCTGCCTCTCGATTCAGATAGCAACGTTCAGACTACAGGAAGCAGCTCGAAGCCCACTTCCTCCCTCCCCCTTCCTCCTCCTCTAGCTCAGCCGTGCTTTGCCGAATTGCCTCACCTCAAACCCTGCCTCCACCGTCTCCAAAAGCAAAGTTTAGCTTCCCTGACAGCCTGTACCAGCTGCTTTTATTTTCACTCTTCTTTTTTAACCCTTGCTGAAATGCAAACACCACCACCAGCAACAGCAGCAGCTACGTTGCTCAGCAGAGAAACTGTATTCCTATATTTTTCACTTCTACGCCTCTGCCACCTCCCTTTTTCCCTCAGCACCTCTCAAAAGTCCCACGTCTGGCCAGCGCAATCTCTGATCAATTCTCAGCCATTTTCTTCCCTCCTCCTGCCGCCAACATCCACAGAACAATCTGGTTCTCCTCGCCAGTTATAAAAAGGTCACTCAATCTTGTTTTTTATTATCTCTCACTCTCAGCGTAGCCTCTTTTACACTCACTAACTCCCAGCCCTAGAAAACCTGCTCCTTCCTACAAACAAACACAGAGACGGAGTCTGGAGTACCAGCCCTGGCCTCCTTCCACCCCCTCTCTGTCTGACGTTGCCGGGAGAAATCTCAGCTGTCTTGTGTCTCTCACACAGCGCGCGCTTTCCGAGCCTAGCTGCTGTAATCAAAAGCTTTAATCTTTAGGCCACTAACATATTAAAGCCACAGAAGATTAAATAACAAGACATTTCTGCAGGCATACCCCTGCTGCAGTATTTAGCTTCCTGTCTGGGCTACACAACACAAGCAGTAGTGGCGTCTAGTTTTAGACAATCATTCAGGAGGGATAGTGGATGAATTGTCCGGCTTCTTTTATATAACGGATTTAAAAATATATATATTTTACTTTTTAACTTAAAACTTGAAGGTCCCAGACATGGCACCTTACCGTTCAAGCATCTCAAATTGAACTGACAGGTCAGGGCAGTGTGTGAGATATAATATTCATGTGTTGCAACATTTTAGGCTGCCAGTGTAACCACTAAGGGTACAAGAAAAAACAACTTGAATTCTGTCAGATAGTAGTGATGGTGGCATAACTCAGTTCATAGCCTCTTTACCAACTGCTGCTCACTGCATGTAAACCCATTCACATGCCAGTTGATGACTGTGAAGTTAAAAACACATAAATAATGTGTAAAATATTTAGAGGTTACTCCGTATAATTTTTAAGCTGTAGGCTGGAAACAAAGTAGAGTTGCCATTCTTGTGTACTTCTACAACTTCAGCCCTGTGTAAAAATGAGAAAACACATAAGCAAACACAAATATAATCACAAGCAGCACTGAGCCATTTTGTTTAAAAAAAGATGCCTCCGCTACTCGTCTGTGTGAGGATATGGAATATGTCAATGCGGTCTCTGGGGACGGGAGGACATTTTCACTTTTGATTTGAAACCATCTGCCACTTCTGACATCTGTCTCACAAGACTGTGGATTAGACTGAGGTCAGACACAGTGCTGGAGCTGTTTCCTGTTTTCACTCCTCATTAAAGACATGGTGCTACTGATTTATTAATAAGTTGGTAGAGAAGGTAATTATGCTTAAAATCATCGTTGATCCACAATTCAGTGCTTAGGCTGGTGAGATCTGAAGGCCAGAAACTGACACTAAGACATAGAGCAACCTCAGCTGATGTGAAGACTAAGAGCTGTTTTTCAGATTACATACTGTATTTGGTCTTCTGGAAATCTGATAATTTGATATTATAATGTAAATATTATCAAAACAATCATGTGATGACCAGTAATGCTATAATAAAATTTAACAAACATCAAGAACACCACACCTTAGAATTACAGTGGCAAGACACAAACCGTACCATTGAGGACTGTCATATTGATGCTGAAAAACAAAAACAGTGGCCACACAGGAGAAATCTTTGTGTACGTTATTCTTCGCGGCTCAAGCTGCGCACAGAATGAACAATATTAAATATTTAATAAAGACATATGGAACAGTCAGTGTGTGCAACATAAAGGAAACTCCAGCATGTCTCTTAGGCCTCTGGCATTTATGCAAGACAGACCCCACCACCTCCACTGAATAAACAAACAAAAAATAGTAATACTAACCAAACCAAAAAAAAGAAGCCCTTTTAAAGCCCACCCCTAGACGTGGGTGGTGTTCTGGTGTTGTTGCCATGGCAGACATTGGCCTGAAGCAGTTTCCCCAACCAACAGGCAACGGCCACCTGCTGTCGACCACGGCAATGACAGTCACAGGCATCGTGCGCTTTAATTGGGCCTTTAATTGTTTAAAAGGGCTGTTTCCTTTGTGCTAGACATGGGGAGTTTGGGCCTGGCACCTTGCGGGAGGGGGAGGGGGCGCCAAATAATTTCCCCCAGGACAGCGCGGCATGCAGGAGATGGATGAAAACCCCACAGAGAGAGCGAGCAGCCGGCATTGTGGCTCAGAAAGGTTCAATGACAGATGGAGACAGTTCAATCCACACACTGCCCCTGGCTAGAACAGTGCCTTTTTCTTCTGCATTTACCGTCCAAAAACGAAGAGAATACACCCTCCTTCTGAAATGCTTATCTCGACAGAATCATAAAGCATGGCTGCTCTTTTATTGGCCCCTGTTATTTATTAGTATGTTTATAAGGTCAGTGAAAAACAGTCTTAAAGAAATCTTCTCACTAGTAGGGAGTTATGGGTGATAATCATTGATAAAATCGGTCCCGGAGAAGCAGTGAGATGTTCGGTTTTGTTATTTTCAATATTTCCAGGAAGGGAGAGAGTGAACCGTGATAAAATGGATTTCCCTTTCATGTTGCCATGGAGATGGTGATGGTGAATGACTGATTTCCTGTGCAGAAGCATTGCTGGAAGGAAAGGAAAGGAGAGAGAGAGAGAGAGAGAGAGAGAGAGTCTGTGTTTGTATGTGTACAGGGGAGAATAAATGGTTTGCAGTAAAGTGGACACACATGACCTTTTTTGTTTTAAAATACAAATATTTTACACATTAACATCGGCCTTGATGAGTGCTTTGTTTTTATGCATCTTGTATAAGGTGGGTGGGGAAAACATTCATAGCACAATTTTGAGCAGGAGAATAACTGCTGCAACAAAAAATATGATTCTTCCTTTATGCAAATCCAGTCTCATAATCCAGTTTCAAAAGGAAAAAAATGATTAAAAAGGTTTTGAATGAATGATAAAAATGTTCCCCGGAGAGAGTGAGAGAGAGAGAGTGTAATCACAGCAAAGCTTAATCTTCATGTCTTCTATGTGACTGTGCTGTGTGTATGTGTGTATGTGTGTGTGTGTGTGTGTGTGTGTGTGTGTGTGTGTGTGTGTGTGTGTGTGTGAGCATGTGGGAGGGAGGGGGAGAGAGAAGGCGGATGAAATTATGAACAAATCTTTATTCCGGTTTGCCTCAGATGGGGAGTAAAGCTGGCTTGTGATTGGCTTACTGGCTGACCAATCAAAACCATGCTCTCTGGTTGTCACTTGTCATGTATCATGACAAACAATATATAGGTGGAAAAAGAAACATCACATTATATAATTGGTAGTGCTTTGCTTAAACTGCTTCATTCACTTCTCAAGGGTCTAGTTTTATGGCATACAGCTCCAATATGCGCGCAGGTATGAATCTCTACAGGTGTAAATATATAAAAGTGGAATTAAACCAAATGTCTGTCTGCAGTTCTCTGTTTCACAGCTCCAGAGGCCACCTAAAACAGTTTCATAAAGGTGAGCCTAAAGCAGCTGTAGCTGTTTCATCTTAAAATAGTGCCGAGGGGGCGACAGACAGGCCAACGTATTGGCAGCTGAAAGTACAGAGCAGTCGTTTTCCTCACAAACGAGCTCCACAATGATGACCCTGCTGCAGCAACAATCAATCTCTGTAGTACAGCTGCATTTGAAGTGGAAAGTAGAAGCCATTTACCTTTATAACATCCAACCACATAACAGACAGACCACAGGGACAGCTAGAGAGGGAAGTGGGAGAGGAAACCAGCTCAGTAAGAGGTAATATAGGCAGGCCAAGATTCATAAGCTCTACTGTATTTAGCCACAGAAACAAGGCTCAAACAAAACAAAACCTGCAAAATTGTAATATTTACAGTTTAAATAAGATCTGTGGTAATATTTATGTGAAAGACACAACTACAATGCAGTTTCCTTAGATGCCATAAGGAAAGACGAGAATAAAATGTCTGATCTAGACGGAAGAGTGCCACCTACTGGTCCACAAGCGCCAGGTCCTGCCTCCATAATCTGACAGGAAGGGCAGGTGGCGGCTCCTAATGAAGAAATATGTGGGGGAGTAAAAGCATTAAGGTTAGATTTGAATCAACATGCTGAAAGTTTGTCGGAAATATTGAGTAAATAACTTTTTTCTCTTTATCGAGTTCTCCTTTGCAGCCTTTATGAAACTACACCGCTCAGTTTTGTTTTCTAGTTCAGGGTTCGGTTTAAAATGCAGCAGCAGCTTTAGCAGTGAGAGGCAGCGAGCACCTTCCCCCTCCCACACACAGGAAAGATGCAGGTTTATTTTGTGCGGCTTCACTGCTGCATTTCCTGTCTACTGCTGGTTAGTCACCTTTTACCTGTGCAGCTGTGCTCACAGATCGACGAGCGAGGACGAGGCGATGCTTCTTGCACGGGACAAGGAAAAAACACTTGTAGGAACAAGGAAGAGAGATTTTAGCAAACAAGACACACACACATACACACATTTATGCACATTTGTATGAATTAACAGTTCTCTGTATAGACATCTAAGACTCTCCTGGACTTGAGTTGCTCACACCCTACTTTACTTCAGATCAGAGGAAGTGACATGAATAGTCTTTAAGTTACTTTTTCAGAAGACTAAGCTATTCTCAGATACGTGGAACATTGACAAAATATTAGTGTCCTCTCATGGCTGGTAATGTAGATCTAAATTTGAACTGACTGATGTAAAGCATTTAAGAACATAACATTTATTTTTACTTAAAAAAAAAAAAACTTCCAAGACAGATTTTAATTTTAATAAATCACTTTTTGCACTTGCCTGTTCTTGTTCTTCATCCTAGTTTAAAAGATATACATTTAAATCTAACTTCCTGAGAAGAACATATGTTGCGACGCCTCACTTTTCCTGTATTGAACAGAATTATCTTGTTGATTCCTACCAAAGGATTCAAGTTTCTCCCATATCCCTTAATGGGAATTCGTGCTGAGGACAATCACTCAAAATTCTTTATTGCAGCCTGTGATAAATAACCTGAAAACATCTCTGAAGGGCTGAATTTTGAAAACGGCACACCAGCATTTTTTGGCACCAAAAATCTAGAAACAAAAGTGAAAATGAACAAATGAAACCCACTCATTGAATCTCAGTATATGCAATATATAACCTTTCTAAACTGATTGACAAGATTCATACTGAAATTTTATTTATTTTTCCCTCATAAGTCAGGTGACAGTGTTTCACAGCGAGAGGGTGGTGGTGTCTCTCTTTGAGAACACAGGGCCCTGAAGTCAGATCTAGATCCTCTGACAGGGCTGTCAATCTGATTAGAGAGCCATATACCCAGCACTGAAGACACTGCACTATAAATACCAGCACAGACAATGGGCAGAACATTCCAGCAACATCTCCACAACCAGGAGGCAATTACCTTTCTAATGGGCAGCCGATACATTTCACACAAGCAGACAGAACTTCAAGTGTGCCAGATGACTACATCAAATGACCCCTTTCAAAAGGAGATGGGTTTGATACAGTCTTCAAAAGAAAAGCAAGCAGTTCTATGAGAAGATCTATTCCACAGATGAATGGATCAGAAGATATTTCAGAGGGAGAAATGCAGATTTGCAAATATATGATGTGCTTAATGCCTTTACAAGCAATTTATTAGCAGCCCAATCTGTTGTGGAATTGTAAGTATATTGCTGTAAATACACCCCCATTTTCAGGCTGGGAACTAGAGCTATAAAGCAGAGTGAAACATTTGTGTTTGAGCTAATAGCACCACTGCAGAGAAGGGTCTGCTATATGTATTGCACTGAAGTCCACAAGATGGCGACACAGGCATTAGGAATTACATTTTCAATTTTGTCCTACTACCACTAGGTGTCTGTAATGAGGCTGACAGACATCTGTATCTTCAGGATATGAACAAACACACCAACAGGCTTTGACTGTAAATCTAATTAAATTATATGAACACATCACCAAAGCAACAAACAAATACAACTGATTGCAAAGAAAACATCCTGCAGCATATATACTGATTCTGCTAAACTAAAATATGAATACAGGATTCCTCTTCATGTAAAAAAACAAAACAAAACATAAATACCAAAAACAAGCTACTGGCTTATAAATGTACCTTTTATTGACTATTATTTCGAACATCTGTACCTAAAAGGCACGCATTGGACTTCATGGTTTTTACAAAAGCGTTTAACTACAGGGTTTCACAATACAAATTTCACTTTTTTAAGTTCTCGACAGGAGATCCTTTCACAGAAAGGACAATTTACACTTTGTGCAGGTATACAGACCATAATTAGGAAAATATGACAATGCATACAGAGACAGACAAAACTATATTGAAGGTATTATGCTTATGGCTATTTAAAACTAATGTTTTAATAAATTATCATTTTCCAATTTTGTAGTGTAAACAGATCATTCACTGACCATTAAAGACAGCTTTTAACAATATGGTGATACTGACATTTAGATTTCATTTCCTGACACACACAAACAACTTGCAGTAAAACATGGAGGGGAGGTGGTCTCTTACTGTCCTATAAATGTCTATGTAAATATATATTATTTTTGTCCCCATGCTGATAAGAGTTCCCATGTATCCGACATACACATCACCGGTCTAGTCACCTTCACAAAAACTCCCCTACTGGCCTGTGTTGGGCTGCTGATGAAAACTTCCTGTCAGTGTTGTTTTTCTCTTATTTAGGTCAGCTCATAATACTGCTCAGAATATAAACTCAACTTTGGTTTGTTCTTGGCCTTGTGGAAACAAGCAGCACCAGAAACTTATGAGCGGAGGAAGAGATCCCTGTCCGTTAATGATGGGTGAGCTTCACAGGTTTGCTGTTCATTCTAGTCCTTCCCTAATGAACAACAAAAATACAGCCTTCCAATTTGAAAGGAAACATAAGAAAACTATTTAAAAGGCAAACAAAATTCACTTTATCAGATGGAAATGTCATTAGCTATATGCACACATTAATTAAATATGCTAATGAACTTCATTTCTTGCAATTCTGCATTTGACCATCCTTCAAAAATGTTGAATATCCAAATTAAGGTGATACAAGGCAAAAACATGTATTGTGAGTTGTGTTTTTTAGTGTTTATTTTAATTCAAATTTGCAATAAAGGATAAAGTTGTAATAATTTTCACATATTTAGCATAATAAAACACTTTCTGCAGTCAGTGTGTTCTCTATGCAGTGCAGTGCGAGATACAGAACAAGTCTTGATTTCCTTCCATATTGGATGGGCTTCCATAGAATGGCGGGGGAAATGCGATATGAATGTGGCTAGGTTTACACTAGTTTTAATACTGTCTCCTACATCATTAATAATACTGACAAAACTTTACTGCACAGATAAACAAAATGTTTTTTTCCCATATATATATAACTGCTTTCTTTCTAAAATGTTTCATAGAAAAATACTAATGTTTAAAGTTATATTAATAAAAAAAAAGAAATGGCTGTAGAAAGATATTCCAGTTGGAATAAACAAACAAACAAACAAAAAATGACTATCATATCTGTTAAATTCAACTCGAGCAGAACGTCAATCAGCTTCTTTCATCCTGGATATTTAATTGGTTTTATTACCCTTTGTCACTCCATTTTAAGTCTCCAGCACCTCTCAGACTCATGTACAATAAGGTGTATGAAACCATTATGAAAATGTTTTTCTGTGAGACTCAATTAGTCTTTCCTGGGTAATTGTGACAATGTGCAGGGCTGGGTCCTCAATCCCTCACACTATTGGGCTATCAATGTAAATATCTTTGTGTGAAACAGGAGACAAGACGATATAAGGTCACATGGCCTTTCTACAAATTCATTCTCCCCTCCTCTCGCTGTAGCAAAGTTAACTAGTGCTGACGTAGACTGCATTGATTTATTTAGCTTGCTGCTTTTGTTCAAGCTCATAATAACATATACTGCATATGAAGACAACTATATTGTCACCTCTGAAAGGCAGAAGCTGTGCAGCTGCATGATGGATCTTTATGATCTGGATAGTATAATGGAGAAAAATATGAACATTCATAAACTGATGAAAACAAAAAAGAAAACAGGAGCATTTACAATCTCACACAAACCCCACGATATTGTTTCAATTGTTGCAGAGATTTACCGCCTAAGCTGTGATTGTCGAGGCATACATATGGTTTTAGGACCTGCATAGCATTAAAAAGGCACAGATTGGACATTTATGGCAGTTAGGTATAGAAGAGTTTAGTAGAAAATATTGGCACAATACACTTCCTGGGTCCAGTCTGGTTTAGGAGAATGCCAGATAACTGTACTGAGCGGAGTTGTACAGGAGGAAAAAAAGGCGGGGATGGTTTGGGAAGATAGGTAGCAAAATAACTTGTCAGCATTCAGAATGATCCAGTCCGCAGTCTTCCAAACAAATAAGAGCAATCTCCAAGACCTGAAGTCCAGTTCACCTTCAGTACACATACAGCACAGTCACAATATGCTTTCTGATAGATCCACTTAGTGCTGCACATACTGTGCCGTGCCCCCATTATATTAATAACAACCAGAGAAGCACGGTGGGCCTAAACGGCCTTCTCTCCATAACTTTTCTCTTTTCTCGTGTGGAGTTTAACAGCTGTATGGCTTGAGTGAAAGCATTTCTTTCTTTGGTTTCTAGCTTTGCACAGCAGTTCAATGACTGTGAAAGACGCTCCGCTGTATAAAGTAACAGATATAACACTGCCCCCCACGCACTCTCCACGGGATTAAATGATACCATGGCTAGGTGTGCGAGGTGGACTTTATCAGGAGCGGACTGCTCGACATGACATAAAAAATAACAAGAACAACAACGAAACAGCACATGCAAGTCTATTTTTTGTTTGCATAGCAGAGCAGGTGTCCTGGTTTGTGATATTCCATCAGGAAGACCAAAATACATCCACCTTGGATACAGTCCTCTTTTCCCTTCAATTTCCCAGTACCTGTAAAAAAAATAAGCCATCTTCGAATACAAAAGTTATTCTTAATTTCAGTCAAAAGAATCTGTATAGAGATGGCAGGCTCTCCAGGTGTGAGCGGTGCGAGTGATGAGGAAGATCTGAGCAGGCTTTTCAGCTGGCAGTCATCACCCGTTCTGTAGCGGCACCTTCTGCCCCCATTCATGGAGTAGGGTGGCTTCTGTAGACACACAAACATCCCGAGGTCCGCGCACTACTACCTTGTTTTGTGAAAAAGGGGTTTGTGCTCGAGTTCAGCTAAAGGAAAATCCTCAGTTTCTTCAAAAAACACTTTTACACAACAAAGCCCAACATTTATAGCGACCCAATGTTCTAGAAGTTCCCTTTGTATCCCTTTGTGTTAACGCATCATCTCAGGAGAATTCATTTTACTCCCAAGAAGGGCTTGAAGGTGCCACACTGCCAGACCCTCGATAGGAAAATCAAATAAAGACTTGATCATGGAAATTTGATGCACAGCTGCACTAGTCATTTATGCCCATTTGAAAGCATGCATTTGGCAAATTCTCAAGAACGTTTTTCACGTTTCTGTTTTCATTTGTTCAATTTTTCACTTCCATCGCAAGGTCAATGTGGAGCTTTAGTGCCTGCATCTTTTTGGCAACACCTTTACGGGTCTTCAGAGGATCCTGGTGTTATGTCACAAAGTTACATAGATCCTCTTCTCCACACACACACGCACGCGCACAAACACACACACACTCTCTGGCCTGGGATTACGAGCGAATTCCCCACCATTAGACAACAAACTCTGGGATCTCGTCGCTCGTCAGGTCCAGGGAGAAGTACTTGCTGGTCCTCTTGATGGGGAAGGCAGAGTTGTCCTTGATGCCGGCGCACTGCTCTGCCAGGCCATGGTAGCCGGCGTCGCTCAGCTCCTGGGCGCAGCCGAAAGTGTAGCTCTGCGCAGTGTCCTGGCACAACTCGGCCCACTGCAGGCAGCCCTTGTGATAGAGCCGGATGTCGTCCAGGGACTGGCTGTGCCGGTCGGTGGACGTCCCGGGCTTCCTGCACACGGTCTGCACCGAACAAGAGCAACAGGGTCAACGAGGGAGTGGGGTGTGGAGAACATCTGTACCTATAGATTAACAGGAAGACTAATAATTTGAGTACTTGTAATATTAGTCCTCTATCCCTGCTAGATAGCACTTCAAAGTTTTTATTATGCTTCTCGTATTCTTGATTGTTTTCCTCCTTGCTCCCTTTCCCGTATGTAGCCCTTGACTGTGACCCTACATCTTGACAGCACTTAGCTTTCACCGTCCAGGATGCAGGACCTCACTTACTGTACTTGTGTAAATTGTAATTTGTAAAATGTATTATTTTGAATTGCTATGTTTTAGCTAAATTGAATTTGTAATGATTAATGCCTTGTACTTAACTGTATTTTTGCACTTTGTTTGCACTTATGTTGTAAGTCGCCCTGGATAAGGGCGTCTGCCAAGAAATAAAAATAATAATAATAATAATAATAAATATATTTTGGAGTTTATATTGGAAAGTCAAAGGATGGTTAAACCAATCCCTCGACCATGAAGACTGGCTCAGCAAGTAGCACCTCACGTTTGTCGTACCTGAGGAAGAGACTCTATGCTTTGTCCACGAAGCTTCACCACCGTCTCGGACGAGCTGGAGGTGGATGAACTGACGTCCTTTACAATCAGGCCTGAAACAGAAACACAGGGGTGAGTGGAGGAAGAGTGACACTGGCACTGGGGGGTTTAATCTGCCCCTTTCACCTGAATTAAAAACAACAATCCTCCTTCTGAAAAAGTTATTGGAAGTGAAGTGTGATGGGCAGTCACCTGAATAACCGTTGGTCTGTCCAGACGTGAGCATGTCCTCAGTGATGTGGATACACAGATCCTGGCTGACCTCCAGGGAGAGTTCGTGAAGCTCCTCATAATCCTTCGGGTCGTCAACCAGCATTTCGATCTCTGTGGAGATGAGGGAAAGGCTTTTAATACACAGACGGGTCAAATAAATTCAAACACAAACTGCAACGTGAAAAAAGTGCTTCAACAATTAATTTATTCAGCCCCGGGGCAATGAATGCGGGGGTCAAATGAAGCCACGTGCTCTGGAAATGAACTGAGATGCGTACGAGGGAGAAGCGGTGAGTGCGGGTTACCGTCATCATCGAGGAGCCGCTCCTTGCCGCCGCTCTCCACGCCCGAGGTGTGCGAGCTGCCGTGGCTGGCGGTGGAGCTGCTGCAGGTGCGCAGTGGGCGATGGGGGGGCGGGCAGGCGGTGCGGAAGCTGTCCGTCTCGATGCCAGACGTGTGTGAGCTGCCGTGGCTGGCGGTGGAGTGGCGGGAGAGGCGCTTGTGGCGCGAGGTGCTGCCCGCACTGCTGCCCGAGGCCCGGGAGCGCTTGTCCAGCTGGTCCATGTCCAGCTCCAGGGCGTCGCTGATGTACGACTCGCGGTACTGCTTCTTCTCTGCCAGGAGAAAGCGCAACAGAGGCTCACACACTGCCTTAATCCGACATGTACGAGAGGCTATGAAGGCCTGGTCTTTAAATTAAACCCATACTGGTATGGTGAAGCTGCCACTCTTTGGAAACCGTTATTCCAGTACAACCCAGCACTAGTTACTGCTCTGCTCCTAAACATGCACATGCAAACATCCTCCCGCCACAGACCGTACCTTCGCTCTCCTCCAGCCGGCGGACCTGCCGCAGCACGGGTTGCAGGTTCATGTAGAGCCGGTGGCTGTTGCTCAGAAGCTGCAGCAAGTGTCGGGATCTCAGGGGGCAACCGGTGTAGTAAATCAGTTTCCGGGCTGAGGGAAGGCCGTCCGGGAGGATCTCGAACTTCTTACCCTTTCATAGCAAAGAGAAGGTTTAGAACAGCGTGAGAAATACTTAACTACATATTTATTTTCATGCCATTATTCTATTGAAACATGCCCAATAAGAGTAGATAAGGCTTGAATGAACATGAGCTTTATCATAAATTAATAATATTAACTTAAAACTGCATTCCTTCATGATTAATGTATTACTACTATCAGCTGCCACCTGGTGGCTGGTGAGGGAACTTGGTACCATGCTTTAATGTACCAGTCCATATGGATCACTGTTCTGCAGGTAGCAGTTCTTAAATCTCTAGACCTGCATTCATCAGCTCTGATCTGAGATTGTATCCCGTTATTGTACTGGTACTGCAGCATTACAAACACACCCCATCTCCCGAGAGAGGGCCTGACCCCAGTTTGTGTCTCTGAAAGAATTCAGAAGGCTTTAGAAACTATTATCTGCAGTGATCCTGCGCTGTTCCCCTTGCGGTCTGACCCTGTCTGGTTTACAGCTGTCGGGGATGTGCGAGGGCCCCTGCGCAGGGATGCAGGGCTGCTCTCCCACAACGCTGCGCTTACAGATCACTATACTGCTACACACACAAGCTGCAATCACCAGGTATGCTCAAACTCCCTGGGCCGCCCGCCATTCCAGCCTTCCTTAAATGGGTGCATTGGCATTAGCGGTTTATATATACACAGCATTCACAGAGAAGGCCTGTGCTGGATGCGTCCATCATGTGGACCTGTAACACCTGTGACAAACTGGAGCACAATGTTCCTCTGCAGCGCCTGGAGGCATCAAGCCATTCCCTCTGGAAAACCATCAGTCTTATATCATCTTATAGCAAACAATACCATCTGCTGCTGCACTGACACCGAGTAAAGGCAGAGAAAACAATAAACTGCAGGTACTACACTAGAAAACAAAACAGTTATTGATGCAACTCCACTAACATGTATGATTAATCTGCCAAACATATGGTGTGTAATGCAAGAACAGACATGCAATGATGCCATATTCTACACAAGTTACAGATTTAATTACACAGACATGAGTGCATTCATTACAAAATTAAACCATTTAAGCCAGTTCGGGACACAACCATCTGTAACTGAAGCTTAAAAATAGCAAGTTTTAGGATTAAAAAGAAGTAGGCAAAAAGAGCTCTATGTCTGATTATAATATTTGTTAGGAAGCTCATTAAAAAGAAAAACAAAATCTCACTATTATTCAGAGCATTAATACAGAATCTTACGGATCTACACCCATGTCTACAATCAAATTTCACGTAAATGGCTCTTGGTGACAATACCCAGGGTCAATTGTATTTTTCGGTGACGCCCCAGATTAAGCCATCATTGCAAAGCAGTGTCATCCTTTCAGAGAAAGACAGATTTAATGACAACTCAATTCAACACTTGCCTAGTACGACTCCCAGTGTCACTTGGAAACCCAACCCCTTGAAGCCATGTCAGAGCTAGCCTTAGTGGGATACACATGAAACATATACAACCGTAAAAACAGATAATCCAGCTCATTAAAATGTAAAACCTAAACCAGCAAATCCAGTTAAACCCTAAGGGAGGATTTGCCATAATGCTGAAATCTGGCAAAAACATAAGGGTCTTTTCCATCCTGTGTGATATACACATACTTCAGGAATTACTAAGAGGGAATTCACTGAGCCGGTAATCTACTAATGCAGGATAACATCAGCTCACTGGAGTCGCCTGTTTATGACAATGGGCTCATGTGGAATGAGAACCGTGACTAATGTGGTCAAAGCCAAGCTCTCGTTATGAGCAGGACCATCCAGCACACTGTAAATAAACTGTACTGACCCAGTCCTTCACTGTGTAAAGCACTGTTCCTCAGAATACCACAATGATCTTAGGATAAATATCCACCCTACTCTCAATTCAGTCACGCCTGCTGCAGTTATAAATGCACTCAATTTCACTTTAAAAAATAAAAACGCTACACAAAAGACTACATGGGAAGGCTGTAAGTTAGGGTGGGGATAATGGTGTGAACTGCAAGTGTTTTTAGAAAATATTATTCCCTAAATCAGTTCATGGGGTGGGGAGGGGGGGGGGGTTATGACAGGCCTTGCCAAGAACTCCCTTCCTTAAGGTCAAATATAGTTAAATATTTAAGGGTTTACTAATTACTCTACAATATCACAAGTGTGTGGAATGTGGGCGTATCTCCGAGAGGAACTATGGCTGGATTATCTCCGCCCTGTCCTCTCAAGACGGTGCCCTGGGACTGTGTCTGTGTGAGAGGGTCTGACGCATAGCTCACTGCACTGGGAGACAGCTGGATACACAGAGGAGCCGTGGCCCAGCCGGGCTCCATAACAAGCACACGTCCACATCCCACCCTAGTCAAAACATCTGGCGTTATTGGCCTCCTCTTTAGTAGTTCTCTCACTCTCACCGATTCTGGCACTGCTCTAGGGTGGAGAGCCACAGACAAAGCTGGGTGGGACAGGTTTCTTAGCTCCCACTAACCCCATAAACACAAAAACAAGTTTTTATATAATTTGTATTATGTGGCGATTGAAAATGATCACCCAACCAGGACATTTAGTTTAAACAGCAGCAACAACAATAATGGAACTGGAATACATCATTTGTTTGATTTATGGTGTATTTGTGAGAGAATCGGGTTGTGGCAGATCAATTTTATACAGCTGAACCAGGCAGCTTTTCACACCTTGACAGGAGGAGGAAACTTTCTGATAAAATGAGGTCGAGCCACATGCCATCATGCTGTGCTGCTAAAATCATCATCAGAAACCCCATCTCTGCTAAATGTAGTAGTACAGAAAAGTGAAATCAACCACTACCAAAGAAAAGCCACATTTATAAACCTAGACACTTTGAACTTGTGTTCATTTGGAACTCATTATGTTGTGTGAAAAGGCACTGCCTCCATCTGATTGCTATTTATGCATCTCTGTAGATATGCTACCGTCAAAATGTCCACTTCAAAATAGCTTGACAGAGGAATTCAAGAAATGTGCGCAATCTTACATGTCAAACTCTACATAATAATTCCCCTGGTAACACAATGAACAACCTTTCAAAAATGTATGAAAAGAAGTAAACCATAATGGTGAAAAATGATTGATTGTAGAAATAATTGTATGCCACAGAGGGCATGCTTTGGTACAGCAGTCTTAAAAGAGCCCCTTAAGGAAATGGAAGAGGATAGCACCTTAAATGGGAATTATCTCTACTCACCACGAACACCAGCTTCCCCACATTGGTCCAGGGGAAGTCAAACAGCAGCTGCCTCACAGTTCCCACATTCTGCAACATCAATGAAACTTCTTTGAAATCACAGCACATCACTCCCAACACACAAATAATGAGGAGACAACAAAGTGACTCTACTGTCCAATTTCCCTTCTCATCCTGTTGTCGATGAATATATCATGAGAAGCCTGCTTAAATCAAGTCACATATTCTCCTGCACTCAGCTGAGCAATAAAGTTTGGTTACACACAAACGATTAATGCGCAAAGTAGCTTCCTGTACCTGGAAGATCTGAATCCCACGGAGGGTCAGGCCTAGTGTCAGCGACGCTTCCACTTCCTTTTTGTCCTGAGAGAAAGAAAGAGGTGAGAGAATGACAGGTGTTTAACTCAAGCAGTAAATAAACAAAGTTGGATATTGTTTGTTTGTCTGTAATCAGACCTGACAATGTGTCACAGAGAGCATTAAAATAGCCCCTATATTTTAAAACCACATTCTATTTTGAAACCCCTGCTTCATGTAATTGATGCTTCCTGTCACTAAAGAAAAGTCTCAACATTGTGATATGCAGGGTACTGAGGCTCGAAGGGCTCAGATGGTATTCACGTGGATGTTCAACAATGACTAGTGAAGTCTAGCTCGAGAGATATCCTTTTATTATTGTTGAAAGCTGTGCCCGCTCCAAAAAAATAATAATTATCAAGCCATCTATTCTGATGAATCTTAAAGTAAAACTTAGTGCTCTCTGATATACATTAGATTTGCAAAAATGCATTGTTAATTATACAAGTTATTTAAATACGTTTTGTGTCACTTTTTATTATACACGATTGTGTGCTTTACTGGTTTTAGTAACTATATCTACGCTTAAGACATGCACTGTAACAGATTAAATCAAAAAGGCACAAAATTGGTTAATTGCCTAATTTGAACCACTATGATCAGAATTTCACAGTTCTGTAAAATCACAATCCGAAACAAACAAACCATTTAAATTTGCAATCCTTGTTGTTTTTCTCTCTCTCAACTGCATTTCATGTAAAATATGCCTAATGCGACAGAAACAAGGAGACAAGCTGTCCGGATAGGTTTTCTTTTGGGCCGGGCTTGAAACATGTTTTTCATTGTTCTACACTTTAGGCAAAAAACACTTAAGGACCATGTGATATAGACTCCTGCACTGCTCTCACAGTGTACGGGTACAGTTGGTGGCACGCGGCTGGAGCAGGTGAACATCTATCTAGTAAGAAATCAGCCCTAGCTGCTGCCCACTCTGCCAGCTGGCTTGCTTTTCTTTTATCCCTCTCTCTACAGGCTGGCAGTTCAAAGGTGAACGCCAAAGCCCAAAAATGTATGATGTAGATTTCATACAGACGGGGCTGTGGAGATGCTGCATTAAGTCTACCTTAAACACTGATTTTGGTGTGGCAGAAATGAAATGTACGCAGCTACATCACCCTTGTTTTGCCAGCACTTTTTAATTAGACACCACCCATCCCAGAAAGAAAAGAAAACACATTAGATTCATGGGACAGAAATATAATATCTTCCTTTATTTTTCAAGGACCTATACACAACAGGGATATCCAACTGTGTAAATAGACTGTATAATAAGTTAGACCATTACCTTGTACAGCCGATAGTAATGTACCGTCACGTCATCCAACTGGGCCGACTCCTTGATGTATTTGAGGTGAGCCTCGGAGGCGGTGAGAGCAAACTGGTCCTTGTGCATATTGGGGATGTGTCTCAGGATGTAGTCCTTGCCTCTCTTGGCGATCACCTGCAATCAGATGCAGAGGGAAGTCAGGGGGGTGGAAAACCAACACATTCACTGCAAACACAAGCCAGGACCACTGCGCAGGGCGGAACAGACAGAGCCTGGATCTCATCAAAGCGTCAAACTTCCTGCCAGCTGCAAATTACAAACCTTGTACCATGCAGCAGCTTTCAATGTGCCAGAAAACTCAATGGAAATGGAAACCTGCCATCAAGTACTGAGATTGTGTTTATGACTGGTGGGTGGACTGAAAATAGTCTGCCCAGTTCTGCCTGTGCAATAGCTGTTGTCTGTCATTGACAGAAAGCTTTTATTCATGAGGTGAACTAGTTAACAAGCGAGTGGACTTCCTAAGTATCACAGGTGGCAATCCTTAAAGACTGCATGACTTTAATAAACAGACACCATTACATTTTAAATTACAATGATGAAGAATCCATTTTGAGGATTTTCTGGCCAATTTTGGGTTACTGGACAGGACAAAAATTGACTGTTCACCAAGGTATACCTTGTTGACCTAGTTAAAACTCACCTTAGTAAGCACTACACTCTGGGAGACCAGAGTAAGTTAAGACTTAAGAAAGATTAATTGGGTGTCTGGCACAAATAGACATCTATTTTACAGTCAATTCCAAAGAGGGTTCAGTCTATGAAAAGCACCATTTTCATAAATATATCTGGGTTAGCAGAGGAAAGTCCCCAGTGACGCACAGAACTGTTTGCCACTTCAAGTTCCACAAGCATTTCCCATGCTGTCTTTAATCAAAGTAAGGAGTAAGGAGTGACGAACAGCTAAACGCAGGAAAAGGAGGCAATCAGAGGGTGGGGCTGGACAACACTGGGATGTCTATTGTAGGATGTGAAAGTGCTTTCAAATGTTACAGCTTGAGCTGTGTGCGGCTAGCTTTCAGAAACTAAAACAAAGCTGTGTTTGAGCTGCTGTAGTTTTATATCCTTAAATGAGCTCGAGTCCCAAGGTGTTTCTCAGAGACAACCGTGAGTTATGGGATTTGATCTTGGCAGGTTAGAAGACTTGTATTTAAATCAGAGAAACAAAGCTTTCAGATTCATGAGCTTCCCCACAAGAGGGACTTCAGACTTCTCAATTAAATGACATCATTCTAATTAAGGGTAAAAAATAGCTGAAGTAATAATGAAGGGAGAATGTTATTTAACCGGTACACAACCGCTAACACTCCCATGATGCTTCAACAGCCCCAGCTGCACTGAAGTGCAGCCACAATTTGGGTGGCATATGGGCGGGACTGCCCTTGCTCTCGCCACACCACACAAAATAAAAAGACACTGAGGTCAGCTGTCTGGAACTGCAGTGAACAGATCTGAAAATTACATCAGAGCCCAAACGCATTAAGAAATACATATTTTTATGCCACACAGTTCTTTAAAAGGCACCTTTTACACCCACTTGGTAACGTCCAACACTTAGAAGCTTGTGTATAATGTAGGAGATAAGTGAAGCAGGACTCACCCAGGGGGGGAAATACGCCTCGGGCTCGAAGTATTTTCCAAAGTGTTTATTCCGTTTGAAGTTTCCCAGGTCCGCCTGCAGGGCGAAGGCTGCCAACAGGAAGTAGGCCTCTTCGCGCTGCACACACTGGGACAGAAGGACCTGCTTCCTCAGGTGCCAGTAGTAGTAATATCGGGCCGTCCTGTCACTGCGAAACAAGGACAGAGTAATCATTGAGAGGTGCTGTAAGATATACTATGAATGGAAAACAAGTCATGCATCACTTACACTACTGTATGTTATTTGACTAAGCCTAAAATGAATAGTTCACACCTTACCTTATCAACCTGCCGTTCTCCACATAATATTGAGCCCTGAAATGAACAATCATTGGCGGCCCAAATTGATCAATACCCTGTCAAGAAAAACAAACAAGAAAAAGCTTTGTAAGCAGTGATTATAGATAACAGTGTTTCGAAGAAAATTCTAGGCGTGAACAACTTTTCAGAAATCCCTGGTGTCATAAATCATAGTGGTAAGACTACAGTTACATCAATATAACAATTTTAAACACATAACAATATAACACTTGATCTTACTTTGCTGGCCTCTCTTTTCCATTCTTTGGGACAGTATTTAGACAGCTTCTGGCTCAGTTCCATGTAAATGTGCTCATTATCTGTGGAAAGAGCCATTGAAGGTTAACATTACATGGTGTTTGACATCACTGGATGAAACATTGCATTTATTTCTGAATCAGAGCCAATATAAATCCCATGATTATAACTGCCTATTTTTATCATTCCTTTTATTTTGAACTTTATATGCTAGTCAAGCACTCCCCTGGTGAGGAAATGTATATATTCAAATTGCACATTAGATTTTACATTGAAACATAACCAGAAATGACTTATTAGTGGGACATGGGGAGACTTTACTACTGTCATAAATGAGCATGAACATTTTATAGGACAGATTTTGAGACTACTTTTATGATCTTTTAATTAGCAGGTGGAAAACGAATGAAGATGTTATTTCAGGAGAAGAGCAGACTGAAACAAACAATAACACCATGACACAGCAGGGACCCCTGGCTGGTGCTGCCGTGTCTCCCCAGCAGAGCCCCCGTTTGTCTTGCGATTTCATGCTGCTCGGTCTGGCTGCCCTGGAATTTGCTTTCATTAGAAATAGTGACTCCTGCTGAAGCCGTGCCGGTGAACTGGGCGGGCGGCAGCTGTCTCCATTCATCACTGAGCTCTATGCAGCACGGGCCTGGGAGGCAGAGCCCAACATGCCTCTTACAACATGCCCAGCAAAACCGCAATAGCAGAAGTCATGACCCCAGCCCTCTCCACAGAGCAAATTCCATGGCAGCAGAATACAAATATCCCAATTTCCACTGCAATAGGATTATACCAACTTGGTGTGTGTGTGTGGGGGGGCACATTCTGATCACTACAATAAATAAACTCCTCTCAGGTGAGCTGCGAAGCTCAAAACCATTGTCACTAACTTCATTAGCAATGACTAAACTTGATTTAAGCTTTTATTTTCCTTCAGTCTTCACCAGATTCCAAATCCTAAATTCCAGACTAGGGGTGTCAGACTCCAGTCCTGGGGGGCCGCAGTGTCTGCTGGTTTTTGTTCCAACAGAAGCTTCCAATTACTTTATAAATTAGTGTAATTATTTATTCAGGTAGGCTTATCTAGAACTTTCCTATTTTATTTTTTATAGCCGATACCTTTAGAATTTGTTGATGACTCAAAGCCTTGAACCCACAGAACATTTCAGAGTCTGGAGAGAAGGGAACAATTCATCCAGTTAATTGTTTAATTGGACCAATTAAGGAGCCAAGAGCTGGGCTGGAATGAAAGCCAGCAGAACTGTGGCCCCCCAGGACTGGAGTCTGACACCCCTGCTAGACTCTCATGGCAGAAAGGGTCTCCTAGAAGGATTGACATGATAATCCAGCAACCAAGTGGGTCCTGGGCTAGAGACACATGCCTGCGGTCAGCAGGTTACCAGGGAACGATTTTATTTGTACACAAGTTTAGAGTTCCACCAGTACAATTTCCCTAGAGAGGTGCGGATCTTACTCTGAATCACGCTGAGGCCAAACAGATGACAGTCCTTGAGGCGTAGGAGGTCACAGACCTGGACGAGCAGCTCCTGACACAGCGTCTTCACCTGCAGAGACGGGACACAGACAGGCACAGCTTACACAGAGTGGATGACAGCTGAGAATGACAACACTGGCAAAGCCAAGCAGTCAGACTTCAGCCGGTTTTCACGGAGGTTTCAATGATCCGTTCCTATCCTAGACCATAAGCAGATCAATAAATCATAGAAAGTTCAGCCATATTTAAATCATTATCTAAATTTTTGCTTCTCATTTGTGCACTATATAGATAGATATCACAAAATGGCACATTATGCTTAAATGTGAGAAAGGGAGACGATAACCTCCAAATTCCATTATTTCTTACCATCAGCATCACTGAAAAAATTCATAATTGGAGGATAAGAACAACTAAACTAATGCGATTTAAAAAAGCTTTGTTTCTGCATTATTTTTGGGGAAAAGAAGAGGGTTTTGATTTAAGCTGCTTAGCATCATAGAAATGGCAACTCATTGTGACAGTGCCAGATATTTCTGCTTGGGAGCTGCCTTGCCTTCATGCCCAGTTTGGTGGCAGAGCTGCCGACGCTAATTGAACAGCGAAGAGTGCAGATACCGACTCACATTGACGATGATGTTGAGCGTGTCATCGTTGGGGAGAAAGACACAGACACAGCGGCGGTCCTGCATGGTTTTGTTATTGTGGAAGTTCAGTTTGTTCATTTTCGTCCTGCCAGGACGATTCATGTGGTGGGCCCCAAGCCCAGCGCCCACCTGCGCTCAGCTGTACCCAAGCACAGCCCTGCCAGCCTCCGACACGTCACACCACAAGGGACAGCACACAGGCAGGGGCATGGGCACTGCCAGGCAGCACAGCTGGTGGAGAGAACGAGACGAGAGAGTGTTAAAACTCAAGAATACAGAACACAGAAAATACAGACAACAGTCTTCCTTTCTGTTCTTCTTGGTGCTTGGAACTGCATGCAAGAAGTTATGCAAAGTGAAAACAGCCAGCTAATGTTCTTCACGGGTACAGATACGGCTTTGACTACCAGGATCCTACTGAGCTTTTCTAACGGGTGTCAAAGAAAAGGATGAGAAACTACTTTTACTGAGAAGCAAAAGTGAGGCCCACCAGAGGTTAAGCTAAGAACTTACAAAAGAGAACTGGAAACTTACAAAAGGAGACTGAGTTTCTCACCAACTGCTAATTGTTACTTGTAAATCAATTACTAAGCTGTTGTTTATTCAGTGTGAATAGAGCCACAACTGCAGAAAGACACGTACTGGGCTGACACTAACAGAGTGATTAACACAAGGTACACTAAATGAATAGTACATTAACACAGCAGAATTATAATATCTGCTCTGCAGCAATTTACATAACACAATGTATTTGGAAAGCTGACAAAATAGAGGCAAGTCCATGGAATAATTAAGCATTTTTGTAGTGTAAATTTATAGACTGCTGTCAGACAAGTCCAGAACTATTAAAAATCTACATAAGCCACATTTACAAAATCAATACTGCACCGAAAGGACCATACCATCTCAATAAACCATTACAGAAGGGACACAGGAACAAAGTGATTTAACTCAGAGCATAGCAAAGCCTCCTCACTCAGGATTGATTTTTACCCTCACATTACACACTGACAGCTCCAGTTGCCATCACAAGCATTCAGATCAATTATCTATTGATATTGAACAGTCCTGCACTTAATATAGCAAGTGGGACACCCTTCTAACTAGCTGTGCTACATTACGAAAAGCCTCAAAAAGTCCCGAGATTCAATACCCAACACTGGGGTGACTCTATGGGTCCCAGTCACTGCAGCCTAAACCAAGTACATTATAGGGGACACAGTTAACTTCATCACTTTGAAGAATGGAGGTCTAAATATATATCAGGCCTATGACAGATGCATCAAAAAAGACAACCCACACAATACAGGTGTAAGAGCTGTGTAACCAGATCAATTTGAACGTCACTAGAGTCACACATAGTACACACATACATAGAGTCAAAGAAAGCAGTCATACCATTTTGTGAAAAAACAAGGACTCACAATTACACCATTGGAACTATGTGGTATTGCCATCTCCCAGTCATATGTCCATCATTACATTGGGCTTTATGACTCATGCATTGCGTGAAGGGTTAATTAGGGGCGAAATTAACCAAATTGGCCTCTGCACTAAAACTTGGCTTTCCCTCCCCCTAAAACCACAGTCAGTAAGTTTTATCCTGGTCTTGTGGACATAACATTGCAACTGAAGCCTTTTGGGTTTGACAGACAAAATAAATGATCATAAGATCAAATTGATAATTTTATTGAAAGACAACTATAACTCAAGCAAGGATAATATGCTGTATCATTTTACTGTTCCCACAGGAAAATTTAAAACATTTGGATATCCCATTCCAGCAAAATAAACAGTAGAAATGATGTAATCCATTGCCAGAAGGTGACTGTGCAGTACAGTATGTAGCAAGAGGTAATTTTACCTTTTGTAGATTGACACTGTATAGTAGTCCTTAAAAGTTCAGATTGTCTCATCTCTGATGGGAAATCACTCAATTATACAATTCCAATAATGAAAAGAGCTTTTAATTCTTTATTGAAAAGAAACAAATGGCAAAATAAACAGTAAAATTAAATGGCCAATGTGGGTCTACACTGAAACTCAACTAACTTTAGATTTATTAATCTGAGAAAATGTATCTTCACAGATACTGACTAAGCTAACTGTACATTTGAATAAATTACAAAAAGTTACAAAAGCAGCCTTGTTGCCTGCTGGAACATTGTACTGCTTATCCTAATTAATGTATTAAAACTTGTACTTTCTCCATCTATAGAGGAATCAAACGAGTCTTGTGCCGTTCCTTCAACCCTATTGGTTAACGCACGATAGCAGAGTATGTCAGCTTCCTCATGTTCAGCTTTGCGCAGTCTTCTCAGAATCCGCTTCTGCCAGAGAAGCTTGTCAACGTGGCAAAGAATTTAAACGGAAGCAAGAGATAAACTGACAGGACAGCACACTAGAATGTGAAACAACTAAGGAGAGTAAGAAAAGGCAGATTAATCTGTATAAACTTCCATTCACCTTCGACTTCGATACAAAAATGTAGAAGAGTAAATAAAAGAGCAGAGGAGCTCCAGTACAAATCCTCTCCCCTCCCATGCTCTCCCAGTGCCAGCCTGCCTGTACCACAGCCATGCCACAGTCCGCAGTGAAGGAGCGGGCCAAAATTCCTGTAGATCGAAGTGAGCAGTCGGAGAGAGAGAGAGAGAGAGGCAGAGAGAAAAAGTGGGGGAGACAGGAGCTTAGATTGAGAGAGAGTAAAGCACAGCCAAGGGGAAAAAGAAAGTGCTGCAGTCAGGAGAATTCCACACTAACATCTGCTTCTCATTCCAACAATGCGGCCTTTTGATTTGTGCGAGAGAGCCGAGCCACCATCTCTGAGCCCCCGACACGGAGAGCAGACCGGGCCTCTCGTCTGGCTGAACTTTTCCAGTACACAACACGGCAATCTGCCATTCTGGTCCAAGGATCCTGAACTAGAAATATGTGATCAGGGCATGAACCACGAGGGCAGAGGATGGAAGGAAGGGCAGCATGTCCACCCATGAAACTGCAACTCAAATATTAAAAAAATACCATCAGTTGTAGTCTCACAAACTTAAAATCATACTTGGCAGATTTATAACGAACTGTGAGAGAGATTCATGTTGTTTCGAGTTTACCAAAATGGCATGCAGGCTCAAATCAAATTATAAAGAGTCAAAGACCAAAAGGACTTGATGCCACAGTATTTGTGCTGCAACACAGTGCACTGGCATGGGGAAACTTAACATTAATATTGTTACATTTTACCATTAGCTTATACGTTGCCTAGGATACAGCAAATGGCACAGTTTCAAACAGTATGTGTGACATAATAGATTTTATTTACAGTACTGTATGCGAAGAGCTATGCAACGATCAAACAACTTTGGGTGCAGAACACCATGTGCATACAAATAAATGTACGTACAGCACAGCATCCACCATGCCCATTAAACACTGAAGACAAATTGTGCACTTGTTATTTCTTTCATTTGATCGTCTAAAAATAAACTGCACAAATGTTTTGAAGAAAAACACTAGAAAGGAGAGGAAATACATATTTAAATACAAATGCACCAACTGTGTAATTATATATATATATATATATATATATACACACACATATATATATATATACACACACACATACACACACACATCACAAAATAACCAATTTTCACAGACACTACAGGCATGTGACAGTACAAGCCAATTTGTGTGGATGTGTTAAGAAATCCCTCCCATTCACTACGTAAACTAGCTTGACATTACATTTCTTTAAAGCATAATACAGATGAATACCCCCCACTCCCCAATTTCAAATCTCATCACTATATTATATATTACAGACAAAATACAACAAAATACAGCATTAAACAAACATGGTTGAAAAGCTCAGTGAAACAGTCAGTTATGTTACAGTCTGCAGAATTCCACTGGTAATTAATACTTAAGCCACTATGTGTGTGAAATATACTCAACTGATTGAGCCTCCTATGATTTAATCACAGGACTTTTAGCTCATGTTAATTTCCTCCATCCATTACACCACACTGCCACCAATTAAGAAGTAGGGCCAGAACACAGTAGGCAGTACTCAAATGATGAGAGAGACTGAGAGACAGTGAAAGATCGAGAGACAGACTGCCAACCTCACTTAGCTCAGGCAGAGTCCGTCAGTTCTTCTCAGTTTTCACAGGGAACGAGGGCAATGAAATGTTTAGAGGATGCCAGGGCACAGGGTGAGCTGGCAACAGAGCAGCAAGCGAGAGGGGACTGCAGTGCCAGCTTTATAAATAGCCCTGTCTGCCCGGGCCTGCTCCCACTGTGGCCACATCCCAGAAACAGGCTCAAGCCAACAGCTGAGGAGGCCTCTCAGAGCAGCAAACCCACTGCATCAACAAGCTGCTGTGGCCTCTCACGAGTCTCTCTGCCCTCAAATTAACTTCTATAGCATCTAGTAAAGAAATCCAAACCTTACATGTAACACTACTGAACTTTTAAAGCTCCTCTGTGGAGCAGATCATGCATGAAAATGAAAAGCACACACCACTTACAGTAGACAAGGCTGTACAAATGATTAGCAGCACAGTATGTGTTGGGCTTAACACAACTTCATAATCACAATCTTCCTAAAATTAATAATGTTGTCTGTTTAGTACACTAGTGAATCAGATATCGCCTTTATTATATTTTAGACTATAATTATACAGCACATTGTACGATGTCTGTAACGTTTTGTTTTTAAATGAATACAGTAAAATGTTTAAACGCACTATATAATAACATTCCTGCACTACTCTCACAATATTAAATCGCCTGACAAAGCAGACGCTCACTGTTCTGAGCAGTAAATCGATTGACTTCCACAGGCATTGCACAAAGCTGTCTGAGATGAGCATCTTTCATAATGTTTAATCACTCAGACCATGCCAGTGAGCAGCCAACACAATGCACTTTTGAAAGTTTTTTTTTTTTTTTTGAGACATCATTCTTCCACTGATCAACTCCTGAAACAAGAGCAGCTACACTAGGTATCACACCTGAAAAAGAAAATTCTGCATACATTTAAACCTTGCCTTGCAAGAAATGAAGCAAAACCTTTGGCTTTCTTGGCATGAGAAGAGAAGTTCTTAAATTGTTGTCAATCTCAGTGTAGCCTTCGGGAATGGCATTGCTAGATTAAAATATTTTAACTGAGTTAACTGGAAACAAACAGATGGTGCATAGCTAGCACGGTCATGAAAGAAAGACACAGACATTAGCAACTGGCATTCAAATATATTAATTATTCAATACATATTCCTCTTCTACATATGCAGCTTCACTGCATACATGTTCACATCCAAAAGAAACTGTCCTTAGGATTTAATTTGCTGTGATGCAGCTTAAGCAATACAACTTCCGATGCATTTTCTCTCTCCCCAGTCATTGAAGGAAAAACAAAGAAACTTAAGGCTGACTCCATCAAATGGTTAATTTGTATGCAACAGGTGAACCTAAACATTCTGCTGCAGCCTAAGTATCACTCTGATCCAGAACACAACAACCACTGCAATTAGAGAGCACTTCTTAAGCAAATAAAGAACATTTACTACAGCTGTACAAATGTATCAGTCTACTTCATGAATCCTGTTAAATCACAAGACTTATTGTCGAGACAGCAGCATGAAATTCAGGGACACTACACACTTGATATGAGATACAGATATAGCACATGCATTAACTCCAGCTCTGTATCAAGAATGATGATAGCTTCAAGAAGTAAGAAAGAAGAATTTTACATCACCTTATAAATGTGACAGGGTCCTCTGGGAATCGGGGTTTGCTATATTTAACAATTAATTGCCGAGATGTTCTGCATGGTGTCAGCTAATTTAAGAAGAAAAAAAAGACCCAAAGGTAAAACTCATCACCACTAAATAATTCTAAAGGAAGTTTATGGACGCCTGAAGACACAGCCGATGATAGAAAGTCTGCAAGTAGTGTACATAAGTGATGGATACTAGAGGAAATAGGGCCGCATGTCAAAAGACTCCACTGGCTTAGAAATATGGCCAAGGCATGTTCTTGGCAATGAGCAACATCATATTCATGAGCAATTAGTGACCAGCTGTGCTCAGGTAGCATCTCTGTGATGGGGCAGCTTCTTCACCCCAGCAGAGACTGCATTCGGCATGACAGTCTCACAGCTTGTCAACAGTGTTCCTGTTGTTTATTACTATCAGTGATCACTTCAGTTGTGAAAACTATACTGCATTAACAACTGCAGAAATCATGACGCAATAACCCAATAACCCTGCAAAATGCACCATGGCTCTATCAAGACAATGGCACCATATTCAAATAAAGTTGTTAGCTATAGCTTAATGTTCTAAAGTTACATGAAACAATGAAAATGGGATATTAACACTCTGACCCCCCCCCCGCCAATACTTTCCATCAGTTTAAAAAGAAATTGCTGCAGCATCAATTGTATGCTGAAGTGCAGCCAAATACAGCATACCTTTGAGGTACTTAGGCTTAGCATGAAGCGAGTAGAAATAATATGAATCACCCTTTTCTGAGGCTGAATTTTAATTCCTCCACTGTGCTCAGATCCTAGAAAGCTTGCCACTGATTAACATCACTTGAAACGGTGCGTTAACCCTGAGGTGTCAGCACTTACGGTGATCAGTAATGTATTAGAAAACCACAGTGCTGGAGATGCTCTCGAACAATTGAGGAAGGGGATTAAAAGCCATGCTACGAGACTGCTGTTAAAAGATGCTTATATTAAGTACAGTACTTTTCATATGTGAAGCATTACAATTTTATGGTTTTAACCTGTTAATGCTCTTCACTGCTGTGACATGGTTCCAAACGAAAGGTGCAATGACAGTTTAACCACATGCAAATTAAATGGTTATTCAAAGTTACCTACATTTTAATTATTATACCAGAGTGACACATGTATACCGAAAGGTACACGGCACATTTTGCATTTATTAGCAAAAGATGTAGAAGTGGTCTTTGCAAAGCATTCATCAGATCCCAAAATGAACCGAAACATTACGACATGTCAGAATAATAGAAACTGAAATAAATCCAGTATCTTTCAGGGGCATATAACCACAACACTAGCCAAGTGATAAAGAAATTATATATACAAGTCTCAGTGAAAATGAACTACTTACTATTGAAAGAAACACATTGCATAAGGCAGTACGAAATAGGATAAATGTGGACCGTTTGCTTTGGTTTACAGTAGGATATGTAAGGTAAACTTTGACACCACCTCTCCAGAGCAGTCAGGATTAATAACGCTCTTCCTCTGACCTCACAGAACACTGTAAGGATCCTCAGACCAAACAGAGGCCAAGATACAGCATGGCAGCAACAACGGCGTACTGCACAAAGCAAATGCATTGCCAAGGAATGAGGAGCAAAATTCCTTCAAAGTGGCAGGACTGGTGAGACCAACATGTATAGGATGTTGTATAAGTATAAGAGTAAACTCGTAGTAAGATAAGAACCTAGTAAAAAGCTCATTAAACACCTAGACCATAAACAATTTTCCCTTCAACTGTTTGTGTATTTCATGCATCACCTGCCGCCCCCATCTCATAAGAGAATCTGCCAGGCGCATCAAACCCGAAGGCCCACGTGTGAAATCTAAAGCTTGTACTTTCAAACAGCTGGGTGAGAATATGCATACAAATCGCTGGATATAAATAATTCTTCAAATCTGAGATTCTGTGAAATAGCTCAGCAGGATCCATTCAGTGCAGCAGAAATTTAAATACATTAAAAAACGGAAAAATGTTCAGCTTTTCAAAGGCAGTCTGCTTGTGGATTAAAGAAGCGGAAAAAAAAGATTTCTTGTACAATTTTTGACAAATGCTGCATAATTTTACACTTTAGCATTTCTGGTTACCTTAAAGCTGCTAATTTACCTTAGGCAATAAACCATGACATTTCGACTGATAGTTCAGGTGTATTCTGCACTATTGAGGTACTTGAAATTAAACAGACAAGTTTGGGACCGAATTTCCAATATTATGCAGAGATTCCTCTCATTCTAGGTGTAGTGGGAATATTGTGACCACAAATTAATTACACTTTTAACTTTTAAGAACATCTATTGAAAGTATTTTCACAGTGAACATTAATTACTGCTTTTATTTGACAATAGAGGGCTTAATGCTCAGACTCATGTAGAAAAAATTAACAATAAAACATTTTCCATAGTCCAAAATAAGCATACATCAGCATTGAGCAAATGTATACATTACATACATTATATATATATATATATATATATATATTTTATATATATATACACTCACCTAAAGGATTATTAGGAACACCATACTAATACTGTGTTTGACCCCCTTTCGCCTTCAGAACTGCCTTAATTCTACGTGGCATTGATTCAACAAGGTGCTGAAAGCATTCTTTAGAAATGTTGGCCCATATTGATAGGATAGCATCTTGCAGTTGATGGAGATTTGTGGGATGCACATCCAGGGCACGAAGCTCCCGTTCCACCACATCCCAAAGATGCTCTATTGGGTTGAGATCTGGTGACTGTGGGGGCCAGTTTAGTACAGTGAACTCATTGTCATGTTCAAGAAACCAATTTGAAATGATTCGACCTTTTGTGACATGGTGCATTATCCTGCTGGAAGTAGCCATCAGAGGATGGGTACATGGTGGTCATAAAGGGATGGACATGGTCAGAAACAATGCTCAGGTAGGCCGTGGCATTTAAACGATGCCCAATTGGCACTAAGGGGCCTAAAGTGTGCCAAGAAAACATCCCCCACACCATTACACCACCACCACCAGCCTGCACAGTGGTAACAAGGCATGATGGATCCATGTTCTCATTCTGTTTACGCCAAATTCTGACTCTGACATCTGAATGTCTCAACAGAAATCGAGACTCATCAGACCAGGCAAAATTTTTCCAGTCTTCAACTGTCCAATTTTGGTGAGCTTGTGCAAATTGTAGCCTCTTTTTCCTATTTGTAGTGGAGATGAGTGGTACCCGGTGGGGTCTTCAGCTGTTGTAGCCCATCCGCCTCAAGGTTGTACGTGTTGTGGCTTCACAAATGCTTTGCTGCATACCTCGGTTGTAACGAGTGGTTATTTCAGTCAAAGTTGCTCTTCTATCAGCTTGAATCAGTCGGCCCATTCTCCTCTGACCTCTAGCATCAACAAGGCATTTTCGCCCACAGGACTGCCGCATACTGGATGTTTTTCCCTTTTCACACCATTCTTTGTAAACCCTAGAAATGGTTGTGCGTGAAAATCCCAGTAACTGAGCAGATTGTGAAATACTCAGACCGGCCCGTCTGGCACCAACAACCATGCCACGCTCAAAATTGCTTAAATCACCTTTCTTTCCCATTCAGACATTCAGTTTGGAGTTCAGGAGATTGTCTTGACCAGGACTACACCCCTAAATGCATTGAAGCAACTGCCATGTGATTGGTTGGTTAGATAATTGCATTAATGAGAAATTGAACAGGTGTTCCTAATAATCCTTTAGGTGAGTGTACATATACACACACATACATATACACATATATATATATATATATATATATATATATATATATATATATATATATATATATATATATATATGTATGTATGTATGTGTATATATATAGATATATGTATGTATATATATACACATACATATATATATATATATACACTCACCTAAAGGATTATTAGGAACACCTGTTTAATTTCTCATTAATGCAATTTTCTAATCAACCAATCACATGGCAGTTGCTTCAATGCATTTAGGGGTGTGGTCCTGGTCAAGACAATCTCCTGAACTCCAAACTGAATGTCTGAATGGGAAAGAAAGGTGATTTAAGCAATTTTGAGCGTGGCATGGTTGTTGGTGCCAGACGGGCCGGTCTGAGTATTTCACAATCTGCTCAGTTACTGGGATTTTCACGCACAACCATTTCTAGGGTTTACAAAGAATGGTGTGAAAAGGGAAAAACATCCAGTATGCGGCAGTCCTGTGGGCGAAAATGCCTTGTTGATGCTAGAGGTCAGAGGAGAATGGGCCGACTGATTCAAGCTGATAGAAGAGCAACTTTGACTGAAATAACCACTCGTTACAACCAAGGTATGCAGCAAAGCATTTGTGAAGCCACAACACGTACAACCTTGAGGCGGATGGGCTACAACAGCAGAAGACCCCACCGGGTACCACTCATCTCCACTACAAATAGGAAAAAGAGGCTACAATTTGCACAAGCTCACCAAAATTGGACAGTTGAAGACTGGAAAAATGTTGCCTGGTCTGATGAGTCTCGATTTCTGTTGAGACATTCAGATGGTAGAGTCAGAATTTGGCGTAAACAGAATGAGAACATGGATCCATCATGCCTTGTTACCACTGTGCAGGCTGGTGGTGGTGGTGTAATGGTGTGGGGGATGTTTTCTTGGCACACTTTAGGCCCCTTAGTGCCAATTGGGCATCGTTTAAATGCCACGGCCTACCTGAGCATTGTTTCTGACCATGTCCATCCCTTTATGACCACCATGTACCCATCCTCTGATGGCTACTTCCAGCAGGATAATGCACCATGTCACAAAGGTCGAATCATTTCAAATTGGTTTCTTGAACATGACAATGAGTTCACTGTACTAAACTGGCCCCCACAGTCACCAGATCTCAACCCAATAGGGCATCTTTGGGAAGTGGTGGAACGGGAGCTTCGTGCCCTGGATGTGCATCCCACAAATCTCCATCAACTGCAACATTTCTAAAAATGCTTTCAGCACCTTGTTGAATCAATGCCACGTAGAATTAAGGCAGTTCTGAAGGTGAAAGGGGGTCAAACACAGTATTAGTATGGTGTTCCTGATAATCCTTTAGGTGAGTGTGTATATATATATATATATATATATATATGTATGTATGTATGTATGTATGTATGTATATATATACACTCACCTAAAGGATTATTAGGAACACCTGTTCAATTTCTCATTAATGCAATTATCTAACCAACCAATCACATGGCAGTTGCTTCAATGCATTTAGGGGTGTGGTCCTGGTCAAGACAATCTCCTGAACTCCAAACTGAATGTCTGAATGGGAAAGAAAGGTAATTTAAGCAATTTTGAGCGTGGCATGGTTGTTGGTGCCAGACGGGCCGGTCTGAGTATTTCACAATCTGCTCAGTTACTGGGATTTTCACGAACAACCATTTCTAGGGTTTACAAAGAATGGTGTGAAAAGGGAAAAACATCCAGTATGCGGCAGTCCTGTGGGCGAAAATGCCTTGTTGATGCTAGAGGTCAGAGGAGAATGGGCCGACTGATTCAAGCTGATAGAAGAGCAACTTTGACTGAAAGAACCACTCGTTACAACCGAGGTATGCAGCAAAGCATTTGTGAAGCCACAACACGTACAACCTTGAGGCGGATGGGCTACAACAGCAGAAGACCCCACCGGGTACCACTCATCTCCACTACAAATAGGAAAAAGAGGCTACAATTTGCACAAGCTCACCAAAATTGGACAGTTGAAGACTGGAAAAATGTTGCCTGGTCTGATGAGTCTCGATTTCTGTTGAGACATTCAGATGGTAGAGTCAGAATTTGGCGTAGAGAGAATGAGAACATGGATCCATCATGCCTTGTTACCACTGTGCAGGCTGGTGGTGGTGGTGTAATGGTGTGGGGGATGTTCTTGGCACACTTTAGGCCCCTTAGTGCCAATTGGGCATCGTTTAAATGCCACGGCCTACCTGAGCATTGTTTCTGACCATGTCCATCCCTTTATGACCACCATGTACCCATCCTCTGATGGCTACTTCCAGCAGGATAATGCACCATGTCACAAAGGTCGAATCATTTCAAATTGGTTTCTTGAACATGACAATGAGTTCACTGTACTAAACTGGCCCCCACAGTCACCAGATCTCAACCCAATAGAGCATCTTTGGGATGTGATGGAACGGGAGCTTCGTGCCCTGGATGTGCATCCCACAAATCTCCATCAACTGCAAGATGCTATCCTATCAATATGGGCCAACATTTCTAAAGAATGCTATCAGCACCTTGTTGAATCAATGCCACATAGAATTAAGGCAGTTCTGAAGGCGAAAGGGGGTCAAACACAGTATTAGTATGGTGTTCCTAATAATCCTTTAGGTGAGTGTATATATATATACACATATATATACACACACACATACACATATATATATATATATATATATATATATATATGTGTATATATATTATATAATATATATATATATATGTGTGTATGTGTATATATATATATACACATACATATATATATATATATATATATATATATATATATATATATATATATACACACATACATATATATACATACATATATTAAAAACAAAGACACATACATGTTTTTTCCATTGATTTCTGGCCAAAATCTAATGTGAAACTACCTATAAAATATGTTATTTATAGCTTCTCTGAACAGGGCAGATTTAATAGTAGATTATTAACATCTGTATTGCAGGTGATGAATTAAGATTTTGAAAGAAAACAAGAAATACTACACACCTAAACTGACGAGCCATCCAGACATGTCTCAGCACAGCACACACCAGTTAGTCACATAGTTTCACGCCTGTACAATGCAAACTGCCGCTTTGCATTCCTGGCTCTTAATGCATGAGTAAGCTAACACACATTTCAAACTGTGCACTTTTAAAACCAAGCATATACACCAGGGGTGGGATTTGAAACTGAAATAAACACAGGAGCTTATCTTGTAATCCGGTAACACTACATACGAATAAAAAAGTACACAACAGACCTGATTAAGTCGTCTAACTATTATGTTATGGTAGATTAACTGCAACAAACCTGAATCAATACTAAGCAGCAACAATTAGCTGCATTCTCTTGAAACGGATGTACGGTTGAGTTAAAATACTGAGCTCCACTCCTTCTATTCAGCTACACTGTCTTGGTCACATTTACACATATTTTCAATTTCTTTACACATTCAGGACTCTTAAATAGCGAGAATGTCATGCTTCAATTTACAAGGGGAAAAACTGGTGAACCCATTGCGGAGTATTTCAGTAATGCTGAATGTTTGAGAATAAACAAGTGTGACTCTGTTGGTTTCCATTAGTGAAGGAAGGATCCTGAAACATTCTTAAGTTTTGACATTTGAAGCCTCAGGTTTAGTTTGCACTGCCACCATTTCATTATTCATGCCAGGTCCCTGCTGGACAGAAGAGGTAAGAGTGAGCTGCTAAAAAGCTGCCTCAGTGAACAATAAACCAAGAGCCAGTGACACTTCTTGCCTTTTTAGCCTTGACTGTGTAAAACAGTGCAATTCACAGTCAAGGGTAAAAAGGTCATTAAGTAGAGTCACCGTCTCTTGGTTTATTGTTGATATTTTCAAAGTCAGTTACTAAGAACTTCACCACAGTGGAAAAAAAACATACAATCCATAGTGTCCGACTGTGTTTGAAGATGTGTGTTTTCCACATGATACAGGAATGATGTCTAGTACAGGAAATACAAGACAGCAAATATTTGTAATCCATGTCAAAAATGCAATCCACTGGTTACGAGCTGTCACAGTCCAATGCTACTACAGCACCGGTGCTTGGCTCAGTGGGCATCTCCCAGCGATGGGTTGAGGGGAGAGATTACTTAGAATCTTTTATGGACATTCAAGCATGGTAAAATGCACACTTGACATAAAAACTACCTTATTAACAGACACTAATTGTAAAGCTCCTTTGGGTTTGACCGCACAATTCAAACTTCAGCATCTTTTTGGAAGACTGAAGAGCAGGGGGGCACAGGCAATTTAATCTCAATGGTCTATGTGCGAGAAACAAAGCAATTCTGCGGCAGGCTCTCACTTCACCACCACAGGAACACGCTGATAAAAGGGTTATTACATTCTTATCACAATTTTATGTAACACAAATTACGACAATTGATAGGCAAGAATTACCTGCATAGTGTATGTGTGTGGAACAATGAAGAAATTGTAAACCATTCACTAAACGATTCCTTCTGTAAAAATCCTGATTATTTTACTGGGGGGGGGGGGTGGTGTGTGTGTGAATAGTGTTAATTGTTTAAATCTGTGAAGCACTGATACATTCTACACATTGCTATTAAAGGCGAGCCTGAGGCATCTATGATCGCTATCATTAACAGAGCCACACAGGCATGCTGAGGAAATGAGAAGTTGTGTGCTAAAGAGATGCTTTAGAAAAGGCTGGATCAGAGGAGTCAATTTGAGGATCCCAAGTCAGGATGTTTTTTTTCAGGTGGATGGAATTTACTAAATTATGTTTAGGCCAATCTCTGGGGTGTCGCAGTGCAGCATGGTTCACTTAATCACTGCATATTATGAAAGGGCATACTAATTAAAAAAAAGGCTGACTGAATAAGCGCTTGACTCATGTTGTTTCATTAACATTATTCCAAGAGGGAAATGTTACTTCTCATCTAGATACTTGTACTCACACTGCCAGAGGGGTGATTTTGCTATTTATGAGGTAAAAGGTCACAGAGGAGTTTCCTTGCACAATTAAATAACACTCTTTAGGTCAGGGCTCTCAAACCCAGTGTATTCTGCTTTTTGTTTCAATCTTAATACAGTTCAATCAATTATACATAGAACAAAATTAAAAGTTGTTTTGCAGTTCATGGCTTCAGATTATTTGGATTCAAGGTACACTATCAAATACCAATTACTAAATAAGTATTGAATTAATCCAGTTTATCAGCAAAATCAATCACATTAAGTTGCCTGTGTTCTTGGTTGGGGAAAAAGCCAAAAGACTTGTTTTAGACCCTGATTTTATATGAAAATATGGAAAATTCAATGTGAAAGTAAGTACAAATTAGTAAAAGGCCTGCACTTATTAAAAGACTTTGTGCCTTGCTGCTCAGGAACAAAATACTTATAAAATACATACACACATTAAAAAGAACAAATAATAGGGTTGTGCAAATGTTAGTCAAGGTTATCAACACCCCCGAAATAATATGTACACAGAGCACAACCTGAAAGCGGATTTTAATAACAGATAGTCTTCTACTACAATGACTGAAGTTACTCAGAAGTGACAGCTCAGACCTTCTGACCTGAAAATCCTTTCGAGACAGACAACTCCTCAAACAAAACAATGACTCTCAGCGCATGATTAATATGTATGGCACTAAAGACATGGTGTTCTGTAAATATTATCATTGATGAGCACTAATTGAGAAGTGAACAGACTGGAGTGTAATACAGGAAATAGACAATTCCTAATTCAGGGGAACACACTGGATGTGTCATAATGAGATAACAGTTGATGCAGACAGAAGAATTTGATAGGGGATTGTAATCATGCATGACTATAAAATAAAGATTTTTCTCAAGGTAGTATGGATAAGCTCTTCAGTGCTGTGATAGTAGTCGATTTTATTAATTGTATTTACAATAAACAACTGGGACACGATGGTTACAGTATTACACAGAACGGTATAAAAAAAACCCAGAAACAGATTTCATAACAGAAGTTTTCATCTGCAAAACTTCCCAGAGAGATCACCACGACGATCTGGGCTAATAATTTCAGTTCTTTCTCTTCCCTCCCTTTAGAAAAATACTCCTTGAGAGTTCAGACAATCATTCATAAATGTATTCAAAGACAACTAGTAAAAAAAAAGGCTTTTTAAGGACAGGGGTGAAAACAATGTCGGGTTTTTGTTTAAGATCATTGTCTCCCAGATGGATTCTGTCCCCCTTGACAGAACATGGATTTTGATGTTGGCAAAATATTAAATTGACAGAAACCGCAGAGAGGAAATGACTATCATTCCTGAATACTGAAGCCACTTGCAGTTTCTCCAGCAGCAGTGACTAAGCCTGTAAACTGTTCCCTGTGGCAACAAGCGGAAAGAGAAGCCATGGATACAAAAATTGCATATTCCCGATCGCAGCAAAGTATACACAATCAAAAATATATCACAAAACTCAAAGCTGTGAGAAATACTGACTTGTTGTATCATTTTCCTTTTTCTGCTAAAAGATCCAAATCAAACAAGCCCAACTTGAACAGATGTGTATCTGGATCACTGCATTTTAAGCAACCTCACTCTCATGTTGGCCAGTCCTCTCCCAAAGAACACAAATCTATAATGTAAGTATTTTCAAAACTGTACTAAACAAGAACAGCGAGAAACTCTTGCATGAAGTGGTTCTACTCAACAAACTGCCTCTGACCCATCTAACCACCTAAGATACAGAAGATCAGCCAGTGAGAATCTAGATGCAGCTGACAGAGTTGCTGCCAACAGTATTTAATTTCTAATCCCTTGCAATGCAGCACGAGGATTTAAACAACAACACATATCCCAGCATACAACTACTCCATATAGTGGCATTGTATAGGGCTTCAGCATAAATATTCTGCAAAGAAACATTTCTTGTTTACCATCTGATCGTGGTCTTTGATATGATTTCAGAAGGCCCCTCTTATCTTGCTCTCCAAGCAGCTTTAGATGTGGGCTGCCTAGTCTGCATCCCGAGGGCAAATGGGACCAGTAAAGCACTTCAATCTTAAAGCCTAACAGTGTTTAGAAAGCAAGCCCCAGACTGGTAGTATTATCAGACTTCACAGAAGATTATCAGCAAAATACAGCCTACCTTCTATGGCAGTTTCTGGATTGACACCTCAGGTAAATCAAAATTTACAATGCCAACAGTACAGATGACACAAAGTTTTAAATTTCTCAGAACTTAATGGGCATGGCAGCAAAAATGCATAAGATACTATATAGTAAACTTGCACAGGTGACAATAAAAGATCAAGAAACACCTCTGATGATTCAGAATATAATATAAATAGGTTTCATACCCTTCAATCAGGGTTCATACTGCTGTCAATAGGAGACAACCCTGTTTGAAACTGCATCAGTTTAGATTGTGGACAGGGACATTAATCATAACATCATTATAAAATCTTCAAGAAAACGGAGCTGTCAAAGAGTCCAACACAATACATTAGAGATGGGAAAACTGACAAACAACAAAACCAAAAACTATGCAGCCCTTTCACTTTAGTCATGAGCAAACGTTGCCAAGAATGTCTTATAATAACACATTTCCCCCGTTTCTCTATACACAACCTCTTTATTCTGCTGTTGCTAAGCTGAAAAAATAAAGGCGCTATAATACACTATGCGGGCAGAGCGGACGATGTCGTTTGGACGCACTTCTTTCGCACTTGTCACTTTTACAGATTTTCTCTCTCAGGTCCTGCCAAATACATGCCAAGACAGCCCCCCTGCTTTTGGAAAACATTTCAGCCACATGTTTAAATGGCAGGACACCGTGTCCAACAGTTATATATTGTCCGGCATTGTTTCTGCTCAGAAGTGATAAACGAAAGGGAACGGGGATCGTGTCCAAATTCATAACCCAAATGCAATGTTCGTCCAACCAACACTGGTTTTCTATTCCATATTCATAGAGAAGCAGAGAATTACAAGTTTGAGAGGGAATACATCGGTTCGTGTTGAGCCAAACGCATACAGAAAAAGTGACAGACTTGACATGTTCAATCCTGCTCATACAGAAGAGCGTCTTTCATTAAATGTGCGACTTATGCTCCCAGTTTGCAACTTGCCATTGTTTTATGCAACATCAATCGCAACTCTGGAACCAGTCCAGCAGCTGGAGAGGAGCTGAAGCTACAAAATGACGAAACGCATCCAGCAGACTCCCGAACCGGTTACTCCAAAACCTGGCAAAAGTGCTGCCCTAGAAAAAAGAAAAGAAATGTAGCAACCCCCCGCCCCCTCCTGAAAAACCAGACTCGGGACGGAATGTCAAAAGAGATTTGGTTTTAAGAAGAGAAACAAACAAAACTTACCTTTAAAGAACGAACAAATCCTCTTTTGCATAACACTGCAAAAATCCGTAAGTAGTATGTTTGCGGTGAACAGATGTAGTGCTGAATTAGGAGTCCTTATAAATCCCGAGCAGCGCCAGTCGCTCTCCCTCTCGGTGCCACATCTCCTCTGGAGCGGCGGCCAGCAGCGCCACACAACACATGTGGGATCGCGGGAGGCAACACTTGACCGGGGACGGAAGGGGACGACCGTCGCTGTTAAACCGATTTAAACCACTATACCTTATTATCGGTATTCAATGAGAAGCAGGCTATGTATAGCGTACTGATATCCAACACTCAGTCGATTATACTCTGTTAAATGTCTCCAATAAAGTCCAGCGAAAACAGACATCGTCCCCAATCACCCCCCTTCTGCGGCCGCTTTGGTAGCGTCTGCTGCTGCCTGTCATCCCTCCCCTGCTCGCTGTACTTGTGCGGCAACACATTTTGGGAGTAAAGAAAAAAAGAGTTTCAAGCGCCTCCCCTTCAAAAGCTTGGGTGACCAATGCTGCACACTGGGCACTAATCACAGCCCTGCCAGGGGTTTATTTTAATGCAACAAGTCATTTCTTCTGCTATTTAAAAACCTAAGAAGACCTTGAGATAATTACACTAAACTGCCCTGTAGAAAACTATACATTTCTGCCCGAGTAAACGCTTTGTGCGCCCCCTTTCTGAATAAACAATACAGATTATACAGCATCTATCAATACTTGCAAGAGATGATCTATTTCCTTTATTAAAATATAGAGAGGTTTGTGTCACATAGTTGCTTAGGATCCTTCACTGCTACCTTACACCAGTCACGGATACATTAATAAAAAACTATTTACTGTATCGGTTTGAAGCCCTTCAATTAGCATAATTGTCCTGTAGTGTAGAAAAATAGATCGATCAAGTGAAATGAAGTATACCAGATTCAATAAAATAATACAATTTAATTTACTAGGCTGGCTTTGAAGATTGGCTTTTTGTTTGTTTGACGTAATGTTTTATTTTCTATTTTTTAAATGTAGTAGGTGGACTTGCATTATAACTGGACATGACAATAGCTATATTGTGTTGTGCCAGTATGACAGCGTTTGCTTTGCTTGACTTCAGAAAAATAAAAGTGCCTAGTCATAAAGGGATTACAGGAGTATGTGGAAGGCTAATTGTAATAGTGAATACCAAGAGAAGTCTTACAATTGACTTGGGATAATTACTGATAAATAAAGGGATTGATTGGGATAGACATACATCTTCCCCATGTGCAGCAAGAATAACAACAGATTAATGGTCAAGGCGTTCAAATAAATGTAACTATTATTATAAGTACTTATTTTCGTTGGTTGTTTAAAACGAAGATCAGGGCTAAAGTGTTGTGGTGTAAAGGATGTCATATTTACACAGCACAGTCACTTCAGTTAATCTGTGGCACAGACGCTCTTGTTGGTGCTGCAATGTTTCAAGACCTTGCCCTGAGAAGAGTCTTCTCAACCAGGTCCATGTATCTATTGTGTTGGTCAAAAGCTGGCTTGTGTATCTCAGAGTTGAGATATCCACCAGTGACATATTTCCAAACCAACTCAAGTCTGGGATTTTAAAGACAGGAGCATAGAAAACACCCATTGTTTTAAAACCAAGCGATGCACTTAAGGTTTTTTCAACAAGATAATAATAAAAAAGACAAATAAATGCCCATTGGGACACTTAAATGATTACCCTGAATGATGTTTGTGACACTTAATAACTTTTGCTTTTTCATTTGGAAGGGAAAAAAACAAACATCTGGCAACATCACGGTGGTAAATATTTTATTAATAAAGTCCCTTGTCCCATGAGTAATTCAGAGCAAGCTCATTTAAATTAATCTGTAGCTGGTCATGATTATATTATAATTCACAAAACTGATCCTTGATGTTTTCCCCCCAGCTACAGTGGAATAACTTGAACTCACAGTCTCCTTTATCCAATAGAATCAGATGTCCCATTGTATTTTACACTCTGCCATGTAGGGATATGTGTATACTGTTCTCTTCCCCCTACACGTAATTCATGGGGCAGAGTGTTTTTGATCTTAAATAATCTCAATGTCACTTAATAATGTTTTATGTACAATGTTGCAGTTTGTTGTGTCTCAAAGCAAGTGCTGAACAGCTGTAGAGTCAGCCCCCCCCTACTCTAGTGCAGGAATGCACACACATTTTGTTCTTATAATGCAAAACAAAAAAGCCTTTATGCTTCAGCTTTTGTCCTTTAGCATTTCTGGCTCAGACACATGTAGTTGGTGTCATCTGATTTCTCACCTGTAACCAGTCTGGGTCATCAGACATTCTCTCTGTACCTGTAACTAAAGACTCACAGCACATTTTCATTTGAAGGTTGCGTTTTATACTGTAGGTTCATTTTTCACAAAATATAGAGCCCAGCACAGAACAGCAAAATAAAGTAGTTCATCCTGCATAGAGAGTAATGAGTCAGAAGTTAGCTGGTCTTGTGAAAAAATCTATTGAACTCCACACATCAGACCTTACTGAGTTGAGCAGGGAGTGCATGTTACTTTTTAAATAGCATCAAAAAGTAATTGAGGAAGTACAGTATCCTAGATGTAAGATAAAGCAGCCCTGAATTACATAATACATGCTTCAATTGAATTTACTGTACCCAGAGTCACCAAAACTCACAGGAGTAGAAAAATATGCTCTTAATTACAGAGACACTAAAGAGACATTCTACGCTTCTGAAAATCAAAAAGGTATGGGTAATTAAATTCAGAGAGGACAGTGTCACATTTTTCACTGAAGTAGCATTAAGTATCTATTTTTATGGTTGGAGAATCAATGAGCTTATTAACACAGCGAATAGTTTAAGCAGCTTTCCAGGCCTTGGAAAGAACAGGATGAGTACAGCAAAACCTCTAAATGTTGTAGTGATATTGACTGGTTTGCTTTAATGCCAGCATTTCCTTCTTCATTAATTTGCTGTCCTGCGGTAACATCCTGCAGTTAGACCTCCAGAGAGAGAGAGAGAGAGACACAGAGAGATGGGATGTAGTCGCACCAGCACAGCAGCACCTGATGTAAACGAAATCTCAATCCACAATTCTCTTGATCTTGTTTGGTTTCACGGCACTACCTGTGCTCAGTAGAGGGATATGAGGCTTTTAGGAGTGGACTGGTGCTAATTTGCCAGTGAGATGACAGTTGCTCACGTCTGTTATATTGATTAAAACAGAATGCATCTGCAACCCATGAGACGATGCAGGGATTTTGGTGCAGAACGCCAGCAAAGTGGGCACGATTGCAAGCAAACTGCTAAAGACGGCGGTGCCTGAAGTGTGGCTGGCATAACTTAGCGCTCTAATCAGTGCCTGTCCCTTCCGTTTCAATACCAGACCAAAAGAGGAAGTTTTGAGCTTTTGAAAAATGAAATATTACAAATGTGGCAAAAGATATTAAAAAGAGGTTAATTTCTAACCAAGTAGTCATGTTGAAAAGACTGGTTTTCTTTTGAAGAAGCTTATTCAAAAAGTAGTAATAATCCATCAGAAAAACAGGTGTAATACTGAGGTTATGTTATTTGAAATATACACATTTGTATAGAGTCAGTCTTCAGGAGAGAATTAGGTTGTGTTCTGAACTTTAGCCCGATTTACATAAAGAGTGTAATAAAATAAATGTAAATTAAAATTCAACATAATCTTTACTAGGGTACAGCTGGGTCTTTGTTGCATTGTCACCTTCTTTTGTAATGAGACGAGCGACACTGTTCTGCCAGCTACTCCAGTTACATCTCTCACAGAGCTCGGGAGAAATGTGATCTCATGCTCTACATGTTCAATGATGCTCCTTCATGAGGAAATACTTAAAATATTGCTTCTGAATCCCAGGGGCTGGACACTTTTTCAAAAGACCCACAGCAACAGTCCGTCTACAGCAAACCTGCTGTGTCTGTTATTGTTTTATTATATCAGAGCGTGTGCCTGTATCTTTCAGGGAACTTGTAACTGAATGAAGGTGCATTTTTAATTTAATAGAAGGGAAACAGTGGCAAATATAGTGCAACATGAACAAACTGCGTGCTCAAATGAATTACATTTTAATTGAAGATGTTAAAATATTCTGTCATGTGCCATACTGCATAAATCTGTTAAAATCTCCTGCATTTCATCTTCGTGATCAGAATTCAGAATATATACGGCTCTTGGAAGCAAGTGGGACAGAGATTTGTTTTGGTTACGTTTTTTTTTTTAATTAAATTCTGATATGTACAAACTGCCACTTTGTAGGTATTCAACCCCCCTAAGAATCTGCCTTCGATAAGCACCTTATCTTCCTAGAGGAGTGTTGGTTTCAGGCTGGAGAGAGTGTGAGAGATTTGTGAGAAATGACAGAACAGGGCAAGCTTCCCTCCTGCTCCGGTTATATGCTGACACAAGTGCATGTTCCACTGCTAAGGGTGAAGACACATGGTGGGCTTTTAGGATCAGATCTACAAGTTACCTCAAGCACCCCATATTATATATATATATATATATATATATAACACACACACACATATACATGCATACACACATACACACACACAAAATAAACACTGAGACTTGCACTAGCCCTGGGCAAATCTGCTGACTTTGATCACTGAAAATGACTTTTACACATTTCTGTACAATTCAAAGCTGCACTTAACCATCAAGCACTATTTGCAGACTTGTGCTGACCTGGATGAATGGATTGAATAGTCTTACAAATCCACAATGAACACGCTGTTTCCCCTACTCTATTAATCAGGTCGTTATAGTCAAAACTCTCCTGCATGGATTAGAAAAGTCAGACTTTCAGGAATAAGAAAGGAAATCGTGAATGCGGACTAGTCTCTGCTTTGTTACAATTTTACAACTAATTGCTGCTCAGGGCACGGGGTACCCATTTCTGGCTCGTTTGAGAGCAGATGAAGTGTCATACATGAAAAGACGTAGAAAGTGTGTCTGGTCAAAGCCCCTCAGACCGGCTCTTTGATGTGATACAGAAAAGAACTGGGAAAGAACAAAGGAACTAGAAAAGAGACGCCCCCCCCCCCAGCATACCTGCTCAGATTACCTTTGGTGCAATACACAGTGTGGAGACCTAAAGGGATCAACTCCAAATTAATGCAAAGGGAAGTGGAAACGTGGGGGTGGTGGTGGTGGGGACTTCATAGGAATGAACAAAAGAAACCTCTTCAATTAAAGGGAGGTTGATTGAGGCCCCTTTTTTAATCGCCGTTTCATTTGATGTTAATTTATGTTCCATGTCCGCTCTATGAATTATTACCTCTCAGTCCTCAGTCATGAGATTTAACAAATTATATCAGTGGAAAACATAGCCCAGCTCTCGTTAGCCACCGTGTCAGAAAAAACCCAAGTGGCTTTCTTAGCAGCCTTCTGTGGAAGCATTGTTATTGTTCTCCCTGTTAATCAGTGTCTAATATTCTGGTCTTGATTAGCAGCTCCTAAAAAGAAGGTTCTGTGTGGAAGGAAGACCCTTTTGTTTGTGAAGGAGAATCTGACTAATTGAAATTACTTTCACTGCCCCACGGGAGCTAAGAGGATCAGGGTTCAAGTCCTTACGAGGCTCTCAGGCTGAGAGGGACCGATTAAAAAGCTAATGAGTCAAGATGCCCAAGACAATAATAATCACGTTCAAGTAAAAACGATGAGATATACACTGTGCATGTTCTACCAATATCTTAAACAGAGTAAAATATTTTGTTTTGTTCAGTTTTATTTCTTTGATATTTTTATGCCCGTTTTTGTGGACTGGAACCAATGCAGAGAAAATGCAATTCTGTGTGACATTGACAGCAGGCATCTGTTTTTCTGAATGCGTGGAAGCGCCTTTGAAATTCGAGGAGGGTAGCATAAAAATGAAAATGGACCAGATGCGCTGTAATTGCTGGCGTTCTGTGTCTTAATGTGAAGATGCATACGCTCTCACGTTCAGACTAATTTGGCAGTGAACTGGTCTCTGGCACAGACAATTCAAGGAACAACCTGACAGAGCTATAGGGGCTGTTCAATATCTCCAAAGAAGCTCAAAAGTCAACAAGATTATTAATCAAAAAGTGGATTAATTAAGCAGACTGAATGGCCATCTTGCACGGGGAGGAATGAAGCGCAGTCTCAGAAACCAGGTCACATAAAACGTAGGGCCCTACTAATAATAATGACCTGACTCTTAACCTGGCAGGCAGCTCAAGAGAATCACGGCTTCTTAGTAAACTTCCTCATTCAGCACAGTTCAGAAATCACAAATGCTTACACGACATCAAATATCTGTACAACAGTTTGTGCCATTCTAAAGGTGAGAATGCTTCTGGAAGGCTCCTTTAATGTTGATAACCATGGCTGTGCTCCAGCAAATGACAGCTGGCTGGGCAGTTGGGCAAGTCACTCAAACGCTCTGGCTTCTCTTTTGAGGAATTACTGAGAAAGCACGTGTGGAGGAGGGGAGAAGGGGAGAAGGGGGTGGGGGGTTGACGTGTGAAGATAGGGAGCTTTTCAGGAAAATAAACAAAGCAACAAGGATAGGGGACAGGGTCACGTACTGTTTGGGCTGATTTGGTTTGAGTTCATCAGTGGGACTGCCTCTATAATGAACCAGAGAAAGATAATCAGGCTTCCTAAAGATAAACTTTTTGACTGCATTCAGTGTTGATTGTTATGTAGAATGTGGGTTGCTGGGTCTAATATATTAATTCTTATCAGTCTGGAACAAACATTCATGCACAACATGATCCAAACATACTCCTACTGAGCCTATTAATCTACATTCAGGATGGAATTTTAATGTTATTAAAATCTATATTTTGGTAGACTGGAATAAATAATATCCTGAGGATAAATAAGGATAAGGGAAATTATATGTATAGCACATCTGTGTAAAGAAGTCATTTATCTATATACAGTATTGTGCAAAAGTTTTAGGCAGGTGTGAAAAAATGCTGTAAAGTAAGAATGATTTCAAAAATAGACATGTTAATAGACTAGATTTATCAATGAACTAAATGCAAAGTGAGGGAACAGAAAAATCTATATCAAATCAATATTTGTTGTGACCACCCTTTGCTTTCAAAACAGCATCAGTTCTTCTAGGTACATTTGCACACAATTTTTGAAGGAAATCGGCAGGCAGGTTGGCCCAAACATCTTAGAGAACTAACCACAGTTCTTCTGTGGATTTAGGCAACCTCAGTTGCTTCTCTCTCCATGTAATCCCAGACAGACCCGATGATGTTGAGATCAGGGCTCTGAGCGGGCCATACCATCACTTCCAGGACTCCTTGTTCTTCTTTACGCTGAAGATAGTTCTTAATGACTTTCACTGTATGTTTGGAATCGTTGTCATGCTGCAGAATAAATTTGGGGCCAATCAGATGCCTCCCTGATGGTACTGCATGATGGATAAGCATCTGCCTGTACTTCTCAGCATTGAGGAGACCATTAACTCTGACCAAATCCCCAACTCCATTTGCAGAAATGCATTCCCAAACTTACAAAGAACCTCCACCATGCTTCGCTGTTGCTGTTTGGCTCTGCCTCACCCAGTTTTATTCCTCCTACACAGCTGTTTCTGTTTCAGTTAATGATTGTGTTTCAACCTACATATTGAATTGATGATCATTAGCACCTGTTTGGTATAATTGTTTAATCATACACCTGACTATATGCCTACAAAATCCCTGACTGTGTGCAAGTGTACCTAGAAGAATTGATGCTGTTTTGAAGGCAAAGGGTGGTCACAACAAATATGGATTTGATGTAGATTTTTCTTCTGTTCACTCACTTTGCATTTAGTTAATTGATAAATATAATCTATTAACATGTCTATTTTTGAAAGCATTCTTATTTTACATTATTTTTTCACACCTGCCTAAAACATTTGCACAGTACTGTATTCATAAAATAAATCAGTTAGGGAGCTTGGTTATCCTAAAATAAAAGTCTGTAAATCTGTTGAAATACACACTGACATGTTGGGGTTATAATCCAAACAGGTTTTGTTTTTGAAGTCACCAAGTATAGTGTGTAGAAACTTAGAGTTGAAATCGTTACAGACCTTCTGAAATGTTTACGTTTCAATATTCAATATATACGAGTGTTTAAAATTACAGATAGATCTTTAAATATTTGTATTATGTTTTCCATGGACGGGAAAGGGTGCAAACAATAAAAACAAGCCATGTTTGTAAGCATCCCAAGTAGAGTTAGTAATAACACACTTAAGATTTCCAACCTTTCCAGAGTCCAGTAGTTACATGTTTGGATAGCAGTGTCAGGAATGGTTTGTGCTAGATGGCCCGAATTTACTGTGACTAATTGGGGTTCATTTTACCTCTGTAATCTCAATTAATTGCACACAGTCTCATTATTGCCATCCTTCATGGAAAACAAACTAAACATGCCGTACAGCATTCTCCGACATTGCATTGATTAATATTGGACTAAATTTGAAGTAAAAATTAGAAGCTGTGACCACATCCTTTGACCCATTCATCTAAGCCATCAGAGCAATTTATTTATCAAATAAAATATGGTTTGCTGTTTCCCTTGTATTCTACCTATCATCTGTTGTCTTATTCACTGTTGTAATCTATAAAGAATTTAATTGAATCCCACTGAGGCTATTCAATGGTTAAGGCCCTAGTACTGAGGCATGCTGGGCAGGGCTCTAAGTGGTTTCTGTATGGGTGCCCCTGCTGGGTTCCTGCTCTATAGACATTGATGTTGAGGTCAGTCAGGCATAGCTAATCCCTACACATTAAAAGATGAATACATAGATCCCTGGGGCCCAATAGTCAAACTCTGGACCTTCTAATAATGATGATTCGAACACATGACTTCTTTAGAACATGACTTACCCTTCCCTACAAGCACTGTGCCTGTAAGGAGAGTGCAATCTATATTGCATTACTCAATTACTGATCACTTAAATCAGTGTTTCTCAACGTAAGAAGCAACTGGCTCTTAAGATCTCCCATCTTACTATGCCCACAGGGGAACACGGCGTTCTTTCGAATCATTATCTCATCCATCCGTCAGCAAACATCTGGAGATCTTGAGAACAGTGGGGCTGGGCTGTGGTACTGCACAGACTACAGGCGACCACAGGTTATTTAAAGAGTGTTACAAAATGCACAGCATCAGTTAATACCCGACGTATGTTTAGAGCGGCATTTAAGCCATGCTTGAAGACCGTACCAGTATAATCAACTGGCACCAATGAGTAGTATGTGTTCATGTTTTTGCCAACAATACATGGTAATCTCTCAGCTTCTAATTTGAGATGTAGGCTCAGTTCCTCCCAAAATACAATAAGAGGGACATGGCTAAAAATGACCAAGAACAAGGTTCTGAATTTAATTTAAGAAAATAAAGATTTAAGAAGAAAAAAGGGGGTTATATTAGCAGGCACAATGGGTGTGTAATGAAAGAGCAGTAAAATATAAGAATGGCTTGAGACTTTCTGTTAAATGGCATGCCTTGTGGTCCATGAACGGCCTTTTTATTTTTAACTCGGAAATGAAGAAGAAAAAAAAAAGAAACAGACCAAGTATATAAGGGAGGGAGGGTTTGCAGCCTCCAGAAAAACTAAAACAATGGAGTCAATGTTATGATCCAGAAGCAGCAAACAATTTCAGCCTGGCCATCTCTGAGGCCTGGACAGCCAGGGGGTGAACATCACATTTACAGTAGTGCCAATCAGAGGACAGGAAGACTTTCTGCCAGGTTCAATAGAGTATGTGTAGTGAAGAGGGGGAGCATGTATGGAAGACAGTAGAAAAGCAACAGCCTGTATCTAGAAACAAAACACACAAGCATAACAAAGTCCTACTTATTATCTGGCACATATATCTTCATGGAATCCTTGATTATCATATATATTTCTGCATGGTTTTGGTCTATAATGTTTAGTCTTCTTTCACTAATTTATTGAAACAAGCAAAACTTGATATTCCCTCAACAGGCCAATAGAATTAGCTTGATAATACTTTAGCCCTTTGTTTTTTCCTTTAGATTATATACTGAAGACCATCCTGGTACTGTGTTTTAAATATTTACAAGGGTTCCATCCAAATGCCACCCACATCATGGCTGTTAATCTGGCCTAGCAACATATTCCCTTTAATCAGGCCCCAGTCAATATAGGCAGCTGCAGGCAGGGAAGTGAAAGCCTTGTGCAAGGTGGGATCAATGACCTCTTAGCTTTCAAAAACATGTGGCCGGCCATGCTTGTAAAGCATCATACACATTCAAAAGGGATGGGAGTGCTACAATCCTCCATAGATATTTTTCCTGAACTGTTGAAATGTGAGGGTTCAGAATTCACAGGCCAGCCTACAGCACTTACAGCGACAGCAGCCCACTCAAGAATCGGATCGTGAGTGGGGACATGAGTTTTAGCACCTTGGCTGACCTTTACCTTGCAAACCCCCCAGCTGTTAAGCCAGTGCTCAGCTCCCCCAGCACATACAGCAGGCCTGGGATCATGTTGTTCGGTTTAGCAGGCGCTGAAAGAAGCTAGTGTCAGCTGGGGTGATGAGAGAGCAGCAAAACTACCATCCCAAACATTTCAGAGTATCTCTAATGACTCCCAACCCTCCACCGCCCCCAAACCCAGCCTGGGTGCTAAAAGAAAAGTTCAGCCCCCCGCCCCCCAACTGTGATCGTATAAATAGCAGGGCGCTCTGCTAAATCTGGCTAAAGTGCCCCTTAATAGAGACATCAGGAGCAAGCTTGCTGATGTTCCACATAATATGGTGATGAAACAGATACTTCTGATGCATTAGCTGGTGGTAGGAGAAGAGGTATCTTCCATTGTTTCCAAAAACGTGTGAATTTTCCCTCCTATGGCTGAGAGGCATCCCCCAATGGTTCTCTCACCAGGACCTCCTTGAAAGGAAGTCTGGGAAACTGGTGGAATCTAGAATCAGACGCCACTGCTTTCCATTTGGCTGTTGGTTTTCCCAAAGGAAACACTGAGGTAATCGATGTCCTTCAATAAAGTGGGCTACCCTTGGGATGTCGCATATGGTGATGAAGGCTGTGTGATTATCAGCTGTCAGGACTGGGAGTGATAGTGCTGAATCACAAACACTGATGATAGGCAAGAGTGAGTAAGAGATTACCCAGGACTGAAGGACAAGGAAAGTTCTCAAAGAAAAACAAAAGAGGCTGGCAAAAAAGATAGGGACAGTGAGAAAGAGTTATGTGCGTAGAACGGTGTCAGTACGACCTCAGTGCAGCCGCCCAATGCCACTGACATCTCCTCATCTTTCTCATGGAGTTTCATTTGATGAAATCGAGTGTATTAAATACTTTATACACTGAAGCTCAGAAACAGTGCAAAGTCTCATAAAAAGTGCTCTGCGTAATCAAACTAAACTTAATAAAATGAACAGCGGATCTTAAAAACTTTATATTTCCCTTTGGCAGGCTTTCTGTAATAGACCACATATTGCTTTCATTTCGGTTCTGTTCAATTATTTAATATTTTGGAAAATAATCAAATTATACTTGAAGAATGTACTGTTTTACAGGTTTATTCCAGATATAGACTTATAGACAGGCGCTGACTGAGGCAGCAGAATTTCTAAGCCTCGAAACTGTTCACACTGCAAGTTTGGTTAGTGTGGTTCTTATTCAAGCATTCGGAAGCACAATCCACAGAGTCAGCGTAAACAAGGCGGTCTTTAGCAGGGTATCATCATTAGACAAGTAGCGACGAGTGAGCCACGAGTCTTAATTCTTTGTGAACTTTGTGAAAGAGTAGCCAGTTAGTAGTCAGATGTTAGAGGGGCAAGAAGACACTCTCTTCCTGAGTAGTTCACATTCTCCAGATGAGAAAAATCTGCCTCCAGCCAACACAGAACATTGATTTTATATTGATGGTAAAAATATGTGTCTCTCATATGCCAACTTTGGGCCACTTTTTTATATATTAGTGAGACATGAGAAGATATAATTTTCAATATATATGTCTATAATCCATTTATTTATTTTAACTGCTGCTAATCTATTGCAGAAATTAACCTCACCATATTCTTAAAAAATATTAACAAAATATAGGGATCACAGACTAAAATACATTAAAAATATATCCCATATATTTTAAATATACATACAAGGGGAAAATATTAGCATATAAATATCACATATTAAAATGTTTGTTCCATATACTAATATATACATATATATTTCAAACTGTACTACAACCACTACTGTCCTCTCCCGCCTCCTCTGCCTAATACTTAATGTACTGGGCAGTGTGCAAAAACAGTTGAAAACATAGATCAATAATATCTTGAAAAAATAAATCTAGTTTAGGTCAACACATTGCACTGACAGCCCGAAGGAAACTTCAAACACAATTTAAATTGTATTTTATTTTTAAAGATTTTACAGCTCGTATAAATTAAATTCAGTAGTCTCATAATGATTTCTGGCATCAGTGTTTTTTTTAGGCAACAAAGTTGAGGGACTTTTCGAAAAACATGAAAGTAGGTAGATTGCAATTTGCACTTGAGAGTATTAACTACTCTCAAGTGCAAATTGCAATCTACATACATGAGAAAATTATCTTTTCCTCAGTAGCTCAAAGGTAAATCAAACATTTGAAGAGTTGTACCTGAATGATCCCGAACCAGCAACTGCCCTTTTTAACGTGCTCAAAGTGTTGTGAATCCAGAGACTGCAGACGGTGACTTTCTGCCCCCCTGTCAGCATATCATGTAGATTATTCTGGTACAGTGGGAAAGGTCGGTTGTCTCAGGGCTGCGGAAGGCCTGTAAGCCCTGACACAACACAACAACACAAACAAACACACCCTTGAGGAATGTGCCTGTTTGTTTGCAGTGTCTTCCATTGTTAACACTGGGAAAGCCTTCATGTGCACCAAAGGCAGGCGCTTCTAAAAACGACAGGCCCTTCTACACCAGAGGGCCTTCAGTTTCTCTTCCCACCGGTATCCTGCAGTCTGTCACACAGTTTAATAACCCTGAACAATTCTCACCTACCAGTCTTGCAGATTTTCCTACCAAAATGCTAGCGTGAGTATTATTTTCCTGTGTGAATTACATGTGAATTAGTCAGTTTGAAAGTGCTGACAAAAATAAAACCAGCTGGAAATAAACCGTTTGTCTAGCATCTAGCTAGTGTATCCGTTTTATTTTCCTTTTAACATACACAGAGCCTCAGACATGGTGAACTACACGTCAATGAAAGAGGGGTTTATTTTTTCTCTTTGTGTTCCTCCTCTTCCTAGTTCTAATATGGTCCTCTTTATGAAGTTGAAACCCATGAATGGCTTGATGGAATTTAGGGCACTGTTGATAGGCAACATTAGATTTCGTTCTCTAAATCCCTGCTGATTGGGGAGTGATAGTTCCATGTGAAAAAGCATGACTGAGCTGTAAAGGTACAACATTATTCACGTACATTGAGCTTGTACATAGGCACGGTGAAAGTGCACAGAGACACAGACCTCTTTTGGTTTCTGTCCATACAGACGTGTCAATGACCTTTATATAGAAAGGACACTTGTTGCCAACAGCACACTTCAAAGTTTAAACACGGCAGTACTCCCGTTTCAACCTCAAAAACAAACAAACAAACAAAACACTCAAAGCAGAGGCTGAAATGTTAGGAGATCGCAATACAAACAGACTTTTTTTTTTTTTTTTAAAGGTTGCATTATATTTCAGATTCCCAGACAGCATCATGGCTAATGTGCTCATAAAAATATTGGAAGAAACTATTTTATTACTTTTACGTTTTACTGTGAAATTACAGGATGCACTTCTGCATTACATCTGCTGGCATCAAATCAACTTTATCAAGAAGCCTTCAATTTCCATGTCACTGCAGAGCCTGTTTTTATTTTGATAACAAATCAGATACAGATCTCCAGATAAATCGATTTATTGCGACATCTCGTGACAGTTGATATAAGTTAATAGATATTATCAGGATCTAGGAGACAGACGATAATCAGACAGGGAAACTGAGTAGGACAGACTGGAAGTAGGGCTAGATATAGAGCAGATGGAGGGAAGACACTTATTTACATTACAGACCCAGAGAGGAGTCAGGACACACCGGCAGTGGAAAATATCTGCGAGAATCCCCAGCTGGAGGGTCCCTTTGTTTATAGTGCTGCCCAGGGTCACAGCAGGACACAGGGCTGCCTTACGTTCCTGTCGAGCACATCCAGAAAGCCAACGAGCGTAAGAGAGTTGAGGACACCCGCACTGTAAGAAAATGTGAAGTTAAATGGGTCACCTTATCAGTCTCCATTTCTCCTTTCATTAGACCACCTTTCTTCTGAGCTGTTGCGCAGCTGATTAGGACAAAGATACAATATATTATCAATCAGTCCACTTTTATTTTATTTTTTTTATTTTTTTTAGAAACAGTTTCAGTTTTGATGAAAGTAAAGCTAATGATGGGAGGGGGTATCTGACTAAGAGCCAGGCCCTCAGTAAATATCGTAACAACACAAATTATTTAATCCTGTGCAGGAAAAAGCCATGACTAGCTAGTAGGGGCCTATTGGCTGAGGAGAGATCCATTAGACAAATGTTCTACTATTGGTCTGACCTTGTTCTTTAACATGATGGGTGTAAGAGTGGTTTGGAAAGTCTTTCTTCTTGTATTTTCACCTATGTACGTGATTATTCTTTAACAATACAACATTATTGCTGAATAATTATGGGCAATCTAAAAGGGATTTCAGAACAATCAATTGAAAAGTGATGATTTAGATGTAAAAGTTCAGCAATGAAGAGAGCCAAGAGCAAACATTTACTTTTGCCTACTATTTTTTGCTATCAGACGTAGCCAATCCTAAAGTATCTCTCGCACGTAAGGCCCTACTGTGGGTGGAGGGTGCAGCAGGAAGGAGGTGAACAAATGATCAGCCGGCTTGGGATGTGTCAGATGTTTTCACCAGGTTGGGGCTTGTCCTGGAGAAATACGTGCCCACTAATGCCACAAGGTAAAAGGGGCTGGAAAAGTGCCAAGCAGGACATGTTAAATTCTGTAGCGTTGGGATGGAATGTAGTGGGGAAAGCAGCACGAGCATGACATGTAAAGACTGCGCTGAACAACATATTTCCTGTTAATGGTTTATTCTGCAGCTGTCAATTCGAGCTGGATCAACTGGGAGATTTCGACTATCCTAACTCAAATAAAAACATTTGTACAAAGATTTGTGAAAGAAGGTACTTATTGTATTGTGTGTGTGGTTGGGAGTGTGTTCTTTTAACTGCTGACCTAGTTATACGCCGAATTTCACAACACACCCCATCCCCCTGCCTGTCCGGTTTTCGTGGGAATCCTATAGACTAAACTGGCGGCTGGCTATAGATTGACATTTACCATGGCACGTTCCACTTTCATTGTGTTGGGATAACTGAAACTATCTTCTATTTATAGACTCTAGTTACATGTCAGGTTATGCTGTCACACTCCCAGGAAAACAATATAAAATTTTCTCTGTTTTGCAGTCCCAGGCAAAGACAGCTAGTTAAGTGACATTACAAAAAGAGGGGTACTGTTTCTTCACTTGGGTGTTATATAATGTAGTTTTCCAGTCACAGACTCATGAGTCATGTCACTAGACTGTAGAAAGCTGCACTGCAATCTTTTAGAAGTCGGAAGAACACATAAACCTGCAGCAGATGTAAAGTCTATGTTTTTGAAGTGCTAAACTCCACCCTGTGTTCAATATGCTACTAAGCTTTGACAGCAGTGCCCATACAGGTTGCTTTTGAGGAATTTGTGGCACATGTGTAACTATTCATTTTACTAATGGTTTAATGACAGTTTGAGTCTTGTCTTTTTGCACAGGATTAGATCCTGTCGGCACATGTGAATCGCTGCAGTTGGGGACGGGGAGTGTTATTTTCCTCCTCTTCCCAGCACTGTCTAATCCTAATCAGTCCCTCCATATTCATTCCCTCAGTGTTGTGTCTTGAGAGGCTGGCAGGTGATACTTTGCAGCTTAATGAGACAGAGCTCTAATTTGTAGAACCAGAGATAGACACCTTTTGAAACAGCCTACTCAGTGACTTTTTTTTTTCCCTTTAAAAATGGTTTCCGTGTTTGGAAACAAGTGCAGAGAGTTCGGTTTTCGATGGCAGATCCAATTACCCATGTTCCAGTTAATCTGTTAACCATTTATTTTCAGTGTGACTCATGCATGAAGCTCAGCACGGCACGGAAGGACCTTCATGTGAAAAATAGACTTCTTTTGATGGTCTAGCAAACATGCATGATAAATTACAGTATTTTCAGTGGCTGTGCATGCTGCCATTCTCTTTAATTCAGCACTCAAGAGGTATTTATATATAATTCATCTGTTTATTTGTAATCCACACAAAATCTAACCAGCATCAGCATTGGCAAGGAAATATCTGCCAAACACAACAAATTATTCTTAATACATCAAACAAAAAATACATTGTTTTTACTAAAGAGAAAGGTTTGTGCCATGCCACTGAGTCATAGGTAAAATCCTCCATTTAAACTATGAGAAATCCCCAACAGCTACCATCTGTATCCTCTGCAAGAGGTTGATAAGCAGAGCCGAACTGAGCACAGTGAGGGATATCCAAATCCTGAGCTTCAAACTAGAAACCTTTTAATGAGGTGTGATATAAAATCAGCACTATTATTTAAAAAAAAAAAAATCTAAAATTAATTCCATGACATCAGCTGCCCGAGCCGTGGTTCTGTGGGCCGCGCGGGGCCGGAGCTGCCGCTGCATCTACTGACACATGGGATAGATTACAGCCGAGCCCTGTGTAGGAAGCAACACTGGTGGGAAAATGTGCTCTTGTGTGAAAAAGAGAAAAAAAATAAAAGGCAAGAAAAATAAAACGCCCTTGGAAAAACAAGACAGCCTTGAGTGTTTTTTTTCCCCTCTCTCCATTTAGTTTTTTTAAGTCGTTCAGGCCAATTTGTTTATGAGAAACAATTGTGTCTCCCAAGCGTGGTGCAAAAAGCCTGTCCTCAGAAAGAGCCTGAGTATACAGACAGACATTAATTGAAGGCAGGCGTTAAACCCCTAGTGGAAAAAAGTGATCAGCAAAGTGTCATTCTAGCTTCATCAGTAGGCTTGATTCTGTAATGAAAAATCCAGGTTGTACCATTCCGTTATGCTGCACACTCAACTACGATGATCAACAACTACCTGTTACAGAGTTTACTCTTGTTTACGGAGCTGACAGCTGGTGGAAACGGCTAGAACAGCAACATCACTGACATCTTATACATTTCTGCAGATGTATGTATTTATTGAGCAAGCTATTACATTTACCTTCATATAGAGAGATATTTTTTTATCTAAGCAGTAATATAATCATGTCAAAAGCATATGTTGTGCTTATATTTCTTAGATATGTGAAAGGACAGGAAAAATAAGATGCTGCCGAGTATGAAGAGAGACTTGACAAATATATATGACTATAAATGTAAAAGCAGAAACCCAGTACAGGTGTTTACTAAAAATATAAGTCTGAATGTATCAGGAGAGGACAGGAAGGCAGTGTACCATGCAGGCCTAGGTGGAGAGCTCCTGATCCAGTTGGCCTCATTCTCCACACTCCAGCAATCACTCAGAGGTTTTCAATGTCTCTTTGTAAGGCAAGACAATCTTCCTTCCTAAAAAAGCTTCAGGGGGCTGGACTGGTTCGAGGAGGTTTCTACATCTATAGAAATACCTGAGGTTTGCATTCTTTGGCCCAAACAAACAAAAAAATACCTACAAATAGCAAGGTAAAACAAAATGTAGAGTTGGCCCTTCAGGCACAGAATGCCAAGCTTGTACCAAAAACACCAGAAGGGCACTTCTAAGCATTAAATGCAAATATTTCAAATTCACATTGCACATAACAGTGCGAGTTGTGCTTACATTTGTTTTAAAAAACTTTCAAATAAATACATTGGTAATAAACACCCACGTTAATTTAAACCCCTCATATATTTATGAATCATTACCAGTATTTTGTTCTGTTTCCAGTTAAGATTGTAAATGTTTAATCATACCCAGAATGCTGTAGATAAGCTGCACTATGACCAGAAGAGCAGAACTGCATATGTTAACCCTGTGAATCCGTGTGCATGTAAATAAGAAGCATGCAGTTATGCACGTGATATCTCCCGTGCACACCTTCTAACTTTACATGGCTCATGCAAGGTGGGCCCACGCTGGAGAAGTGATGGCTGTTCTGAGTGATAAAATGGGCACCTGGACATTCGCTCGGCTCAACAGTGATGATGACATTTAATTACAGAGCCGTGTATGGACTGCCACGTGCCACCTGTGGAAGCCCCTGTCCTCCATTGGACCCAGGCACAGTGCTTCATTACATCACCTCACATCATCTCGCCTTGGGACCACATTAGGATCCCCCACAGGAAACACGCCGCAGCATCAAACATCACAGAAACACTGCTGAGGGGAAGTGTGACTACTCTAGAGACACTAGTCATGGTGTACAACAACCTTTAGTCTGTTCCTCGTAGTTGGGAACCATGATTCACGACCGTTAACCATCTGAGAATTATTCATTGTGTTTAAGGGATAGCTTTGCTGTTAAATTTTTCTCTGGAATTAAAGCTCTTTGTATGCATGTAAATATATGTATTTGCTTGTACTGCGTAGTGCTCGGTGCTGTAGGGTTCACTGTGCGGAGGATAGGAGCTTGCGAGTCATTGATTCATACTCCACACACACATGCTGTAATCTCCCTCACCATGTCTGACGTCACCTTCGGCTGCACAATCCTGTGATTCTAGAATGTGAGCTGTAATTGATTTTAATTTAAGGTACGTGTAGCTTTTTCCAGTACTTTCCATAAGCCTACGTATTGGCAAGCAGAAGGAGTATGTAATTCAAATACCACTGCAATTCAAAACAGAAATTAAAATAGTTACAGAGGTTAGAGAAACACACTGGGATCATGGAGGTAATTAAGCAATGCCATAATTTACCACTTGGCCTGCATACTATGTAAAAAACAGAACATAACTTGCAGACTGTCTGTCACTATTTGTTTGCGTTTTGTGTAGCACTCAAGTCAGTCAGTTCAAAGCCAACTAAAACCTTAATTACCATTGTGAGCATGATAGTGCCACTGGGTGGTCACAAGATGTAATTGTGTCTTTTCAGTTTTAAAAATATTTCTCCTGCTGACCTAATCAACAACAAACATTTCATTAAAAAAAATAAAACTTAAAATGCTAACTTTTCTTTCACATCCTTATTATTGGATTGATCTGGATTGAGCATGTTGCATGGGTAAGTTCACTGACATCAATTATACTCGTGAACACATAGATGAAGCTGAATTAATGCACTTTGTGCAGATTGAACAATCAATATAGCTCCATACAGGGAGTCCCTTTTCCTATCTTCTTCATGGTCCCTGTAGTTAACACTACCACTCGAATTTGTTAAAACCACCTCTGTCAACTGAAGACCAACTGGAATCTGACAAAGTCATACCATTATACTACTACAAAAATATTAGTCAATTACACAACATGTTGATCAAAACCAACTACGACCTCTTATATAATATCAAGAAGATCACAAGAAAAAAAATATTAAAGCCAAACTGGTGCCTTGCCATTACAAAGACAAGCCCCAGTGTGTGTCATCATAAATCATTGTACTTTATCTTTCCGATCACATGAAACCAAGGTATGCCACGAGCAAGCCTATTTACTGATGATATTTATAGCTGGTTGCGCATTAGCGAGGCGAATGACAGGCAATGGTAAGTGTGTGCATAGCGAAACTCAGGTTCAGGTACCATGCTCTCACAGGCTGTGTGACTCCAGGCATAGATGAAGTCATGCAGGCAGCTGTGCTCTCCTATTAAAAGCTTCTCCATTTACCTCACTGATGCTTTGCCATTTAATGCTTCTGCATCCCGACAGGAGCCTCTGGCTTTTTGCATCATGGTGACATCTCGGGAGCTGGAGAGAGAAGGCAGGACCCATGGATGTCAGCTACATGTGACATCCAAGCCACCCTCAGGTATGGACAGGCATAACAGTGTGGTGTTGCTGTGAGGTTTGTAACTAGTACACATTGGGGTACTAATCAATCAAGTCTGGGTTCAGCGTCAGTAAAAACTCTTGCTTTTTATTGTTCATGTCTCTGTGCTGTTCAAAAACATCTACAAATCATGTCATGTCTCTCTTATGCTGTATAGCTGTGTATCCCTCTTTATCTTGCCATATCACAAACTGGCATGATTAAGTCATTGACCAAAAATGGCCAAATGGCATGATATATGTTATTATGAGTATGACTCAAGAAAATCACACTGTAATTGCTGTTGTCTGAGGTGCAGTTCTGTCTTGTTTATTCTTCTTAACAACATCATGTCCTAAAGAAGCCAGCCATGGACTGGATATCACTGTTCTTACTCATGCACTGTTACAGCACTATTTCCAGAGGCTTGTACAACAGTTTACATCCCTGTTAGTTTGCAGAAACAGTTTATCCATACCAAGCTGGCCCTGTCAGAAAAGGTCTCCCAATTCACACATAGGCCTGGGAACAATTACTGAGAGAGAAACAGGATGACCTCAAGCAAAAATGGCACAGATGGGAAAATGTGATGTAGAGAGGTAAAACACTTCTGACAGATATGCACAATATGCAACAAAAGAGCAAAATTTTACACTCTGTATGAAAAACACTGGAAAAAACTGTCAATAGTCAAATTGCTACTCAGTGCATAACACAGTGTAGTTCAGACAAGGCACTGGTGATTATAATTTATTTTCCAAATGGAAAAATTGAAGTATTAGCACAGACTTCTTACTCTTACACATACCTGCAGCATTACTGAAGCTGTTCATATGATGGTCTCATAAGGGCTCATAAGCAGCAGGGAAAAGAAACAGTAAGCCCATTGCTGAAACAGACATCTCTTATTAATGAAAAGAAGGGCTTCTGTTGTTCTAACCTGCTGCCGTGAGCAGACCTGGCCATTAAAGATTCATAACCTTCCATTGTAATCCTCAGTATGAGTCTTTGTGTAAAAGGGAAATATATACAAATATTCCTTCATTTTCTCATGAAGTACAAAGGCTTAAACTTATCCATGGCAACCTAAGATGGGCCCTTGCGTGCACTGTCCTGATTATCTAACAAAATGAAAACCTTCCGACGTGGGAAAACCACTTTACAACCACTGAAATATGTGGCCCAGCAGAGTACAGTCATATTTTTAAGTGTCTGATATTTGGATACATTTCATAAAGACTGATTCTATTTCTAAGCCAAGTCTGCAGCTAGCGGGGTGGGGGGTGGGGGGATATCACATTTATTAAAAACAGTGTAATTCATAACAACATTGCGTGACTTAAGTTCATATCTGACCCTTGATTTACAATAAAAGACAGATCTGTTTTGAAGTGAACATCACATACTGGATGTATTAAAAGGAGGATGAAAACAACTGGGCCGTGCAGATAGAGCCAGACATTTGCAGATTTACATTGCAGAGACTCCACTTCATGTGTGCATCATTGACCTTCACATTCATGGTCATTTACATGAATTCTTTACAACATGGTCCAATTAAAACAATATTGTTATTCAGCCTTCCATAAGTTAAGACGAGGTAAACAGCTCAGTGTGAACAATAAATAAAACTCTCCATTCTCCTCACACCATAGACTCGAAGACCCCAAAACAGGGTGTTTAAAATCAAACCAAAATGGATAAGACAGACACACTACAGCACTTGACAGTATTTCTTCCCGTAGTCTTGTACTGAAACATGGACATCTTAACTAGGACTGCTTTTTTTTTTTTTTTCCATGCTTCTGTATGATAGCTTGTTGTTTTTCCAGTACATCTGCAAGTGTGACCTACCACTGCCTTATCCGGACACGAGCTGTGCTTTCCACTGTCTTCTTCCTGTTCTCTGTATCACTCTGACTGACCGGGTGTTTGTGCAAGTATGTATGAATAAAATCAATCATTTGTTCTGCCTTCCCAAATCCCCCCTTAATAAATAACTAAAGGTGTTAGAGTGGTTAAAGTAAGCGCCCTCAATGCTCAGACTCATCCGTTTCCTCTGCCGGCCTGCTCTCATGGCTCTGCGCTCCCCCAGTTTTTGGAGAGCGCCCTACACTAACAATGAACGATGGAGGAAGGAATTCTGGAACGGCACAAGAGGCATCTGGACCTCATAAAAGCAAATGTCTTGCCAGCTCTGTAGTTTTCTCCTCCTCTCCGTAAGTGGAAGGGGAGAGTTAGGGTGTAGCCAATATGTTCACTCACAGAGGGGTCAGTATGTCTTTAAAGGGAGACACATTCGTGCTGTCAACAATACCCTGGCATTTCAGACACCTGTTGTTGACTTTATCTGGATTTTGCACCCAGATGGGGTGCCTACCACCGGGACAAAGCATCTGGTCAGTGCATCCAAATCTTAACCTCAATAAAACACCAGTGGTACTCAACAGTATTGTTGGTAGATTACTGTTGTGTAGGCCTTCTATGAGTATCAAAAATATGTATTTTCCCCATTACAACGTTTACAAACACATCAATTAAGCAAATCATCATTCAAACCGTTGCATAAGTTGCTTCTGATGAGCCAAGGTAAGTCAAAATCACTCTGTCCTACTTGTGATCCCAGTAGTTAGTCACACGTTTTTGCTGCCTTTTGGGTTTTTTTTTTTTGGTGAGTCAGTAAAACTGTAAAACCTGCATGGCACCTTTCTCTGTGACCTCAATCAGAATGACAGGACTTAACCTGCTTAGAAAAGTTACTTAGTCATGCACTATTACTCTCATTATATATGTATTGTTTTGTACAAGTTTTGTTTTCACTTCTGGATCACATTTTTTTTGTATTATTTTTTAAGAAACCAGTGTATCAGAAACTCATCCAGATTTATGAATAAAACTAAATTAAATAATGCATACATTAATTCAAAGTAGTTTGATATTTCCAATAAATAGTTATTTGATATTCTTCCATCAAGATTATGAAAACAAAACCTGACCCAAGTCCTATATTGAAGCTTCTGATCTTTTACAGTTTTAATTTATCTGTATAAATGTCCTTACAAAAGGCACTGTGGCCATTTTATTGACCTGGGCCTCCGTCACAGCTTCCTGCTGAGAAACACAAACGCAAACACAAAGTAATGCTTGCACCACTATTGCAGTAATGCTTGCCCCAACAGTCTAGAATGTGTCTGTATAAATAAATGGAATACAATAAATGTATCCATATACAACAATATACACAGAGCATTTCATTCAGCACTTCACACCTACCACACTAATTTCAGCATTTCTGTGAAATCAGCTATGGGCAACGATATCCAGTGATATCCAGCATGCCTTTACAAATGGCAAAGATCGACAGCCCTACTCAAAACATAGAAACTGAACCACTGGCACTCGATCAATCATGTAAACACATGACGGCTTCAACTAACAGTACTGTTTGATTAGTTACTGTCTGGCTGTGTGTGCTCTTTCACAACACAAAACCCAAAGTGAATATCAGGCAGCAGAGAGCGGTGGGCTCATGTGTCAAACTCAGACAGGTTCACAAGAAACAATTATTGTAATTCTTCACAATTCAGGCTTTTTTGAAGGCATATTCCAGACACTTGTGGCAGCTGTGGTGTTTAATTGCAGTGTGGCCTCACAGGTAGGCAACGTTCCCCAGAAACTAATACAAAGTGCAGTGGGAATAAAAAATGAGCCATGTTATGAGAATTGTTTTGTTGTTTTTGTTAAACACATGCATTGGCCTCAGCCTTTTTAACATGTATGGGAGTTGGCCAGGTTATCCTGAAGAAGAAAAAATACAAAGGAAAAACTGTTAGCGCTTAACGTTTCAGTAGTTCAGCCTTCTTCTGTAATAGGTTAGTGTAGGCGAGTGTGAAACAGCTGTGAACCACCCACCTTGCACACAGGACTCCGATGCGCCTGGTGCTGGCCACACGTGTCACCAGGCTTCAGCATAGGTGTGACTGCAGACATGTAATGGCTGGCCTGCATGTGAGTTCCTGTACTCTGAAGGTAATAGAAGATAATATAGCTCAAGATACCTTGACCTAAAACGTAAACACAGAAATAAGTCTTAATTCAGATGGGGACGGTGCTGTGTCTGCAATAGAAAGGCCAGCCTCCAGTCCTGAGCAGGTACTGCTGGCTCCATGCCCAGCTGGAGGTCTGTGTCTGGGGCCCCTCTACTTCTCTCCCAGGGCCAGACAGCTGTGTGTGTTTTACATGACCCCCTGCAAGAGCTGGCTAGAGAACAAAGATATTTTCAGTGAGTCAGTGTTTCCTTGTTGTAGAGTGAGAAGGAGCGAGGGGGGGGCGGTTGCTTTCAGCTTTTTAAAATTATATCACCTTGTAAGACCAGCCTTCCAACCTCAAAGGCCATTAAAAGGAATCACACACTCGTCGAATCGAGAGCTTCAGAGCGCTCAGGCGAGTTAAACGCACACACTGTAACCACAATAACCTGCTCTACAGTGGCTGACATCTTGCATTTAACATTTAGAAAGCGTTTCCTTCACTGTTGTTTAACGAAGATTTAAAACATTTATATCCAAAACTTTTATGCTGAGTTGAGAGAAATGTGTTTTTGTGTTTAAGCTCTGCCACCCCCCCCCAGACTAATACCTGCAGCTCTGCAAGGAGAGAGAGGGGGCCCCCTGGAGTGACTGAGACTTGACACTGCCCCACCTGACGGTATGGTAATAATTATCCTTGCAGTTAAGGAGCCCCTGCACGTTCATTAAAACCTTGGTAACTCGGAGGCATGCTAGCATGCAGCTTAGGAAGCATTTAAGTGGTTCTTCAGTGGCTGATTTAGAGATCAGGGTTATCAAAATACACACACACAGACGGGTGACAAATTAATGAAAAAACCTGAATAAATGAGTGAAGGAACAGAATGATTGCAAATGCCTCCAAACTGGTGTACTGCATGATACAATTAAGCAATTAACATCCTATCATGCTCTGTGGCATGTATACAAATGCTGAGCAGGATCAAGATGGCAAGAGAAAAGGATCTAAATGACTTTGAAAGAGAGGTCGTTATTGGGGCACGAATGGCAGGAGTTCAGTCACACTAAGACTGCTCAACTGGCTAGTGTTCTCCACAAGTGGGCGAGTGCAAGTGTAGCGACGCCGAGAGAACGGTACAGGCCTGACTGCTTGACCCTACAGTGAGGGGGTCTGTAGGCTCTGTTATGCTGTGGGGGGCATTTTCCTGGCATGGTTTGGGTCCACTTGTCCCGTTAGAGGGAAGGGTCGCTGCAAATCATTACAAAGATATTCTGAGTGATCACCTTTATCTTATGGTGAAACATTTCTATCCTGATGGGAGTGGTCTCTTCCAGGATGACAATGCCACATCCACAGGGCATGAGGGCTCACTGAAGGGTTTGATGAGTATGAACATTGTGTGAATCATATGCTATGGCCTTCGCAGTCACCAGATCTCAACCCAATTGAACACCTATGGGAGATTTTGGACCGACGTGTTAGACAGCTCTCATCAAAACACCAAATGAAAGAATATCTTTTGGAAGAATGGTGTTCATCCCTCCAGTAGAGTTCAGAGACTCGTAGAATCTGTGCCAAGAGCATTGAAGCTGTTCTGGTGGCTCGTGGTGGCCAACACCTTACTGAGACACTTCATGTTGTTTTTTCCTTTAATTTGTCACCCGTCTGTGTATGTATAAATATTAAGCATAGCAATTGCTGTTAATAAACACAAGTGATGAGGGAACGCAGATCAAGGGAGTTCAACTGGATTCTGACAGACAAACAAATGTACAAATAATTCTGCAGCTGCATTTCTTCCCATTAACTCATACCAGGATGCTGAATACTATATAGTTCTTTTTTTTTTGGCTGCAGTGTCAACCCCGCTGAGCTATTCAATGCAGAGTGGGGGGGCTGCAGTATTTTGCAACCCCACAGGCTGTTGTAGTTACAGTATCTAATAAAGTGACCTATGTATTCTCTATGGGACTTGTTGTGTCCTTTGTAGAACCAGAACATGAGTCCAATAATTTATGTCATAAATAACCAACATCGGTTTTCCATTTGTAGGAAGACTTCCTATGCCCTCTACAGAGCGCTAATGCAGTTTCAGGAAAGTGACTTTGTGACTTTTGGAAGTCCTAACTGTGGCCCATCAGCATGATGTATCCTTTGTTTCCTTCTCCACAGGAAACTCTTGATCTGTTCCCTTAGCCACGTCCACAATCCTATTACCTCTGGAGTCGTGTACTTAAATGAGATTTTGTGTTAATCTCTCAAACGCCATGAAAACAAGCAGGCGGGGGCCAGCACATCTAACGCAGGCTGTGAACACAGCTGGTTTCAGGGGCCTCCCGCCTTCCTCTCTTTCTCTGGATTAGCACAGGGGCTGACAGGGCCCTTCACAGCCCCTTCAAACACACACCGCCAGGTTATGTGAAAGAGCTTGTCTGGAAGTCTTTTCATCACAACGGGAAAAATAAAAAAATATGATCAATTGTTTTATATCCTGAAAACGAGGCACTCCGAGTACTCCGGTCTGGCCAACCGTGGAGTTTTCTACAGGTGTGACAGCGAGGAGGCAGTTCAGAACAGGATCAAAAGGGTCATGATTCAGATTAATCCTCATTTATGCAAACAAAAGGGCCCCTTCACTGTAGTCGGCCAGTGAATACAAAACATATGAAGAGGAAAAGCTTCACAAATTCCTCAAATATTTTTTTTGCATACAGTAGTTAAATACATCGATATCAATGGGAAGGAATGATGTGATTTTAGTATTAAGCGCAAAGCTGATTGGTTACAGATTTATGGTAAAAGCCCAACAAAGCTTAAGTGTAAATCACAAATATTGTCATTTTTCACTTTCCCACAGGCTTCCCGTCATTTGGAAACTGATGAAAAATTTGTATTGGCTGGTTTGAACGATAGACTTTTACACTTGGTGTTTGTTTTTCGTCTTCCTTTTCCATTTAGGATTTTTTGGAAAGCTCAAGCGAAACCACAAAAACGGTCAGAATTTCTCCTTGACCAGCAAATCAGAGAATGATTAACCACAAGCACAACATGCCTTTGATCAGACCTGTTTGTCTACCTTCATTAAGGAATGTCCGAGTTCGACTTCTCAATGAGACCGATCTGCTTTGCAAACTAGATGGATCAAGGACTTTGCATCAAAGCACAATTTACTCCGTTTATTTTTTCTTCATGGAAAATCAAGTTTGTTACAATCTTTGAAGACATAACTAGGACTTCTTTTATGTGTGAAACAAACTGTATGCACTTTAAGAAACAAATAAACAAAAAACATCTGACATAAGCTCTCATATAAACCACCCAAGGATTTGTGGTTTTAAATTCAGCAAGGATTAAGAAGCAAACAAAGAACAATCCTTCCTATTTCCTTACCTTTCCTCATAAAATAATAACAAAATATTGCCCACAGATCAAAATGCATTCAAAACTAAAACAGAAAGTTTACCTAGTTTATGCACTTCTTATTTTTATCAACAGAACCCTAACCCAATCTCCAGTCTAAACCCTAACCCCAACTAATGCATGTCCTCAACATCAGAACTCAGAACAAGTGTGTGAGATTTTAAGTGTTAGCAGGCCGCTATTTAAAATAAACAATATGTACGTATTCACGAGAATGTAAAGGCAAATTTAGGATCCCACTCTTAACAGGGTGTTCCGAGTAGCCCGTTCTATTCCCCCTATTGATTGGTTAGTTATCTGATTGTTTTGTTTCGTGCAGGTAAGAACACTTCATTGTAAAGTTTAAAATTTTTTGGTTTTGATATGAGTAACTTCTCTATGTTGTGGCAACGTTCTATTCATAAGCTCCTGTTTGATCAACAGAGCGATACGCTTGAGCACCGGACTCAGGCTTTTACCGGTGTTCAGCTGTAGCTGCCTGTAGGCCTGCTTCGTTCCCAGGACCTTCTAATCAAGATGTAGGGTTAATATTTCATACGGGATCGCAGACTGGCACTTTATTTCCTAACCTTGGACAATGTGTTTCATGTTATTATTATACCATCCAGAGTGCAGTCGGTCATGGTGTTAGTATCATGTTGTCTCATGCATAAGTAAGGGTTGATCACTAATTGATAACACGTGTGCACATGTTCTGGGCTGTGCAGGTAGTTAAGCGAGGTGCAGTTTCTGTTTTTGACTTGACTGTTTGATGTAGTGAAGTGCAGAGAGAAACATTTAAAAGTAATGCAGTTTCTGTTTTCTCGTTTTCCTTGAAGTAAACCAGCAGTAAACAGTACCAGTACCTGGTATAAGTCTGAATAATAATTAGGATAATTGTAAAAGCACAGTAGACTGAATCGTTTTTTTTCAGACTGCAGTACCTTCTCTGATATTTGGACCATACAGTGCTGCATCAGTTGATTGACTGATTGTCCAATCGAGTGCCTCGGTAATCCAACATGCTCCTTCAGCACAGTGTGAGGACATTCCTCCTGGACTCCTGGGACATTTGTCTCGTTTTGTCAAGCATTCAGGGACGATGGATGATGATTGGAGCCACTGTCCAAGTGTACCCAAAAGACAATCAGTCACTGACATTTTGAAGACGTACTGGGCTGGAAAAGCACTGGGATGCTCTGAAGCTGCAGGTGTTTTAAAAGCTACTCTATGAACACCAGCATATGTTGGAATGCATCTCCACCACTCCATGAGGAATATTATCATTGCTACATGAAACTTTAGGAAAGCCCCAAAACTATAACCATTGTTTATACAAGGGCTCTGACTGAAGGGCTATTTCCTAAATGAAATAATAATAGACAAATTCCGGGAAAGAGTTTATGTCCTGGAGGGAATCCCAAAGCAATGCCGTGCTGCTTCATGTCATTCCCATGACAACAATTTATACATCAGTGCATTTTGAGATTACAGGTACTAAATACTCTGAACTTGGAGATAAAGTCCACATTGTCCTCTTCATCATATTACACTCAGAGAGTATGAGTCGCAAATAAACAGCTCCAGGAAACTGGCCAGACTCGCTCTCCATTTTGTTTAGTCCTCACAGTCCAAATTTAGAAGCTAGCTCTATTGTTTTGAGCATCTTCTTCGCTGAGTGTCTGGGAACCATTAGTCCTAGACCCATTGAAAGCAGAAAGCACTACTGAGATTTGAAACTTAGGGATTTCCTTTTCAGTATTTAAAAGCAAACAAGCAAACACTCACAATCACATCCGTGTTTGTGATGGTATTTTATGTGTACACTTTATATTATTGTGCTGTTAAGATTAGTCCTCCTGACGGAATACAATGTAATACACAATGTATACAAAGCTATTTTGAGATAATGACAGTTAAGTTATGAAACCATTATGTTATAATGGCTAAAAAAATATGAGAAGCATCTGAACATCCTGTCAGGTCATGTGACCATATGCTGGGTCTCACCTTTCTGTGCCCAGAGTCTTCTTTATTGCAGTTATGCCAAAAAAAAAAAAAAAAAAACTCATGCATACTTTCCTAAGGATAGATCAATGGTAGCTATGAGAGGCCAAACAATAAGAATAAAAAGGGGGGAAATGCTGATCACTCCACCAAGAATACAGAACACAGGAGATACAATGCTAATCATTAGACCTGTTACCTACTATAATAAAACTAAGCCTGGCAGAGCACCTTAAATCAGCTATTTATGCATTTATTTATATATGTATTTATTTATTTATATATATATTTAGATGTGCATTTAATTACAGCCCCTTCATCTGGCTTCGGATAAACAGCATCTTCGGGAAGATTAATTACAGTGAGCTCAAAATAAATGTACAGAGATAGTTAGTACCCTGCCACAGTATACATTGCATCTCCAGGACTTCAAAGAAAAATGAAAAGAAAAAAAATATAGGGCTTGTAATTATTCATAATTAGTTTTTCAAAACGTGGGGGGGATACTCAAGCTGTTCTGCCCACTATAATTAAAATACAACAACTAGAAAATAAGTAAATATTAAAATAAATCCTTTATATTGTATAGTACTTCCAGGTCCTTTTCATTTCACTGGTATTTTCACTCACATACATAATATAGACAGGAAACAACAAGCCAGCGGTTTGATGCAACTTCTTTCTGCCCAAGAGGCCTGTGAAACCTCTGTGAAATCTGTAGAAAGATGTTTGATATATTAAAATTATAAACCAACCAACCAACTAAGTAATAAGTCAGGACTGAGAGTAAATGAAATAAATCAATACATAACCAGAGACTTATGAATCACATGGAAGAACAGGGAATGTGGAGCAACATAAAAAAACGAAACACAATCATTTGCTTTTATATTATAGACACTGCGAGGGTTAATTCAGGTGCCACACTGAGACACAGCTAGCTCACTGTCCTTCAGAGGAATGTGATTCTTTCTTCTGCTCGCTGCTAGGAAATTACAACCAGCTCCTGGGATAAGCTGTGATGTAAATAGTGAGGTTCAAACAGGACCAGATGTTCCAGTGCAGGAACCCAACAGAGAGCACCAATACGAGAAGGTACTCAAAACTGCCTTTTTAAAATATGGTTAGAATATGTTCAGGCATTTCTAGGCATTATATCATATGGCAGAATAAGCGTATGGTATAAAACTGAAGCAGGTAAAACATTGGTTACTTCCAGTTTTCACTCTTTTTTGTATTCAGTCTTTGCAGCTGTGGATAGCCTACCAGGGGTATGAAGAAACAGTAACAAACATACTGCAATGATTAGTTTGTATCAGTAGTGGGTTATATCATCTTTCAAGCTATAGTTGAAAAGCTGTTAATACCTTTGCTTCTTTGATTTGTTCCCTGTAAACTTTGCAAAGAGCAGAGACTCCACTGAAACTGTTTCTCTAGACAACAATACAGCATTCTCAAAGACAACCAGATGGGGAAGGTTTTTTTGTTAGACTGGTGCTGTCCAAGTCATTTGGCTTGGTAGGAGATGCCTCTTCTCCAAGCCAAGAACTTTCCTTCTGGACCCTAATGAGAGCACACAAACTGGGAAGAAAAAAGACGTTGCTCTCTCCAGATAGGAAGGGTAGCTGTGGAAACAGAATCAAAACAGAATTCCAGATTTCAGAGCAATGTTGGAGTGTGTCTGGCCGCCCGAGAGATGGTGATAAAGTTGGGCCCTCCAGATGAACTTCAGACTTCACTGGATCATGAGATGCTGGAAATAAACTCAAACATGTGCTCTCCATTTGGGAATGAACCAGATGAAGAAGAAACTTTTGTGGCAGCTGTTGTGTGCACTTCATTAGGGAAATGTTTTCACATTTCAGCTTTCATTCGCAGTAAAGAGCAAGGGGAAGTCCTGACTGAATTCTAAGAACTCCTGTTTTTTTAACTCTAGTTTGTGATTGTTCTAAAATGAGGACGAGCACAGGATAATAGGAGGTTAAGATCCCCCGAGATGGTCATTAAGAATGCTAGGTTTTCAGTGACCTCAGACTTAACTACAGCCCTGATGGCAGAATGATACCGTTTAGTGCCAGCCTTGGGGTTTATTGTCACCACTCACTGAAAAACAACATCAGAGGCATACATGTAGCTAGTGCTCAGACAATAAGAAAGCACACTGAGTTTACCAGATGGGATAGTTAAACACCTAGACATTTTTATTAAACAGCACTACGATATTTTTAAGTGTACTATATTTACAATTGAGCATTGTAATTCCAGACAGTGTTTTACCTGTTGTGCTGATCTTGCTTCATATGGGTAACCAGGTATAGCAGGTTCAGTTTAGAGCCCCAACTTGGATTTGGACCATGCCATCACACACCAACCCACTCCACCAAAAGACTGTGATTGACTTGAATGCCAATGAGCAGTCACTAAGAATGAGGAAGATCAGACAATATGGTAACAGAATTCTCTCAACTGAATACAGGACAAAGTCTAGCAAAACCTACCGCTATTTAAAGAAACCCTATTAAGTAATATGGGTACTAAGAAGAAGGCATTTGCAGTGCTGCCATTAATATTACTTCCTGTGATATTTCCATTTAGTTGGCAAGCGAAGAAGTGGCCTAATTCCAGGAGCCCATTCTGAAACTTGTCCGTGAAAAACAAAACAGTGAGTGAGAGAGACCTTGTTTCTCACCAGATCAACTTTAGAAGCAGGATGAGGTTTTTAGAATAACAGTCTGGCTGCTACAGTCTCTCATGGGGGCGGGGGGGGATTTGGTATAAGTGATTGTATCCAAAGAGCCAGGCTGCTTTGAGAGGAGCCAGATGGCCAAAAAGTCTGCTAATAATGACAGCATAAATAGTAAACTATCAGCTGGTTTCACAGGCATTGATCAGCACTAGTCTTTGACTACCCAATCTGCAATAAGAGTGGTCCCCAAAACTAATGCTAATCTTGGTAACACTTTATATAAAGGTGTAATTAAGAAATTAGTCATAAATAGTTTATAAAGCAGTTAATAATTCCATTAATAAATTATCAATAATTCTTTATAATATATGATTTATCAATTATCTCCAAAAAATCTTAACCAAATAGTGTGTTGGAAGCAACTAAAACACTATTATGTTTAAAATCTTTATTATAAATGATAAACATATCTTATAAAGGTGTATTGATCTTATTGAATTATTATTAGTTCCCAAATGTTTTATAAATATATTTTATTTTATTCTAATGCCAAATTGTGCCATAGCCGTACAGGCTTAGGTTCTTAATATTTTTTTTTTATGTGATGGATATATCCCAGTAAAAACGCATTATTATTTCTCTTGAATGATATATTAAAACTTCATAGAAGTGAAAGAAAATAATTTTTGGAGAGCATACAGACATGCATCAAATTCATCTCAAACTGCTTATTAAAACAGATTAAAAATTCAAGGGTTTACTTTACAATGAGGTCATGGCAAAGTTTGTGATTGTAATGACAGCCTGGAAACCTGCTATTAGAGTGAAAGACTGCTGGGTTTAAAAAGCATGTTTGTGTTGTAATTCAAAACTATGCCGAGACAAAGACTGACTGCAATACGCAACAAAGTCCTGAAGCCTCTGGAACTTTATATTTAAGAGAAACTCAAAGACACCAGTCTAGTAACAAACATCTCGGCATTTTACATTAGATTTTCCATCAACAAAATATTTTAAGATTAGTGTGTCTATGATGTTGTGTTTGAAGTTTATGGTGAAGACAATTTAAAAAATAACAACTGTACAGTAATGTAAACACCAGACTTCATTTCCTTCATGGGTAGAATGTGTCGAGGTGATTTGTCTGAGACAAGAAAAAAGCTTGGAATGGTGGCAATGGAAACCAGACCACTCCTTTCTTTTGGAATTAGCAAACATCAGTCAATCCATCAGAATATTCCATTCAAAATGCACAACAACTCCTGGAAACCTGCAACTCCATATTACATTTATATATACTCTTGCACTGGTAATGATATTGCACTTCAGTGGTATTTTTAAGGGACAGATCCCAACGCCATCGGCCACAGCGGTCTCTGATTCACTGACTGGCCACATTATTTATAAACATCAGGAAACCGCTTATTAAATGGGACAGGGTGCGTCAGCTACACAGCTTCATGTGCCAGCGCTCAGCATTCCTTTTTTTGTGCTCCGTCATTCTACCAAACAGCGCCCACCGACTGAGAGTAATATTTAAAAGGATCATAGGGATTCCAGACGTGATGCCATGGTGCAAAGGAGGGTGGCACTCTACAAAGATCCTCAAGGATTAGTCCTGACTAAGTCAAAATAATCATAGAATACAAGCCTATGGGAGGAAAAGTTGCTCATTTGTCATTTAAAGAAAAATGACAATAGTTGTCAGGAAACCAGTTTTCATTTTTAAGAATAAACGCATATGCCTTCACAAACTGAATGCTTTTTGTAATTAAATCGTTTTAAAATCAGTTGTTTGCCTTGTTTTTTTATGTTCTCAATACATTAAGAACTTCTCACAAATGTATTCAGTCAGTCCTGTGGTACTGAAAGTCTGGGATTCGACCACAAATGAAAAAATTCTAAATGAAGAAATCACCAACACAAAGAAAGAATAAACATATTGTGTAAACAGGAAATGGCTATGGGTGGGGAAATAACAAAACAGCTCTCTGAGGGGAAAATGGCCAAACCTGCTTTTTCACTGACGCCAAGAGTGCCAGAGACTTCTGAAATATTTATTTTGTTGAAAATATCCACTGATATCAGATCCAAAGATTTTTCTTCTAGTCAACAGATATGATCATCACATATGGAATTCTACTGCAAGTTCTGTAAAAATAATTACATGTATTACATTTGGTCCACATGCCAAGGAAACAGTCCAGTCTCCCTAAACACAACACACCACGGAAATTAGCCACAAAAATCACTGCAGTCTACAATTAGTATTTTGGCTTCATGTGAAAAAAAAGGAACATATGTTATGCTTATGAAATTGCAAGCCTATTTACATTACATCCTATGAAAACATAAAATATAATGGACATTATAGTTATAGTCTCTATAACCACACGGGGAGAAGATTTGCAATCTTAAACGTACATATTTAAATGTGAAGGTTAAAGACCCACATGGTCAGTTCAAGGCTAAATTATCTAAGAAGTGGATACAGTCATTTTCCCCTAGGCTGACTTCCCACAAGCAACAAATTAAACACCTGCTGATTGAAATGGTGCAATAAATGACTAAAAGTCTGAACAGCAGTCATCACATCAGTACACTTAGAAATGAACAGCTGTGAAACTCCAAATAGTGTGTGCGTTACAGACACCGAGTCTGAGTAAATGGTATTATTTGTGCAAGTGTAAAATTAATCCCTACTCATTCACCCTAAATGTACTTTATTTATGCATGACTGACTGCAAAGAGGTCTAGAGTTAGTCACTCCTTACAGCACATGCTTGGTTATGCAGAAGGAGTCTCCAAAAAAATGTGCCTGCCAATTTTTAATTTTGGAATAAATCTAACCCATTTTGAACAAGGGCACTGCAAAACAAAGAGCCAAAGCAGTTCCCAGCACACAGACCCTAATTCTGATAATCTTGCTGTCAAAGCTCTGTTTTTGTTGACTAAGGTTTCAGCTCCACAATTATTTTCTTTGTGCCTCGATTTTGTTTTTCAAAGACGTTGTTCTTAAAGCTTACAGGTATGAGGAAGGCTCTGACAAGGCCTTGAGTGTAATTGCCACAGTCCATACTGAGATAATGAAGTGGTTTCCAAACGTCACTGTTGAAAACCCTCGGGATGGAGACCCGATGAGTGTACCATCAGAGCGTAAATCTTGCAAAACAAGTCTATTCATCCTGGAAATGCAGGTTCCTCAGCTGACCTCACTTTCCTGTAATGTCTAATATCTCAGAGCAGAGAATATGAGTATTGCTTTCAGATGGATGTGTTGTTATTTTGCATTGAGACAGATGCTTATTGCAGATAAAGTGTTCCCCTGCTGAACTCAGTGCCCGCTTGTTTTATTTGCATGGCAATGATGTGGAAGGCTCTGGTACTTTAGTCTGCTGGTTAGCTTGCCCTGCCTAACCTGTGTGTCAAGGTTGCATGTTCTTACAAGCCCAGGTAAACTCTTCCGGGGAAAAATACCTGCTGCTCTGTCATAGCGAAAGATTAAGTTCCTGAATGCAGCCGGTCATGAGCTCATTCAGAGAAGGGTGTTTGTGGGGGGTGAGTTGATACGTGAGAATGGGTTGTGTGGATTGGGGATGTGACAGAAGACAGGTATGGTTCACAGAGAGACTAACAAAGGTCAATGCAAGTTCTCTGCTCAAGACGTGGTGTGCATAATTGATTTTGTGGAACGGCAGCTATTGTGATAGATAGAGAAGAGGCTCCCTCTTAGATTACACGATTTTCACTGGTTTTTTAAAACGTCTGCATGCTGGGGCCTGTTCCACAGCCATATTGAAATTTGACAGTGAAGAATGGGAGAGCTCCTTCTGAACCCCAAGCCTGAAAAATAATGGCATGTTTGTGAAAGCAGATGTGTTGACATATGGTGGCATATTTTTAAACTACAGTATGTTACGATTAAAAAGAAACCGCTTAATAAAGCACACTTAATATCCTGTAATGGATACTTTTGTATTCTTGGCAAACTCCTGCAAATAGGTGAACTAGAGTGGTAGAACAGATTGCAATACCAACTGGTAATATAGCACCGCCATAGGTTAAACACAAAATGACACATTGATGTATTGCATATAAACACTCTTTGAGTACCGTTGAATTCCACTGTCTAAAACCATTACATCAGCTTGACAGAATTCAGTTTAAAATGCATGTATTCTGTTATGGCGTTTTTCCAGAGATTATCGCGTTCCCAAACAATAAAAGAGGCTCCCAAAACCAGTTTAGCTTCCCGATTCCTATTTTCAAAGTTCAACATACAGAGAGAACCCAATCCCCCAAACCTTAAATACTAAACTAAGTTAAGTCAAGTTTGTATTGCAGTATCCCAATATTATAGTAATTGTTGTGACAAGCACGTTTGCAACTTCCCTTCAATTGTGCGTCAAGAAGCTCCGATTGGCTTGTAATGGTCCACACCGACTATAATGCCATTTCATTCATCCCTGATGTTTGTGCACTGTGGTTCGAGTTCAGATTAATGGTCCCATCTCTCTGGGGCAGTACCAGCCTGTATAAGAATCAAAAGGAACACTTATCTTGACCTAAAACGGCCCAGCGATGACCTCTCAGCTACTTGGTTGCTGCCTGGAGCCATTTCGGATTAATTTGTGGATTAAGGAGGTCAGGGGTGAGTATCTTTAGTCAGACTACATGAATCTTGCCTGCTGACTTTGGAATTCATACATCAGACACAGAGAAGCTCTCAGAGGAGTTCTGGAATTCTTACACCTGTGTTCTGTTGAGAGAGACAGATTTCATAGCAGATTAAATTATATTTACATCGGGGGGGGCACAATGTTGGATTTGAGCACTGCATTCCAAAATAATATATAAAAAAATGTGATAAGATTTACTGAACAATGAGTATTACATGACGCTAATGGTTGGAGACAAGATCTAGCTTGTAGCTGATCATTCACCTTGGTCATCCGTGTATGTTGACATTCAGTGCAATTCAGAATGACTAATCTACACATTTACTGCTGGTCCACAAACTGAGGTGTTTTTTTGGAAGAAAGAAGGAGATTTGTTAGTCATGGATCTGATATTCCTTACACTGTATCATATTTCTTCACACCAGCATAGAGTATGAAAAATGTTGGTCTTTTTTATGTACAAATTTAATGGGTGTTCTCAAAAGTGTTGTGACAGCTCATCAGCATTTTCTAGTAAGTCATCGAATATTCTCAGATGACACTGAGATTAAATTGAAAGAAAAAAAACATTTACAGAGTGAGAGAGATTTTGTTTTTACACTTTCTCTACAGCTGGGTATCTATATTTGTCAAACCATAACAATTAGCAGAATGAGATATATAGGATATGTTTACAGAAAAGATCAAAGACTTACTGCATTGCTCCTATAAATCATGCTTATTACTAAGTAGGTTATGATGACTCAGTGCAGAGTTTATTCAGTGCACACATACAAAATCTTAAAGAAAATTCTATATCTTTGCAGTCCTAAATGATTATTTTTTCACAGGGAATTTTTACCAGAGCAATTTTCTCAATGTTTGTCCTGAAGGTAGGTTTTAGAATTTTAGAAACTACCAAGATGAAAAAACTCTGCTTGAATGAATTCTCCTTACAGATATAAGCATAGTTTAAAATATACAGTCGAACAGCCCTCATAACTGTACAGAAATCACCTATTCTCTGTGCTGGTCATTCAGAGAGAGTGTGTGAATAGTACTTCAAAAAGATGAGCCACTGATATGATGAAAAATTAAGGTTTTGGGGAACATAGAAGTGGTGCCCTGCGATGGCCTGGCATCCTCTTCAGGGCGTACCCTACCCTGCCCACTATGCCAGTCAGTTTCGAATCCATAACCCTATACTGGATTAAACTGTTATTCATGGTGGAATGAAAAAGTGCTCCTGCTAACTTTGAAGTTGGCTGTAAAACTCAGGACACCTACAGACACAGAACAGACCCTTTAGGTTGCTTAAAAGGGATAGTGTGTGTGTGTTATTTTGTATATTGCAGATACAGATAAGATTTTCAGAATTTAGCTACTTATTAGGAAACCAGTTCTTCAAATGTCTCTGACCGAGCCAAGTTAAAAAGCTTTCTTGTGGAGGTTTTTGGGGTTCATACTCACCTTCTCCAGCTGATCTTAACCAGCTGCTACAGATTTCAAAACTGTGGGCAGGTACTCTACAACAATTGTGAGAGCTATATTTTGAGATTTTTCCTCAGTGTTTAGTATGCTATGCAATCACAACAGGGCCCACTTAAATCCTTTGTTATAAACTGGTAATACTAGTGGTAATAGCATAGAGAGAATGAATGGGATTTTACTATACTCAGTTCCACGTTCTTATGTTAAAGCTATTTCACCCATTCTGCAGACTTCATTGAACGCAATATGCATGTCATAAAGATGTAGAGGCACACACACATGTAAACAGGCTTCCTGTGGTACAATGATGGTTACATGATGCCCTGGCAAAAAAACAAGGCTTCTTTACAATATGCAACGCATCAAAACACTGCGGGAATTACACTCTAACAAAGCCCCTGGGCAGCCCTTTATTCAGCCTGACTGGATCTTTTCTCTGCAAAAATGCCTTATCACAATATTCTTCTAATTCACCTTCAATTTAAAACACGTGTACACACCAGACAGGAGCACATTTGTGGTCTTTAATATGAGGCCATTCATTTTGCACACTCATCTGACCAAGTTGGTTACTCTAAGTAACCAAGCCCAATCAGGTGCCCCCCAGTGTAGCTGAAAAAATTAGGCTAACCTCTGAAGCCACCATGTGCATGAAAACAATCTGTAGGAATATTCCATTGTATTTGTCTTTGTATCTAGGATAACTAAAACAAAACAATCTTACTACACAACCAAAACTGAGCCCCAGACTAACTCTCTGCATTTTAAAGCAAACAATACATGTGCATGAATGTAAGGAACTGTTGTATTTACTTCACTGACACCCCCCTCCCCCAGCACTACTGTACTGCCAGATGTGTGTAATGCTCACATTTATAAACTCATTTCAGGCATAACATACTGCATAATTGCTCGCTTGCTGGAGATTAAAGTCTGAAGAGTTCTTGAATTAACATCCTGCAGCAGCCAGTCCTTGAAAGTATTTATCAAGTATCATCAAGTTTCCAAAGGGGGAGGGCAAATTTAGAATTAAGGCAACGAATGATGAACGGCCACCTAATATCTAATTTGCTCTTACAGATGGGATTTAACGGTATTGCTTTTATGCATTCAAATGAGATTAACCATAATGCACTTCCCCTAGGCTCACGTTAAAGTATGCCATTTTAACATGCAAGTCATGCAAGATATTTTGTATCCTGGTCTTGGGTCTCTTTAATGGCTCAGTCAGTCAGATTTATTTACTTAGACAACTTTACCATTGTTGCAGTCAAGTGGGTCACTACAAAACACTAATCTTCTGCCAAGTACTCTGGAAACTCTCATCTGAAATATTTCTAGGTTAACTCCTGAAGACATCAATAACTCTCCTCAGATCAAGAACGAATTAATTGAAACTAAAGTCCTGAGTACAGTACCGGATAGATGGGGGACGCTGTGTGTTTTGAGTATCATAGGTTAGAGAAGGTGACATTTGTCCGCTGCAGAGCAATGTCAGACACTCCTTCCAAAATAAGTGGCCAGTGTATTATTTTATTTCATGGAAAGTCACAGTGCTGCTGTCTATGGTTTTGTGCACGTCTGATTCCCAGATTTACTCTTTGGCATCTTGCAATTGTTACTGGCTTTTCCAGTTTGGTGGAAGGGAGCCCAGGATTGCAGTACTTAAGTACAATTTCCTAATTACAGTAGATCAATCAAAATTAATTACGTCAACACGAGACAGACAATATTGAACTGCTGCAAAGTCAGAATATGTGTGTGTGTGTGTGTGTGTGTGTGTGTGTGTGTGGGGGGGGGGGGGGTTGTTTGTTTTTTTGCTTACTGAATGAATGTAGAAATTATACCACACTGTGGTAATCCATTTTGGTGCCTATTTCATGGTATCTCAGAACAATTAATCACACCTCATTAGTGCTGTAAACAGCCTGGGCATCTGGATTGGATTTTTTGGTAAACACTATAAAGATCATGTTCTCCAGTGGGAGACACTGGGGCAGTCTAGAGCAGCTACAAACAGGAAAGGAAATGGCTCAGGCTAACTGTGTTCATTATTATTTTTTATTTATTTATTAGCAGATCCTCACCATGTGCCACTGATCTGTTGAGCATCAAAACCCAACAGAGTGGTGTGGAGTAACACCCAAAGTATCTGTGGATTTGAAATTGCAATAGCTGGAGATCTGGATAAACTGAGATAACTGGATTAGAAAAACAAAACATGCAGGCTAAAGGAAGCCACCGAGAGGCTCTGGGGTATTCCTGGGAGTGTGAATGGTTGGCCAGCTTTACACGTTCTACATTTAGAAATGGCCTGCTCATGCCAGCAATTACCTCGACCTGCTGGTAGATTATCCATCAGCAGGGATAGGGAGTGGAAGAATGTTTCAGGCACTTTTCCTTGCAGACAAATGACCCTTTATCAGTGAGGCAAAAGACTAATGTCCTGACTTACGTTGCACTGGGTGGGCGATTGTAGGTAATAGATATGAGCAAACACAGCCAATGTGCTGTCCCCCAGTCCTAAACACACTTCTCAGTGCCAGACTGGATCCAGAGCTCTCCAACCCTGCAGGCCCTTGCTTATCTCACTTGGCTCTTCTGTTCTAACTGGTCTTGATGCCTGTTTTCCTGGTACTACTGTTCATATATGCTTATTCTCAATTTCCCCACAGAAACATAAGGAAGGGGATAAAATGGCTCTTGCCAAATAAAACTGGTAGCAAGTCCAAGTTGTCCAGTTGAGCTCAATGCATTCCTGTACATAGTTTCCCAGGCAATTTACATGCTTTTTTATACCCTACCCAGTCTTTCACGGTCAAAATAAGTATCACATTAACTAAATAAACAGACCTTAGTATCACTGACATTATACTATTCAGCAGAACTCAATATGGGGAATGGGTTTCTCCATGTTTCAGGACAAGGTAGCATAAGAAACCACGGTCAGTTTATAATGATTAATCAGACAGGCAGGCAAGATAACAACACCTGGTCTTGATAGACTTGCAGGGATAGATCATATGACATACAACTGGGTACAAAAAAAAAAACATTAACAATATAACACATCAATAAACAAATTAATGTAGGAATTTAAAAAATCCCCCAAAGTACACCTATGGAAATATAATCGACTTTTGGTGGATTTTTCCTAATTTCAAAATGCAGACATCTCTCTTCATCTCTATTCTCCCTTCAAATTCTTAGACTTATATGATAGCTTCTGTCGCATATCTGAAATGTTATTAGTTTTCTTTCCCTGAAAGCAATATATAATAAGGACTTTGAGGGAACTCTGGACAAGTGTCTGCATCTGTCTTTCCTGTTTGTAGCCCCATATTACTTTGAAGCCCCAACCAAAAATACATGTTGATAAGCAAAGAACCCTGCAATTAACCATTCGAGAGATGGTGACTCAGGGTGAATCTTGACAAAGTGCTGTAATTGCTGCCCTATAAACCTCGTAATTACCCAACAGTATCATTACATCTTCTATCTAAGATATCAACACAGTGCTGTAATGGTTGAACTACATCTCTACTTCCACTGTTACAGTCTATATAGAGTCACACTGAAATAACCTGATTAAAATCTATTTTGTTTAGTTTTTATTGTTTGAAGTGAACATTATTGCTTTAATCCATGTAGGATGTAGAAATGTATTTCAGACACTGAAGGAAACCTGTTGTTACAATATTGCTCATTAAAACCCTCCAGGGCTTGAAACGTATGAATTATATTTTATTTCTTAACTGACAAAGTCACAGGGTGTCCTTTGCTATTAAGAAAGGAATGTAAGCACAGCATTAATGAAAACAAAAGACGTACTCTCCAGTAGTAGTAGTAAAAAAATGGAATCAGGGTTCATACACCTTTTCAAAAGTCAAATTCAAGCACTTTCAAGGTGCATTGTCAAAGATTTTCCAGCAATTTGCAGCTTTGGTAAACTAAACCTTCTCATTTAAATTGTATACTTTTCTGCACTGAACTAAACACAAAATGTATAATTTCACCACACTAGATTAGATGGTATTGTGCTGTAACACCCAAAATGTTTCATGAGAGCAAATATAAATCAGTCATGCAATCAGTCAAAATCAGTGAACACCAGTACACAGCAAGTCCAGTTTCGATTAAATCTTTAGTGACTTGATTTAAACATGCAAACCTAAAAAGTGCAACAATACTTTTCAGTACTTTATGTACATTCAACGTGCAAATGTAAAATAGTGCATAATGTTTCAAGCTATTTACTGTTAATCTATGTATATTCAATATGCTCACTTATTACTGTCAAAACATCATGTTTATTCTCTTCAAATCAAGCATGTTCCTTTAACCTTTGCCTATGCAGGAAAAAAAATGAACGTGGAGAAAAAAAATCTATGCACGAAAAAATATATATATACGTGTAGAATTCACATTGAATGTACCTTTCTTCCAAGAATAGAACAAAAAATATATACTATGTTATGTGCAAATATGTGCAAAGCAAACATTTCAAAGCACTAACACTGTGTGTGGGGGGAGGGGATCTTTAGGAAGAGTGGCCCGGGTCAATCTGACAAGTAAATCTGAATTAAAAATTCATAAAATGCTGAGAAATTATTTGCTTTGTGATTCAGTCTCAGATTTGTTGTCACTCTTTTCACATTTCATTACCTTCATATTTTTATTAAGAAACACAATTTTTATGTAAATGATTACTGATATATAAATATGTGACACTTTATTCATATGGGCAAAACCAAATGTGCGTCTTAAACAATTCATTTCATGTTAAAATACAGAACCAAATTTGAAGATGACATTGTAAATGTATTCAGATTTATAGTATATAGATGCAGAAGTGCACAGATTTGCAATAACATGATTTATATAATAAAAATATTAAATAAACATTAATTAATTTACCTTATGACTCTGAGCCACCAGACTCATGGCCACAAAGCCGTTTCACAGTTGCTTTCTAAAGCCTTCTCTATTTCCTCTTTATAGCTGGTCTGGACAAGAAGTATCAGTCACATGATGTGGTCACCATAACACAGAAAGATGACTGATTTTTTTTTAAAACAGTTTATGAACATAGCTGTTCATCTCACTCTGCTAGTATACATTTTGCCAGGGGTTCTTTCCAGTATTCCTACAGTAGTTTTACAGCAAAATGCTTAAAACTATTCTGACAAGGGCAGTTAGACCAGCAAGGAAATGAGGGCCATTTAGTTTGCTTCTGTGGTGCTTGCAAGCTAATAAACATTGCAATCTAATAGTTGAGACAGCAGAAGCTATTAAGGAAAGTCTGAATATTAAAGCTTGATACAAGTATAGGACTCCCCAGGTTTCACCATTAGGAAGCTAAGACTGAGTTGACTGCATTGTAACGTACTGCTTAAGAAAAAAATATAATCTGGGCTGGTTTTAATGATCAGATATAATTCTGCTTTTCATGGTTACATTAGTTAAGGTGTCATTCACAGCACATCCAGGGCTCTCTAAAATGTTATTTATTTCTCTGACCAAGGTCAAGTGAATGACCTAGCTAGAGGGCATACTTCACAGCAGACTGTCACTAATTTTAAGAGGAAATACACTGATGCAGCATCTTACTGAATAATTATATGTACATCAAACACTTGTATTCAGCCACTACTGGGATGTATCTGGGTATATTGTTGGCCTCTATTTATATAACTAATATCAATGCCATTTGTATTACACAAGTGTATTGGGGCTGCCCCTATACATTTTACATGTGACATGAAAAGCCATAGGCATCTGTCAGCTAAAGATATTAATTAGGAATGGGCAAGCATGATTTTGATCACAATTACTTATCATTGAGTTTCCGAAAAAATAATAATTGTGCAACTAAACTGATTTTGTATTTGTTTGTTTAAAATGGTGGAGGTCCATTAAAGTTAATCTAGATTGAGAAATCGAATTGAAGAGAAACATAGTGCCTAAAATGTAATTTACTCCCCGCATACTTATAATGTTTGTGAGGGAAGTGCTTCAGTGACACAGAACTGTTTAATGTACACTTTCTATATCAGTGCAGCTCTCAGGTTCATGCAATGGCTTTACCCTCACATCAGTTTTACACATGGGGTCATCATGGAAGTATTAAAGAGCACCAGAGATCTGGTATGGAGATACACCCCAGGCACAGGACCTCTCCCACTCTGTATCAGCAGCATCTGGAAGGGTCAAGCTGCCCTAGGTCTTGCAGGCCTTTGATGGTGTTTACTTACGGTCATAACCTGGCTTTGGCCTCCCCAGCCACACATCTTCATTACCCACACTCAATCCCTGCATTGACCAGTAGGGATTAAGGAGTATACAGGACCACCAGGCCACAAAGGACTCCTTGCCCTGTTATCTGTGCAGAGCTGCAACAGGCAGTTTGTAAAATTAAAAGGTATTTGAATCTTCTGTCCCTTCAGATTTGTTTTATCTTCGTGTCCTGCCCATAACATTTCAGCCAGACCTTATTCTACTGATCCTAGCACAGCCACAGCCCAGTAGAGGCCACTGCTGTACCAAATCAACCCCAACATCAGTATTCTCTCTCCCCAGCCCTTCAGAGAAGGCCATTAGTTTGGTGGTCAGGTCTGGTCTCTGGAAGGATTCAGCAACATGTTATGGGCACCATGCTATTTCAATCCAAGCTCTCTCAGAACTGCTTCTGTTACAATATATCCCTCGGTACAATTCAATAACTGAAAGCTATTGCTATTGCTTTGAACAGGACCCTCAAACAGGAAAAAGCATGTATATTTTAAATCAAACCACTGTCACAATGGAACCACAGACAAAAACAAGGGTATAATTACCTTCTATCATGGGGTTAGCTCTTGGCCGGCTGCATCGTACTGTAAATATAATCTGGCATGATGTGGATCGTCTTAAAATTACTAAAGCAAACAGAGAAGTGCTTTGCCAGCATCGTTTCCCGTGACTTCCCAGCAGTCTCTGCTGTATTTAAACCTGAAGAGGAGATACCACGTGTAGGGCACTGCTGCGACGAACACAGCTGTCCAGTACGTACACTGTCAATCGCTGCACTCCCGGTCAGCCCTGCTCTTTCATCTCCCACACTTACTGAGCTTCACATGAAACAACATCCTCAGAAAGACTTCAGATTGAAAGCTTACAAAACAGTCCCAGAGTCAATTGGTTGTCATACGCCAAGTAATAATATTAAAATCATCAGAATTGCCACTTAAGATACACATTTTAACAAAACCAACAAAAAAAGGGATGAGGTCAACTTAATACAAATTAAATATCAAGGCTTTTAAAAATTACTTCTGGGGATGCACAAAATACTGACATTTTCAAACCTGCACAGTACACTTCAATATGGGGTTTCAATTCCTGGCCTCTCTCCATCTCTGACTGCATGCACTGCTATTAGCCAGAAAACGCAGTGTCTCAGTCTGAATTTTTCAGAGTCTTGTGGTTTTTCAAATCTCCCTCATGGAACAAAGGGCTTCACTTACTTTATTAGCTGTTACTGTCTAGGTCATCTCTCCTCCGGCACTGGTCGGGTCAATTCAGTCTGAGGGAAACTGCGCTGTCTCCGAGGGCTTCCAGTCGATCTACAGGTGGACATTAATAAAATAAAGTCTTCGTCTTCTGTACAAACAACACGATCTCCATGAACCAAAGAAATGCACATCTTTAAATATATTTAAATGGGTTTTTACAGAGTACAGGAACTTTGCTAAATGACAACTGAAAAAAAAAAGTGAATACTAGCTACCCGCGTGTGTTTCTGCAGAGCTGACAGATCTGGGCTGAGCTGCTATACATGAAGTGATACATACTCTGTCAGCTAAATGTCACATTATCAAGCACTTTATTATGCTGCAAGAACTGCACACAGTACAGCCTGAGCATCATGAATATGCAGAATGCTGGCAAATGGACATGCTTTTTGTGGTCAACACAAGTTCTTGGCAAGAACAAAAACAGTTTTTGAAATGCACATTTGTATTCGTCACTGGAATTCCTATATGAGCTTATTCTGCAGCTTTAAGATGGGATATAAAAATAAACAGCTAAAGATCTGTCCAGATGTATAAATCAAGCAGATGGATGTGTTCATAAAAGCATGGTGAAATACTATTTAATTAGGGGCTGATTCATTGAATTACCATAAAGACTACTGGTTTGTTGCTTACTGAAAAGAAAATGTCACGTTACAAACTCAGTTAGTTGAAGGTATTCAACAATACAATACAATCTTTACAATACCTTTATGTATTCTATATTAAGGACATGTTTATGTAGTGTTTTTCTGGAGGAAGAAGCCCTTTACTGTATAAAAGAAGAAAATAACGGTACTTCAGTCAGTGTTATGCACCTTAACAACATTTTATGTTGCATGCTTGTAGCCCCAATAAAAACATTTAAATCAAACTCAGTTCACATACCCTAATAGTACAAAAAACACACATGGCTGCACTGTTAACACCAGATGTGCACAGTGGATTTGTATTAAACTACAGAGCCAACCCACAACTCAGTTTCTACAACAAAACCTCTGTCACTATGGAGATGCTAACAAGAGCCAGCTCCGAGCAAAGAGCTGTATAAACATCTCCCTGCAAACCCAGAGAGAATCCGGCCTGGCGCGGGCCCCACACTCATGAGTCACACAATGGGACGCCCCATAAAATGTACTCGTGATTATTGCCCTTGTTGTTAAGAGCAACATATTTCATATTTGTTGTTTATCCAAAAAGAACAAGATCACATCAGCAATACAGAAAATATATATTTGTAAGTGTTTGTGTACATATATAAACACACACAAGTATTATACACAGTACACACATTCACCCTACTACTAAAAGCATTTAACCTACTTTTTAAAAACTTTTTATTTTTTACTTTTATTAACTTTTTTGTATAGATTTTTTTTAAAGGAAAAACATATCCCAAAATGAAAATTTAGGAGATCATACACTACACAATGACTGTAACTATGAAATATTCCAACCTAAACTCCAGCTTCCACTGTCATGAGAATTTAATTTCAGATCTCTTGGAAACTTGAACTGAATTGATGAGCAGGTCCAAAGAAAAGCCTACAAGGAATAAGGACACTTTACTTATTCATCTGCCTTTTCTTTTTTCAAGTGGCAAGTGTGACCCAAGAGAGGCATGGTGTCTCTGTCTAAAGTGAACTAACACAGATGACTTCATATATAGCTGACAGATTCTGAGTTTGTGTTAAGCAAACAGACTCCATTAAGGCTCATTACGTTGCTTCTGCCTTTAAATAGGAATGTGTTTTCTTGCTTTGTTGTTCCGAGTCCTTGGGGAAAATGAAACATTTTCCTCTTAATGGGCATAGCAAGGAGACGTGAGGCAAAGCAAAACCCATCATTTAGAATAAAAATAGACCAGCCTACAGTATATGTAGCTTATAGTAGATCTTACCGACGAATATGCAGGCACTAGTGAATCACTCTCTAGGGAAAGACTGCAAATTGACAGAGAGAAGCATGTGGAGTTGAGATCTACACTTCTGCTCTGGAATTAATTAATATTTCTGTGATTAATCTCCAATCTTGCTCTTTTGTAACTGATTCACTTAAAGACCCACAGATAGAAAAATAGGACACTAAAACCAAATCTCAGGTCACAAATCGACCGGTGTGCAAGTTTTGCTGTTTAATAAAGATGGCGTGTGTGTAACTGCTTGAATTTCAATGAAATTTTCCTGCTATTAGCTACACAATAATAAGGAACAGTTTGCAACCTTTCTGCTGCTTAATTCCTTTATGAGATTTTCCATGGATTGATTTAAATCTGAAATCCCTGTCTTTATTCATAACTTATTTTTAATCATTCAAAATTACTATAAAAAAAGGTCGTACTTCAACATTTAACTTTGCGCGAAAGTTGATTAAACTTTGTATAAAATCCATTTCCATTTCCATGATCAGCATATTGATCTAGAACAGTGGTAGTATTGGTGGTAGTATTCTGGTGTGAAATCTGCCATCAGGCCGCCAGGGAGCGTCTTCGATAGTGGCCGGTTGAATGAATTGAGGAGAGGCGGATCCCAGCCCCAAGGCTTCCAGCTATAAAGGACGAAGCCTTGACACCCAGCATACAACTGACACACGTTTTCAGAGCTGTGGGCAGGGTGACGGCTCACAGGCCAGAGTTGTAAACACTGTTGATATAATGAAACAAAATTAAAGTCGTGGAGGTCCTGGGGCAAAGACATGCCAGACTACAGCTGCAGCTTCTCTCAAGACTCCCACAGTGGCTCCGCTGAACTGTCCTAAAGAATGGGATCTGTCTATATCGATCCACTGCTGGAAGAAAATCTTCCTTTAGAGGTTTCCACTTGCTTCGATAATACGGCTTCTCTTTGCAGGTGTTCCATGGAAATGTTTACTACTTCATCTTCCCATCTTTAATGTGGTCATCTAGGTATTTTTTCATTTCTTGGTATCCATTCAGTAGGTACCTGTGTCCATCTTTGCAATGTGTCTGGCCCATTGTCATTTTAACTCTTAACATTTTTCAATTATGTCATATTTTCATTCGTTCATACACACACACACATACACTCACCTAAAGGATTATTAGGAACACCATACTAATACTGTGTTTGACCCCCTTTCGCCTTCAGAACTGCCTTAATTCTACGTGGCATTGATTCAACAAGGTGCTGAAAGCATTCTTTAGAAATGTTGGCCCATATTGATAGGATAGCATCTTGCAGTTGATGGAGATTTGTGGGATGCACATCCAGGGCACGAAGCTCCCGTTCCACCACATCCCAAAGATGCTCTATTGGGTTGAGATCTGGTGACTGTGGGGGCCAGTTTAGTACAGTGAACTCATTGTCATGTTCAAGAAACCAATTTGAAATGATTCGACCTTTGTGACATGGTGCATTATCCTGCTGGAAGTAGCCATCAGAGGATGGGTACATGGTGGTCATAAAGGGATGGACATGGTCAGAAACAATGCTCAGGTAGGCCGTGGCATTTAAACGATGCCCAATTGGCACTAAGGGGCCTAAAGTGTGCCAAGAAAACATCCCCCACACCATTACACCACCACCACCAGCCTGCACAGTGGTAACAAGGCATGATGGATCCATGTTCTCATTCTGTTTACGCCAAATTCTTACTCTACCATCTGAATGTCTCAACAGAAATCGAGACTCATCAGACCAGGCAACATTTTTCCAGTCTTCAACTGTCCAATTTTGGTGAGCTTGTGCAAATTGTAGCCTCTTTTTCCTATTTGTAGTGGAGATCAGTGGTACCCGGTGGGGTCTTCTGCTGTTGTAGCCCATCCGCCTCAAGGTTGTACGTGTTGTGGCTTCACAAATGCTTTGCTGCATACCTCGGATGTAACGAGTGGTTATTTCAGTCAAAGTTGCTCTTCTATCAGCTTGAATCAGTCGGCCCATTCTCCTCTGACCTCTAGCATCAACAAGGCATTTTCGCCCACAGGACCGCCGCATACTGGATGTTTTTCCCTTTTCACACCATTCTTTGTAAACCCTAGAAATGGTTGTGCGTGAAAATCCCAGTAACTGAGCAGATTGTGAAATACTCAGACCGGCCCGTCTGGCACCAACAACCATGCCACGCTCAAAATTGCTTAAATCACCTTTCTTTCCCATTCAGACATTCAGTTTGGAGTTCAGGAGATTGTCTTGACCAGGACCACACCCCTAAATGCATTGAAGCAACTGCCATGTGATTGGTTGGTTAGATAATTGCATTAATGAGAAATTGAACAGGTGTTCCTAATAATCCTTTAGGTGAGTGTATAGTAAACAGTGCAGAATGTCTACACCCCCCCCCTTGCATGCATCTGACATGTTGCTGTGTCAGTGCATCAGAGTTTCATGCATTTAAATGAGGATTGTTTTCCCACTTCTCTGCCCACCATACTCCACACTGCAGAGGAGAAAATATATAGTGAAAAAATATATTAAAAAATACAAACAAATATCATAATGAGAAGTCTCCACCCCCATTAGATAATCCTTAGTGGAAGCAACTTTCACATCAATTATAACTGATTCTGTTGCGATAGGTCTCTACCTATGCTGCACACCTAGATTTGGCAAAATTTCACCTTTCTTCTTTAAAACTGTTCAAGCTCTGCCAAGTGCAGTCATTTTTTGATTGGATTTAGGTCGGGGCTCTGACTGGACCACTGATAGACATTTACCTTTTTGTTCCTTAGCCACTCTTTCAGGATGACTGAAGTAAAGTTGATTCCCCTTTTTTATCTAATCACCCTGTGTATAATATTTGGAAAATGGATTATCTTTCACAAAAATATGATTAAGTAAAACAGGATACAGAATCTGTGGCGAGATGTTTTTGACTCATACAAATATATGTACTTGTAGATAGAACATGTACTGTGAGAGAGGGAAAGAACTGTCTTGAAGTGGAAGAGGAAGGTGACATCAGAGAATCCTTGTTACAAAACAGCCGTCGTCTGAAGCGTGGAAAGGATGAGTTTACAGTGACGTTTCCCTTTGAAGCTGTTGGGAGTTTAAACAATCTACAGAAGTAGAATTTAATTTGAATCAATTAAAAGTTCCTATCGGTGCCATAAGCTCCATTATAAAAGTGTCATTCATTTTCAGTTGCACTTACTAATAATTCAACAGCAATTGCGTACCACCGAACTAGGGGTGTTTTCTCTTGAATACCTGTGGTTTGGGAGACTGTTCTGGCACCAGTCCCAGATGCATGAATGAAAAGGGGGCTTACAGAATATGTGTATAAATATAACTTTTGAGAGAGAGAGAGACTTAGGATATTCTAGTCATTGAGTGCTATGGCTTTGCGAGGTTTTGTGTTCCAGCTAAATCTCCTGAAACAAAGCCAAGTAGGTGTGTGGTATGCTTGACCTTTGATGCACAAGCAAGATCAGGTTGATTCTTCCAAGAAGGAAAATGCAGTTTGTTGAGAAATTAAATGGGAAAATTTATTTTTTTTACTCTCCAAGTACAAGCCTGTAGCACAGATAGAAAAGCTCATATTTGACATACAGGAGTATGTGACTACATTGCTCTCGTGTGGAATGGTTGGTAAGGCATTGAATGTTGGAGTGAGAACCAAGAAACATATCTAGCTGGCTATTTAGCTTGCCCAGTTAATAGCTGCCTCCAAGAATCCCATAAAAAACTGTATACAAATGCTCCATGTGTTATAGCATTCATCCCATCTCGACCAAATACAATGTAAGTGAAAAAAAAGTTGTTTTCTACTGACTCCAAATTACAACCAGAAAACACAATCCATCTACTCATCTCTTTCAGCCACCAAAACATCAGTGAAACTAACACTGCCAACGCCACACTCTCAAGTGGAATATGCCTTCCCCATGCAGCTCCACACAAGGAATCTTTTCACTGGGGACACAATAGACTGGTTCATAGCAAGAAAATACCCCAGCACAGGAGGAATGTCGTGCTTCTGGTTCTGCTGCTCAGGATTTGATAGACAAAACAGTTACAGGTTTCAAGTGTCTTTTTATCTTTATTAAACCAATTTATCAATAATTTAGCTGGAAAGTCATTCTGATGCTGGGGGAGCTGTAATCTATTTATTTGGCTGATGTCTTTATCCAAGGGCACAGGACAATCACATTAAAAACCTCAATTATAATATAAACTTTGAAAGAAGGGTACAAAGCTGCATAGTGCACAACTTGTAGACACTTCCAAGAGAAAGCAGAGAAGGGATGTTTAACATTGGGACTATGGAGGCATGTTCTTAGTTTCTGTGGTGAAGAACATTGGCAAAGGTCACTTTTTTTGGTCTGTGTGTAGTATTATGGATAGAATGACGACCCCGTGGGAAAAATAAGTTACCTTCTCCTGTTCAATCTTTTGGTAATAATATTTAGGGTCTTAAAAAACAGAACAGATGATAGGTTTAACATTACTGACAGTTTTGTGGTGAGGGATTTTAGATCTATGTTCTTCCCACACTGGGGCTATTAAGTTTGTTAATACAGTTTAAGGTGAAACAAGATAACTTAATCATAAAAAAACCATACAAAAAACATTTGTAATGTGGCTAAGCAACTCAATCCATACCTTCAGAGCTGTGTGGAAAAGCTACCTCCTAACGTCTGCTTCTAATTTGTAGATTTGGTGGAAAAAGTGATGGAGGCCGTTCCCTTTCAAGCTTTTAAGAAGGTCTCTTCTACTGGGACAAAGCTCTGCATTCTTGGAAAGGGGTTACCAGTTCATTCAGGGCTGTTAGCACATTCTGCCCAGTAATTCAGCCTGTAATTCAGGTTTGTATCCAGTATCACAATAGCCTTTCAGTTGCCTGTATTAATGCAAGCACCTAATAGGTTTCCTCCCAAGACATTATTAACCAGACTATTTAAAAACATAATAATAACCTGAAGGAGGGGATGGGGGCTCCCAGACAGTGTTTCCAGTTAAAATCTTCACCCAGAGTGGACAATGTACCTTTCAACCTGTACGTCTCAAGTCCAGGACCAGATTATGCAATTTGTGAGCTCTGGGTGGAAGTCCAGCTTATTCTAAGCATTCAATTAAACAAGCTGGGCACCCTCTGCCTGTGGCACAACAGTGCCCCCTGTTGTGAGTTGGGCAATATACTGAGATCTGTCCACTGATTGGCACAAGGATTCCAATGCTGGCATTACAGGACAGTAGGACACAGAGTGGGTGTCATTATTGCAAATACAGGATTGCTCCAAGTCTGAAGCCAACAGCAGTCATCTAGGAACTGCTCCACAAAAACATCTTGCTCAAAAGAAAATATTGAAATATTTGAAAACCAAGTCTGGTTTAGAAAGAGAATTGCATACGGGCCAATAGTAGCTACTTGGATTCCTGGTGGCAGAAGACGGATAGCGCAAGTACAGCATAGGAAAGGGAGGCATCTATCCCTAGTGGGGGCAAGAAGCCTCCAAGGACTTCTGTATGGGAAAAAGATGCAGTAGGAGTCACAGCCCGCACTGAAAATGCAGGGCACACTCCTTCCACATTGAACAAGTTAAAAATAAACCTTAATTACAACCTGCAGGAAGTCGGGCCCAGTGCCATTTGTTATTTGTCAAGATTTCTTCCTTCCTGTTTTCAGGGCCCTCGTTGGGCACATATTGATGTGGTTTAGTCGTGTGGCAAATTGGGAATGTTTCAGAATTCACGCAATACAGGTCTTTCCAGATTGTGTTGAGATGAAGAAGGACATGCAGTACATGTTAGCACTTGTATATCTTATGCTCCCTAAAGATTGCAAAATAAGCCATGGAAAAAAAGCACACACATAAGCACACACACAAAAACGAAAGGTTACTGAATATGCAATAATCCGGTCCTAATTAGTGATGTGAACCTGGTGAATACATTTAAACCCAGAGTCGAACAGACCTGAATGTAACTTGAATGCTGCCCTAACTCTGTGACCCATAAAGACAATAGCTTTCAGACAGGAATATGAACTGGCTGATATTGTAATACTTTGGACTACATAACAATAACCTCATTGTTTTTATTTCAATTACATAAATCCATTTGTGGAAGAAATATTTTAATTCACCTAGGGGAAAAAAAGAGCAAGAATGTCTCCTTTTACAAAGCTTAATTTGCCAAAATAGCCACTTAAAATGTGTAACCATCTTGCTCTTCTAATGCTGTTGAATTTACTTTCAAAACAGAATATTGTGAATAATAGTAAGAGTCCTAATAATTCAAAAACTGTATACTTTCATGGAATTCCTACAGGATTTATTCAGCTGTATTATTGTTAATGAAGACCACATACAGGGTAGCACCACTTCATTCAAGTGCCAAGAAGATAAATCATGCCCTCTGGTGGTCATAAACTGCTGCATATTTGTTTAGTTATAATTATGAAACTATACATTAGTTTAGACAGTCAATAGTCTAGATTTCTGATTTCCTGATACTTTTGGGCAAGTCAGTTCACTGGAGACATAGTCAACACAAACACAGATTGGCTTCAAAGACTGAGTTTTTTTATTCATGTATTGAGTTTGTATTGTAGTATTAGGTGGAAAGTCAGCAGTCTACAATGCCTTGCTCTTGACATCTTTCACACCTCAGCTGTTTGGTAAAAGTACAGTATCTGTACTTTTGTATCACTCAGCTGCAGACAAATCCACAAGTAAAAGAATTACTACATGTTCAATCACTAGATAGTCTTTTTCAACCATGACATGATTAAATCACATGACAATTGGTTCGGTTTTGGTAGGAGATATCAATCTGACAACAGTCTAGAACACTTTCTGTAACTTGTAACACACAATAACTGGTTTGTGTCCTGGAAAACACAATTATGAAACAGAATGAAATGACCAGCCCTGACATGGGATATTACAATTATTTGTAGGGCTGGACCAAATAAAATCATTCACCTACTGGCCAATATCAAAGCAAAATCTCATATGCTATCGTGGTTTATCTTATAAGGAGTAAAAAGTCACCACTGGAAATAAAATAAACACACAATAAGGTACAAGTTGCCTTTTGTAAATTGCCTTTTCCTGGTAGGAAAGTTATGATTTGGTTTAGGCCTTAATTAAGCACAAGAAACACTCAAGGGAAAAAATACTCAATTTATATATTTTTCTTCCTGTTACTTTGACAGGCATCCTCTGTACAATTAACATAGCCTACTTTTAAAAATCATTGTGGTGTTTGGAGTTTCATTTCCTCAGGCAGTATGCAACACACACAAACCTTTTAATCCAGAGTCTGGCAGCCCCTGTATGAGTAAAGTTAGACACAATGGCAATGAAAGGCAACGCCACAATATTGTTCTCTATTATGCTGCAGCAAATGTGCCCCAGGATGCCTAGACATTTGTTCACGTAACAACTAGGTAGCTAAACAGACATGTCCTCCAACCAAAGGATTATAAAAACAAAGTAATAAACATTATTCAATCATAATGATGGCCTATATACAAACATATTTAAAACTATTTGTGTTGATGATGATGGAAAAAGAGCTCATTTCACTTGCTTTAGCTGAAATATATATATTTTACAGGTGTCCCAGATGTCCCATTACTCTCCTAAATATTGTTTAAAACATTATGTTAAACAGGGATGACATTGTTCACCCATTGGGAGACACAGAAAGCATGGAAGAGTAACTGGGTTGACTCCAGGTGGTGTAAATCCATCTGAAATCTGCGAATGAGACACAGGGACTGCTAAAAAACTTGCATGGAGTGATGGAACAGGAAGGGAATCAAATCTGAATTGTGAAAAGGTGCCATTTTCTGGCATTTACAGTACAGTGACAGTCCCTCCTGCCACACAGAGGTGTTGTAACACTTAAGATCCGTCCTATTGATCTGGAGTGCAGACCCCCGGGTTTGGGCGACACATATAGGCGCCGGGAGATGTTTTGAGCAGGGGGGTGCGGCCCACGTCATTGACATTTTTAATTATTAGCTGCTTTATCAATTTGTTCGTTAATGGAGGAGCTTAACAATAGATAGTCGTATAACACACATACCCCACCCACCCACTTTAGCACTACACAAACCTGTCTGTGAGAAGAGTTTTATAGTTAGCCGACACATGACCCACAGGCGCCAACTCCACACACACACACGGGACACAACCAAAAATGTATCTTTCGCTTCCACAATACACAGCACTATAGGCTGACCCATAACTCCACGTTACGCACTGAATTACATCCAATCTGCACTTGCTCCACCGACACAAACGTAAAAGACGGCTAACGTATTGACCACGGCTACACTTGACCCTGTCTATTCTACCAAAGGATTGAAAGAAAAAAAGAAACGTCTTACCTACAACTACTACTAAGCCCCAAACGTGTACTGAGTAACCGCCTGCTGAGGGGACGACTATCCGATCCGCCCACAGTGTCACTGCGCACTGTATGACAGCGGTGTGTCAACCGCCTCTGTCCTCTGATTCTGCGATGTTATTTTAGTCGTTATTGAAGTTGTTGATGCTCTCCCATTATTATTATTTTTTTTTTAGTAGAACTTTTAGAGAATAAAAGTCTGACTTTCGCTTCCGGCTATTTCCCAATTTTGTACGTCAACTGTGCCCTCGTGCTCCCGCATGCCAGCAACCACGGCGCTGATTGGCTGTTGTTAAAACGAAGAGGCTGCGTATTGTCTTCCCTCAACCAATCACAATAAACTATTGTTCTGCCCGCCCTTTTCCCTGCCGTTTCAACCAATGACGGCAGTCTTAGCGTCAGCAATGTATTTACAAAAATCGTCCGCATCACTGCGTAAAGCACCAGCAGGGGGAGTTGCAGCACCCTCAGCACCCCCCGCCTATGGTGACACAAACTGTAATGTTAATAACTGTCATGCAGCATCTTCTGCATACATGCATACCAAACTGGAGTGCAGCGAGAATTTAAAATACAATTCAATTTTGTCTAGAGGTATTTAGCTCCAACCGTTATCAATCACAAATATGATACATACAAGAACAAATATGTAATGCCTTGTATCCTGTTATAAAATCCAAAATAAAGAAATTGCAAATTTAGTGCAAAGGTATTGTGTTCTGAAGGAGACCAAGTCTGCACTGTGTGTTACATATCCTAGAGATGCTGCCTTCCGCAAAGCCACAACATGCAACTGTGAGTATCAGGTGGGTGCAGAGGTTCAAGGCTTTTACAGTAAAACAGACTGAGATCAACGGTAAATATTGCATGAAGGGTCTGAAGAAACAGCTGGCTTCTCATTACTAAGGCCAGTATTCACTTGCACTCCCAGACAGTTCTGTCTGCTATTCTGTCTGCACTCATCTCCACAAAGCCGTACAAAAAAAAAAGAAGGAAGTGCCGACAGAAAGCAAAGGTCAAAATAAAAGTAAAAGAAACAGAAATAAACATTATTTTTTGGATGTGTCGTTTTAGAGGAAGAAAAAGCAAACCACAGTGAAGAATGTTTACAGACCCTCCTGCCTTTCAGGGAATCACCCTTTGATTCATGCGGATACGGTTAGTACCTGGGTAGTGTGGATCTGCGTGTATCACGTATGTAAAGGGTACGCAGAACCTGTGGGTGTCGATTACCATGAGACGAAGAACTACTGGGTCATATTTTCAAGTATTAATGCATCTCTTGTTTCAGATGGTTTGAAAATTCCCAGCTTAATTCTGTTGCAAAATGATTAGGCTGCATGCTCAATTCATCTTGAAATCATTTATAGACTAGTTACATTTTTCACCACACCTCAAATTCAGACATTTGACAAGTTGATCGCATAACTTTTCATATATGTACATTCCTTAGTAGTAACACTATTAGCAACGGGGGTGTCACACTTTAGTTAACAATATAATATATATATCTATATATATATATATATATATATAATTGTGTAGAATGTGTTGTTACAATCAACACATTACTAATCAGGATCACTGTGCTTTGCAGCCTTTAAAAACAAACTTCCAACTCCTATCTGTAAAGAGTTTCAGATGTGTAGCTGCTGGAGCAAGAACAAGTTTCAGATCTTAAATGTGAAAGTACAACAAACTCAGTTTCCCATTTTGTATCAGGTCAGCTCAACACATAGCTGTATCCGTCTGCATACTAATGTTACAAGCAGCCACTAGCGTCCTGCATTCTAGTCAGATTGGAAATCTAGGTCTCCTTTCAGCAGAGCCAGGAATTGAGCCATAACGGCCAGCGGCACGGCTACACTGATCCAGGACGACAAAGGTCAGCACTACTGTAGTCATTTCATGTTGCCCATTGTGTGACAGAGAAGCAGGAGGCTCAAGATAGAGGCGCATGCAGCCATTTAATGAGAATGGCCCATGATGGCAGCAATGCTATAAATAACTGCAGTGTTACACAGGAAGCTGAGTCATACAATATGTAAAGAATACAAAAAAAAGGTTTCTGAAGGGGTTGTAGGTAAAGAAGAAAGAACTGAGGTAAAGCAAAAGCAAACCAAAGTAAAAACAACATTTCAAAATAATGCAGAATATAAATATTTTCTCCTTGCATCACAACCAGCCTGCAGTCCAGTTATAAGTATGAATAGGAAACCGCCTTAGAAAAGTGTGAGGGACTGCAGCAGAAACGTGTGTGTGTGTGTGTATATATATATATATATATATATATATATATATACACACACACACACACACACATACATACATATATATATATATATACACAAATCCTAAATAATTGCTTAACTAAATTCCCCTTAAAAGATTATGAAAACTTTCTTGGTTTAAAAGAACAGCGGATGAACGCGGTTAGTTTCTGTGAAGAGAACATGCTTCTCTGATACAGATGTCCCAGTGGAAGGTGTCAGCACCCTCCCACCAGACAGACAGACAGACAGGGACACAGACAGGCAGCTGGCGGGGTCAGCTCTAGGTGCACTGCCTGCAAGCTGCCCGGCAGGGAGTTTGAAGCACCGCAGTGTGTTCACGCTGCTAAGGCCGTCTGCAGTTCCTCCTCCCCGCCTTTAGGTGTCCTCCTCTTGGGCAGCGGGGGTTCTCTTGCGCAGGGCCTCGGGGGAGCTCTCCAGCTGGGCGTCCAGCCTCTCTCTCCGGGGCGCCGGCTCTCTCTGGCTCTGTGCTTGCCTCTGCTCCGCCTCCCGGGATCTGTGCTGGGCTCTCCTCCGCCACAGCTCCCGACCGCCGTCGTCCTCGAACTCATCCTCGTCCTCCTCGTCCTCTTCTCCGTCAGCCTCCTGCTCATCCTCCATCCTCTTCCTCAGTCGGGCCTGCTCCAGGGCCTGCTTTTCTGAAACACAGCCGCCCAGATGACATCACTCAATACAGCAGCCAATCAGGACTCAAAAGAGCCAGCGCCTCTATATATCCAATCGATCTGCAGCATATGAACCCAGATTCAAATAACACAATGACATGTATAGCTCTAATTTATACCCCCAACAGATATTACATCTGGATAATAAAATAGTTTGTTTGAATAGTTACCCAATCTAAAATAAAGGAATGAATGATGACAGTCAGCAGTGAAACAGTATGGAGCAGCTACAGGCCTTTATGACTTCCATAAAGTGTGCTGAAGGGGTATTGTCCAAATAAACAGCCTACTAAGCACTACTCTTTAGAGTTAGTAGAAATGGAGCCTGAGGTGTAATGTAGCATCAAGGTCTTACTCTGGTAGTAATTCGGTGGAGCAAAGCGACGGGATGGGAAGACACAGTCGGCGATGAACACGAGGACCTGCAGAAGACACATATTTGTATGTTGAAAAAGCCAGGGGAGAAACAAAGAAGTTGTGAAGGCTGAAAAGGAGACAGAGGGAGAAGGGCAAGCTGTGCTTTGGTTTCTTTCCAAGCTGAACTCCACCCCATGTTCTGTCAGGAAGCGAGAATCTGAAACTTTAGCTTGTGAGACAATATAGAGGAATGCCACCCCATTGCGATCAGGCCTCCTGGGAGTATAGTTTACTGATTTCCTGTAGAATTATCCCACCCGAGTCTAGAAAAAATAATAAAGTCTATTCTGAAAGGAACACTTTTACATAAAAAATAAATCATACATTTACAATAAACACATAACAATAAAGAGCATAAACATAAACGTTTTCATTTGTAAAACAATGCACTGTAGTCTTGCGATTGATTTCTGTAATTATGTAGAAACAATTCAACCTTCAAATCCCCCGCTGATTTTCATAGTCAAAAAAATATTAACTATGATTAAAACACCAAACAAATATCCCTGTATTTAACCAACAGCGACTTGCAACACAGAAAGTGATATCTACTTACCAGTCCTAACACCAGGCCAGAGAAAAGCGTGGCGAGGGCAAAGATTGCGTACGACCCCCACACTGGGATCCCGATTTGTTCTGTGAAGTAATTGTGGCAATGCTGGGAAGAAGAAAACAACACTGAGTACCGCACCGAGGACTACACCATCACAGCATCGAACCTCACTGCACACATGCCGGGGGAGAGAAACTGCAGACTTTTTGAGCAACTGCCCATCAAATGAAATCTTGACAAACAAGTTCAACATAAAGACACAAGACATTACCCGGATAAACATGGAGAGCTTGAACAGGGCTGACATGGTGTTCATCCTGAAAGACAAGAATTACAGATATCACAAAATTAAACCTAGCTTGCTTACATATGCAGTTGCAGTCAAAAGTACTCACACCTTTAATTTGAAACAACGTCATTCAGTGATTATTTTAGAGTAATGAATAGCGTTCAATATCAACGACGCCAATGTACTCACAGGAAGGAAGATGGCCCAAACCAGGAGGACACCGGCTCGATGTCCTGCCATTTCTTCTCATCGATGAAACTCAGGAAGTCATCCTTCGTGCGGGCGCCCTGGTACCTCCGAAACACCCCATCTTTACAGCTGAAACAGACAGGTGTAATTATCCTTGCCCACTGTGCACTCTCACAACCTTCCTCAACCAGGCCCTATCCACTCGGAGAGGACAGTGGCACAAGTGAGACATCAATAAATAAGATGGTTGTAACTGACTGGGTTATTACAGCCCCCTTCAGGAAAACAGGATCACAAAGCTTTAACACAGGGGTATTAGAGTACGGGAGAGAGAACAGTGCCCAATGACAAACGAAACCCAAAGACGGATCAAATAAACACACGATAGCTAAACCTTGTCAAATTCCAAGCTGTTTTTTTTCTAGAACGGTGTTCAGGATAAAAGCAAACGGCCCCGTTATTAACAGTAGGCTGATTCTCAATGGATCTCCACTCAAGCCAGTGGGGGAAGGCAGCTGATAAAGACTGGTAAACACTCTACTTCCTTTCAGAATCAGGCTAAGCAAAAAAAGATGAACACTTTCCAGTGCACTACTGACAGGCTAATCAGCACAAAGAGGAACAATGTGTCACAGAGGGGGCTGACGTTACTAAACCACAGAGGAGAGCAGCTTTATTTCTGTGCATCAGAGGATGTTTGTCAGCCACAAAATGATGAATGCACTCTGTAGCGTTGATTAAACTATTCTGGCCTTCTCTGCTGAAACCTGTGCAAGTAGGACAGATGCTTCCAAAATTAACATTTCTGAGGAGAGGGTTTTATTATTTGTATGTTTTGGGAGTTTGCAAAGAAATGTGGTTGTCTACGTGTTGAGACAAGAGTGTCCACGAATTAACCCTGTGAGATTTTAATTAACAGGGCAGCAAAATATGGAGGCAACACTTCACTTGAATTGTGCAAATCAGTGCTATTGTGCCAAGTGTCGATTAACAGATAGTAAAGTAACCTCTCTCTAATAAAAATACTTCCTACAGTTAATACACCTTTTTTTATCTATTTAATCCATAATCTCTGTTTTTAGGTTGTTAGTTTTAGAGGGGCAGTTGTGAACACTTCGCCCCCTTCCACAAGACCAATGAGAACCCACAAAACAAGTTAATCACATTGACCCACACCCCCTTGGTAAAACGGCAATAAGAGAAATGAAACCGCAGACTCACTGGTAGATGGTGGGAAGCGCTGTGATGATGAAGCGGCCGCTCAGACCTGGAAAATAAACAGAGCGGACCATCAGCCCTTGCAGCACAACAAACAAAACCAGCATTCATCACATTCGGCCCACGCAACTAATGCATGAGGCAACGCTTTGTTCTGGGGTTGAGGTGCAAACCTCCGGGGGCGATTCTACACTGCAATACTGTATGTTGTACACTTGGAGGACTTACCTGGCTGCTCCGTGACGTCCACTTTGGCAATGCTGACCCCCATGTCCTCCCCCCACTCGGCAAACTCGTTCCACACGGGCTGGAGCTGCTGGCAGGCCGGGCACCAGGGAGCGAAGCTGTGAGGACATGGGAACGAGGGCATCAGATACACGAGTGGCAGCAGGGCTTTCCTACCGGGCTGGTTTCCACAGAGTTCACAGCGTATTACACCCATGGGTAAAGAATACGCCAGATCTGATACCCCATACTTCCCCATCAACATAATCTTAAGTCTGGAAGTCAGTACCCTGGTAGTCTTCCTCCCAGCCTACTTGACAGCCGCATTTGTATTCTAGTTATGCTATAAATGCAACCTCACAAATACACCCATCTCATTCATATGTAGTTATCGTGTAAGGCTTGTATCCACATGACATGCTGGATCCAGTGTCAGGGAACTGAACCTGCCATGTATACATGATGCAAGTGATGCAACGAAACCGTCTGGTACTGGACCCTGAAATATGAGAGAGGGAGTGGTTGCATTAGCAGGCTATTTCTGTATCACGTCTTAACAGCGAATTACAAAGATGCTTTAGATTGAACAACAACAACAACAACAACAATAATATATTAATGAGGGTCTGACAGATACTGTTTTGTTCTTTCCATTATACTGGCAAAGAAAGCGAGTACAGTATACTACTCCAACTACTAGAAACAGTTTATTTATATCGCATTAAAAACTATGAATATAACCACATAGTTGTGCCCGAACTTAAATATTAAACTTAAATGTATTACTTAAATGTATGTCATAACATATGGCTCCATACTGCCAGCCTTGCTTATCATCGGCTGCTGACATGAGGCAGGTATTTAAACTGGAGTCCAGTGCAGGACAGGAGTCCGGTCCATTGGGACGGGCCGCAGTGACGTCACGCTGGACACCACTGCGCTGTCCTATAGCGGTCAGACCCGCATAGCAATGAATGGACATGTGTCAATAAACGGGACTCACAACTCTATCATCCACTCTCCCTCCAGGATCTCCTGCCAGTTCCCGTCCGTGATCACCCGCAGATGGCTCTTCTTGCCCAGTGCCGGCTGCGGCGCCAGGGCGATGACCGCCACTGTTGCTGCTGTCAGGAGGAAGCCCAGGGAGCAGCAGAGTCTCGCCGCTGCCATTCGTCGGCAGGTTTGCAAGGCCGCCATGTTCAGAGCCAGCCTCGCCGCTCCTCCGCTTCCGTTCACCCCGGCCGAGTCCTTCCCCTGGCGGCGCTCGCAACTGCGGCTGCGCGCACCACCGGCCAGTCCCGGCACAGGCATCGGTCGCCTCCGTGTATCGCAGATGTCCGCAGTTCTGGGCGGCTCCACCAATGGGAGTGGCGGTATTATGCAGATCTGCGCGGCTCCACCAATGGGAGTGGCGTGATTATGCAGATCTGCGCAGAACTGCGGAAATCTGCGCTACAAGAATGGTACCTTCCTTACAGCCCGCATTCAGCTCTAGGATGCCCTGCAGTGGCCAGTGTTTGTTCTGCAAATTATTAATAATGATTAAGTAGACGAAAATGCACATATGGATGACGTATATTTACATGGATAGCATTTATTTTTTAAGTCATTTATTTACATTTATTTATTTATTTTCTATTGTTACTGTTTGTAGACTATTCGGTGCTTGGCAACTTACGTTAAATACAACTTTGGCAAGAATAGTAATGATAATAAAAACAGGCATCAGTATTCATAATTAGTCGTGCCAGTAATTATAATCATTAAATGGTTATTATGTTAAATAATGTCCAAGCAAAGCAGGGTCAGGTTCAAGTGAACATTTCTATAAATACAGCATTTATTAGCCCAAGGAATCAAAATACAAACCTGCAAATAAATTAATGATAATGTCCTGAATAAATTAACTAAAGAATGGCATAATGGCATTCATATGATTGGATATAATAATTGAATAAACAGCTGTCAAGACACAGCTGTTTAATCAGCTGTATAAATATATATTCTCTGGGACATATGTCCTTGTCTATCTGCTGTGTTTTGTTTTTTCTTTACTTATAAAAGAAAATACATTCTTTGATATGCTTTCTTTTGTACAAACTGTTTTCCTATAGTGTGCAAGAACTGATCATGATATTTGTAATCCCCTAGGGGGCAGTGCATGCTGCTTTGTTGTTTAAATGTGTCTTTTCAGTATTGACAATACACATACAGATGTCTACAGTGTGCAGTGTACACACCAGCATACCTGTCAGCCATGCACCAAGAAACCATATCACACAGGTTATGGCTTGATAAACCGTAAAACCGTGAGAAATGTATTACACAATCGTAAGACTTCTGGGAAGGCAGACAAACTGGTGCCTCAGGGGTAAAACGTGAAACCTGCCAGGTAAGCACAAGGCATGAGTACAGAGACGTGCTAACTGAAGTTAATTGTTTAATCAGCGAAGTGTTGGGAACAATAATGATGTTTCTTTTAGTTTTTTTTCTCTTTTTTTGTCTTCCCTGTTGAATATTACTGAGGTAAGAATCATCTGATGTTCCTCAATAGTCTCCTAATTGTGTCACTTTCATTGTTTCCTTTCGCACAAGAGAATACTTTTCTGTGATGATGGTGATATTTTTATCAGCACACAGCATCAAAAAGTGTTGTTTGGGTCATCTAAAATGCACTGTTGGTTGCAGGGTATGAAATACAATTCAGCCATGCTCACATTGTTGCTGCACACTATTTAAATCCAGAGAGAGAAATCAATGTCAACTACCGAAAAGAGCCTTCTATATCTTTAGCTGCCTCCCTCCGTCAAACGTGGCACTTGGGGCTGTGTTTTATTCCTCATCTCCAAGCTCTTGATCCCACATAGTCTTAAAGACGCTTCAACATTGTTTGCAAAAAGTCATCCTTTTAATTTGGCACCTCCAGGCATATACAGTGGGTTTTCTAAATGCATGTGCCCACCCATTCCACCAACCTGGATTGCTGTAGATTGTGTTCTCTGAATTCCTGTGACTAATGCTTTCCTCCATCATCCATGCTCCAGTTAGGAAACAAAATGATTTTCTTCTGCGGCCTCCGTTCTGCTCCCGTCGCAGCACCTCCAGCAGTGCGAGAGCATTGATTTGGCTTTCTTGAGATTCATTTCTAACTCTGCTTGGTCTTTAACCCTATTCTGGCGCTCAGGATAATTGTTAGTATAAAAGAGAGCTGGCTCCCTAGGCATTTTCTTGTAAAAATAAAATATATATATATAGAGAGAGAGAGAGAGAGGGAGAAAGAGAAAGAGAGACCTTTGTAGTCATGCTTGCAGGGAAATGCAGCTCACAATGAAGTGAAGGCAGTGGGAGTAGCACTTGGCTTCAGACTGCAGAATGTATGAGTAATAGTTGACTTGTTATTCATTTTCTCTCTCATTATCCCTTTAACATTACTTATGATATTCATTCATTTGGGATAAACCTAAACAACCCCCCTTATTTAAAATAACACTAATATGAAAAAAAACACGTGTATATGATATAGATATGACTGGTTTCCAGCAGCAGTATTCCAAACATTTATCATCATTTTAGGAATGCTTGATTTGTTCATTTTTCCACAAAGTCTAGAGCAATTCCCCAACCCAACACAAGCAGACGTTTGTGTGACATTAAATTGCCATTGGGTTTACAACATCAACACTTAGATGTCTGCTCCCCAATATTTGGAGCTCCTGAGATATGCTCTAGTTTGGTTAGGTCTTCTTGGCTTTTGTCGCAACTTGTGGAAGCCACATGTTTTCACATCACATCATTGACAAGAGGATTTATTTAGTTAATTCAAATGTAAGCATCAGACTCAGATGTCTGACTGCTGCACAACGATGGCAATGCTCTTTATCGGAATGACAGCCAACGCCGTTTTGCTGAAGACTCTCGGGGGCACGTCAAAGACTTCGTCCTGTCAGGCTCCTGGTTATAAAGGCTTTTGAGAAGGCCAGGGAGACAAATCGCACTTTAAACACTTCAGTAAAGAGAATGCACCCGTGTGAGCTCAAGTCAAAATTCAAAGAACATCAGAAAGATTGCTCCCAGGACTGAGGGCTACATGCCCAAATAAATATGAGAATAAGAAAAAGCATCTGAAATAATGGAGTTATAGATTTAAAAAGGGGAAAAAACTATTCCATCATCAATGTCACAATCTAAAGCACATCTTAAAACTCAAGACCTCACATCAAAGCCATTTAAAAAGCAATGAAATTTTGCCTAAATTAAATATTACAACTTCGGCAGCAAAGCTATTTAATTTTCAGAAAGCATTTAAAGAGGCAGAGGTTTGAAAAATCAGACATACAGTGAGGGAAAAAAGTATTTGATCCCCTGCTGATTTTGTACGTTTGGCCACTGACAAACACATGATCAGTCTATAATTTTAATGGTAGGTGTATTTTAACAGTGAGAGACAGAATAACAAAAAAATCCAGAAAAACGCATTTCAAAAAAGGTATAAATTGATTTGCATGTTAATGAGTGAAATAAGTATTTGACCCCTTCGACTTAGTACTTGGTGGCAAAACCCTTGTTGGCAATCACAGAGGTCAGACGTTTCTTGTAGTTGGCCACCAGGTTTGCACACATCTCAGGAGGGATTTTGTCCCACTCCTCTTTGCAGATCCTCTCCAAGTCATTAAGGTTTCGAGGCTGACGTTTGGCAACTCGAACCTTCAGCTCCCTCCACAGATTTTCTATGGGATTAAGGTCTGGAGACTGGCTAGGCCACTCCAGGACCTTAATGTGCTTCTTCTTGAGCCACTCCTTTGTTGCCTTGGCTGTGTGTTTTGGGTCATTGTCATGCTGGAATACCCATCCACGACCCATTTTCAATGCCCTGGCTGAGGGAAGGAGGTTCTCACCCAAGATTTGACGGTACATGGCCCCATCCATCGTCCCTTTGATGCGGTGCAGTTGTCCTGTCCCCTTAGCAGAAAAACACCCCCAAAGCAAAATGTTTCCACCTCCATGTTTGACGGTGGGGATGGTGTTCTTGGGGTCATTCCTCCTCCTCCAAACACAGCGAGTTGAGTTGATGCCAAAGAGCTCAATTTTGGTCTCATCTGACCACAACTCTTTCACCCAGTTCTCCTCTGAATCATTCAGATGTTCATTGGCAAACTTCAGACGGGCCTGTACATGTGCTTTCTTGAGCAGGGGGACCTTGCGGGTGCTGCAGGATTTCAGTCCTTCACGGCGTAGTGTGGTACCAATTGTTTTCTTGGTGACTATGGTCCCAGCTGCCTTGAGATCATTAACAAGATCCTCCCGTGTAGTTCTGGGTTGATTCCTCACCGTTCTCATGATCATTGAAACTCCACGAGGTGAGATCTTGCATGGAGCCCCAGACCAAGCTGCTTGGCGATGGTCTTGTAGCCCATTCCAGCCTTGTGTAGGTCTACAATCTTGTCCCTGACATCCTTGGACAGCTCTTTGGTCTTGGCCATGGTGGAGAGTTTGGAATCTGATTGATTGATTGCTTCTGTGGACAGGTGTCTTTTATACAGGTAACGAGCTGAGATTAGGAGCAGTCCCTTTAAGAGAGTGCTCCTAATCTCAGCTCGTTACCTGTATAAAAGACACCTGGGAGCCAGAAATCTTGCTGATTGATAGGGGATCAAATACTTATTTCCCTCATTAACATGCAAATCAATTTATAACTTTTTTGAAATGCGTTTTTCTGGATTTTTTTGTTGTTATTCTGTCTCTCACTGTTAAAATACACCTACTATTAAAATTATAGACTGATCATTTCTTTGTCAGTGGGCAAACGTACAAAATCAGCAGGGGATCAGATACTTTTTTCCCTCACTGTACACTAACAATGACACCTGAGATAATGTAGCAAACGGTAACCCAAAGAGCCTGTATACTGTGTTCTAGCGGATCATGATCATCCTGGTTTTGTGTTCGCCTGTCCCCACCCCACTCCCACTAGCTGCAGTTTGTTGAGCGTAGTGTCATTTCACAGCTCAATTGCATATTCCGGGAGAACAGAACATTTACATTTATCCTGCGCTGTCGACAGGTGCCAAACTGTCAAGACTCTTGTGTAGATTTACTCAGTAATCCCTCCCACATCTTCAATCTGGATGTTAATGTGCTTCTGGAATAGACCCTTGCAGTGTCTCCCATCTCCATCACATTTGTATAATTCGTACAGATATGAGTCTCTTTACCGAATTAACGTTGATGTTGCATAAAGCTCCTGGCATGCCGAATGGCTGTCTGTAGGCATAAATCATCAGACATGCTTAACTCGGACAGCGAGGATGTTGTTTGTGTGTTTTCGTTCATTGCAGTACCCTGGGCTGCTGATATTCTCAATTAATTAACAAAGCAAGTTCATATTTGGCTCTTGCCTCTGCTGTGGTTATTGAGTGTTGTTTTAGGATCGATTCCAAAACAATTTGTCTAATTTAAAATGCCAGAGAAACAAACATGTACTTGAGAACACTATGCAGCAGGTAGAGACTGATGTGTCAAGAGGTGACCCCATAGGGATTTTCCATTGCCTTCTCTATCCTGACTGGGGAATGAGAATTCAATCAGTGCTGAAATTGGATTTATACAATTGCAATACCAGACGTCTTAAGCACGCGTGCTTTGCTGAACTCATCAGATTTGTTATTTGCTTACATAGCTAATGATAAGTGGGGACTCTGGCCTTGCGACTTGTTTTCTACAATCGTGTCTGTTCGGTTCCCTGGCCGTCGTAGGCAGCTGAGATTGAGAGGGTACATTTTCCCGGGCAGGCTGGTGGTGGAGTGTTTACTCAGCAGGCAGTGGGGGATGGGGCTTCAGTCTTTGTCCGTCTAATATTAGTGACTCTCCCGCTTCCTCACCGCTATAAAACTGACAGTGACCCATTGCTCATTACAGGACTCTAAACACAAGCAACGGGTGTGCGCTGGAGAGGGCTTCACCCTTAAAAATGATAAATGGCTGCAGATGCAAAAGATAATGGGGCAATAAAAGGAGGCTGTAAAAGTCGGAAAGCCCCTGCACCGACACTTCTTTTGAAAGACTGGTTCACATTGTCATTTTGTGGACCCCACCAACCCATCCCTCCAGTACCATAGCAACAGCTTTTTTTCCAGTCACGGGTTTTGGCCTTGGTCTAGCCTGCTGGTTTGGGAGAGCACTACCTGTCCTGAGGCAATTTAAAATCCCAATAAATCAGAACGCCCCTCCCAGCAACACGGAAGGACCTGCTGTGTGACTGATCAAGGGTTCAACCGAACTGCTTTCTACAGATGGACTCTCATTGAGGACAGACTGGTAATAGAAGGCATACTAGGAACAAAGAGCTCTACAAATAATAATAATAATAATAATAATAATAATAATAATAATAATAATAATTTATTGAATATAACACATATGAAAACGAGTCTAGATTACAAAATTCTAGACTAGAGCAATTATATCAAACTAAATTCTTGAAGATCATACCCTGTATCTAACTCCTATAGGATTGCATTTGAATAACCAATTTTGTTGTTTTTTCTGGAAACAAGCAGTACACATTGCTTTAGCCTTCTCTGAGTGGGCAGAAATTAATTTGAAACACAAATGGAGGAGGGGGGAGTTTGATGCTTATTTAAGTATAAGGTGCCACCTCATCTATACTTACAATACCAATAGTGACGCATTTTATTTAGCGTCTCCCCACTCTCCCACCCATATCAGTAATTAAAATGTCCCAGAGTGTTGCAGTGGGCATCCCTAAAAGCATAATAACTCCCCCCCTTGAAAGAGTGTTGTATAACAAGGAGACGGTCCTGGAGAAATTCAAGCTCTGCGTTTTTTAGACAAAGGCAGTAAATCCCGGCTCTGCAGTCCGTGAGCGGAGGGGAGCGCAGTGCTGTGAGTCACTGCGCTAGAGACAGATGAAAGGAGTTCAGTCGGGCAGTGGGTCATTAGGACAGAGAAGGCCGGGGAGAGCTCTGTGATGCTGCTGAAACTGGGAAATATTTAAAACACGATGCAGACAGTGGTGGAGCCTGACATTTGTTTGACATGGAACAAACATCAGAGAACTGATTGCATCAGTTCTCTGATGTTTGTTTCATTTCAAACAACTGGAAACAGTAGTCAAGTTAATGATGGAAATGTTATAGTGGTTATCCAAGAAGTGTTAGGGCTTTTAGATCCTGCAATAAAATGCATGAACGCACTCTATTTTATGATAATGGGCATAATCGTTTGATGTTAGAAGTGATTAATCCTACATTGAGGTGTTTTCTGTGAGCACTTAGGTTACAGAAATATCCATTGTTTAGACAATTTTATAATTTGAACTCCAAATTGAATGATAATCTATACACACAAATACAATTCATAAATATACAATGAGGCCGGATGTTGCTTGAATGGATAGTCCCAGGAATTAGCTTCCTCTTGTGGATACAATCTCAGAAAATGTTCGTTATTTATTTGTGTGTAATCGCTATCAACACGTTTGCCACAACTAGGTAGCTGGATTTGTGTGACCTCCAGTTTCTGGTGTGCTTTGCTAGGCTTGTGTCAGGCTTGGGAGCCTTGTGAAATAAAATAATGTATAATGTAATGCACAGACCGGAGAATTGCAAGTACTTGAAAAATGCTTTGTCTGTATGTGACAGTATGCCTACTTTTAATTAGGTTTTTATAGTTAATCAATAAATATATTTCAATATAACACAAATCCAAAGCATGATTCCTACAGATTTTGGGGGAAAACAGGTTAAATCAGGACGATGCAGATATTTATTGATTTATTTGTCTGTGCTTGATTTCAGAAGATCTCTGAGGCTTCACTAAAGCAGTTTGGATTGCTTCACGCCTAATCTGATTAGGATTTCCATATGGCTTCAGATTGTTCAGGGTCACTCACACAACAATGCTTTAAAGGGCATTCATTCTTCTACCTCTTAATCAGGGGATACAGATAAAGGGTTAAATATAAACCCGATGTAGTGGGATAGGGATTTAAAACAAGAAATATTCAAATTGTCAAATAATGAATATCAGGGACAGGAAAGTAAATGTCTTCAGTTGGATTAAAATTGACCACATTCCATCCACAATATTGTATTTAAAAACAGCCTTAGCTAATTGTAAAACACATTTCTAAAGCAGGATTTCTTCAGTCCACACCCTTTACAGGACATACATTTCCAGAAATTGATATATGCATGCTTTGTAGATATGGCAATTCAATTCCTAGGGATTTTATTCTGCCATTTCTTTTAGCTGGCTAATGAATTATTCTTTCTATTTAACAGGAAATAACTGTAACCTTATGATTTTCAAAATGTAGGTCAGTAGCATTAAGATTAATTGAATATGGATTGTTATAAAGCACTGGCATTATTTATCTTATCACAGACTACATTGACTGGGTTAACAGAGTGGACACAGCTATACAACCAATACTATATAAGTAGAAGAGAAGCCAAACAGTGTTAACAATGCCTTGTTTGATTTTAAAGTATAAAATATTATAAAATATCCACCACAGTACACATGGGCAAATGTGGGCTGCTGAACTAACGGTGCTGAAACACCCACGAGTTCTATGTTTGCAGTAGATCATGTTTTTAACATAAATGGAAATTTTAGGATATGATTATATTAGTACATGGATACCCTCAAGGTGTGACAAAATGTGCTGCTATTGAAGCTGAAAATTTATAAAAAACACCAAGGCTTCAACTACATTAATTTGATTTGCAAATGTGAAACATTATTCAACCACATTTAAATAATGTCCAACAGTTGTTTTGGGGGGTTTTGCAGTTACCTTTTTTAACCTTTTAACTGTCACACACAGGCAGGTGTCGGAGAAGCAAAATATGATGCCTCGGTGGCAGTGAAGGGGGTGCAATAAAAAAATAAATTATAACATCTGATACAAAATAATAACACCCAGCAAACACAGCAAAATTGAGCAGTTTAGCAGGGAACTAAAGGGGTTAATTTCCAGCTTTTAATTTAGTGCTTGGCAGCAGTTTAGTCAAATAATCCCCCCTCCCACAGCTAATATATAGACTTACTAATTCAGGGATATGAATGAGAGAAACAAATGTATTACAAATAAAAAATAAAAAAAGCTCATTTAAATGTCTTGCCATTTTTAGATAGTATTGAGTCAGATGCACAACAGTATAATGACAAAGCAAAATGTTTCACTGTGCTACACGCAACATACACCGAGTTAATTTCTGCTGATGTCTGCAAATCGTCCAGTCCTGTGGTTCGTAATATCCCCTTTCACACCATTTAAACACAATTTCCCACAGTTCTGCAGGAAAATGTAAAACTCTCCATTCAGGTATAGTAAAACTGTGGAAAAAATGAGAGTAATGTCCTGAATTTAACTTGACTTCCTTTGTTTTGTGTTCAAGGTGTGTTGTGTTGACTGGAGCTGCTGGATGTGCTGCCTGAGTGTCAGCATGTCTATTAATTGGGTTTGGCGTGGTCAGTGCACGGAGAGCCTGTTCACAGCCCAGCTCTTGTCAAAGCAGCCGCCTGAGTTCTGCAGACTCACAGCCTCACAGTCAGTGACATGTGACCTTGATTGGGATTTAACCTTTAATGTGTAATCATTCTTTGTTTACCACCTGCCAAACTGTATGTGATATATAGCAAATGGCTCCTGGGCATCAGGTCAGAACTTTGTGGAATGAAACCCTGCCCACAGCTTGACTCTGGTCACGTATGTAAATGTCACCAAATTACCGGCAGGCAGGGGCCGCTTGAATGTGAGGCCAAAGCACACAGTCTATGTAAATAATTGTAACACATTGCCAATAAACGTATCACACAAGTTGTCCCGACTGAACTCTTACTAAGGTCTCTTCTGCCTTTGTAGGATAAGGCTAATTGGCATCACGGGTCATTTTAATGGAAAGAATCTCTCCCATTGTAGGTGAATGTGGGAATGTATTGATTTCAGTGGTTCACCTCACCAGTGGACTGGTAAGAAGCTCTTAAACATTCAACCTCCAAGTCAAGGCCGTAGCCCTGTGTTGCAGCAGTATCAATCCATTGCTTTGGAGCTGTGAAGTGATTACTGATCTCCTCCAGCCCACTTCCTAATTAAATCTCCCACAGACGCAATCACCATTTCCAATGCTTGAGCTCTGGGAAAGATTCAGATCCTTCAATTACAGAATAAAGCTGATATCAGAGGGAAGGATAAAAACAAGGGACTGAGATTAAATTTGCAGTGGACCATCTGAAATACACATTGGACATTTCAATATCCAGAATATTTTAGTTAGGTGAGCATCTCACTGAGATTGTTTTATTTTTGCCACGGTGGATCTGCTGTCATTTTGATCCACAGGCTGTAAATTACTCCATCTGCCACCAGATGTTTTAAACATATGTCAGAGCTTACAACCTCTATATTTTAAAGCACATATTCCTTGAAAATAAAAAAAATAAATCCCTGTGAAAGGTATTAAGCATTCTGTTTATGCTGGACCAAAATAGTTTATACAGGCTTTCATAAAAATAAAAAAAATAAAAATATATATTGTCACTGTGCTCATAGTAACATTGTACAATCCATGTCATCATATTGAGCTTCCTCATTTGTGTCAGAGACCCATGGAGACTAATGGGGGAGACCCAAGTTTGGTGTATGTTTTTTTTAAATTAAATAACATTTATTTTTATTTAAATCGATTTGTTTGGCAATTTGTTTCCCAAACAATAATAGTACCATAATAATAGCCCAACCTCCAAATATAGTAAATAAAAAGTAAACAGGTTGATAAAAGATCCTTTCCCATCAGAATGTAAGATGTTAAATACTACAGAATGTTGTTTTGCAATATGAAATAAGCATTAACATTTTTTATAATTATTGAAATCAATTTTATGAAATTGATTTACAATTTAAATGACTCTTACTCTTATACATCAGAGTTTAATACTTTTTGATTATGTCTAATCAGGTCATTTAAATCACAGCTTCAAAGTATTAGATGAATACAAAGTAATAAACTAAAAGTAAGATTTAATTACATAATTCATATCTATTTAATAACAGAACAATTGTAAGATAGTGACTGAATATTATGTAGGTATTAGGATAAAACGTATTTCAAGGTTTGGATGTTTTTTTTTATCAAGCTAAAAACAATTCAAATTACAAAACTGACAATCTGGCAATGATACATTTGAATTAGGGACACACAGTACTGTATATGCTGTAGTGCAATAGGTTATGACTAGTACAAATTAGTTAATTGATGGAATTTGCCAATATAGAACAATAGATCTAGGTATAGTTCACAATGCATAAGTTACAAATTGTAGAACTGCTGTAGCAATGAAAAAAATACATATTTCCATCCCTGAACAGTATTAATGTATTTGACGAGATTATCATTTAGATTTTTATGTAAAGGAGTATTAAATGTAAATGATTTAAATTGGCTGGCCCCGGGGAGATTTCTGATGGTCTATAGATTGCTCTCATTATTCAATTTCTTCTAGAAAAATCTACAAGACTAACATAAATAACTTGTGTCCTGTGGCTTTGGAAGGGATTTGTAGCATTGTCATGGTAGCAAGCAATCAGATAAACCACAAGCATACTGAAAATAAAATCTGGCTAAAAGATGCCACTGCACGGCAACTTCCTGTGTGTCAGTACATGATTTTCTCTGTGTTTTCATAAAAGGACTTTTTATTATACCCATGTAAGGCATTTATTAGGATGCAGACAGATCGTTTTTGTGTGCTGACGTCTCACTCGGTGAAAATTCGGAAGCTGCTGTGGGTGAAAAAAAAAAAAAGATGTCAGAGAACAACAAGCAGCTTTGAATGAAGGTGGGTGGATACACAATTTCTTGATTATATAATTCCGTGTTAGTTAAAGACTTACATGCTTAAGTCCTATATTCCTCTAACAGCAACACGTATCAGATATTTTATTTTGAGCTTCATCGTGACTGTGTGTAGAGAGGCTGTTCCCTTCCTGTCCAAAGTGGGCTGTATTTCAGTAAATTATGTAACAAAGGAAGATCCATATCCTCTAAGTATTTATTACTTTGTGTCAGGAGTTTTCAAAAACTGTTTCTAATAAAGAGTCCCCAGTATATACACTCACCTAAAGGATTATTAGGAACACCATACTAATACTGTGTTTGACCCCCTTTCGCCTTCAGAACTGCCTTAATTCTACGTGGCATTGATTCAACAAGGTGCTGAAAGCATTCTTTAGAAATGTTGGCCCATATTGATAGGATAGCATCTTGCAGTTGATGGAGATTTGTGGGATGCACATCCAGGGCACGAAGCTCCCGTTCCACCACATCCCAAAGATGCTCTATTGGGTTGAGATCTGGTGACTGTGGGGGCCAGTTTAGTACAGTGAACTCATTGTCATGTTCAAGAAACCAATTTGAAATGATTCGACCTTTGTGACATGGTGCATTATCCTGCTGGAAGTAGCCATCAGAGGATGGGTACATGGTGGTCATAAAGGGATGGACATGGTCAGAAACAATGCTCAGGTAGGCCGTGGCATTTAAACGATGCCCAATTGGCACTAAGGGGCCTAAAGTGTGCCAAGAAAACATCCCCACACCATTACACCACCACCACCAGCCTGCACAGTGGTAACAAGGCATGATGGATCCATGTTCTCATTCTGTTTACGCCAAATTCTGACTCTACCATCTGAATGTCTCAACAGAAATCGAGACTCATCAGACCAGGCAACATTTTTCAAGTCTTCAACTGTCCAATTTTGGTGAGCTTGTGCAAATTGTAGCCTCTTTTTCCTATTTGTAGTGGAGATGAGTGGTACCCGGTGGGGTCTTCTGCTGTTGTAGCCCATCCGCCTCAAGGTTGTACGTGTTGTGGCTTCACAAATGCTTTGCTGCATACCTCGGTTGTAACGAGTGGTTATTTCAGTCAAAGTTGCTCCTCTATCAGCTTGAATCAGTCGGCCCATTCTCCTCTGGCCTCTAGCATCAACAAGGCATTTTCGCCCACAGGACTGCCGCATACTGGATGTTTTTCCCTTTTCACACCATTCTTTGTAAACCCTAGAAATGGTTGTGCGTGAAAATCCCAGTAACTGAGCAGATTGTGAAATACTCAGACCGGCCCGTCTGGCACCAACAACCATGCCACGCTCAAAATTGCTTAAATCACCTTTCTTTCCCATTCAGACATTCAGTTTGGAGTTCAGGAGATTGTCTTGACCAGGACCACACCCCTAAATGCATTGAAGCAACTGCCATGTGATTGGTTGGTTAGATAATTGCATTAATGAGAAATTGAACAGGTGTTCCTAATAATCCTTTAGGTGAGTGTACTTTAACAACTGCCAGTGCCTTGTGAAAATGAATACTTTTTTTTCTCTCAATTAGTCATCATTGAACTCAAAATAGCTACTGTTATCAGCAAAACCTAAAAGAGTTTGTGAGTGTGATTATAGGACTCGTTGCCTGGTAACCACAGCCTTTCTAAGCAAGCTCTCTTCAGTGGATAAAATGTTGCAGATGAAAACTGAAAAGTAACAGAGCTTTATTGAACTGGAAAAACAAGATCTTCACCTCACTAGCTTGTGAAACTCCATCCCATAGCAACTGAGCGCTCACAGAATTCAACCAAATACTTTACATGCTGTACTGTAACCTTCTGTATATATCACGTATAACATGCAAACTTTGAAGTAATGGAATATGAAAACTATTGATCTCAGACAGACTGACAGACATACAGAGAGACAGACTTATTGATTAAGTGAAAGATTTCTTAAATCAACTTCAACCAAGGGCTAAAAGCATTTGCTCATGGTAAATCAGGACCCTCTGCAGGCATTGTTATATGGGGGACTGCGCCCTATCTAGCCTCAATCAATCATCGAACAGAAATGGTGTGTATTAGGGGGATAACCTTTTGGCATCGAATGTAAATCTTTGTTAAATTGGAGGTATAACTGCCTGTTTAGGGAGCAGTTCAATGTAATGCAGCGAGACCCTAGAGGACTGATTGCTGACAGTGCTGCAGCTCGGCTCAGTACCACTATGTGTGCGTGTCCTGGGAGCTCATTGCTCTATGAAGGGTAAACGAACCCACTTCTTTATTCTCCGCTTCCTGATGACCATTGTACTGCAGTCTCTAGCTTGAATATTTCCTTTATTGTTTTAATTCTCTAGCTGTACCTCCCCATTGGGCTAGATGTTGTTATTTGCTCGTACTGTTAACAGTGAGTTATCGCCAGTGATGCTGTCACCAGCGAGGCCAGGATTTTCTAAAGTGAGATGGATTTTCCTTTCGAGACAGTCAGCTGCATCGCAAGCAATTGTTCATGCCCAGTACATTGTTATTCACAACTTTTCCCAGCGCCAGGGAACGGGCAATTAGAGTCAAACACACACACATACCGTACATATGTTTTCAGTGGGACTGAGCTGAGCAATAAAACTTTTAAAACAATTTTGCTTTAGCGTTTTTAGTTTTTTCAGTCCCTGTTGAACCAGCCTCCCAGTCTGTTGAATCTCGCAGTGATTCATAGCAATGTTAAGGACGAGCTATTTGCATCTCTTCCCTATGTGGTGCCCACATCCAATCTACTGGTCTCTCTCAATGGTGCTGTGAGGTGTATGAACCCAGGAAGTTGCAGTTTCAAGGGACATTTGATATTCCTATTAATGTTTTCTCCAACTAACTCTGTCCCTGCTTCAAAGGCTACATTTAAATTGTGATTGAAGATGGTTTGAGAAAAATGTGGAAGGAGTTTCTGCCACAGGGTTCATTGCAAAGTAAATCACAGCTCTGCCTTTTTTCCTTACACACAGGTTCCCATCCTGTGTGTAAGTATGAGCTGCCAGTGACACTAAAACACAATCCCAGAATTACATTACAAAATGCAACATTCAGGGAGATATATCATCTTGACTGTCTTTAATTCCTATGGAATTAAAATTAAACTCATAAATGTTGCTATTTAAAATTGCATGCCTATGATTTAAAACTATTTTAAAAGTACCCACTTCAGCTTTGATCTTCGATGAAGCACTATATGTCCAGTTTCAGCAGGGATACGTGGTCCAATAATGAGTTTAGGTTTGTTATAAGCTTCTCAGCCTTTTTAATTATTATTCAGTATATTTCAGTGTTAAAATGTCTGGCAGCGCATCAATAATTCAGGGATCGCTCTGTCATTCCTGCTGAGGAAATCGTTATCTCGGCCATTAATCATTTCAGGAAGATCCACGGTAAAGTGCAGAAAAATGATCTCTTTGACTTTTGCTTTAACCTTAGATATTAATCCATGCATTATATGAGCCCCCAACGCCTGGCAGCTACGCCCTGTCTGGTGAAATGAAATGTCAAGGACTCTGGACTGTGTATCTTTCAGGATAGCTGATTTCAGCGCAGTATGGATGTGCATTTTAGTTTTCAGGAGTGAAGTGGTGAGACATTTACATGCCTCTAGAACAGCACTAGTGACAAATGCACTCAGTGGTCAATTGTGAGTTCTTGAGAGAACCTCTTAAAAGACAAAGGATATTTCCTGTACTGTATAAACAATGAAAGGAGAATTTGTGTATTTTGTAATAATGTATAGGCAACAAAATTCAGAGTAAACGTGCTACAGAAGGTCAAGATTACTTAACAAAGAGAACAGCAGTCAGGCCGGGATCCTGCGTCATGCTTAATGTAGATCATATTCTTACAGGAACAAACAAAAGTTGATCACTCAGTTCGTCTGTTCAGTTAAGTAAGCTTTCCTGAGAAATATTGCTCTGGGCTTTATTTTTTCCTAGGGCTCTGCAGAAACATTTGTTTAAAAATAGGACAACGCTTTCTACAGAAAAAAAAAAGATTTTGTTTTCTGTCAGAAGGGTTCATTAATCTATTTCTTTGCTTGGGAATCTGTGATTTGTAGTGACCACAGTGAGTATACAAACGAGGAGTGTTTTTTTTTTTAAGTGTCTATTTATGGACAGAAGAATATGTCAGAAAAAAAGCACCTTTTGAAGGTGTGCGATGTTTGAATCGAAGCACATGACCTGGAAAACCTGGAATTTCACTAAAAGGAAATCAAATTTGTACTCCACAATGAAAGACTGGATCAGCCTTAAATCAATATAGATAGATGTTTTCTTCCTTTGCTTCTGGGTATTACGTTGCTCTTGTTTTTAATAATCTACAATGATTGTTACAGTTATTAAAATCTCAGGCATGGAAAGCTTTGAGAGAAAAACACATGATGGCTTTAGGTTCTATTGGTAGATGCATGTGATCTGAAAAAGCATGTCACACTGCAGTAATCATTGTGTGTGTGTGTGTGTGTGTGTATGTGCCGCATTATATTGTGTGTTCACGAGTGAGTGCGTTTGATCTTGTATGTGTGTAATGGAAGGCATGGTGTGTTCATGTTTTACTTTAATGGCCAATGGTGTTTTGGGGCAATGAGAGAGCCCCATAGAGACTAGGTTTGTGTGAAGTGTTGGGCATCTTCTGGAGAGCTATCAATTACCAGAGAGGGAGGATCAATAGGAGGCATGCTGGTGTCACGTTGTAATCCCAAAGAGACGGGGCATGTAACTGAGGGCTTCCCCAGACCCCCCACCCCCACTTTAATACCAACATGTTTCATTGCAGAGGGCAGAGGGCAGAGGCCACAGTCATTTGTGATAATTGTCTTCTTCCTTGACAAGTGTGACTCTAGAGAGTGGAAGCTGTATTACTGGGGCACTTTCAAAATTAACTACCCCCTCATAGGTAAAGGCTATACCTGAGTTAACAAAGGGGAAGAGCACCTCAACACATTTATATTTATTTTTGGAGAGACATAACTAACATGACTGGTGCCCTTGGGAGGCCCATATTTCATTACAATAAATAATTATAATAAAAATGCATAATAAATCAACTAATTTTATCACAGCAGGCAGCAAGACTTTGATATTTAGTATTTTTCATTCCTGGGTTTACCATTTTTTTGTGCAAATATGTATAAAGGGGTTAAACAGGGGTTTTATTTTGGTGAATTCCACATGTGGGTTTTATATTGACTCTTGGCGTTGTTTGTGGAGTCACTGTGGCTAAACAGCAAAACTGTTGTAGCTAAATGTCACAGGGTTCAGATCCCCCTCCGAGCTCGGAGTATGAAGACAGCGTGTGAGCGTGCAAGGCAGCAGGTTCTGAGCTAAACCTGTCTATGGCCTCGTCACCTAGGTGGAAATAACTGATCTGTCATTGGCTGTCAGTGATTTTCTATTCTAGCTCCATTTACTGCATTGTACACCAATGTCACCTTTTATTTCAGTTCCTACAACTGAAATGATTACATGAGATTCCCAATAACAACCAGCTAAGCAGCCGAAGCCAAATTGCATTTTGGTTAGAATACACATCTTTACAGAAGGTCCTTATACGGCTGCCTCTTTAGGCCGTCATTAGTGCAGTTTGTGGAAATCTTTTAAAAACAGGAGAATAATAATCAGCACTACTGTTGAGTACCTTTTCAAGACTCTTCATTTGAACAGCTTTGTGTTAGATCATATCATCCACCATATTAAGAGTTGAACAACATTACATCTATTGTACAAACAGAAACACACATTTCAGTTCCAATGCCAGCAAATTGGTTGCAAATTAAATGAGCTCCTCAAGTCTGGGCTGGTTTATGTTTTCGATTACTAGGCTCTTCTGAAAGAGTTAGTTGCCCATTCTGGTACAACTGTAAACTTTTGAACAGAATCAGTACCTAGAATTGATCAAACATAATGTAACATTGGAGGTGAGACAGCCCACTCTCTGGCATTGCTGGCGGGTTTGTTACTGCATAGCTAAACAATGTAGGCCACCTGGCAGGGCAGTAAGCAAGGCCGAGGTGTATCTTTGGAACTGCGTCAGGTGGCACCCACTTTACAATATTTAAAAATGAAATACATAAAATGATTACTTCTACCAATATAGCACTTTTGCATAGGACTGCAGATGCAGAAACAAAAAAAATAACTGCCTACTTACTGTGCAGTTCAGCGCTGAAGAGAAATGTTTTTCTCTTTGAGCCGAGTGTATAGTCTGAGGGTCTGACATGTAACTGTGGCATTGAGCAAGAGATGAAGAGGAATTAATCTTAAGTGTTTAAATGTGAATGTTCTTCACGAATGTTGAATATGCAATAAATGCATCACCTCTATGTATATATTGCTTATGGCAAAGGAATAGAAATAATCAAAGGGTGGCCTGAATACATTTAATTCAAAGAATCAAATATTCCCCCAGGTTTTGAAGAATGTCCTCAGCAGGCGTCTGTGAGGGACACCCGTTAGTGCAGGACACTGAGTTACACATTGACAAAGGAAGGTCACACAGAGGTCACACACTGAACCCTCCTGTCGGTCCCACTTTATGGTGTCCTGGGCTAGAGAATCAACTTCTCATGGGCAGTTTAATACTGGGCTTGTGTCGATGGGAACGTCATGTATGTATGTATATATACAGTGTGTATATATATAAATATATATCACAACACATTAGGGAAAAATAATGCAGCAAATTAAGTATTCAACACCTTCCTGTCCATGCTTATTAAAATACAAATGGTTTGTGGCTCATGCTGTGTTTGTTCTCGCCTCGAATTTGTACCCATTAAGAAAGGGGAAGAAAATTAGATTATTGTAAACCAGACTTTGTGAAAGTGAAAGATTTTTCTTGATTTAACAACCTCTTACTGACACTGTGGTTTCTGTGTGAAGAGCGGCAGGATTAATGGGTCGGCCTCTCGCATTCAGAGCGGCCACTTTATTCCCTAGTTCTTACACCATCATTTGTTTTCATTCTCCTGACGTTTCCATTTATATTCCCGGGGCTGCTCCCCAAGAGAGCGACGCAGCAGAGCAGAGTTGTCACTCGGATCGCAGCATGCGGACAACGCCGGGCTCTGCAGCACACACAGCACTGGCAAATTGGTAGAAAGAAGAGTGTGAACACCACCTCGTCTCTCGAATCTCTTCTTCTTGCCACATGCCTGCTGCTGTGGAAGTTGCACTAGGCGATTATTTCATATTGAACAGGGAGGGGTACTCTTCATAATCTGTCAGCATGTTCAGTGTTCTTCAAGGAATGTTGGCTACTCGGTAACCTCAATTTTGTCTTAATGAGGGTGATGCAATAATTCTGTATGCTCTGGTGCTGTACAGGAGTGTTATACAGTAATGTAATTGTTCCAGGTATATCTCCTGTAGTGGCTATGACACAGTTTGTTAGTGCCACATGAGCACGCTGTAGTCACACAAACGTAATGGAGAAATTACGCTTAAAGACAAATTAAATGCATCAATTGGAAATAAAAGCACAAAGCCATTACCTCCAAGACAGTTTTTCAATGAACACGAATGACTTTGCGATAAAGCTGGTTTTACATTACATGCACCTCTTGTAGTCAAATGACATGCAGCATGCATTTGCTTCACCGTAGTCACAGAGTACAGCCCATGAGCTCAGTATTGGATTGTCCTCTCGTGACTGTGTGCTATCCAGGAATGCATATTAGAATTGACACTGACTGCAGCTTCGACAGACTAAAGTGAGTTAATTATGTAAATCAAACCAGGACATACAGGGGTACGTATTTGTATTAGTCCGTTGTTAAACAGACTCAGCAGTACCAGAATCACACAGGACTATATTCAATACACAACAATTGATTCCCTGCAAGTATGTAACCACTCAGCAGCAATGGAAACAATGTTTGTAAATGGATTACGAGACATCCAAACACGTGTAGCAGATGTGTTGTGACTTGATTTTATATCTTCTTCTTTCGATTTTCACATATTGCTGGAGTTTTTTTTATATTAGAAGATGGTTGTAATCACAAACACCTCTTCCCCAATTCCCTCCATCCCACAATTCTCAAATTGAATTTCCCATGTAAGATTACATTTTTCCCAGGGTTGGACTGCAATGAGAACGTGAATATCTCCACAGGCCTGTCCCTACACTGAGGTCCTGCCCCAGACCAGGCCCTCTCTTCAAGAGGAGGAAGCTTGGGTTTCTCAATCCAAGTACGGCAGCATAGCATGCCTCTGAAGTGAAACCTGGGGCTGTGTGATGGTTGAGTGAGTGAACCTGCATTAGTATCACAGCTCTCCTTATATCTCGGCATCCCAAGGCATTTCATGAGAAGCAAGCTGGCAGACTGGACTCTGCGGTGTGTGGTGCAGCCTCGCTAAGGATGTGATGTCCAATATGAAAACACTATTAGAACTAAGTAATCATTTAAACTTCTAATTTGAACATGTCTGATATGGAATCAAACTGAATTTGCAGTGAGAAAAGACTTATACCTCTGAGGTGACAAGAAGTGAAACACGTATACTGGTTAGCTTTTTTACAGTCTAAACTACAATGTTCCCCTATTGCTGTGCTCGATCCAAGAAATGCACGGTCGCTGTCCAGCACTGCTAAAAGAAGCCCCTATCTCTAATACTGTTAGACTGGCTGATAAGATGCTATTATTTACAAGACTGTCCCAGTGGGAAGTGAGCTTTATATAACATACATTACATTGTTTAAAAGACAGAGCCTCTTGTCATCGCGGACTTGTTATAAGATAAATGCAATCACATTTCGCCGTTTCACATAATATTATAGCCCCCAGGGCCTGTAATGTGTGAGCCGGGGTTATTATACGTGAAGGCTTATGTAAGGGGGGCTGTTTTCAAATACCACTGTGGTAAGAGTGTTTCTGTCTGTGCTCACCTCTGCATAATGACTATTGAAAAATTGAGAAAGTCAAATATGATTAAGTATCAGAGGGCTGTTGTTGGACCAGCAGCGACAGAGAAAGATTAAAGTAAAAGCCCAGGAGGCTGCAGTAATTCCTATTTAGACACTAATCAGGGGATCTGAAATGTTCCCAACAGTGTACCATTTATGTTTAATCCCTTTATTTAGTGTCAGTGAACTATACAGGCACCTAAAGGTACAAACCAAATATGGGAACACGTGCATAGGTTAAAATTGTAGAAGTCTGAAGACTTTTTGGACAAATCTCACAACCCCACGATTCGACGATTAGAGTGAATGATTCTCTTGGTGCTTTTGCTCGCTCTCCTGCTGGGTAAATGTGCAGAGTCCTGAATGGTGTGTGTTCTTTAGCACAGGGAGATAGGCAGCTGCGCGCAGTAGGTCCCTCGCTGCAGAATTATAAAAGCAGATGGCGTCAATTTTAAAACTGTAATTTGGACTAGAGGGTTGCCATGGCTACTGGCTACCCCTGTTGAGATTGCGTCTACAATGGCAGGCGTCGGAGTGACCCTCGGCTGCCAGAACCCCATCTCTCAATTAGTAGGAGTGTTTGGGGGGAATTAATGTTTCTCACTGCTCTCTTCCTGCTCGATAGAGACCCCTGCTGGGAGAGGTGGGAGTGAACAGCTGGGAGTTCATTTGCATGCCTGTGAGGTTTGTTTGGGTGTGCGAACTGCCCAAAGGAAGGAGGACTATCCTAGCAGTCCTCGTATGTGAAGACCCAGCTGTACTGCAGTAATTACATCTATGTGAATTCAGCTTTCCAAAATTAAATTCACACATGTGGATTTGTACTGTTGGAGGGAAATCCCTGCATCTTTGATATTTTTATGGAATAAATACAATTAAAAAAACAGGAAGAACTAGAAGAACTTTCCTCAGCTTTGCTTGTCTTCTTAATACATGATTTGATTTCTTAATACTTTTTTTGCGGTTTCTTTTTAATATTCCAGTAAGAATACTCGGCTCTCCATTAGTGAAACCGACTTTAATGTAGAATTTATAAATGTGAGCCTGCGAATTGTTTTGTATGAATTGTGTGGTGCATGTGGAGCACTAATCCAAAAGCTTATAAGCACGAACATCCCTCCAAATATAGACATTTTCCGTAGCTCGAGCTTGGCTGTGATTGTGAAGGAAATTTGTTCTGCTGGCAACGAGCCTGTTAGTTGGAGGGCCCGTGGGCAGTGAACAGACGAGGGGGAACACATGCTGCACGGGCTGCCTGGCGAGCTGAGCCGGCCTGCTGTATGTGCTGTCCCACTGACACTGACACTGCCCTCCGCACAGCTGACCACCTTGGAAAGACCCTCTCTAGCCAGGGAGGAGACACTAGGCAAGCTATTATGAGCTGGATATCTAAGAGGGAAAAATAAATAAATACATCTTCAGATCTCTCTGGCCATTACCTAAAAGTCCTAAATGGTGAGTAGTAGTTAAATAGTTGTATATGGTATTTTGTTAAGCTATTTTACTATATGAAGTCTTTGAACTCTGTCACTTTTTGCACTTCACTTGTGAATGCAAGTTGCCTCGGAATGTTTAGTCATCAAAATTCTATAATAACCTTGCCTTCTGATAATTAACATATTGCTAAAACCTTCAAATCAGTTGCTCATCTTATTGATTGATTCCCATTAACTGTGGTGACCATTCTGTCTTAGAACTGTACACACTGCTCTGTCACATTTGCAAAGTTTCTAAATATTAAAATGTGGCCAGATCCTGGCAAATGAATATAGCTTTTCTTCACAAACCAACGTTTGACCCTTTGATTCTTTGATTGAATTGTGCTTGAAAGCCCATTAACAGCAACAGAATGTGAGTGTCTAAGTACTGCAGATAATGCATTTTAAGCATTCCTTTCACATGGCTGTTTACAACAGAGGAATATTGCTGTCGCCAGTCACATGACTGTAATAAAAGTCCTCTAACTGAAATCTGTAATCAGGTCCAGTCTGGTCTTGGCAAGGCTTTATTATAACTGATGGAGTGACTCACTTTCTTTCAATGCAAAATTAATTTGCAGAAGGCAGGAGAATGGAATGTTAGCCCAGAGTCACATGACCTGAAGTGACACAGCTCTGATAAACCTTGTTTATGCGCATATTACTCACACCTTACTAAACCTTGTTCCAAAATCTTTCCCTTCAGATCCACCACAAAGCACCTGAGGTTTAAATTAATATGATAAATAAATACCTAAGAGCTATTCAAGCATATTTCCGTTTAGAAAAAAATAACAATTATCGGGTATGTCTAAGATATGTTTAGATATCCTGTATATAGACAAACACATAACTTTTTCCTGTGACAATTACATTCAAATCAGTATTTATGTGAATTCAGTCGAACAAGTACTGTCAAAGTGCTGTCTGTCTTATGAAGGGGCTGTTTCCCCAGCAGACCCCAGCAGGTCTGGTCTGTCTCCAACAGCAGCGATAAAAATAGTTTTCTTCCTGACAGTATTGTACAGTCCATTGTTCACCACCGAGAACAGCAAAACGAAATTTCCACTGAAATTTAAAATATCCTTTCATTCATGGTTAATATTTCTTTCATTGTTCATTTCCTGAAACTGACTAAATATGATTACATATTGTGTATCCATTTAATCAGTATAACTTAATAAGCCAGGTGTCTGTATTCCACAATTGTTTCATCTTGCATGCTAATGGAACCCAGAGAGATATACAGTTAGGTCCATAAATATTTGGATTTGGATGCTGGGTTTCTTGCCTGGTGATGCTCTGCAGGCCTGTACTGCAGCTGTCTTTAGTTCCTGCTTGTTCTTGGGACGTTTTGCTGGCAGAGCATCACAAGGGGAGAAACCCAGCATCTGGTGATGTCTATGGGTTCAAGACTTCAGGCAGTCATTGACAGCAAAGGATTTGCAACCAAGTATTGAAACTCACAATTTAATTCATGATTATGTTACTTTGTCCAATTACTTTTGAGCCCCTAAAATTGGGGGGACCACATATAACAATGGGAGTAATTCCTACACCGTTCACTCAATTTGGATGTAACTACCCTCAAATTAAAGATGAAAGTCTACACTTAAAGCACATCTTGATTGTTTCCTTTCAAATCTATTGTGGTGACATACAGAGCCAAAATTATGATAATTGTGTCACTGTCCAAATATTTATGGACCTAACTGTATTCCATTGATACCTCTCTGATGCATCAGGCAAGGGCTGAGTTACTTACGAAGCAGTAGCAAAAGAAAGGGACACAAGGACAAAAACTAATGCTGCCTTGAAACATGGATGGCAGGATACTCCTACCACAGAGTTCAAATCTCTACCCTGGGCTGTACACACTTTCTTCCTACAAATATAATTCTATGCAAATATAGCCTGCAAAACACTGATTCTGTAACACAGTCAGTTTGCAAAGACAATTTGCATTTTAATCAGACTCATTATTTCCATTGATCAAAGCAACTAGTCCCGACCACTTCTGTATTTCATTCTCCGACACTACCCCTGAACCAGTTAATAGCAGAGACCACAGACTTTTCCTACCCCCGCACACTATTATTTCATTTTACCTTTAAATAATTAATTCCCGCTTAGACTGTAATAGATTTTCGCGGAGAGGGGGAACTCTTTGTGGGAACTCGCTGTCAAGGAGAGATCTTCCCCGCTGCTACCTGGGCTTAATTGCTCACATCTGAAAGGCCAATCTAGGCTTTACTGTAAAAGTGTTACATTTCCACATAAAGTGCCCTGCAAATCCACTGACTGACAGAACACTTGGCCCAGAATGCATCAGGCAGCCAGAGCGGGGTGTTTAACCCGATTGAAGCATCTTTCTGTTAATTATATCTTTCACTCAAGATCAAAGCCATGCACAGCTTTGTTTTTCTGGCTATCATACCTCCTCTTGGGAAACAAATATAAACATATTTCAAGCTGCTTAAAATTCTGCTGTAAGGATCCCGATTCTTGGTTCAACAGCAAGTTAGTGCTGTGTTGGAATTAAGACTTTGCATTGGGATTCCTTCCTTTTTGGATCCATCACACACAAACCCTACAGCAGATTTCTGAGATCCTTCATGGAAAACTGAATTTGAAGTTAATCATACCTAATGACCTCTCAGCCTTTGGTATATCTGACATAAAACTAATTTCTTAATTGTGGAGTTTCAGTACAAAGTCCATCACAAGTTTTGCTCCAACCAGTAGGATTATAGGTGGGTGTGATAGATTTCTAAACTTCAATGACAATCAGGACCTGTACTCTCTTGACTCACTGAGAAAACTGTGCTTATAAATAAATAAATAAGAGCAATGAAAAATGCTTGAAGAAATGTTGCAGATTTTATTTACAATCGTAGTTGAATCATTTTTTCATTCAGATCGAAACAATGGTGCGTTTTAATTACTCTTATCACGCAGAAACAAAAGTACTAGTCACCTACCTCTTGTGAATACTGTCAATTTCAGCGCAACACACTTTAACAACAATTCAATCAAACGGTATTACGAATTGTCACTTTATATTTTCCAAAGCCTGCTGCTTGCACAATCTAGATGGAGAGTTTGTTGCCATGGAAGCCTCATCTGCAGGCAGGAAGCACTACGGCGTAGAGAAGGGCGAGCTGAGCCTTGTGGAGCTCGGGCACAATCTCAGCCATCGCCGACCTACTTTACTTCTTTAGCTTGATCTTTGCCTCCCAATGCAATTCGCTAGCTCACAGGTGTTTGGGAGCACATGAAAGTGAAGCCATCAACAGGCAAACTCAAACTAGAATATATAATCTGCTCCAATCTGTGTGTGTGCAGTAGAGACGGGAGTGGGCTGACTGAGACCTTTCAAATATTAAAAAAAATGATAAACAAATCGCTTCTTCCTGACACTCTACCAGACAAGTTTAAAAAAGGAAATGATTCAATGCACCTGAAAAGGTACATCCAAAACACGTTCCATTAAGTTCTTATAAAATAGTTGTTTACAACCAGATCTCGTACAATAATTTAACAAAGTGACCAATTATACCTATTCCCGTTACATTTACGTCAATATCTGCCATTAACCCCTGGGGTCATGTGCCGTCACAAAAAGCAATCTGCACTAAGACAAGAAAGAGACTCCCTCCAGGCTACAGCAACAAGGCCGTTGAATTCAAGATCATAAACTGGTGATGTGTCTCATGTGTCATATGCCCTCTCTGAAGAAATAAAAATAAGACATCCCTGAGCGTCAAACACACACCTACACACTATTGTCTTCCTAACAAAGCCAAGAGCCATGTTCGCTTTCTGCAAAAATAAACTGGTTCCAGATATTCTCTCCATGACTGGTACGGTGCTCAGAACCACGGCAATTCATGATTTATTTGTGTATTTTGTCACGATGGCCACCATTATTGTTTTGCAAAGAACAAAAATGTATACGAATAAGGTAAAAAATAATGCAGGGGTTACAGCTGAGTGAGTAATGCCCATTGTGTGCTAGTTCAGCCCTGCATCCTCACAGCAGACCTTTTTACAAGTTTGATGACAGTAAACAAGAGAAAAATATGTATTTTCATACTGCCAAAAGAGAAGGAACATGGATACAACTTGACACAATTCAAGTGGCCAGAAATATATCACGTTCTAATCTTAGAGTTGGTTTCACATACTCGAATTATCCCTAATCTTGGACTACCCATAATGATTGTAGCTAGAGCAGTCCAGGATTTGTGGATATTATATATATTCTGTCTTCTATCCCTTAATCTGTTGAATGGTCTACACTCCTATACAAGTGTGACCCCTTATTCCCAGTGGGTCAATCTGAGGTAGCATGCATGTCTTCCACCTCAATCTCAAAGGCAAACAGTGACACTTAGAAGTTAACCTTTGTCTCCACCTCAACACATCTGCCTCTAACAACCTCTATCATCAGCCATCAGAAATTGCGGCCTCCTCATCCCCATTGGTTACATATCAACATTGATCACTGATTGCCTGTGAGACATGGTGGATAAACACTGAAGAATCTAGGGAGCATTACTTCCACACAGAAGCAAGTAGCAGGCCATCTCTCACCATGCCATTGTTCATGTCTGAGGAATGTTAGTGAAGGTAATGGTGGAGTTGAAGTCACACACATTATCCAACGAAAGCCTAATTTTCCTGAATTTTGTCACTGCTCTTCTCATAGGTCATTAGCCAGTTATTTTGATAGGAAATCCTTGTAGGGGTGCCAGAGATGATGAACTCTCTAGTTCATTTAAAGGAAATGACATCAACATACTGATGACAGTAAACTGGGACATGTGTTTTAGTTAATAATAAAGTGGTGTGTATTCACTACTGGAAAGGGCACATTCTTCTGTCAGTGCTTCCATGAAAACAAAATCAAAGAATGACAAGTATGCTTATATGTATATGTAAAATAAAAAGACATACCAGCTTGTTTTTTGAAAAAGGTAAATATACCAGCCCTGAAAATAAATCTGTGTGATCATTTTATCTCCCACTTCCAATGATTATACAACTTACAAAAAACATATAACACATTTTTCAATTACGTATGATTAAATTCCCTTACGCTAATTAAAACGTGTATGTGAATAAAACATATGCTGCATAGGCTTGTATTCCTTCAAACAGGACACAAATATGATTACACATATTCCACTGTAATTCTGACAGTGGAGGATTTGAAGGGTGCTTTGTCATGGCTTGAAGAAATCAATCTCAGAATGAATATGGTCTATTTATCTTCCGAGACATCACCGGCTCTCACACATGAGCACCGCAACATTGTTTTCTTTCGTTACTTTCTCACCCTGCCAAACGAACTGTATTTGTCAGATGTCACTTCATTGAGAGTCTAAACTGGCGAACCCGAGCATCGGTATGTACATGAATATGGCCCCAATTGGTTTAGAGATGAGCGTTATTCATGTTGTACTATCACACTTTATTGTTCATCCTCTACTCTACATCATCATATACAACCAGGCCAGATGGGTTGGTCATTTAGGCAGTGGACAGGATCCAACCCCCTAGGCCTCACCCAACCATTAGCAGTAAATAAAAACAGCGTGCAATCTGTTCTGTTTGTGTGTTGTATCTGCAATTTCGAAAAGGTATGTGCTTTTTTGTATCAGGAATGTAATGTAAGGTTTTTTTTAGCTTTCATCTAGCGACAGCCTTGGCCCATGTTCATGCAGAAATCAACAAACAACATGCATTCCCTTTTCAAATGGAGGTGTGGGGTGGGGAGGTATGCAAACACAATTGTCAAGCATTATTCAAAAACAAACACAGTCATGTATGTGCAGAAAAGGCGTTATTAATGCAACCAAAACTGAACTCTCACTACACTAACCAATGGCATTGTGCCAGAAGAGTGAGTGTCCAATCGTGTGTGTGTGGAGGCTGAGCCGGGCTAGACCGGCTCTGATAAACCGGTGCTCTCCCACTTCAGCGCCACTGCCGAGCTGGATGCGGTAGCAGCAGCAGCCAGTCAGAAGCTGTGCGCACAGCGGAGCGGCACCCTGCTTAACTTGTGGACAGCGACTCTATTTTCCTCCCCAAACCACCACCTATGGAAGAGATGGAAGAGGAATTGAAATGCCCTGTGTGCGGCTCGTTTTTTCGGGAGCCTATTATATTGCCCTGCTCCCACAATATCTGCCTGGCCTGTGCGCGGAACATCTTGGTGCAGACCCCCGATGCCGAGTCCCCGCAGAGCAGCCGGGCTTCGGGCTCAGGGGTCTCCGACTATGACTACCTGGATTTGGACAAAATGAGCCTGTACAGCGAGGCGGACAGCGGCTATGGCTCGTACGGGGGCTTCGCTAGTGCCCCGACCACCCCTTGCCAGAAATCCCCCAACGGGGTGCGGGTCTTCCCCCCTGCCGTCCCTCCCCCTCCTCCCCAACACCACCTGCTCCCACACCCCGGCTCCCTGCTGCCCATTCCCCGCAACTCCTGCATTACCTGCCCGCAATGCCACCGAAGCCTCATCCTGGACGACCGGGGGCTCCGCGGGTTCCCCAAGAACCGGGTGCTGGAAGGGGTGGTCGACCGGTACCAGCAGAGCAAAGCGGCGGCACTGAAATGCCAGCTGTGCGAGAAGAGCCCCAAAGAAGCCACCGTGATGTGCGAGCAGTGCGACGTCTTCTACTGCGACCCCTGCCGCCTGCGGTGCCACCCGCCCCGCGGTCCGCTGGCCAAGCACCGCCTGGTCCCTCCGGCGCAGGGCCGGGTGAGCCGCCGCCAGAGCCCGCGCAAAACCTCCACCTGCACCGAGCATGAGCTGGAGAACCACAGCATGTACTGCGTGCAGTGCAAGATGCCCGTGTGCTACCAGTGCCTGGAGGAGGGCAAGCACTCCACCCATGAGGTCAAGGCGCTGGGGGCCATGTGGAAACTGCACAAGGTGAGCTTTTCATTGACTTTGTACTAGTACTAATGTTAGCTAAGTGCGTTCATTCCCTGTATCTTGGAAGTATTGCATTGCATGAGTTCAGCTTCCCTCAGATAAACCAACCGCACAGGTCATTCAATAGGAGTGAGATGCTCGTTTGCATTAATTAAAAGGCACGTTTATTCTTTGTGGACATGCTTTAATGACCTGTTTGTGGATGTATTTTAAAATCAGTAAGGTACTGCTTAATTCTGACAACTGACGAATGTAATGTGCTGCTCCCAAGAATATGTTTAACTCAACGTTTTGAAACCAAATACATGTGCATAGTGGATGTGGACAATCATTTGAATGGTTCTGGCATGCTATTACAATATTACTATTAGTATATGGATAACAATCTCTACAGTGTCTGATGAGTGATCCCTCTCATCTTTGCCTGTCACAGTAGAGTAGAGGAGTCAAATTACACATCATTTTCCAAGAAAATATCTTCACCAACAGCAGCCTGTTGTGCATGATTGTTCAAGAATCAAGCCCAGCATACATTTTCAAGGATCACATATTTTGCCCTTCTTTGAGTTTAAAGATGTAAAGGCAAAAATGGCGTTGCTGTCTGCAAGACACCTGTTTCTGCTTTTTCCACCTAGTCAGTCATTCATTCACTGTGTTACAGCCAAAAGCCGCAGGGTCCGTGTGTGTGTTGCATGGTGATGAGCTGCCTGTGTAGCCAGGTGTGAGGAAAACTTTCTCTTTGGATTTGCCTGCATCAATGGTAAACATGCTATCCTTTTTTTTTGAAACTGTAGAAAGATTGTGTTATTGTAGTTCTTATATAAACTTTAGATAATAATAAACAAAATACTAATATATAGCCTATAGCCTAATATATGCCACTTACTCCAGGTGCTTTATCAGTACCACTCTGACCAGTCTCTTTTTATTGAAAGTGTTATCTGAAAGGAAGAAACTTTACAGCAACAAATGTTTCATAACAGGAAAATATTCAATTGTGTACAAGTTTGCAAAACCCAGGGAGTTCAATCTACTTTTATTGTTGGAGCTCTTGTTATTTGAATATGTAAGGGCATGGATGCACTGTATGTATTTGAACACACAAATACAGTGTTTTTTTTCCTATTTGAGATCACCTCTTTGTTATATGCCGAGGCTCTCATTTTCTCAGTTTTGCCTTTGTCTTGGGAGAGCCCCAGTATTGTTGAGCAGGACTGTCGGAGGGTCAGGTGCAGGGTGGTGAGAGTGGAGCAGATGTGTTGTGTGCACTGTTGTGTGCATTGGCAGCCGTGTTGGAAGATCAGCACTGAGAGCCGATGGGATCCTCGTAAACTTTCCCTTGAGTAAACACAGTTGCCACGGAGAGAGCAGAAGGATGGGGGGGCTTTGTCTGCTGGAGAAAAGCAGCAGTGGCAGAACAAAATGCTCCAGCAACCAATCCAGCTGGGCCAGGCAGCCTCCCCTAGCACAATGCAAACAGAGGTTTTAGGAGAATAGCAGGGGGAAGCAGGATTTTCTTAAATGAGTGCTGGCAGTCTTATTGCATTAGGATTGAAGTGAAAGTACTGAAAGTATCCTGATGATCGAAAGCAGCTAAATACAGACAGAGCTTCCACAAGTGTTTGTTTTCACCCAGGCCAGTGCAGATGAAATTCACAATTTAATTCTCATAGGGACTACAGAATCATTGAGTGACCCTTGGGCCTCATGAACGAACTACAGTAAGGCAACTCATCCCTCTCCAGCTACTTCCGCCACTGTCTCCATGTGTCTTTGAGACAATCGGGGGGGAAATGCCGAGGCTTTCTATAGTATTCCAGATGTGGAAGAGCACGTGTTATTCTCAAAGTCTCTTCTTGCAGCTGTGTGCGAATGGCAAACAGAGTGGGGACTGACATAGCCAGGGGACAGTCACTGACCCTCATCACACTCTTCACAGGGCCTTTATTTAGACTGTCAAAGCCACATGTGAGCTGAATAAAATCTAACATAACATAATATATAACATAAAAATAATTAGTGATTCAAATCAGCTGAAGTCAGCACAGGGTACATTATGTTGTATGCAGTACTGTACAGGTGGTTCTCCGTTGGGTTTCCTTGGCACCAGTTTTCCGTGTGCATTTTCTGGCTCTTTTTTTAACCTTTTTATTTTAGGACCGGTGTCTTTGAAAGCTCAGCAGATGGCTGCACTAAAGGGGGAGTGAGCAGGCAAGCAGCTCTCAAACTCACATTCTTGGGAGATGTATGCTGCCTGGTAACAGCCTCAGACCATTGTGCCACCACACGCACGCACACACACACACACTCAAACACACGCATACCAAGGACAGCCCCCAGCCCCTCTGGCCTCTGTGCCCTCAGCTGTAGGCTAATGAATAATACCTCACTGCCACTGCCACTTTCTCCTGCTGAGGCTAAAAGACTCTGTCTCTCTAGTTCAATACGCAGTTACTCAGGAGAAAATCAACACTGAAATAGGAGGGTGTGTCATTTAATTTAATTAGTTCTTAAAATAAACGGTCCTATGAAATTTAACTTGGCCCTACAGTTGAGAGTCATTTGTCCTGTTTTACAACATTTAAGTTATTTGGCTTATTAATATTTACAAACTGAGACCACCATTGGATTATCAGCTTGACCAACTATGAATGCAGTTTGAGATTGGCAGTAAAACGCAGTACTAACACAGTCGCCATTAATTCCTATTGTGTGTGAGTTTGTGCATCATACCCTTCCAAAGGCCGACTGCGCTTGACTGATTTTACTCGACCATTCACCGTATCGCACAGCCTGGATACAAGCAACAACCACTGGTCTGCAAACTGAGCGGAGGCTTTCACCAGATCAGCCCCATTGTTTTGCATGGATGTTATCCAGTTCAGTAAATATGTTCCTGCAGGTTTAAGTTGTAAAAAAACATTAAATGTGATGCTGCCACATCTCTTGCCACAAAAACCAGTAAAGACCAGCTGTGGTTAACTGTTAGCTGTAGTAGCACCTGGATTTCGAAAAGTGCCATTGCTGAACCACATCGAGTATCGCAAAATACACATTCATGAGAGCTTCTGAACTGTAATACCTGGCAGCAAACCTCTTGACACAATATGCGTAAACATATTTAAATACAAAGTTTATTCTGCTCAGCCCTCCAGTTAAAGAAAACAAAGCTGTGTAAAGCATATTTCTCTAAAGGCAGATTATTTGTGTGAACAGTGGCCTGGCAGTGGTAAACAGTATTTGCCCCCCTCCTCAGTTGTAGGCTTCGCTAAGCCCAGGGGTTTCCCTGGTCTGAAACACACGGTGAGGCTCAGAGGCACAGTAACCCTGCAGAGCCACAGATGCCAGAGTAATCACCCCCCACCCCGCCTTCTAATGCAGGGGATTATCTGCTCACAATCAGTGTTTTCCTTTTTAACTGGTCTTTAACGCATCTTCATCCAGTCTAATTCTACCTGAATGCCCTGAAGCCTGGCTTTGGGTTTTAATTATATTATAATGAGGCAATGTGCTACGATTGGGGCTATACTATAGTGGAATTTAATTAATAAATATGAAAGGGATGCTTTCCATAAATAATTAGAGGACACTTCTGATACATAATATGGTCTATGTTGAGTATGCTTGTGTGTCTCCAATATTTTCTTATATTCACGGAAAATTCAGGTCTAAGAGTAAATAATAGATATTTGTGAAATATACACATAATCATGAAGATGCTATAAAGTAATAGAGGACTGATCTGAACTAGATCTGCTTCTTAAAACAGCACCACAATTGTGTCAAATGAATAGCAACACACATTAATGGAAATATGTACTGTTTTTTTAAAGAGCCATGTTTTCTGAATGTAATATGACAGGTGAAATATTTGTTCATAGAATATATCTGCAGAAATATCAGATTGGATCAAGCAAGGAAGCTTGAAGGCAAAAAAATGACAGGAAATATTTATTTAGAAGGCAAATTGAAAAGCCAAGGAGGATGAGCTATAGAGGTGCCAGGCTTCCCATCTGTCACCAGAGTGAAGAAAGCAGAATGAGCACAGTTTCCCAAAAGGCCTCTAAACACAGCGTCCATGTGGTTCTGATACCACAGTGCGCAGAACGGAGAGTGAGGCAGTACAGAGATACTGGTTCGATAACCGTTGTTATCTCACATATTGGGTAATTATCTGCATTTCTGTGTTGTATGTTTCTTATTTATTTAATTGTAATCACATTAAGCTCAGGGGAAAATGCAAGCACACACCAGTGTGACCGGGGTCAGCGTTCTGGGTTTAATGGGGAAACTATTGAATACACGTCAAGATCCATCTTAATGGAAACCAATAGTGGCTGGTGATAAATTAGAAAGCGTCCCTTACAAGCCCTAATCTGAGAGTTTGCTTTACTGTTTCCTTTAGCTCAGCTATGTGAAGATGGGCTTTTGTTTTGCTTCACCAGTCTTCTACATACACAACTAATCAAGAATAAAAAACACTGACTGAACAGAATCAAATATTTACAATCTCTTGTAAATATAGCCAGTGCCCAGCCATCACATTTTAGCAATTCCTCTGTTAAAAAAATGGATCAGATCCCCTTTTCTTCATTACAGATGAAATATGCCTTTTAGACCAGGAGGATTTGTACCATTTAGCCAGTGGCAGCATCTCTTAATCCATCACATTTAAGTGTCTGTGGAGTGTGCGGTATGTGCCCTGTTCATTCCTCTTGTGGTTTGATTACCACACCTGATCAAAGGCCTGGTCTGCAGTCTGCTGGCCACAGGATGGTATTGGTCTTTTCATTGTGGTGGGAGCACAGAATACATAAATAAATATATTACCATGAAGTGAAAATATATCGGCATTTTCCATTAGGATGTGCAATGGCCTGTTAAAGTTTTCACAGCTTGTGTGTTAAGAGCCCCCATGCATATTTGAGGAGCACTTTAAGGTCTATTGTGTCTCATGTATTTTGCACAGTGAGTGGCTTCTGCATGCAAACTAGCTGTTTGGCGTCCATTCTGATCTGGTTTGGTTCCTATCATCACACCCTTTGCACTGCAAGGATATTACACCCTTCCAAATCCATCAGGTTTCCACAAGATGATCAACTGTGCTAAACAATTATGACCTTTGTCACTTGATTTATCACTTGATGGCAGGTATCACCCATGCTTAAACTTGTGCTACCAGATTCAATTATATGGCATATTAGTGTAACACATTACTTTTTATTCTTCAACTCCTATCTGCAGCAGCCAGATGCAATGATCAGGATTGTAATGTAGTCTCTGTTTTATATCTAAGGTATCATGCAATCCTCCTGTCTTGGGTGTTTTAGTTTAATTATGTACTTCATCCTTCTAACATGCATGCTTATTGCATCTGTCCCCATTGTTTAAATCTAGTTAAGGAAATAAAACATGTGCCTTAGTCAATAATAGACACACTTATAGATCTCTGTTCAACAATGCTCAAAGCACTCTGCATTAAATGCACCCTGCTTGGCTTTAAATGGAGATTCTCCAACATGAAAACCCAAATTAAATCAATCTCAATTCTGCCACGGCCCCCTCAGCGTCTTGTAGGTTTTCTCAGAGGAGGTGCAGACTGCTGCGGCGGATAATATTAAGAGACTCTTTAGGCTGGGCGGCTCTGTGGGCACTCCCGGTTCCATGGCAACGCGTTTTGAGTGAGGGGGGAGCGGAGTGGCAGTCTGGAATCGGTCCAGGGTTTCACTCCACTCCCACCGCATCTCTGTGCTGATTGCCGAGGGGCTGTTGTTAAATTGTGAGGGAGACGAGCAATTTCATGGTCAGTCCCTCACTGAACAGTTGGTTCCATGTTGGCCACCATTGGGTTTACATGGGCTTCCCCCATTCCAGTTCTTATAACATGTCGATTAGATTTTTCTGCTGCATTTTCCAAAACGAATTAGGAAAAAAGCACATCTGTTTGAACGTACTTTAACTATAAGCACTTAAAATCAAAATGGAAACCTGTGGCAAGCTTCCAGTTTGGTCTTACGATTGTCTGCTCGAGTGTCAGACTGTTTCTAATGACATTTTGCCCTTGCATTTCCGAGATGTAAGACTCGCCATATGTGTTTATTTCTTTACACTTCTACCAGCTGCTTTGTAGGACAATATTATGGAGATGTATAAAGTGCGAATTCTGCCTTCAAATAACAGCAGGCCATTGAGCAATTGTTTGCATAGAGACAATTAAGGTGTTGAATTATTACTGTAGATAACACAACATTGAACCCATCACTGTTGTGAGCATTGTGTGGTGTGGTGCCTAATATGAGACTTAATGTGAAGACTCAATCAATGCAAAAGCATAAATCCAAGCAAATTGAAATGAACCCTGCTGAACTCAAGCAGGTGCATTTGATTTTTGACTGTGTAGAAAATTTACATAAGCTCAAGTCATGTATTGCCCTCTACAGAGTTACAGTTTACAGCTGATAGCATCTGCTGAGGATACAAATCTGCTTAATAGATTTTATTGGACCACAATGCACAAATACTAGCTACACTTCTACTTGATCATGTCTGAACATATTCTCTGACATGGGCACCACTGTGGCTTCTCAGCCCCAGGTTCCTTTAGAAAACATTTGCTTTATTGAATAGAGCAATCCATCTTTCTTTAAATGCCACTATGTTACATGAACACAGGGTAGTACTGCAATCAAAACTCAGTTCCCAAGCTGTGTACACATAATACAATAAAATAATATGATATGATGGCTCAGTGGTTGCTTTGTGTCACACAGAGATGTAAGAAGTATTCTCTGGACCTGCACATGTGTGGCTAAAAGAGTCCAAGCTCAGGGCCACGCAGTTGTAAGTTGCTAATGCAGCCTCCAGTACATTTGGTACATTTGTGTATACAGTCAGCCTTGTCCTTGACATAAATTAATGTTTCTGCACAATAATTCACAATGCACCTGACAGACAAGCAGATGAACTCTCTGCATGAAAAATTGTCACACATTAAAATGTTGAGGACTTAACTTCCCCATGCTACAACTGCCGTGAAGAAATGACAGCCATGCCATCGCTGTGATATCCCATCTCAGAACAGCACTGGGCTGTTTAAAGATCGCTCTGTCTGCCACGCTCTGCTAACCCTAATGGCCAAGTCTTGTGTAGCGTTTAGATGGTGAGCGAGCACTGTGGAAAGCAGGCTTAAAATCCACGAGGCATGCAGCAGTACAGGGAGAAAAGGCCCATCCATTTCTTATCAAACACATGAAGATATCTAAAATGGTTACTGGAGAGGGGGCTTTAATACAAAAAACGAGAAAGGGAAAGAAGTGATCATGAGTTGTATGATGTTCGCCCCAAAGCCTTTATGTAAAGAGATTAAACTCTTAGATGTTAATGAGAGCAGAAACCCTGGGCGGCTCAGAGCTTCCACGTACTCCTCCCTGTCTCTCTCTCACAAAAGCTGGAGGAAGCAGAAAAAAACTGTCTGACTTCGGACGCTATACTTCAGAGTGATCTTATTTTGGAATTAGAGATTATTACAAGTAGGAAGATGAAACCTGATAGAGGAATTAATCGTGAGCTGAAGCTTTGGGAAAAGTGCCTGCTCTTTGATTGGCCTGCACGGTCTCTCTGTGCTTTCCTTATTGAGCAATTACCTCAGCATTTCCTCATCCACCACCCCTCTGCATCCTCAACTTTAGTTTCTGTTGGGCGGATGTAATGGGTCCATTTGCTAAAGCAGATGATATGTGTCATGAAATCAGAGCCTGGGAGCAAATAAAGAGTTTGGTTTCCAGGGGATGGAATGAAAGGAAATGCTATTTCCCCTAGAGCTAAACTGTTCTGCCTAAGGTAATGCAGTCTTCAGAGTTTTTAATCAGATTTCAAGATCAATTAGCTAAGAGAAGAGCAGTGATGGGATCTGACAGCTATGCTCTGATGTGAACAGCAAGAACCACTCACAAGATCATATAACATGCACCTTTCTCATTCTTCCACTGGATATGCTCCTGTATGATTACTGAACTTACAGTGTAGTCATTGTTTTTATATTTTGTTTTGTGTCTTTGGATGTATGAACCAACCAATAACTGTTGACATTTTCCAATCTGGTTTTAGTTTGTGCTGTGAGACACAAAACCATGTTCAGGACTGAAAAGATGATAGCAGCCTGTGAGTGGTCTGGATGGTACTTTGTTTGCCCTGTAACTCATTTCTTCATGAAGTCTTTTTTAAGAAGAAATACAAGTGTGATAGGAGTGTCTTTTCCACTTACCAACTGGCTGTACCTGGATGTCCTAACCTCTAATGGCATTCTCTCTAAAACGATGAAATGAGGGCAAGTGTAGTGTGTAGCATGGTGCCACATGTTCCTCTTTCAGTTCTGGTTGCTGATATAAATGATGTTAAGTGAAGAAGGCAGCCGAACTGATTGCATGGGGAGAATTGACAGGAAGCAAAGCCAGTGCAGATGCTCGAGGCTGTGCGTTGGCATGATATGCTTAATCATTGTCTTCATGGATGTCGCAGGGCATTTTGTTAACTGCGCTTCTTAAACTGTACTTAAATAATGACTCCTTTCCTATCAGTGGTCTTTACAAGGCTCAATCCCTTTTTCCCCCCTGCTCAGGCAGTGTGATCCCTGTCTCGTTCACACCCTCCTCCCCGCCTTTCTCCGGCTGACTCAATCCCCCATATTTCTCCATGCTCTGATGGACACACACCAGGGGCCCACCTCAGGGAGTGTGCATGCAGTCCTCGGAGATCCACACTGTGCTTTCATTGCGTCTGTCGTTTATTGAGGTTTTCCACGTGCCAGTTGTCTGTTCAATCATTTGTAATAAATTATTGATGGGGGGGAGAAAACAACAAATTAATTATGAATAAACCAATGGCAAGAGCAAATGCTTTGGTCTAATTTAAATGCATACCGATCAGAGAGAGCATCTTTTTTCTGATCCAGATTGTTAAAACTATGGGATGATTTTGAAAGAGGTAAAAAAAGCATATTTTTCAGAAAATATGTTTTTAGAGAGTAACGTGTCTAACAGTAGACCTTGACTTCAAAAAAGGGTTTCCAAACTCCAGTCTATGTAAGAAAAAGCTTAGGTTGGACAAACCACTTTTTATTATTTCAGCTCTTTTACCATGTCGTATGAATTCAACATTGCTAGGCATTGTTTCTGCTTAAATAGATAATGCCATGTTGTGAAGGAAAGAACACTACTTGAAACACGAAGTCGGGCATGTGCATATTCTGAGTTACGAAGCTATGAGCAAGCTGTTTGCAGAGTCATTTTTCTCTAAACGAGTTGGTTAGTAAGATATGAGTCACATAACAAACCCAATACACACATTAAGACAGTAAATCTAATATAAATATAATAGGAAACAGATACATGAACCAGCACAGGAGTGGATAAGAATAATCTTGCCCTACAAGTTATAAAATGTATCTCTCGTGCAACAGGATTTTATTTTCATTTTCGTTTGATATTGTTTCACAGGAAATAAAAAAGAAACCTCAACTGCAAGTAAAAGACTGAGGACGAGAATATTGATATTAGATAATAACTAACAGGCATGCCGCATGGTGAGTGATTGAGTTTGTTTACCACAATAGCGGGAAAAGACATCTTCAGCATTCAGTCCACACGTTTCCCAGCCAGCAGTGTACGCCTCTGGGGTAGCACAGTGTTTTTTTGTGAAGACAAGCTGTGATTCAGTGATTTAATCACATACTGGGCTGCCTGGTATAGAAGTGGAGAAAGCAGAGACAGGTTTGCTCTTAGACTGCCCTCTGTATGTGCTTACAAGTAGACGCTCTCTGGTGACCTTCAGTGAAATTCTTGGGATGAAATAGTAGAGGCATAGTTTCTGTGATTTGGAAGAAGAATGTGATTGTCCCAATGAATGAGAAAGGGGCTACTTCTGGCAAAGGTGGAGGTTCATGGGTGTAGATGGACCAGGAGAGGGAGAGAGTCAAGGTATTTTCTTCTAAATGAGAACAAAGATAAAATGAGAGAACTAGGAAGGGAATGGGTTAGGCTTTTGATTTTATTTATTTGTATTATTTCTGACTAAATTTAACTTGATTTGCTATTTTACCTTGTATGTTTAACAAACATGTTTTTTTAACAGAACACACACTATCTCAGCATAAGCTATTTTAAAAATCTGATAGGTGTTCCCTAGTCAATCAAAGTATACACATTTTATAACGGTCCAATGAGTACGAGTATTGACCAGGGAACAAAAAGCTGGCAACAAAGAGGTCAGTGTTCTACCGATCCATGGCAGGAACACACGCTATAATGATCAGCTCAGTTTTTCCTGGTTAAATTCACTTAAAAGCTTTGTGTAGAAAGTTCAGTAAATTGAATTAAGCCTCCCAATAGGTAGGTAAAGTGTCAGTTGTACTGATTTAAAGGCATGGAAGAGCATACCTACTTCAAATCAATAGAGGGATTTCTCACATGAGTAATTGTGGTAAAGACAAGGTAACAGCAGAATACAACGTCAGGAGTCTTGTAGACCCTGTAACCCCCACATCACATCACAAGAAAAGGAACAGAACTTTTAAAATAGGTATGAATGGGGTCTCAGTCATAACCAAGTTGAAATGAAAAGCATGCTCAGAAAAGTGTGTTGAATATGGATTTGTAAATTAAATCTGCTTCCTGTATTCTGCATTATATGACAAGATAAGGCATCTAATGTAAAGCACAGCCCATATATCTTCTCTTATTGGGGACAAGTTGCTTTTCCTTTGAGAGCCGAACTCAGATCAACCGCTTTGTATATCTGCCCTACTAATCCATGATGATAGTTGAGAAACCTTTAGAAACTCATTTAACAGCTCTTGGTGCCTGCTTTGGGTTTGAGAAAGATATAACTCCCTGCCCCATAATAATCGTAATAAGATATTTGCTTTTAGTGGCTGACATTCTGTACATTGAGTATCAATTACTGAGACCTCTTCTTCAAGCAGGCTAGACTTAGTTTCAATGGATTTCTCAGCCTCGTGCTAATTTTAATGTTTCTGTTACTGACGTGTGATTGTGTTAGTGGAAAGCTTTGTATCAGCTCATCTCAGAGGCACGTGACGTGACATACCGCATGCATCACAGGCAGAAGTACAAACCAGCAAACTCTACTTAGGCCTATTTATTTTTCAGTTTTAAAGATTATCTTCTTCTTCCCTGGCTTCTCCCCTCCACGTTCATTCCCCCTGATTCAGTGAGCGGTGGTTGTTGGTAACGCTGCTGACTGAAACCGGGGGAGGACAGGAGTGAGGGGGAGAGAGATGGCGAGGCAGGCAGTAAGAGCAGACACTTTGTGGGCAATGGGGGTGTGAGAGGAAGGTGTTAAAAGGGAGGAAGGACAGGCCTGCGAGTGTCAGAGCCGTGATTAACATTAGCAGAGATCCTCTACGGTTAGTGGGCCGGAGATAACGGATGCTGTAACCCAGGCAACAGCTCTCTCTCTCTCCCACTCCCTCCCCCTGAGTGGGCTTTAGCACGTCATACACTCCCAGGACAATCGCAAGCTCCTCCTGCCTACAGAGAATCTCCTGCGTGATTGATTCCATTCAGAACTCTCCCCGAGGGATTTGAAAAGGAAAATGACCACAAAAATTGAAATGCTTGTCCTTATATAGCAAGACCTGACTTTGATTAAAAAAACAATGCAGACTAGTGACGAACCTTAATAAGCATACGAAAAGTAAATTCTATGCTGAAGATTAGATATTAGATATATTTCCACATATCACTACTGTTGACTCTACAGTCATAGCCACTTCCTGTAGACTTTATTGGTAAAGTTGACTGTTTTCTTTTGAGAGCCGGTCCTTTCATCTTTTGGCTGTTACCAAGGTCACACAATAATGTGGTGGCTCAGAGGTGGCTTTATTTCAGTGTTTCATCACTGGATGAGCTTGACCACCTTGGCATCTGTAAAGGTATTGAAATCTGCTGTGATCTATCATTTAATAAATGTATCTCTGTCTATTAGATATTGCATGATACTTCATTTTGATTTCATTTAATCCTCACCTTCAGTTAAGCCTTAGATAGTATCCTAGCCCTCTTGATTTTCCTCCAACATCTCAGAGCTGTTTATACTGTGATGCAGCATACTGATACTGATAAGATGAGGCTGATATGGGTGCCTACATGGGTTCTTGGCCATGTTACACTGTGGTGGCACTAAGGTCATTTTCCAGGCTGTTAAGCTGATGCTTTTCTTTCTGCTTCATTCTTCCAAATGATAATAAATTTCCTCCTGCGTTGTGTCCAACCCAGTGAACCGAGATCGCTTCCGACAGCTTGACATGGCCAGTGTTAATCTTTCCGTCCCATGGATCATCTTTAACATTTATTCACACAGCCCCGTAACCTCACAGCCCCTTTGTCAAAGCAGAGGATCTGAGTTGAATCACACAGTCACTCAACATACACTTTTGGCTTTTTTTCCATTGCGCTGTCATTTTAACATTTTTTTGTTTGTTTTTGTTGGGGGGGGTGGGGGTTTATATCTTAGAGATTCTCTGTGCATTACAGTTTAATGCAGTACAAGTGCAGGACAACTCTATAACCAAGCATTAAAATGTTGTCAGTGAGCTTTTTTTGATCCAAGTATGGGGTCGTATGTAGAGCGATCACAGCGTGTACAGTAACAGAAGTGTGTCAGCCGAGGAGAGGAGGGGGTTCTATCAATGGAGGGAATACTGCAGTTGAAAAAGTCTTGCAAATTGTGCTCGTGTCCGCGTGCTATAAAGTTATAAAGTGCCAGTTACGTTGAAAAATAATAATCAAATGATTAGAGACCACCACTTCATCCCGAATCGGTACCGAATGAGCAGAGCGGTTAAAACACATTCCGCTTTAAAGAAATGCTCTCCAACTTTGCAAGTACCACAGACTCATACTACATAGTTTTTCAAAGGAAAAGCAGAAATAGCCAAGCACTGAGCAGGAACTACATATAGCACTGATATCTTTCAAGACAAGACAATATTTGAATATGGATTTTGCAGAGTATCATACTACAGTAACATAATGCAAGGTAAAAGCTAGTTTAGTGTGTTTGTTGTTACTGTTGTTGTGAGTGTTCTTCCTGTGGCTGATGTGTTAGCCCAGCAGTGTGCAGTAAAGGATCGATGTCATGGTCTATGCGTCTCTCCCACAGGGCCAGCTGTCTCAGGCTCTCAACATTCTGTCAGACAGAGCCAAGGAGGCCAAGGAGTTTCTGGTGCAGCTGAGGAACATGGTCCAGCACATCCAGGTACTGTCCATGAGCTCTCCTACCCACCCTCCACACTGTCGTCTGACACCTCACCCAATCACAGCAGCTCTGGGACTTTTCTTTTAATCTCAAATAGCTTCAGCGGTATTCTTCCTGTCAGCAAGCGCACAACTCCGGATATTAAAAACTAAATCCAAAACACTTAGAGAGCTACTGTAGATCTTGTTAGGAGACTTCTTGGCAACTTGACAGATTAGTAAACCGAGTAAGAAAAATAAATACCTAAGATTTTCCTATTTCTATTATTTTCTTACTGGATGCCTGTTTGGAATTGAACATACATTACTATACATAGCATCTGAGAGTTAGGAAAATGTGTTCTTCCATAATTATTATAATTGAATTGGAGCTGATGAGGTCTTAATTAAGTTAAACCGAGTTATGTATTTCCCCACAACTTCATCTAGCTGATTGAGATAAACTGAAAGGCTCTAAAAGATGTTGTTTTCATCATTGTGAGATTTTCCTAGCCTTGGGCTCCTGTATGTAAAGAACCATCACATTTCCTAAAACAAACTGTCTGGAAGCACTGTCAGCACTTTCTATTGTATTTGTCCTCAGTGACTGCACCTTAATATAGCCTATACAGAGTACAGGGCATTCAACTTCTCCGATATGTTGATGTCATTCCGTGAGAGAGCATCGTCAGCTCTCTGTCACCTCTCTGTCATCTCTCTGCTGTGTTTACTTGACATTTCCAGAGAAAAGAACGTGAATCACAAGGATTCATCATGCTAGGTTTTCTGCTCGAAAGCTGCGTTTATAGTCTTTGAAGCAGACTTCAGTGCAAGCAGTCCAATAAGTGTAGCAGAAAACCCCAAATGCCATAGCAGAAATCTGCCAGGTGTAGAGATCCATATTCTTTTTAATTGGGCTCTTGTCCAAGCTAGATGTCATCAGTCTAGTACATAGCTGTAGGTACCTACATGTTTGCTGGGCAATGAAGTGCCTCCTTCTCTAAAAATGTAAACGACTGATAGCTGCTGTTAAGAAAAACAAACTTTGTCCTTTTAGAACTTAAACATGATATATGTGTTGCATTTCATTGATAAGTTTGGTTTGAAATCATACATAACCCACATCCAAAAGCGAAGTACCATTTCATAAGACTAGGATCATAACAGGAACAATATATATATATATATATATATATATATATATATATATATATAGCATCATCACCATCAGCCTATATTAATCAACTGCTGGATGAAGGCCTCCCCAGGATGTTTCCTCTTGCTTTGATCTATAGATTCTCTTTTCCATGTCACACCTGCAAAGTGTATGATTTCATCTTCCCAGATATATATGTGTAGACTGATATATACCTAGTATTCAGTTTTTGTTCTGCTTTTCATGTATGGGTTCCTAATAACAAACTTTTCCTCATCTGTGAATAGGTTAGAGGATTTGGTCCTTTACAGTTGCCAGGTTAACTATCCGAAACTAGCTGATTGTAATTGACATCCTTCCCAGCAGGCCCAGGCACATGGGTCGCTTTTCCTTGGTAATTAATATGCCATCCAGTGGACCGTGCTCAGCTGTGGGATGGATTCGTGCAGCAAGCCGGCCAAGCCCGGAGTCCATGGCAGTGCTTTATAAGCACAATGCTTGTAGACAGTGATCTACACTTCAGCAGAGGGGCCTGTGACTCGCTTTCCTCCGAGTGAACGCGTGGAGATGTGTATGCGCTCACAGCAGTCAGGGTGCAGATCTCCACGTGTGACTGTGTTGCCATGGTGTTCTTGTCGTGCAGCCCGCTGATGCCCCGGGGAGGCCCCTAGTGACGTCAGGTTGGGGAACATTGCAGGTGAGGCCCTTGAGGGAGTGGGGGGGGAGTCTAGGGCCACACTCACCGCACTTCTTACTGTACACTCACGCCACAGAGTTTCTCATTCTCTGCATGGCACTGACTCTCACAGACAGTCACACGGCTCCGACCCATCCTGCCTCACTTCAACATGTTTTCTCTTCACTTTGTTTTAATGCAGGTGTGTTTTCTTATGTTATTATGCTGATATCAAACAAAAGCATAAATACCAGTACAAAAATATAATAGGAGTCTGGGTGGCGCAATTACTTTGAGCCCGGTGCCAGGTTTGAACCCTGCCTGGTAATCACAACCCATCTGGCCAGTATAGTGAGGCTAGCTCCTTCCCCACTGACGAGGACACCTGTATCCTCTCCTTCCCAAGTGGGATGACAATGATGGGGGATGATGATGATATGATACGAGATCTATTAAGTAGACACAGCTGGGCAACACAGAATAATGTAATCTCCAAGATGTTTTGATTCATTAAGCTTTAATTAATAAACTTGTAAGTAGGCTTGTTTTCAGTGAATCTCCTAATTTAAATTGTGTCACCACTCTTTGTCTATTTCATCATTTCATACTCGGATTTTACTACATTTCTGAAAATGTCAAAGTTGTTTAACTAGTAAAATAGAGGGGTATTTATAGTGTCATTAAGACTGGAAATATAACCACAGCACTCACAGGGCAAGGTTTTAATTGGTTTCTGTTGTGATTCCTCAGGGCTTTCGTCAAAACAAGGTGTCTTGCCCACCTTTACAGGTTAGTCTGCTGTTAGACCTCTGTATTAGCTCATAACTGCGTCCTGTGTCAGTCCCTATCTGTAGTTCATATTTTTAGGGTGCGTCCAGTCTTCTACATTTAGGAAATCCCATTCCCTCTGTAGCCATCCAAGTAGTTTTGTTTCCTTTTTCTTTTGTGTCTGTGCAAATCTGAAAGCAGATATTGCTATGGGAAAAGGCCAGGGTATCTCACATTGGAGGGGAGGGGGGGGTGGATGATTGCAGCAAGGTAAGATGTCCTGTTATCATCTCGTCTGGTGCGGGGTCAGTGGGTGTGGAATTCCCATGATGTTTCTTGTCCAGCGGTTATTAACAAGTAATAAGGTTTTGAAAGTGTGCAAGAGGTCAGTTATTTCCTGACCACTGTTTTTACTTTTCACTAATTGCCACTTACAAAGCTTTTAAAGTATATCTGTTGGTGAATGTATGAATGGAGAATGTGGTGGCTTCCATTTGGAGATATAAGACAGCCTTAAGCAGTCCCTCCCACTCTCCTGGTGACCTTGGCATGTCTTCTCATCGGGGTGGGAGTTGGCCTTTAGTCCAACACACAGCTCTGATGCAAGTCAATGGGCTGCCCTTGAGAAGCGCTGCTCTAGATGCAGCGATGGCGGTCCACTCCCTTGTTGTGGCCCACAGTGTTGTGCTCAGGGCAACTGGCACGGCGTGGTGTAGTCACAGCTTGTGTCTCCACAGGAGAACGGGGTGGAGTTTGAGGCCTGCCTGGTGGCACAGTGTGATGCACTCATCGACGCCCTGAACAGGAGGAAAGCGCAGCTCCTCTCCCGGGTGAACAAGGAGCACGAGCACAAGCTGAAGGTGAGTGGCCCCGAAACAACAGCTGTCAGTCATATGTGGGGATGGACGGGCAGTGGCGGGAATTGTATAAGTGCAGCTGATGAACTGTTAATGTATTTACACCACTCCCAGCACATCTTCTCATAGTCCCTCTTTGAATATAATAGGAAATAGGTTATTGCCTGAGTGTAATCCCTTTACTGAGTCTGTTCAGGCTGTTTCTGTATTGGTATTAATTACTTGTCTTTCCTATTATGTCATTAAGGAATAGTTTACTGCTTATGTACAAGAATAACAGTAAAATGCAATATGCTTATTAAGTACGGACATGCTTATTCTTGATAACCACCACTATTTTTAATTTAAGAAAAATATTGTGTAGGTGCCATCAATACATTTGTTTTAAGCCATTAAATATAGGTAAAAACCCTTGGCCTTACTGCAATTCAAAGACCTTTGGAAATGTGGGTTCCCTAGTGAGCTTGCTAACTGAACCATGAAGGCATTGAGATGGGCAGACATTTATTTTGAGGCTTTTCAATCTAGATAAGTTCATTTCAGGTATTATGATGTCATTTGCTGTTTGCTATTCCATTTATTTAACTATATTTTCAGAGTGTGAAGCCACAGAGACTATTCTGAATGCCATTAATGCATTGAGCTGCTTACACAAGATATATACATCACAATACAGTCTGAAGGCCTCTAGGCTCTTCATTTAGTCTTTTTTTTCCACTAGCTGAATTAAGAATTAAAAAAAAAACACGGAGAAAGAACACTACATCAGTGGCATTTTGCTTCTAATTTCACGGTTTACCGGACACTAGAATTAAAGTTTCACACAACTTGGTGTAAGAAAATGCTGAAGCCATTCCCGGTCCCCAGAGGAGATACATGCAGCAGCAGTGAGTGATGGTTGGCTAGAAAACCACTAAAAAGCAAAATAATGGGTTTGGGTGAGCATACGCCTTTGAGAAGGTCTTCATGCCATTAATATCATTTATTTATTCTCCTTCGCTGCCCAGGAGCTTTCAACACACAGTTATCTAAATTAAATAGAAGACAAATGGACAAGGATCCATACATTCTGAGGCATCCCTACCAACAATGACTATCACATCAGGATATCAAATTGTCATGCCTGTGATGAATTTTCAGATATTCAAATGTGTATATCTATATATAACCTGAACCGATCTCACTGACTCCAGCTGGGAACGAAAGTGCGGCATCACCACAGAATATCAGGCTAATGTGACTCACGGGTCCAGGGTTTTTTGATCAATAATGTGGCTTTTCCAATAAAGACCGCAGAGCAAAATTTATTTATTCAGGCAGGCCTTGAGCACACCTGTTCCTGGTTAGGGGTCAGCTGACTGTGGGAGGAGGTCAACTAACTGCCAGGGCTTTTGAGGGCTGTAGTCATTATCCCTGGTGATGTAGGCCGAGCAGCAAGAAAATGAAGCATATGGCAGGTACATAGCAGTCATCTATAACCCGGCCCCACGCTGTGTTACAATATGGAGATGCTATGTTTTATTATAAGGTCATCCCTAACCTGCTATAAATGAGTGTGACTGCATTAGGCCAATGCACTCAAAATGCTAATGTTTGTGTAAAACATTGGTGTATATGAGATAATTATTTGTAAGCCATTGTCAATTTTTGAAATTATCGTTCCAAGGAATTAGAAACTTCTTCCTCGGCTTTCTAGGCTGCTGATGGCATAACAAGGCAGTTGTCAGTTATTTACGGTTTTTAATTGAATTTAACTGGTTCTCTTTTCATGAACATCCAGACATCCAGAGTGCCTTTTAGACTTTTAGTCAGAGAATGTAAATGTTCAAAACATTTGTATTTCTCTTGCACGGCGTGATGTTGATTTCTCTCTCAATCTGGCAAGATTATTTATGCATTTGCGTAAAGGAAACACTGACTTTGTAACCTAATGCTTTGTCATAGGGAAACACCTGTTAACTGTGCCCTTATAAAAAAATAAATCTGAAAGGCCAGCTTTCACACTTTGTTCTTTCCAAACAGCTTACAATTTTTTGGTATCTCTCTACTATCTTTTTGATCCTTATAATTAAAAAAATATATTCACATTACTTTTGAAGGGAAAGATGGCAGCGACACTGCCATTTCAAAAGGGCACGGCACATAAATGACTTCTCCGTCTTTAATTAGAAAATATTTTTATCTTCAGATTTCTTCAGAGTTCTCGACACTGTTTCAACTTCTGTCCTAAGAATTCCCTGCAGGGTTCATTAAAGCTCTCATCTGTACTTCAAAAACTCAAAAACAGACATTCACAAGAAAAAGGGCACATACCCCAGGCACATGCACACAATCCGCTAATTGGAATCTAATTGAAACAACTTTCAGCCCAGCAACGTTGCACTTGAGCTATGATAGGTCACATTTGACAGGCTATGGTAGGTGACAATTCTGTAGCACTCTGAATCACCTGAGAGGGTCAGGCACATTGTTTCATACTGTAACATGCATGGCCTTGGAAGTGGGTCCAAGGAGTACATAGCTGCTGATTACCACCTTGCCTGCAGGTCTAGACTTATTGATGAGGCTGCAGCATGCACAGCAGGGGGGTTTGGTTCCTGGCGCTGATTGCACTCTACAGTTACAGTATGAAATTGGTAGTTTTTGTAGGAGAATCACCAAGATTTCTTTATTTCCCCCCACGACTGCTGGGGATACATGCTTTCAAAGGCAGCAGGAGTCTCATCAAGGAGAAAGAGCTGTCCATTATGGTATCTGCTAAAAACAGCTGGTCAGGGAGGTTTTCATATTTACCATTACCATCCATTTGATTCTGCTTAAACATGATGAGGAGTCAATTGACTTTGTAACACCACATCATTGTAGGAGTTTCTGATAGGTGGTGGTATCAGGTGGTCCTGGTTGGTTAGCTTTTCATCTCTATAAAATGTGACGGATAATGTTGAATTCTTCCATTTTGATAGAATACAAACCAGATGGTGTCTGTTTAGGTTTGGTGGCCCTCAGCAGAATGGACCCTTCCTCCATTTTGATTAGATAAGTGACATTAGGAGACTGTCTCCATGGAAACCAGTAATGTAGCAAGCTGGCACATTTGAATTGTGGAGTCCCTCAATATCGATGAATCAGTTAGTTTGTAAATGGGTATTTTAATCACTGTGAGGCAGATTGTGTTTTAATGGGGATCTTCATTATCTCTGAGGCCTGCCCATATTTTAATAGGAAATGTGAGGCAGAGTAATTTTTCAATGGGACCTTCAGGATTCCCAGGTGGTTTGCCCTGTAGTGTGCACAGGTGGTGTGTCTGTGATGCTACTCACTCACTGTTTCTCCTGCGCTGGGTTTCAGAAGGGCTTCCTCTGCATTCAGCCTTCTGCTTAACTTTGCCCAGTCTACAGCTCCCCTCCTCCTTCCCCTGACACACATTGCAGAGCACAGCAGCTGCATTACAATAAGCTTTCACCAGCGAACCACAGAAGGTGTGCGGGGATGCCTTATTAAAAACACAATGGCGTGCGTTGAAGAGCATTAAACACAGACTGCGGGCCACAGACTGATCCACCCTGACAGCTCCACTCCGCGATGAGGGTGGAAGCTTTGTAGTTCAGCAGCACGGGCACGTTTTCGTGTTTGTTAGGCTGGAGACTGACGTTTTCTCCGTCAGTGTGTGTAATATGCGAGCAGGAGACATTCCTACAGTGCTGCAGGCACAACGCACCAATTCATATGCATTTGAACTTACATGAGGTCACCATTGCAAGTCCTGCGTGATTGCAGCTTTCACACACAACTCAGGTGTTTTTAATACCCGGAGCTATTATGCTAGAAGGATATTAAACTTAATTAATTTAATAGAGTATAGTTAATGTTATTCAGTTTTGCAGTGTTGTAATCTGTATTACATCCCATAATGTGTCGATATGACACCCTGTCTCACATTTGGTGCACCCTGGTGCAATGTGTATTGCCATCGTCAGCAGGGATGGTGGGTCTTATCTGTTTAAAAAATGGCAGTCAGTTTTCTACGGCTGAGAGAAGTCCTGTATCTCAGAGAAATAATGAACTCTCCCCTGAATGCAAGGACATGATTGTTACAGAACATGCCGCAGTTGACCATGCTTAACAGACGGGTCTACTGGAATGGGGCCATGCTGGTGACTTTACCTCTTTTGTTTTTGTGGAAAATATCCAGCTCTCTGAAGGCATTAATGAAAGAGTCACCTTCCCAGTGTGGGGTACCCCAATTAAAGAGACCCTAGAGTCTACCATAAAAATGGACCATTCTGCACAAGAAAACTATCCTGTTCTCATTTTCAGAGGAACAGGAGGTGAGAACGTCTATCCCTTGTTTCCTGCTCAGTGATGCGGTTGTCGGGTGAATCATCGTTACTACAGCAGAATCTGAAATCAGAATTCGAAGCAAGGTGCTCTCATTGTCTCAGTGTTAGTGATGCCAGCTGTAACAGGCTTTTCCATGGGGGAAGAGTGACACGATTCTGTCAGGGCAGAAGAGAACGCAAAAGATTGTGGAACAGGTTTAGCACCAGGAAGTATAGTATGCTTTGTTCAGGAAGGAGTGAGAAGCCAGGCTGGAGATAGACTGGAGGACGGGCTCGTGCAGCACCGTGCGGGGCTGTGCTGCAGGCCTCCCTGGCTCCCTGCTGCATTGCCATGTTGTTATTGTCTGGCCACGGCCCTTGGATGCTCAGAAAACATTACAAGCAGGAGGTTTTTCTTCATTGACTTTCCTGATATTTCTCCCATTGTCACTTTCAACCTTTCTTCTTAATTTTTTCTCTCTCTCTTTCTCCCCCTTTCTCTCTCAGCTTTTGGTTTTTCTCTATCGTAGATTCTCTGCACAACCCCCCCCTCACACACTATTTTTTTTTTTTTTGTCTCTTTCTCTAAGCCTCCAGTGTTATTGTCATTCTAGTAGCCTAGCAAATTACAGAAATGCCAAAAACAATCTGTGCAGGCATGAATACAATCAAAAACACAGAATCATACCAATATTTACAATTAAAACTGTTCAAAGATAGGAGTTACTCAACTAATCTGGTACTTCTTTGCAAGGTTTGTGACTCTTCATGAGTCAATGTTGTTCAACAGCAGTCCGGGTCTGTCTTGGAATCAGGTGATTAATACTCTGAGCTAATTGCTTCTCCCTTTGCAAACCTCACTATTTATAGATACTGTGCTGTCTAAAGCCATGCTTCAGCTATAGTGTACAGTATATGAAATCCAGCTTCCTGAGGTTTCTTCATACCTGCAGAGAGTGAAATTATGCCTCTGCCTCAGTCCACAATCCCTGCTTTGTGCAAGGAATATTGAGTTCCAGTTTAATTACTTTCTCTGGCAGGCAGCGTCTGTACCAGCTGGCACGGCACCCACAGATTTTAAAAGTGTAGTGTGTTGCAGTGAGCGCAAATCCTCTATGCTGCTGCGCTAAACTGACCACAAAAAATTGGTCTGGTAAGAGATTTACAAATATTGCAGGACTGAAAAGGTTGTCCAATATAGATATTAATGGTTATTCGACCAAACATTATAAAAATCATATCTTATGCCCAAAATGATGATCCTCCTTGTGCCTAGTTGCCTGCGATACAATCTGCCCTCCCCTTTGAGAAGACGCTGCTCCCAGTTGCCTGCAGTGGGGGACAGCTCACCAGTTTTTGTGTAACAGTTCCAGACTAACAGTGTTATGTCCATTGTTATGTCCATCATGTCTGGGATCCCACTCCCTCATTTCTTTTAAGTCCATGGGACCATGTGTGGACCCAGTGTCGTTTGTGTTTCAAGGACAGGAGGCTCTCTATGTGTTAATTGCTTACAAGTACACTTAACTGTACCCAGTGGACTGTGATTCTCTTTAGGATTTTTAATTGACCAAATATATATGTCACATACATATGTCTTTGCTTTACATTCTACCCAGATTTACTGTCAACAATGTTTCATTAAATTATAATATCGCAAGGATTTTTTTCATTTTTCATTACATCCCAATCAGTGTAGAAAGTTATTTTAATTCCACTCACAGCAGCTTTTTTTTTTTGTTCTCGTTTGACTTTTCACGAGATTTGCAATCAAAATTAATTGAATCTTGACTCAGGCTGACTTTTGAATGCTAGGAGCTGGATCGTTGTTGCGGGGTGAGTGTGGGACTGTGTGTCTGCGCTGGGTTGTTAATATGCAGCAGAGAGCAGCATTGCCTCTCTGGAGTACAGCCAAGCTACTGTGGGGGAGGGGGCATGACACAGCACAGTCAACCAGACTGGGGCAAAACAGCTTTAGGTGGAAGTAGACAGTGCAAATATGAATATACACCTAGTATGGAGGTAAGGTACACAAGCTATTGAAAGAACATACAATTAATATATGAAGATTCATTTTAACAGATTTTAAATTAAATTAAATAAAAAAAATAAGCAAGTGAAAATTAAAATATTTAGTAGTAGTAGTGGTGGTGTTAGTGGTACAGTACTCATAAAGATTACTAAGTGAAACACATCTCTTGTATTCTTATCCTGAAAGAATGGATTTTCTTTAATTGTAGAACTAGGACAGCCTTTATAGATCCTGCAGTTCAGTGTGTGCGTGTGTGTGTGGAATATTAGCTCTGTAAGCAGTCTCTCAGTGCAGGCCATTTGCCGGGGAAAATCAACAACAAGGACAATGCGCAGTGCTGGAGCCAGGCCAAAGGGCACCGTGGGCGCTGAGAATGTGAGTGACTGATGAGCCACACAGTCCCATACGGCCCGAGCGCGTCCAGCACTGCGCAGCCCTGCGAGAGGGGACAACAGCAACAACCTCAACCCCAATAACGTGACCGAACGGGACAGGGTGTGGGAGGGAGACAAAGGTCTGTGAAACTTAGTCCTTATGTCTGAAAATATCTCCGAAAATAAATCTCAACTTTGCCTGCGGTTGCTTAGCAGTGTGTTCAGCATCACTAGTTATTGTTGAACTGTGGCGGTTCAATAGTATCGGGCTAAGGTAAAACATGATCTATGAAGAGGTCACGCGTCTGTCTGAGAGGCCGACACCGGGGGTTTTGCCAGGCATGGTCTCATCCTCCCTCCCTGCCCTCTCCCAGGTGGTGCGTGACCAGATCGCTCACTGCACGGTCAAGCTGCGGCAGACCACTGGCCTGATGGAGTACTGCCTGGAGGTCATCAAGGAGAACGACCCCAGCGGCTTCCTGCAGGTCAGCACCACACACAACTCCAGAGCCATCAGATGGTTTACCTGTGTTGTATTAATCTGTCCAACTCTCCCAATGTTTCTTTATTGTGTAGCTTCATTCATTATTTGCAAAACATTTCTACAGTGTCAAAACTGGCAAAAATAAATATATCAGTGTGAGGTGAGATTGCAGCAACAAGAATGGAGACTGTTGGACAGGTGGGGTTTTGCTCATTGACAGACCATGATCCTCTGCTCCCCAGATCTCAGATGCTCTGATCCGGAGAGTGCACATGACGGAGAGCCAGTGGGGGAAGGGCACTCTGACCCCCAGGATGACCAGCGACTTCGACCTGACTCTGGACAGCGGGCCTCTCCTGCAGACCATCCACCAGCTGGACTTTGTGCAAATGAAAGGTAGGGCAGAGAGCAGAGTCTGAATGGAGCATGCCTGGTTCACTGTCTTCTCTTCCTGTTTCTGTGTCTATGCATGAGAGTTGACAGATAGTGCAGATATAAAGTCTTAGTTAAAGGCCTCTACGCAAGTGTGGCTCAGGATGTGTGGGCATCCCTGGCTGTGTCTTTTTGTTAGTGGGGTTTAACTAATTGTGGCTCAGTTCCCTCCCCAGTTCCAGCAGCGCCCATCTTGCAGCTGGAGGAGTGCTGCACTCAAAACAACAGCGCCACACTGTCATGGAAACAACCTCCCCTCTCCAACGTCCAGGTTGACGGCTACATCCTGGAACTCGATGATGGGAATGGGGGGCAGTTCAGGGTAGGCGTTCACACACGATTATTAAGCCAAACTGTTGTGTTCAGGTCTGTTAGGGTGGGTGGGAAGCCATGACTCAGCTGTCTGTTTGCATAGCTTTACTGCAACAGCAGAGCAGAAAATGCAGACATACTTCCTGTGGGAATGCTTCTTAAGGTATGCAGCACTGTCATTGATTCCCAGCGTCCTTTTCTATCTGTCGTGACACGAAAGTGACTTGACATGACCTCCGAGACTCATTGCAGGGCAAAGGCCACCTTAATTCACTGTGATTGAGGCTCAGCCCAGTTTATGTGCAGTGACAGGGACAGCCTGTGAGGTAGAAGGCATCTCGGTCAGTCTTCTGTGAAGCCATTGATTTCATCACAATAAAATCAACAACATCCCAGTGTGGTTCAGTTTAGAGCTTCACACTTCCTCTTAGCTGATGACTGCTTCTAAAATGCCACTTCCACCAGGAAACTAAAGGAGTCCACATACATCTGCAAATGTATGATACGCATATAGCATTTGTCATTGGGTTATGCTGTCGCTATGCTGATTTTTATGATGCTGATGGTCAGTGGTCAGCCAGATAGTTTGACAAATGACTATCAGACCAAAGAAGGTAGTTGTAAGGAGATGGGGGGCAGGGTGGAGGAGGGATAACAAAGCTTTCTTTACATTTTGAGGCAATCATGGGCCTGGTCTTGCATGTAGTATCATATCAGGCCTTCAAACAGCAAATTCCCAGAGAACTTTCAAACTAGTGTTTAAAAATAGAACTGATTTGCAGAGATAAACAGATTTTAATTTCTCTGCAGTGCCGCAAGCCCTTAAAACTGAAGTTGGCAGCATCACATCACATACACAGCTGTATTCTTGTGAAATCCACAACATCTCAGTATCTCTGCTGTGATCTGCACTCAGATTAACTGTGCAAGGACTGTTTGCAGTGCACGGAGACATACTTACTGTTTGTTTTATTTTACCTGACCTTCATCTCGCTGCTTGCCTGGGGCTGTGAAAGTACATCCCCTGAATTCATCAGCAGCTTCCTTTCTCCTAATTAACACCCAGCTTGTGGAACGACTAATTTATTTACCATCAAAGACAGATGCAAAAAAGGACTAATTAAGTTCTAATTGATGTGCGGCACTGCCAAATTGCCATTCAGCTAACAGCAATTTGCTTCTGGCTTACAGCTTGCTGTTGTCTACAATGTAAATACAAACAGTCCAGATTTTTGTATTGTGAGGTTGTTGTGTCCCGAAATTAGAGCAAAGAAAAGTGCTTCAGTGGTTAATACAGTTTTAGTGGAAGATGTAGACATCAGTTCCAGTCTTGGTTTTACTATCAAACCCTGCATTGAACTGAAGAGTCTTTCGGTGAGGGCTGCCGATTCTGAATGATTCAGAATTCTAAATTCTTGTGAAGGTACAGGAAAAATGAAATTAACATTTTTAGTATTAATGAGCATGAAACCGCTAAGTAATACAGACTTTGATTTCTCCAGAGTCTCCCTAGGAGTTTTTGCATTTTGTACAACAGATTTTTTTTTTTTAAAGAAAGATAAAATGAAAAGGAAATGTGTGTGCTGTCTACAGTTTGGTGCTCTTATTTCTATTTCTATTTCTATTCAAAATCAAGGCCAGACTGTTCCTTGCATTGTATTGTAGTATCGAATGAGGATATCCATTTGCCATATTTCACTATGAAAAGAAGTAACAAACGCAAGGCCTGTGTTGTGTTGTTGTGTCCTGGCAGGAGGTGTATGTGGGGAAGGAGACCATGTGCACAGTAGACGGACTACACTTCAACAGCACCTACAAATCCCGAGTGAAGGCCTTCAACACCAGTGGAGTGGGCCAGTACAGCAAGACGCTAGTGATGCAGACCTCTGAGAGTAAGACCCTTGACTTATTTCCTTGCTATAACACATTACTGCAATTTCATCCCATAAGCTAAAAGATCTGCCAAAGACCGGAAAGGCTTTAGTCAGGGGATGCTAGAGGCCTGTGCTTGCTATTGCTGGGTTGGTGGCACACTGCCTGCCTCTCTCTGAGCCCGGTCAGTCTTTTGGTAAGTCCTCTCAGTTTGCAGCTACAAGAAGTGTCCTCTGACCTCTAACCCAAATAACCAAGAGAGACTGTGGAGTTCTGAGTGGCAAAGTGACCTAAACAATAACCGAAATGCTTGCATAGCTCTGAGTATGCATTCTTAATTTCTAGCAAATTACACCTTTCAAAACGCAGAAAAGATTTGGTATGACTGATGGACTGTTTTCTGCTTGTAGGCATTGGTGCACTAAGAGTTTGCAGTTGGATCTAAATGAGTAGCACCTGTTCCTTGCCCAATAATAATATAAAGCTGCTATTCTCATGGAGTGCTGTTTGTGCAGTGTCTGGTCTGCTCATGTCTAGGATTGTAAACCTGCTGGTTTCTATCAGCTTGCTATTACACAAGACAAACCTCCTGTTTCCAGTCTTCTTTTATGCAGCCTTTTAATATGACATGTATTGCTCAGTGCCCCATGCATCTTCACATTGCGCACAGCATCCCCCTGCTGAAGGACGTGATATTCCTCATTAAAAGATTGTGTGAAACAGCAGGAACATACTGGGAGTCAATTAATCTTAAAAAATGTCTGAAACAGTGTTAATACTGTGAGCTTATTTGCATTACTGGAATAATATACCTATGTAAATATGACACACATAGTACTCAGTATTGTACTGGGGTAGGTGTGCAATTCACCCAATCAGTTCAGCGCTCTTCTGGGTCCAGATGGCTCTTTACTCACAGGTGTGTGGCACCTCCAATGTGGCCTACCACAATGGCTGCTGGGAAGCACAAGCACCCCTGATTACGTTTGTCTTGCGTTGCTTCTTCTCTGTGCTGTCAGCTTTCTCTCCTTTTCTCTCTCCCCCATGCATTTCAGCTGGATACACTCCATGTGAATTAAAAAATCTAGCACCAGGTATGGATGAGTTATGTTCCCCCTGTATGCAACACATCAGTCACAGTGCCAACGGCACCGTCCCATCGTGAGTGGTACAAGCACAGCCTTATCAATAAAGTATAATCATCATTTATACGCTATTGAAATGAGAAGTGTCGCCATAAGGTGTGTTTGACTACCGTGTGTATTTGTATGTACTTCCTTTTACGAAATAAGTGGGAGTGTTCTGTCCTGTAATATCAGATGTCACTCTGTGTGTAAACACTACCCCCCTTTATGAGACTGCTGAGCTCTCAGTGCTCTGTGGTGAGTGTGTTGGGAAATAGGCCATAAAGGATCCTGCATGTCCAAAAGCCTCACGTCCACCTCGAGATCACTGTGCATCGCTTCTCCCTTCCCTCAGACTCAACAGCAAATGAACATAGGGTTGATACAGAGGAACACCCTTACTGAAGACTGGAATTGTTATTATATGCTAATTGTGTACCATATGCTTTACATAATTCCTTATGAATACAAAAACACCTTGGTTTAGGTAGGCCTGTTCACCATTCATTCCCTTTTTGTTTGGAAATGGAAGACTCCCATTGGATATTAGATTGAGAAGGTTTGGGGCTATATTAGACACGTAGTCCGATGATGACCTTGTCGGAGATTTTTTCAGACAGCCAATGCAATCACATTTATCACTTCTTGTTCTAGTCTTTGAATGTGAAAGACAATACAGAAGCTGGCTTCATGGAAACTCATTCCACATTTAGCAGTTATTTCTATATTCGATTAGATTTCCCCTGAGTATGCAGTTAACAAAGTCTAGTCATCATAAGTGACAGACCTTAGAGAAATGACGCATTGCTAATACACTTGATCCAATATGGCCAGATAACAGGACGGCGTAACTGTGGACGTGAAGCACCTCCTGATTGTTTCAGCCGGCGCACACTTGCTGTGAAAGCTGCAGTGTCTGGCTGAGTGCACTATCCAGTGGGATTCTTCGCCGGGCCTCATTCGTCTGTGTTTGTTTGTCTTCATTTCAATTTTCAGAAAGGGCCACAGTTACACAAAGCCTTTATTATTTTAACTAGGTCTGCCTGAAACCTAAAAATACCCTGTTTTCTATCTGTAAATAACTTCATACATACTTGTGTGTCAATTAAAGCCTAAGGTTTGGGCCTTGTTGTCTCTCATGGAATTGATTAACAAAGCTGGTATTTTTTGTTTTTTTTCTTTCTGTGTGCTTTCGTATGTGTGTGTTGTGTGTTTGTGTGCATGTATTCTGCAGTTGCTTGGTTCACCTTTGATCCCAGTTCGGCCCACCCGGACATCATCTTCTCAAACGATAACCTGACGGCAACGTGTAACAGCTACGACGACCGCGTGGTGCTGGGGAACACTGGCTTCTCGCGAGGGATACACTACTGGGAGCTGAGCGTGGATCGCTATGACAACCACCCCGACCCTGCGTTCGGGGTGGCCCGCGTGGATGCTCTGAAAGACGTCATGCTGGGCAAGGACGACAAGGCCTGGGCCATGTACGTCGACAACAACCGCTCCTGGTTTATGCACAACAACTCGCACACTAACAGGTGAGGAGAGCAGAGCCAGACCGCCCCCTCTACCATAGTGCCATGCTGCGTCTTACACCTGACTGAGCTCTTGTAGGAGAGCTGCTGCAAACAGTTAAACTCCAGTATTTGTGGAATTGATCAAAATCAAGCACTCAATCCTTCTAAAAATGAAGGAAAGCAGATAAGCAGATAAGCACAGAAACTTTACATTTATACAGTAATGGAAAAAAGTATTTGATCCCCTGCTGATTTTGTACGTTTGCCCACTGACAAAGAAATGATCAGTCTATAATTTTAATGGTAGGTGTATTTTAACAGTGAGAGACAGAATAACAAAAAAATCCAGAAAAACGCATTTCAAAAAAGTTATAAATTGATTTGCATGTTAATGAGGGAAATAAGTATTTGACCCCTTCAACTTGGTACTTGGTGGCAAAACCCTTGTTGGCAATCACAGAGGTCAGACGTTTCTTGTAGTTGGCCACCAGGTTTGCACACATCTCAGGAGGGATTGTGTCCCACTCCTCTTTGCAGATCCTCTCCAAGTCATTAAGGTTTCGAGGCTGACGTTTGGCAACTCGAACCTTCAGCTCCCTCCACAGATTTTCTATGGGATTAAGGTCTGGAGACTGGCTAGGCCACTACAGGACCTTAATGTGCTTCTTCTTGAGCCACTCCTTTGTTGCCTTGGCTGTGTGTTTTGGGTCATTGTCATGCTGGAATACCCATCCACGAGCCATTTTCAATGCCCTGGCTGAGGGAAGGAGGTTCTCACCCAAGATTTGACGGTACATGGCCCCGTCCATCGTCCCTTTGATGCGGTGCAGTTGTCCTGTCCCCTTAGCAGAAAAACACCCCCAAAGCATAATGTTTCCACCTCCATGTTTGACGGTGGGGATGGTGTTCTTGGGGTCATTCCTCCTCCTCCAAACACGGCAAGTTGAGTTGATGCCAAAGAGCTCGATTTTGGTCTCATCTGACCACAACACTTTCACCCAGTTCTCCTCTGAATCATTCAGATGTTCATTGGCAAACTTCAGATGGGCCTGTACATGTGCTTTCTTGAGCAGGGGGACCTTGCGGGCGCTGCAGGATTTCAGTACTTCATGGCGTAGTGTGTTACCAATTGTTTTCTTGGTGACTATGGTCCCAGCTGCCTTGAGATCATTAACAAGATCCTCCCATGTAGTTCTGGGCTGATTCCTCACCGTTCTCATGATCATTGAAACTCCACGAGGTGAGATCTTGCATGGAGCCCAGGCCGAGGGAGACTGACAGTTATTTTGTGTTTCTTCCATCTGCGAATAATCGCACCGACTGTTGTCACCTTCTCACCAAGCTGCTTGGCGATGGTCTTGTAGCCCATTCCAGCCTTGTGTAGGTCTACAATCTTGTCCCTGACATCCTTGGACAGCTCTTTGGTCTTGGCCATGGTGGAGAGTTTGGAATCTGATTGATTGATTGCTTCTGTGGACAGGTGTCTTTTATACAGGTAACGAGCTGAGATTAGGAGCACTCCCTTTAAGAGAGTGCTCCTAATCTCAGCTCGTTACCTGTATAAAAGACACCTGGGAGCCAGAAATCTTGCTGATTGATAGGGGATCAAATACTTATTTCCCTCATTAACATGCAAATCAATGTGTAACTTTTTTGAAATGCGTTTTTCTGGATTTTTTTGTTGTTATTCTGTCTCTCACTGTTAAAATACACCTACCATTAAAATTATAGACTGATCATTTCTTTGTCAGTGGGCAAACGTACAAAATCAGCAGGAGATCAAATACTTTTTTCCTTCACTGTATGTCTACTTACCGTTACATTGTTGTTCCCTTCTGTGTGGTCTCTGGAAAGACCCGCCTCCCTGGTGTGTTCAGGAAATAATCCACAGCCTCCCGTCTGCTCCCCCACGGTTCCCACTTCCACGGGCATCCGAACGTGAAGATGCTCAGGGCTGCGGGAGTGCGCTGTTCTGCATTGTAAGCGTGTGTTTAACGTATCATTGAGGGAAGGCATCTCACAGAAGCATGCTCCTTTAACACTGAGCGTGCATGTCTGTGTTTGCGTGTGTTTGGTCAGGACGGACGGGGGGATCAGTAAAGGAGCCACGGTGGGGGTGCTGCTGGACCTGACACGCGGGACCCTGATGTTCCTGGTCAATGACGAGCAGCAGGGCCCGGTGGCCTTCGAGGGAATGGAGGGCCTCTTCTTCCCAGCCATCAGCCTCAACAGAAACGTGCAGGTAACCCTCCACACCACCGGCACAATGGTACCACTGAGCTAGTGTACTGATTGGTGCCACAGAGAAAGGAAAAGCAATATAAAGTAGGCATTACGTCATATAACTCCAGGGACAGAAGGCAAACGCCAACAGAAAGCTTTTCAATAAGTATCTCATGGTGTGTGCTACCACCCCTGGCTTTGTCAACTCCTGCAGTTCCACTTCATGCTAAATATGCTCTGAGGGCTGGAGGTCACAATCTGTCTTCCTTGAACCACTGTGTCACTGTGACATCCCCACAATCCCTCAGTGCTGCCAGGATCACTATATGTAGTCTTGAAACATGACCTCTGGTACCACCATTAGCAACGAAGGGAGGTTTGACCCATTACGTTTGGTAAATTAGTGAATGTGTACAAATGGTTGTTGATGCCAAGGTTTGTTCAACCGGTGCAGTGCTAGGATCCTGGGCTGTGCTGGGTGCGAATTGCTTGGTGTATGTATGCTATTAAATATATGTTATGAGCATATTACAGAACGGAACAAACATAAGTAATGACTAGTAATACATATTTATAAGTAAATACATTAGAAGCTGGAAGTGTCTTGTGAAAGAAACGAAACAGCTCCTCTATATATCTTCATTAGTCATCCTAACAGATGGAATTTCAACAAATATATTCAGGAATCGTTGATATCAGCATTTCAACAGCAACTGAGGGTTTGTGTCGAATGACTGAAGTCCTTTTCAAACTGCAGGTCCGCAGCTCCCCCTGCTGTGAAGGAAAAAGCTTTGTACATTGAATGACACAGTCCAGAGCATCTCACACTGCAGTCAATGTATCTTATTGGTGTAATACAAGTGTCAAGCCTTCCTGTGTGGTTCTACAACACAGTATCACAGACAATATAGTTCTACCTATATTAACAGACATGTTTGGTGTGTAAAAAATCTGAATCAGGAAATAATCAACAAATTCAAATATTTACTTAATTTATATAATGGATGTAATGGATATGTAATCTATATATTTTAAAGCATTAAATGGATATAACATAATTTAAATTAAGTAATCCTTAAAGTCAGTAAATCATACAATTAAACATATTTGCTTATATTTACTTAATATTTCTCTTTTCACTTTGAGGACCACTGATCAATATCTAATATCTAAGAAGTTTAGCTATTTATTATCACATTATCACTGTATTTATTATTATTTATTTTCATTTTCATTTCCTCAGGTGACTCTGCACACTGGATTACCAATCCCAGAATTTTACACTCCAGGGGATCCACAGCATCCCAGTTCATTGTGTTAATGGTAAAGACAACGGCTGTGGAGAAGGGAGATGAACACCTATGCTTGCTCTTCCTCTTCCTCTCCTCTCTCTTTCCCTCTGTCTCTATCTCTGTCTGCATCCCTTCACCACACTCTCCTTCAGTGGGTTCAGTACCCTCACTGCGGGCCCCTGGGGTGCTGGAGCCCACACTGAGACCTTCTCACTCCAGGATGCCTCCTGGAAGCAGAGAGGTCTTCACTTACTGCTGACCACAAGTCCCACTGCGTGTACTTATTGTCCATCTGCAGAGAACACAGCTAAACAGCCCGTTTTTTCATTTGGAGGGTTTCATTTTATTCACGTCACAGTTTTCATGGTGTCATGGTGGTTTATATATTGTTCTTCTTGATTTAGCAGTAAGTGAACCTGAAATATCTGGCTTCTGTTCTCTGTCATCCCAAGTGGACAACTGTCTTTTCACTGCTGGAACTGGACACTGCAGACAAACCAAACTCCTTCCTGCATCAGCAACAGCCTCTCCCGATAGGGATGTGCACCAGGGGCTGGGAACTGGACTTTGGACAAGTGATGATGTACTTACATGAGTGATCCTCAAGGTGGTACCAAATTTCGAGAGTAAAATAAAGTATAAGGTGTGATAGGTGGCGCAGGGAATCGGGCAGGGGCACATCTCTACTTGAGTCAACTGTAATCTTGACAGCAAAGCCTAGCAAACGACTTAATCCATGATGGTGTTTTTACACTCCTCAGTGGCCTACGCACGCAGTCCAACAATGAGCGTACCTCCAGTTATCTCCTTAATGCCTTTCTGACCAGGTGGACTTCACAATGCAACCCTGCCATTTCCCCAGCCTGGGGTGGCCCTCCATTTGCCTGCTGCCAGGGGGAATGCATGAGCTGGATGGTCAGATGGCTCCAACCAGGACAAAAGCATGGTGTTGTGGTGTAAAAGAGGCCAGCTAATAAAGACGTGTGATGATCCCTGGCAAGAACCATTAAGGGTGTTTTTTTGGGCTGATTTTGAAATGTCAGGCACTTTTCGTTGTGAGCTTGTTAGCTTTTAATGCCTAATCCTGCAGAGGTGTCTTTCAGCCAGCCAGAAAACAGCCTTCGGTCCTCCCTGCGTTCTCACCGCAACAGAACAGCCTCAGCTGGCCACAAGGGAGACCCAGTGCTTTTGCAGCGTTCCTCCAACTTGCAACTCCCAGAGATATCGTTTCTTCTCAGTGTCCTTTTTCTTTCTTTTCTACATCGCAGTGGCACTTTTTGCACAATATTCATAAGGTGCTACAGCAGCTGGCTTGAACCAACCTAGTAATTTAGGTGATTGAGTCCTAGTGGTATCGCTGTTTTATACTATTGATCATGAAATACTCTTGTTTATAAAACGTAAATGTATTATTTCTTGGTGTCAACGTGGCTTTCAACGCGATATCTAGACATCTAGAGCCAAATGTAAAGAAAGGACACACACAGGAAGGTTCAGTTTGGAGACTAATGTTTAATAAAAGTGAAACTCATTTAATCCAGGCCTGATTTTGCGAACTCAAATTCTTATAGCAAGTCATGAGCCTCTAGTCAGCCAAGGAATCACTTTGAATGCTGAGAGTCTGGATGAGTTGAAGCATTTCATATATTTGGTTTTACTCAATTTATTTCCATTGAGTTATCAATACTAAATGACTCAAAGTATTGATTCTTGAGTAGAAATTCAAGAATCAATACATCAGGCCTACTCTCTTGATTAACTGATGGTCATGAGCCAAGGATGATGACTTTCTCCAGGCTCTTCAGGTCAAGACAACCGGAGTTCATCACTCTGAGTGTACAGTCTCCAGGGCGTACGCTTTTTGTTCATTTGTACTGACCAAAATTCCTCATCTCAGGAAGTGAATCAGCTCCAAAATGTACAAGGGTGCTTAAAAAAATTAAGTTGTTTTTTCTTTCCAAGAGGGGACAAAAAATGTGTTACATAATTATTTTTTAATCCAGGAGGATGGTTGTCAGCAGCTTACGTATATGAAGGTGCTGTACAAGTAAACCTACAGGGTGTGCCTTTTCTAAAAAGTATGTGAGATTTGTTTGTCAGCTGACTCGCGTATTTCAGTACATTTTATAACAAAGCGCAACATTTACAATTAACATAGATGTTTAGTGTGACAGGTTACTTTAGCCAACATCCACACTCAGGACTTTCTTTGGGCAGCATTTTTTGCACATCGTTCCTACTGACCCACCTGCTTCCCCATGTGGGATTGACCCTAATCTTTGAGAATGTTAGCCCTTAGGCCTGAAGGAGCTCTAGCTTTGATTACAGATTGCATGCTGCATGGCGTTTCGGTTATTCCTTGGTAGAACAACTGTCAGTGGGTTTTGTTGAATGGGGATGGGGGAATGGATGTCCATTCCCACACCTAGTTGCCATAATGTTTACCAATGTGCCATCCCTAATCTGTTAGTACAGTCAGATCAGTACTCTTACACTAACTGGAACATGGACCTTGTATATGTGATATTGTTGTTCTGCAGATCCTGATGTTAATGTAAATCAGCGCTGGATACTCCAACTCCAGTACTGAAGCGCCACGATCCTGCATGTGTTTTACTGTAGTGATTCATAATTGATTCAATTTTTAGCACAGCTGGAATGAAAGCCACAGGCCCATTCAGCCCTTTACAGGGGACTTATTGCTAAGTCAGTAGGAAATATAATTCACCTGATTATATCATATTCTGTGAAATTGAGCCATCCTGACAGACAACCTGAAAGACTCTGAAAGCACAATAAGTGGTGAGCAATTAGATTCAAACTTTTAAACATCACCTTAATGTTTATGTCATCTCGGTATCGAGCATTGGTTTAATAGTATATCCCCGGCAGCATTTGGCAAATCCTGCTATGAAACTTCTTGAAGGAACAAGAAACACTGGCTCATAAGTGAAGGAGACCCTAACAGCAGCAGCTTTACAGTGGATTTCATTTCAATGCAAATAAGTTGTGATGAAACAGCGAGTTGACATGCATAAGAATGGAACCATATTTGGGTTCTTTTGACTCATTCATGAGGAACAAACTATCGGCACTAATTAGATTTTTAATTTATTATCTTGTATGGTTCCTCCTTGTACGAGCTGCAGTAGAAAGTAGACAGTGCCTTCAGCGGTCTACATAACGGAGCGGAAATACCAACAAAAGCATATCTTTATGGATGAGTGGTATTTGTTCTGACAAAGGGGTTTGTGCTGTGCTTTATAAATAAACCAAAAATACACACTGGGAGGATGAATCACTAGCGCACAATAATGATTGTTTTCTGGCAAAGACGAAAAACAGTATAAGGCCAGCAAACTGAAAAACTGGGCAGTTTTAATGGATTTTGTGCCAGAAGCATTAGAAAGAATAAATCCTTTATTGCAGACTCGGTCTCATTTTTCCCTTCACATTTTTTTTTAATTAGTCGAAATTCTGCATTTTTGGAGCTACTACATGGTTATAGCTTCACCTTCAACTGGACTCTTTGCTAAGACCCATTCAGGACACTTCTAAATTAGATAATTATAAGGCTCCCAACAGATACTACAACCCCAGCACATTATTTATATCATTATATTTTCTAATCGATTTTAAGGTCCAATGGTAAGTTTAATTTTAACCAATAAGCACATGTTGTTTAGGCTATATTATACATGATTTAGTTGCTTCAAGATGTTTTTTTTATTTCCCACAAAAAAAGAAAAGTGTTTTTAATCTTTTACATCCCAGTATTTCTTCCCACCTGTTCCACTATGACAGTGCATGAACATTTAGCCCTTTTTATTTAATGGTTTCTGATGACCTGTCCCAGTGACAAGATTATTTATGTGTGATGGCTGTTTGTGAGATAAGTTGCAGCTGGGTACTTATACAGTTAAAACACACATTCACCAGAACTGGAAGGCAAACTGCAGGGGCCGAGCTTACGTACATATCTAAGAATGTCCTGGATCCACAACACAGTTGGGTCAATATCTTAGAAGGGACTTGATACTGTAAAAGATTAATCTTGACAATTAAAATTGGTTGATTAAAAAAAGCATTGGTGACCATCATAGTGCTGGTTGACTAGACTTGTCTGTATGGATCGTACTAACTAGAAAGGTGCTACACCAACCTGACCATCAAGTCCCAAACCCTTTATGCTAGCTCATTTGTGGTTTAAAGATAAAGGAGAAAGTGTTGTTGCTGGACAACAAGATGAAGTCCCTTGTTACCTGTGGGGTGCGTGTGGCCGGGCCCGCATCCGTCTCCACATGTTCTTTTCACAGTGACTGTTCTGGTTTATCGTTCTGTTCTGCCGGTCATGTAAATAGAATTGGATTGTAATGCTCACCGCCTCGTACCACAGTCATTGTTTCTGTTTTAATTTAGAATTATCTTTATTTGTTTATTATTGTGGCTAGTATCGCTGTTGTTATTATTACTATTATTGTTGCTATTATTATTATTAAAGGCCTGGTGTTTTTCTGTTCCAGTAGATATTTAATAAATTAATTCCAAATGGTTTGGATTTCCTTTGTGTTCTTTTTTGTATTTGTTCTTGGGGTGGGACTGGGGACCAGTATGCACTTTCTGCTTGGGCCAAGAGGATATGAGCCAAGTTGACTCCTCAGGAGGTGAGCTTCCCTGAATATATAAGGCACCCCTGTACCAGTGTGTGCTGTGGAGAGGTGGGATTTGTCAGGCTGATGCCCTGACTGTCAATTCTGCAATTCTCTTCACAGCCTAAATTGTCCCTTGCACCTGGTTCAGTCACTTGCTATATTTTACGTTCTCTTGAGCTGGACAGCCACTCTTTTAGCAAGCAACCATTGAGTAGGCACTGCCAGTGGAGTTTTTTAAACAGACTTCCATTCCAGCGAAGCCCAACTGGCCAGCTATGCGTCCAGTTTCCAAGTCCACCGAATCCCATGAGTGCTGAGGTTTCCTCTGACAGATTAGCTGTTCTTACACCCCATACACAGGTAATGGATTTGATCATTATAAGTCTCGTTCTCTTGTCTATTTCCTTATGTATTGGTAGTTTTTACAAATGCACAGCAGGATTGCCCAAATATATTTGTCTCATCAATCTTAGAAAATAACCATAAATTACACTTGATGTGATTTAAAAAAAAAAAAAAAAGATTAATTGTAAAAATATATATTCATATTAGGATTGCATCGTTTACCTGCGATTGCTGGTCCGTGCTGATCATCACGGCGCATGCGAGTCACACACCCTCCCCAGACACCCCACCTACAGCCGCCGCGGCCGCCAATGGACGGAGGAGGAGGAGGAGGAGGAGGAGGAGGAGGAGGGGACTGAAAGTTTATCTAAGCTCAGTCAGAAACTTCTGCGTTTGCAGCTGTACTTGTCAAACGAAAGCAGGAAGAGCCCCAGCCCCAACCCCAGCCATGGCGACTCCGCTCACGGACCAAGAGAAGAGAAAGCAGATCAGCATCAGGGGGATAGTGGGGGTGGAGAATGTGGCCGAGATCAAGAAGAGCTTCAACCGGCACCTGCACTTCACGCTGGTCAAGGACCGCAACGTGGCCACGCGCCGGGACTACTACTTCGCGCTCGCGCACTCGGTGCGGGACCATCTCGTGGGCCGCTGGATCCGCACGCAGCAGTTCTACTACGAGATGGACCCCAAGGTGCGTGAAGTTTACACACCGCTTGTGCACGGATATAATAATAATGCTAAAACATTCGGCAACACTTTGCATTTGTGCAATGCTTTGCATTGCACAAATGCAAAGTGTTGCCGAATGTTTTAGCATTATTATTATATCCGTGCACAAGCTGCACCTTTTCGCAATCGTAGCTGCACACTAACAAACCTTAAATACCGTGTCAGCTGCTCACTGTGCACACAGCTCAGCTGGTGCATATTCAGTAAGTGCATGGCTTCATGCAGAATATCTGTATTGTGTAATAGTAGCAGGTCTGGACCTATGCCATAACTTTTCTTAATTTTCTTTATTTTGGTGCTGATGGTGATCTGTGCCCCATTCTTGTTCAGTCTGTCAGTTTGTTTCTACCTCTGGCAGTTGTCGCATTCTCTCTCTCTCTCTCTCTCTCTCTCTAGTATTATTTTGTGAGCATCAGTCTTCTGCTGTTACGCAAGGCAGCGACAAATACAGAACAGACTCCTACTATTCCTCTTAGCGACTGATGTAATCTGCGCCTTCCCTAAAACTTGAAACGGTACTGCTTATGCCTTGCACCACCGCTCTTCTTTCACCCTTTGAGTTCTCTGTACATGATTGGCAAAGTGTTATTAGTGGAATGTGTTGACCGTATATGAGAGAGGTGTGGTCTGTATTGGAATGGGGTCCTTCACAAGCTTTTCTGTTTTTGCAGTTTCTTATGCCGTATGTTTTATGTCATTATTCAAACTTTTATTTTTTAATTAAACCACAATCATTTTTTGTGGTTAACTGACCTGCATACACGTAAAAACCAGCCCTGTTCAGTAGAAGTTGCATTGGGTAAAGATACCAGCTGAATACCTGAGCAGTAGCTTTTAGCATACGTTTTAATGTGACTTTCTCTTCTGCCAGAGGGTGTACTATCTCTCCCTGGAGTTCTACATGGGCCGCACCCTGGAGAACACCATGATCAACCTGGGGCTGCAGAACGCCTGCGATGAGGCCATCTACCAGGTGAGGGCTGGGCTGCACAATTCACCGCAGAAGGAAAGCCTGTCGGACTTAATTTACCACTTTAAAAGACCAACACTGACTCTCCTTTCTTTTGGTCTGGCTTGTCAGTCTCGGTTTAACACTTGAATTATTTTAAATGCCAGCCTGTACTTTAGTTCTTACAATTATCCAATTAGAGACACATTCTTAATTAGATGGAATGTGCCCCCCACCCTACTAATTGTGTACCAATGTAAGTCCTATTTATAGAAAATCAGTCCAGGGTTTCAAACTTAGCTTGACAGCCATGATTAAGGTATTGGGTGGAAATGATCCTCAATGTTTCATCCTGTCCTCTTGGCTTCCAGCTGGGTTTGGACATAGAGGACTTGGAAGAGATGGAAGAAGATGCTGGTCTTGGAAATGGAGGCTTAGGCAGACTTGCAGGTGACTGTCTGAAAGTGCTTCAGCTTGAACCAAGATGTTCTCTATCTCTTCCCCGGCCTTGTTCCCGACACTTCCCCACTGCGATTGCTCCCGACTGATATTTTGAAGTCATTATGGAAGGCAGTAGTTTGTGTTCCCAATACAAATATGCTCAATTAAGTTCTAAACTGCAGTATGTAAGAAGGGTAAATGGGGGGGAAAAGTACTGCTTTACAATCTGAAAGTCTATTCTTGATGTCACATATCGAATAACTCTGCCTGTAAAATTGCATGATAACAGTTAATTAAAAAGGTTCAAATTGCATTTACAATCTTATAACCCCTCTTTCCACAGCATGCTTCCTGGATTCAATGGCTACCCTTGGCCTTGCTGCGTATGGTTATGGCATTCGATATGAGTATGGCATCTTCAACCAGAAAATCAGAGAGGGCTGGCAGGTAAACCTTGCACTACAAATCGATTTATGTTGATTTCGGTTTTTAATTTTTCTAGATTCATTTGTGGTTGATAAATCTGATCACCAGTCCCCTCTTACTGTCTGAAATGGATTAAGTTTGCTTCTGATGTATTTGAACTGTAAAGTCTCGCAGCACACCGAAGTTGACCTTGTGTCAGAATCTGGGTCAGTGGGCGACTGAACATGGCAATGATTAACGGGGAAGCCTGAATTTTCAATTCTGGACTCGCTCATGTGAGCAAAGGCAGAGCCAGGGTGCAGATAAGAACTGGCATGGCTGCTGACAGGGTGGCATGTTTGTCATGTGAACTTCAGTTCAAACCTGTACTTCTGAACAGAATACTGTTTCCTGACCAGATTACCAATTTACTTGAGGGCACAAACCTGCAATCCCTACTCGACTCTTACCCTTTTGCCTAAATTTAAGATCCTTGTTCATAGAGGCAATTTTTAATGTAATAGCATGGATACCACTAGCAGCTGCTTTCTTCCTTTTAATCAGGTGCACTTTGATCCATATGTAAATGTTTGCTTTGTGAATAAGACATTTACATCAGTGATAACTTGTTACGTAAAGTGCTGTGTTTTTATTTTGTTTTAGTATTTGATTAATATGTTTTGAGGGGGGGGGGAAATGTAGATTTTTTTTTTTTAATTGAATTAAGCCGTGGTCTATGGGCTTGCTATGTCTTCTGCTGGATATTTGTGGTTGTACATGGAACAGTATTGGCTGACATGAATTAATGCCCATCTATTTGTACAGGTAGAGGAGGCTGATGATTGGCTGAGACATGGCAATCCATGGGAGAAAGCCCGGCCTGAGTACATGCTTCCTGTCCACTTCTATGGTCGTGTAGAACAAATCCACGGGGCCTCCAAATGGGTGGACACACAGGTACTGAATAGAACTGTGGCTTGTACTCTCAACCTCTTTAGATTTTCATTGTAACCCAACATCCCTCTTGCCTCCATAGGTGGTCTTGGCCATGCCTTATGACACCCCAATTCCAGGGTATATGAACAACACTGTCAACACTATGCGACTCTGGTCTGCTCGTGCCCCCAATGATTTCAATCTGCGGGACTGTAAGTAGCCAGTGGAATCTACTAATGTGCTACAAGAGAATAGTAGGTCTGTTGTGGAGGTGGTCAATTGTTAACCTGAACTTCCTTCTGCAGTTAATGTTGGGGACTACATACAGGCTGTGCTGGACCGGAATCTGGCCGAGAATATTTCCAGAGTGCTCTACCCCAATGATAACGTAAGCTGATGGTTTCTCTGACCATGTCAAACTTTCTTGGGTTTAATAGAAATTGCTCTCTTGGTCAATTTGTAGATACTATTGGTGATCTCAGTCCTGCAGGCAAAAATATATTGATGTCCAGGTGCTGAAGTCTCTCTGTGTTAGTTCTTTGAAGGGAAGGAGCTGCGTCTCAAGCAGGAGTATTTCGTGGTTGCCGCTACTCTGCAGGACATCATCCGTCGTTTCAAGGCCTCCAAGAAGGACTCTGAGGGTGCCTCCAACTCCTTCAACAACTTTCCTGATAAGGTTAAACTTTTGCACAGATCCAACCAGAGTAATAAAAGCATCAAATGATGGGTGTGTTGCCTTCAGCTCTAATGATAATGATGACGCTCCTTGCCTCTGTAGGTGGCAATCCAACTAAATGACACTCATCCAGCTATGGCCATACCTGAGCTCATGAGGATCTTTGTGGACATTGAGAAACTCCCCTGGGAGAAGGTTAGTGGAATGTTTAAAGCCCTTGAGGTGCTTTTAATGATCCAGTCCCTAAGTTCCCTAGTCCCTAATTCAGTCACTAAGTTACCATGTCTCCATTCAGGCCTGGGACATCACCAAGAGGACTTTCGCTTACACCAACCACACAGTGTTGCCCGAGGCTCTGGAGCGCTGGCCCGTGAAGCTGATGGAGACCCTGCTCCCTCGGCACCTGCAGATCATCTATGAGATCAACCAGAAGCACCTTGATGTGGGTATAGGTTTCCTAGAACCCTGGGCTAACTAAACTCTGCAGGCTTACCCTTTTTGTAAATTGTGGAAAAGCCAAACTTAATTGTGTTTTTTACCCCCCGATTCCAAGTAGGGCATATATTTTAATTATTTTATATAAACAAATAAATAAATAAATAAAATACAGAGAAACATTCTGGAAAATTGTGACCGACAATCTTGGTGTGAACTGTGATGTGCCTTACGTCTCCTACAGATGATTGCAGTGCAGTTTCCTGGGGATCTGGACCGCCTGCGCAGGATGTCTCTGATTGAGGAGGAGGGTGGGAAGAGGATCAACATGGCCCACTTGTGCATTGTTGGTTCTCATGCAGTCAATGGAGTTGCCCAGATCCACTCCAATATAGTCAAGACTGAGGTGTAAGGGAGCCTTTTTGTTAAGCTTCAGTGTGGCACCATTGGGTGGTTAATATTGCATGGTTAATAAAGTTGCTTTGCCTGTTGAAGGGACAGATATCCATGTCATTCCTCTCTCCAATGCAGGTTCCGTGACTTCAGTGAGATGGAGCCCGAGAAGTTCCAGAACAAAACCAATGGAATAACTCCACGTCGCTGGCTGCTGCTCTGCAACGCTGGATTGGCTGAGCTCATTGCAGAGGTACTGCCATTTAAAAGCTTCAAATTAATTGTATTGTACTTTTCTGACCTAGTACTGTAAAACAAAATGTATGTAATGCACCTCCCCTTTCCTGAATGGTGTAGAAATGTATGTGTAAATTTAAATAGTTGGTGTATTCAGTTACCATTTGGCCAGTTTCTAATATTTTATTTTTGTTCCCCCCTCATGTTTCATAGGCTATTGGGGAAGAATACGTGAAAGATCTCAGCAAGTTAAAGAAGCTTCTGGACTTTGTTGATGATGACCTGTTTATCCGAGACGTTGCCAAAGTGAAGCAGGTAGGATCGTTTGAAATGCTGTCACAGAGACAGCTGTCTCCCTTGCTCTGACTGTCTTTGCACATCTGTGTGACATGAGGCTTCTCCAGTATATGTATTAAGCAGACTTGGCTCAATCTTCAAAGCTTTTAATAATGATACAGCATATGGTGGAATGCCATTTTATTTAATTTTTTTCTTCTTCATTGTGGTTTTCTCCAGGACAATAAGTTGAAGTTTTCTCAGTATCTGGAGCAGGAGTACAAGGTGAAGATCAATCCCTCCTCCATGTTTGATGTCCATGTGAAGAGGATCCACGAGTACAAGAGGCAGCTCCTCAACTGCCTGCACATTGTCACCATGTATAACCGTAAGTCGTCTAGGAGCTAATTTTTTTAAACTCTGATTCGATTGTGCAATTATCTGATGTTGTCCCCCCACCTTTGTTTAGGTATAAGAAAGGACCCAACAGCACCTTTTGTACCTCGGACAGTGATCATTGGTGGCAAAGTAGGTGAATTCATCAGTGTATTATCCTGATGTTTTATTGGGAGTGTTAATTGACTGCAGTTGTTGGAGCTTTTCTTGTTGTTGGACTCTCCACAGGCAGCCCCAGGTTACCACATGGCAAAGCTCATCATTAAACTCATCACGTCTGTGGCAGAAGTTGTGAACAATGACCCGCTGATCGGAAGTAAGCTGAAGGTCATCTATCTGGAGAATTACAGAGTGTCTCTAGCCGAAAAAGGTAACTCCGGGACTTGACATCAGCTTTCTTGTATGTCAGCGCTAATTTGATCAATTGAGGTATTGCAATTCTGTTTTTTCTTTTTTTCCCCCTTCAGTGATCCCTGCCACAGATCTGTCAGAGCAGATCTCCACAGCGGGCACAGAGGCTTCTGGGACAGGGAACATGAAGTTCATGCTGAATGGAGCACTGACCATTGGCACCATGGATGGAGCCAATGTGGAGATGGCAGAGGAGGCTGGCGAGGAGAACCTTTTCATTTTTGGCATGCGGGTGGATGATGTAGCAGAACTTGACAAGAAGGGGTAAGGGTCCCGTTTGTAAAGAGGGTGTAGTGTGCGTCCTTGTGTTTATGTTGTCAAGCAATTTTGAAGGTGACTGATCTGCTGGTAAATCGCTGCAACTGCTTTAAAGTAGAAGCCCATAAAGATAAGCGACATCTCGTCTCCTCAGCTATGATGCCAGGAAGTACTACAGTGAGCTACCTGAACTGAAACAAGTGATGGACCAGATCAAGAATGGATTCTTCTCCCCAAAGCAGCCTGACCTCTTCAATGATCTCACCAACATGCTCTTCAACCATGATAGGTAGGTGCTGTACCAAGGTTATGCTTGTTGCCTGAATCCCTGGTACCTAAAATTGATGCTATTTGTCCTTTTGAGCTGCATAATCACATTTTAATTTCTCTCCCCCACTCCCAAACCAGGTTTAAAGTCTTTGCAGACTATGAAGCTTATGTCAAATGCCAAGAGAGGGTCAGTAAACTCTTCCAAGTAAGTGCACATTGATTTTGCTGAGATTCACAAACTAGCTGCATAAGTTAATGTTGTATTATGTTGTGTTGCATTATGACTGGCCTGGTGAGGTGGTAATGTAGACGGTGTTTTTCTGATTTAGAATACAAAGGAGTGGACCAAGATGGTAATTAAAAACATTGCAGCCTCTGGGAAGTTCTCCAGTGACCGGACCATCGCAGAGTACGCTCAGGATATCTGGGGAGTGGAGCCAACGGACCTGAAGATCCCACCGCCCAATGAGCCGCGAGAGGCCATTGATCAGACGGCTAGAGCTGTGAAGCCCAAGAAGGTGTAGCCCGTTATCTCGTGGGCAGAGTTACTGGAGGAGAGAGCGAGGAGGGCTACATTCTGCAGCTTTGTCAATAGTGACTAAAGTGCTACTCTGGTTTTCCATTTCATTCGGTTCTTTCAGTTGAGGTACTTTGTAAATGCAGAACTGCTTGAACTAGGAAATTGAATGGTCAGTATTGACTGTTCTTGCATCTTAAGGCAGTATGCACCTGCATTTTCTGACCCAGAGCACTCATTCTGTGGTCTTTTCTTTGGTTTCCCCCTCACTCCCTTGTTTGAAATGCATTAGATTTGCACTTAATGGACGCTCAACCAGTGTTTATAGAGCATAACGTCTTCCTGAAAGTGTTTCTATACTGGAAGAAAGAATTGGTGAATCTGAATTCTGACACTAGCAGTGTATTTAGGGGCAATGTCAATGTCGCAGTAATGTCTTTTCAATCTGTAGCATTCTGTACTGTCGCTTCAATAAATGTTTATAAGCAATTCTTGTGTGGTTTCATACTTTCCTTTCCACCAATGTCTGGGTTGGATCAAACCTAGAGTGTTTTCTCCTATATAAATAAATCACTCTGCTTATCAAAATCTCTTTTTATTAGATCTAGTTGTATGTTTCAGTTCATTTATACAAAATCAATGAGAAACAATGCTAGGGCAATCGGTGCAAAAACAAGTATCCCTTGGAGTGGGGAACATCTGTGTACTGCCAAATAAGTCAACAGTAACAGTAGGTTTTAAAGGGGCTACTTAAACATGAATGTTTGTATGGAACCTTGTCTTCTGAAATGCCTATACACTATAGTACTCTGGGCCCTGGAATCAAGGTTTCTCTTGATTTATTGGTCTTGTAAGGGTCAATGTGCCAAAGGATGTAGAAACTCCCTGAAATACAAACAAATCCCATTTTCAGTGAAACATAATTGAACTTGGTGCCCTGTATTTTGTACACTGAAACTCCCTTCTGCCCTTTTTTTTACACAATGATTTCACATAGAAGTCTGATCCTTTAGAAATGTATAATATACTGAAAAATTCCACTCCCAACGTTTACAAATATCTTCAGGTTGAACTTTGCCATGAAAATATACTGTGTGAAACATGCAACCAGTAGCTGAAGACTTGACAATAAAAATAAACAGGATCATGTGAGTTGAACTGGCCTATCCAATGTGCTGGCCCCATTAGCCTGTCTCTGCTGCTAATTTTAGAGTATGAGTGTCTCACCGCAGGATGCTCGGCAGATTGGGGTCCTGGAAGATTCTGTTGTGCCCGTAACCAAGGGACCGGCTGAAAGGGACCAGCTTGACTTTGCCCTTGGAGGCCTGGGACTGCAGCGCTATGTCATACAGCTTTAGGAAAACACAAAACAGTAAGGAAGTCGTTTTAAAGCATCCATGTTAGAAATTACTTTCACTTTTTTTAATCATCAGTTCTTGCATGTTAAGGTAAAATATTTTCTTTAGCATTTCTAAGCTACATTCAGCAGATAAATAAGGGGAGTTAAATTCCATGGGTTGTGTCCAATTTTGTGTAGTGGGTGACAAGATCTATAGGGGAATGTAAAGGCTGGGGAACATCATGTACATTTTAGCTGCTTTGTGGCTAGAAATATATACACAGGAGAATACTTTTCAAGCCACACCTGAAGGAGACTTGTTGTAACCAACCAAAATCCACATTGGAAGTTGGAAGCAGGGGAAATGTATTTTGATGGATTTCAATTGATGGATACAACAACAGAAAATACGAAAGGTCCAGTTGTCAGAGTCAAATAATGTTTCTATGGGAATGGAAGTCTTATACTCAGTTTTCAGTCAACGTAACCTGACTTTAATGCCATTTGTATAGATGGCTAAATGGCCGTGTGTGCCGGGCTGGTCCCAACTCATACCTGCTTGCTCATGTGGAAAGGGACCACCCTGTCATCCTCAGCATGCAAAATCATAAGAGGGCTGCTCACCATCTTCAGGCTAAACAGAAAGCAAACCAGAGAGCTGTAAACCTCCTGAACCCCCGACTCAACACAGCAATTCACTTACATAAGAGTCATAAGAGGGCTAAACATTGCGCATATAGGTTTTGCTCTCTTTCAAAATATGAATACATGCACATGTATTTTATCACTGGATGTTTTTTTGGAGGGGAGAAATAAATAACGCTGTTATTGGAGTTATGTGTAATGGTTTCAGCATAACTGAAGTGACTATTCTGCTGCATCATGCCTGCTTTGGTTGTGTAATGTCTCTGCCCTGTTTGTTCATTCAGCACAACAAAGATTCACATTTGGTGCATCTGTGGGTAAACACCCTGCAGCAACAGAGTCTGCTGTGCGTACTCAATTGTTATCCCTAAAGATCTCCCAATTTCCATCTGTGTAAGACAGTAATAACTAAATGGTTCTCGTCTCTTTCCTGTCTCTCAGCAGCTGTGCTGGTGCATGCTTTGAAAATGAACTCCACAGTTGGTTAGCTGTTAAAGAATGGTAGCCTAGCATTTATTTACCATGCTATTCTGGAACTGGGACTCCCTAATATTAAGCCATCTCATGCACTGTGCACTATCATTCACTAATGCTGACCACTGCTACATTGTACACATTCAATAATTGTAAACTTCAGAAAAAATCTTGAATGAGTTGTGAAATTGACAAACGTATACAAACCTTAAAAAGTGAACAGGGATGGGAAACAAACTGCAAGTGAGTAAGCTGAACATGTAATATATTGTTAGCTATAGATGGTATAATATTTGTCAAAATGTGCTCGATCGTTCAAATATGTAAAATGATACGATGACATATGATGATCTGTGCAAAATAAATTAAAAATTATATTAATACAAAAATCACACTTACTTTTCATCATTAGGAAAGACTATGTTGTTTAGTGCCACAGTGTCCAGGAAAAAGTACTCAAAAGCTGGAAACAGACAATAGATCTAAACTCATGGAAAAGCAAGAATGAACAGAGGGCAAGACAAAGGGAATTAGTAAGAGGAGAAATCCATCTATGGATCTAGTACAGGGATACAGCAGATTGGATTTCTGATATGGGATGGAGGGAAATAATCTTTCTTTGGATTGTATGTATAGTATCATAGCATTAACAGGTGTTTAATAAGATGTGCCCTGTATGTGTTATCACAATTGTAACTGTATGTCCCACATGCAGAAGAACTTGTTAATAATAATAATAATAATAATAATAATAATAATAATAATAATAATAATAATAATATTGTTAGTTAGTTACATAACATGAAAACCATTTCCTACATTGCAATTTTGTGATATAACTGGCCGTAAATTCTTTTCTGCAGGAGGAAATTAGGGCATTTCTGAGCTATAAAAGCATATTTCTGCTCGCAATAGAAAAGCCGCCCAGGGGGCAGATGTAGACAGATGGCTTTTGAGAGCGTGCAAGAGTACTCACCAGGCCCAGAGGGTGGTTGGCTACCTCCTCACGTATGTTGGTGTACGGGGCCTCGAGGATCACAGCATCAACCTGACTCCCTGAGACACGGATATCAAGGTTAGCTTCAGCCAGAAAAGCAGTGATATAAAACATAGTTCCCAGGGGTTCTGCCAACATCACTGTTAGTTTTTAACCTAAATGCCCCTCACTCAAAGTTCAACAGGATACACCAGTATGACATGCAGCCCAGTAATCACAAGAGGGAGACAAAGACGTGATATAGAGAAAGTCTGCCCTGTCAGATAGATCATAGTCAGGTTTAAAAACCAAAGGTGAACATGATGGGAATTATTGATTGGGTCAAGAAATACATAGTTTATAAAAATGTGCAAAACATTCTGAGGAGAATTCATCTTTAGAAAATGATTTTCAAAAGGCTATTTAAAAGATTAACTCTGTAATAAAAAAGATATTGAGGGTATTTCAGTTCAATTACAAAAAGAAACACTCACCCAGCTCTTGTAGTTTCCGTGCAGCATTGGTAGCCACTCTGTAGGAAGATGCAGTATAATGATGCATTACTCACACATATCACTTGAATATTACTAGATAACTGTGTTATTGTGCAACAAATAAAGTGTCATTTCACAAAAACATTGCGTTATTTTGAAGAAGAAACTCCCATCTTACACAAGATGACACCACCACCGAGTACAGTTTTCTATCAAACACGCACAGCTGTCCATAAGAACAAACCATAAATATCAATGCCTATAAAGACAACTATAATGCTTTATTATTAACAATAATATTGGAGGTTTTGTTTGTTATTTTGCAACCGAGGCTCTGTGTAGAAATCCAGACCAGTTCATGGTGTCTGCAGTTGTCTCAGTTTCACACAGCACTACTCACCCTGTGCCAAGGGAATGCCCCCACAGATAGACAGGGCTGCCCCCACTGTTTGCCTTCACCCAGCGGTACAGATGGAGGGCATCGGTTGTCATGCCCAGCTCACTGGGTTGCCCTGTAGAGTCACCAAAACCTGTAAGAGGAGGAAGGACAGGAAACCTGATCCACAGAGAGCCCAGCAGGATACTACTGTAGATTTGTGTAATCGTTCTCAGACACTTGTTCTCTATTTTCATGAGATTCAGATCTGCTTTTATCCACTTTTCCAGAGAACAGGTCAATGCCACAGAGAGATGTGTACCTCTATAATCCAGAGCGAGAACGTGGAACTCAGCAGCACTGAGGACCTGGAAAACATACGGGAAATTGTGAGGGATGCGGGGCGACGTAGGATATACATATTCTATTGTAGCAGTTAACTCATGAAAAAAACACCTACTTTTATGAGCTGGACCCGGTGATCTGTCGCCCTGCAGGAATGGATGCAAAGTGGGTATTAAATATGTAAATTGCACACTTGATTCTGCATTAAAAAACTGTTCAGGTTTCAGGAAGGGATGCATGGGAAGTCTACAGTCTACCACCACATTTGCTTCAGCACAACTGTTGTCATTTTAATACCGCTCTCACCTGGTGCCCCCATTGCCATGGAGGTAGATGATAACAGGAGCGCCGTCTCCTAGCGATGCCTCATACCACCCCAGGCCTTTCCCCTGGGCCTGCTGCCACTGGCTGTCGGGTACCGTGTGCCTGGCAGAGAGATGCAACACAGGGAACACAACTCAACAACCAGCGACTTCTTTAAAAGCCTGGAATACACCGATCAGCCATAACATTATGACCACTGACAGGTGAAGTGAATGACACTGATAATCTGGTTATCATGGCACCTGTCAGTGGGTGGGATATATTAGGCAGCAAGTGAACATTTTGTCCTGAAAGTTGATGTGTTAGAAGCAGGAAAAATGGGCAGCGTAAGGATCTGAGCGACTTTGACAAGGGCCACATTGTGATGGCTAGACGACTGGGTCAGAGCATCTCCAAAACTGCAGCTCTTGTGGGGTGTTCCCGGTCTGCAGTGGTCAGTACCTATCAAAAGTGGTCCAAGGAAGGAAAAGCGGTGAACCGGCGACAGGGTCATGGGCGGCCAAGGCTCACTGATGCACGTGGGGAGCGAAGGCTGGCCCGTGTGGTCCGATCCAACAGACGAGCTACTGTAGCTCAAATTGCTGAAAAAGTGAATGTTGGTTCTGATAGAAAGGTATCAGAACACACAGTGCATCGCAGTTTGTTGCGTATGGGGCTGCGTAGCCGCAGACCAGTCAGGGTGCCCATGCTGACCCCTGTCCACTGCCAAAAGCACCTACAATGGGCACGTGAGCATCAGAACTGGACCTCGGAGCAATGGAAGAAGGTGGCCTGGTCTGATGAATCACGAGTTCAAGGTGTTGACTTGGCCTCCAAATTCCCCAAATCTCAATCCAATCGAGCATCTGTGGGATGTGCTGGACAAACGAGTCCGATCCATGGAGGCCCCACCTCGCAACTTACAGGACTTAAAGGATCTGCTGCTAACGTCTTGGTGCCAGATCCCACAGCACACCTTCAGAGGTCTAGTGGAGTCCATGCCTCGACGGGTCAGGGCTGTTTTGGGACCTACACAATATTAGGTAGGTGGTCATAATGTTATGGCTGATCGGTGTATAAATTAGACTGATGGAAACATTAATTGTAGGTAAAACCTATTTCAAAAACAACAGGGCTCAACATTGCACATATATGTTTTGCTCACCAGACGCCCACTGTGACTCCATCTTCGGGTATGAGGTAGAAGTTGAGTGTATGGTTCAGGAAGAGGTCAGCTGGACGCCCAAGATCCACAAAGAACGGCACTCTGACTGAAAATGAGGAATGCACTTTATATAAAATGGTAGAAAATACATTTTAGGATAACTAATATGAGATGTTTTGGATTAATAACTGACCGTAATGAGAATAGACCACCTGGGCCAGTATTCCTGGGAACAGACGGATGATGAAAGGCACAGAGGAGTAAACAACAAACACGGTGAAAAGGAGTGTTTTAGTCCTCGACAACCAGCCAGACCCAGACGTGCTAGGAAACAAAAAAAGTAAACTTTAACATGCAGTTAAAGCAGGCAAGATACAGTCTGCAATCCATGAAGCTCACATTACTTTATTTCATTTACAATCTACTTACATTTTTAAGATTGTTTTGAGTTAATACAGGCAGATTTTAAAATGCTGTCAATAACTGATAAACTTTTAACAAATTAAGACAATCACAGTAAAGAAATGGTTAGCGTGTTTGTTAGTCACAAAAGAGTTGAGGACAATATCTTGTGGTGGGGCACAGGGACGTGTGGTCGAGGACAGGGGTGTGTGGTAGGGGGACTTCGGCTCATATAGCATACTTACTTATTATTGTATCACTTCACCTGGTCTGTGTGTGTGTGTGTGTGTGTGTGTGTGTGTGTGTTCATCAGTGTCTTTGTGTTTGTCAGTCAGTGTGTGTGAATAGACACGATCAGACACCCACCTATACATACATATACATACAGTACAGTGAGCACAGAGGGCGAGAGCAGGGCAAGTGTGTATTACTGTTGCATTTGCAGTCCCCACTGCACAAAGCCTGCAGCAGGGGATGGACCAGAGGACTGTATAGTGAAGGGACAGACACTGCCCTGCATGGTTGTGTTCCTGCTCATGTTGATGTGCTGCACTTTCATCTTCAGCAGAGGGCAGAATGCGAATTTGCACCACTACGGTTCACACCCGACACATTTCCGTGCGTTTTCTAAGACACCGGCAGCCTGCATTTGTTTTAAATGTCACGATTTCGGACACATGTGTCTATCAGTGTAGGATCAGCCATGCCAATGACAGGATCAAACCTCTCGGCATTTGTGCGGAGGAAAGGTGTTCTTTTTATACCAAGAAATATAATGGATTTGATTGGAAAGGGTGGACTCGCCCTCTGTGCGGGTTTGAGTGACACTGCACCGGCGGACCCACTGACCTCAGCTCGCCCGCCTCGGCCGCCCTGCTCTCGGCTGCCCTGGCCCTCCTCGTCCTGCCGCTGGAAGACTTCTCCCCGGCTGTTTTGGACCCATGGCTGTTGTTTCTTTTCCTCATTGTCTAGCTGTCCGCTGCCGCAGGGCGAGTCTGAGTGGCACAGAGAGCGGCTGTCAACGTCACGAATAGCGGTGAAAGGTTAGGGTCCTCAGACTGCACTGCACCGGCCCGCACGGAGACCCCCCTGAAACAGCAGGGCGCCATTGCTTCTTCTTGTGTGTACAGATGCACAGCATGTGTGCACGTTTGCTGGTGGAACAGGTAGGTCGATGTGTACATGTATGTTCTGTTTTAAATGCATTTCTTCATAGTGTAAAACACACGGGGGTGGAGTCGCTGTGACTGTCCACCAGGGGGCGGTGTTGTTTAATTGATGCTCAACAGTCTGCTGGTGTTATGAAGCAGATAAATAGCTTTATAAATATGTCCTTCATTTATAAAGGTAGAACATATTAAAATTGTTAAAAATAGTCAAATATACAATGCATATTCACTTCAGTCTTATCTTATACATATATAACAACGCATTATATTATATGATCTAAGACTATTTATATCATATATAAGCCAATGTATAGTGAAAAATAAAGAATATTAAATGTATGAGTATTTGTTAATTTATTTACGAGGAAACTGTAAACAGTCATTTCAGTTTCAAGGACAAACACGATGCATACAGCCTATATAATCTCAATACACAAATACATCAATCTGAGACCGTTATGATCACAGATCTAAAATAAGACTTGGGTGTGGCTGCACATCCCTTCCCACTGCCGTACACTGAGATGCATCTATTTGAGCTGGACTGTTAACATTTACCACGACAGGGAAAGGAAGTCTTTGTCATGAGATCGACATTAGGAAGTCTGCAAACTCAAAAAGCATCCTCATCCTCATCATCATCGAAAACACCTCGATCTGAAAATGCATCACGTGGCGCTGCACAGACAGATGCAGCTGCAGTTTTAAATCACACATTTCCTATTAATATACCTCTTCTAGACTCAAGATATCCCCAAATCGGATGGGGCGAGAAAAGGCCCTGCGACTCCCCGCTAGTCTCCCCCGAATGGAGGAAGTCCTGTCCTTTGCCGCGCAGACTCCGGCCGTTCTGCGCAGATCTGCACCCTCCCGCCGCTCCCATTGGTGGAGCCGCGCAGAGCTGCGGACGTCTGCGCCGCCCGGACGCCGCAGTTACGTCTGGAGGCGTCGGCATCCCCCTCCTTTTCAGCCCAGCGGTTCAAAACCCGCGACCGAAGCCTGTAGCTCCGCAGAGCCGACCTCAGGGACCCGGAGACACAGAGGTCCCCATATCCATGACAGCGCACAAGGGCCGAGGACGGACAGGGACGGGGTGGACGCAGTGGCGGGTTTTATTATAGAGCCGTTATCCGGTAAAGATACAGGCTCTCCCGGGAGGAAGTGGGACAAGTCATTTTTGAACTTTTCCGAGGCTCCTCATAGGCTTGCTCTGCTGCCAGTGGAAGGGGCAGGCATTGCTCCCAGGTCGCAGCGCTGTGGGTGAGTGTCCATGCAATGCTCTGCTTTTCTTCATGTTTAAGCAGCGCTTTGCTGTGCATTGTGACTTGTTTGAGTCCATGTCTGTATGCCCGGGATGCTGAGCCAGAATGAGCAACCTGTCAAAGGCGCCGCTTGGTTGTGTGTTATGCTGTGGCACCGCTGGGTTTTTGTTTCGCTTTGCAGGCGGCTGTGTTGACCGGGGCTGATGGGGAGACAGTTTGCAAAGACCGGGACGTGGGTTTCCTGTGCGGTAGTGTGCCAACTTTCCTGCTGTTTCTGCATGCAGACCTCGGGACGCTGATTGCGGTGGGGATCGGTCGTGCCAGATCATCCCTTTGCGTAGAAGAGGCTCAGACAGCTCCGCGGTGCAGCACAGGAGCACATGCATGGTGTGTAGTCGCTGTTGTAGGGTTGCTGCATCATGGCACACAGAAATAGCAGCAACAGTAGCGACAGCAACCCAAACAGATGCATCGTTTTGACCTGCACTTTACCGCATTTCTTTTATTGAGAGGGCAAACTGAATGGCCCGGGTTGGTGTAAAGCATCTAGATCCGTGCCGATGAGTCGTGTGCTTCTCCTGTGCTCGGCTGTGTGGTGTGCCTGGCCTTTGTGTTGACTGTTGCACTTCATTGCTGGTGACTTGTGTTGCGGTTGCTAAGCGCGGTGATGCCGGCAGCCTGTTGATCGCTGTGCTTTGGGACGACAGAGACGATTAAATGCAAATATAGGACCAAGGCTTTATGTGTGATGGGTGAGCACTCGTCTGTGTCTCTTTAATTCACCTTCATCTGTAAGTATTGCTTTTTCACCTCTGTTTTCTGTGCTCTCATCAGTTCAGTGTTTGCTTACCTAGGCGAGATCTGCCTGCTTGTATTTCTTTTCTTTAAACTTTGTAGGCTCCAACCCCAAGGCTGATGTGTGGAAGTCTGACATTGTATTATTTTGTGGTGAGACTCCAATATGACTACAGTCTGTATTACAACACCAGTGCCTCTTCCTCAGAAAGCCAATTGGCTGTGATTTGGCACATGGTGCTTTAATATTGTGCATGAAGGTCTTTTCAGCCAATGAATAGATACTGTTTTTATACCAAATGCGTAAGAACAGATTGGTTGGTCTTATTGTATTGATGCCTTGGCCATTAGACTTACCATGTATAGCTTTCCAACACAGACTCTTAAATAAATGAATCAAGGCTGGGTGATTGGCTTTTTAACTAAAAAAAAAAACACTTCTCCCAGTGCATGGTTATATCATGGTCTAAGCCTAAATTATGTAGGGAAGGCTTTGGATCCCATTAATCACTTAAACATTGCAATGACACCAGAGTCATGATTAAAGAGATTACATGTGACAGTTGTTGGAAAAAGGGCTTTGTTGGCAGGTGACTTCAGAGCCTCCACAGTGAATCTCTTTCCATTGACTGGGCAAGTCGGCCATGTGTAGTTTATTACACAAACCAATCTGCTTGCATAAGAAACAAATGAAAAGGTTCAATAAAATAGCTTGATCAGAAACCATCAATCCACATAATTATAATATCACATTACTGTAACTGGATAAAATAGGATAATTGTAGTTGTGAAATCAGCTAAAAATAGTGCTATGAGTGAAAATCAATCCCCATCGTTTCCATGTTTGTTGTACACGTATCACTCAGGTGTTGTGGGTGTGTTGGTGATGTGTGTTTGGCTCAGAGCCCAGTTAAGCAGGTATGTTCAAAGTGCGTGTCCACTCCAAGTCTCCAAGGATACCAATTCCGTGTGTCCAGTGGAAGATTTGCCTAATTAGGATCAGAGGCGAGCCCCATGTAGATCAAATGATGGAAGTCATCTCGCCCCCTTTGCTAGACGTCCCGGAATCATCCATTAATCCCATGAGGCATTTGGAGTGTGTGTTGCTATGAAGACTGTCCCATATGTGCACAGCAGGTGTCTGGATTAACTCTTCGTTTTTTGTTCTGCTGGCCTTCCCCGATTTTAAAACAGCAGCTGTCAAACCTGAGGGTCAGGACCTCCGAATCGTAAGAATCCAGGAGTTCAGTGTTACCGTGAAGTTCATTGGTCATGAAAGCCAGTGTTGGGGGATGTGCAGATTTAAATTGACCTCATGGGTGTTGCAGGTGGGGGATGAATATGGGTGATTCTTATGTGGGACCAGCTCTAGTTTGGGATCTAAACACAGCTGTCCTGAAGAGGCCTAAGGAGCAGGGTGTTTGGTTTGGTGTATGGAAGAAAATGATCAGTCTGAAAAGTGTGTAATAACTCATCATAGTTTCAAATGAAAATGCAAATTCTCTGCAATCACTGATGTGTTTAGCTGTTTATGGTATCAGCATTGTTCTTGGTGTATATAATGTCAATAGTGTGAATGCATATTTTGTATATGTAATTGTGAGATTTTATATAAAGCATGACATAATTTGTTTGTCATTGGTATGGTTTGACAGTTTCCCACTTACCTGATTCCATGCATTAACTTCACTTATTTAACGCTTGTGATTAATTGAATTCACCTGCCATTAGATCTAATTGTTGCTGACTCACTACACCCCGATGAAGGCTTTTTGGCTGAAACACTGGTGTGCTTCGGTGCCTTTTTGCTTTAATGAAATGATTAGATTTGTCCTTGGAGTGCAAAATGAGAGTGCGGCTTCCCTTTTACTTTCATGGTGTCTTAAACAAACGTAACCTTCCTTAACTGCCAGAAACAGGATAAATCGGCAGGCTTTCACTCACTAATTTTGCCATCAGTCTTAATGCATCAGTTAATTATGGCCACCGTAAGCAGGGAGTTCATGTTGCACTGGCAGCCTGCAATCCTCAGACCGGCTGCGGTGCAGAGCCCTAATTTGGTTACATTTAATTTGACACAGTGGAGTGCGGTGCAGTGATTGCATTTAGAAAGCCTATTGTCTGCGCTGAATAGGGCTCTCTGGGCCAGCTCAGGGACACCTGGCTGCTGGGCTGCTGACGGTCCATTTGAAGGACTATTGACAGCGTCAGTGCACCGCAGCTGTGTGCAGGGCTCCACGAGGCCGGCTCCTCCCCTGTATAATCTCCATTCTGTCCACACCACCATTGTAGTCTGTTTTATTAGCTGTTAATGAAATAGGCTGCTTTTTCTTCTTTGCTTTTTCAGTGTGTCTGTGAATCTCCAAGCCAGTGCTCCAGTTCTTTCCAGGAAACTCATACTTTTTTGTTATTATTATTATCTAAAAACAAATCTATTTTTTAAAGTAAAATGTATTTTGTGAAGAGTAGAGAGAACCAAATATTTCAGGAACTACATCAACGTGTAAAGCTTGTTGTAAAACTCAGTTTGTGATTTACATATTGATATTTCTTTTGAACGTTATTACAGATACAGTGATGTTTTTCTTAGATTTGTGTATCTTTCTGGTATAGCTAAAATATTGTATCCTTTCTCATCAAGGCTTACATTCACAGGTGACCTTATACCACCTTTTAACAGACATTAAATCTTTGTCCATGTTGGACTACCTCTAGTCTGTGTTTGGAGCTTGCAAGTCCTTATGTTAAAGGACTATGAGCAAAGAAAGGGTCTATTTTAGGACAGTGATTCAGATATAAAGCCTGTCTCAGAGATGCTGCTATTTCAGTATCAGTCCAGGTTATGTCATTATCTGGGAGCAGTTTGAGTCACCCTTGCTCTCCAGGTGAAGGGATTTATTAATGATTTTTCCTCCCAAGGTGCACGATCTTGTAGTTACTTCTGTCCCCTGCCTGAATATATATATATATATATATATATATATATATATATATATATATATATATATATATATACAGTGAGGGAAAAAAGTATTTGATCCCCTGCTGATTTTGTACGTTTGGCCACTGACAAAGACATGATCAGTCTAATTTTAATTTTAATGGTAGGTGTATTTTAACAGTGAGCGACAGAATAACAACAAAAAAATCCAGAAAAACGCATTTCAAAAAAGTTATAAATTGATTTGCATGTTAATGAGTGAAATAAGTATTTGACCCCTTTGACTTAGTACTTGGTGGCAAAACCCTTGTTGGCAATCACAGAGGTCAGACGTTTCTTGTAGTTGGCCACCAGGTTTGCACACATCTCAGGAGGGATTTTGTCCCACTCCTCTCTGCAGATCCTCTCCAAGTCATTAAGGTTTCGAGGCTGACGTTTGGCAACTCGAACCTTCAGCTCCCTCCACAGATTTTCTATGGGATTAAGGTCTGGTCTATAATTTTAATGGTAGGTGTATTTTAACACTGAGAGACAGAATAACAACAAAAAAATCCAGAAAAACGCATTTCAAAAAAGTTATACATTGATTTGCATGTTAATGAGGGAAATAAGTATTTGATCCCCTATCAGTCAGCAAGATTTCTGGCTCCCAGGTGTCTTTTATACAGGTAACGAGCTGAGATTAGGAGCACTCTCTTAAAGGGACTGCTCCTAATCTCAGCTCGTTACCTGTATAAAAGACACCTGTCCACAGAAGCCATCAATCAATCAGATTCCAAACTCTCCACCATGGCCAAGACCAAAGAGCTGTCCAAGGATGTCAGGGACAAGATTGTAGACCTACACAAGGCTGGAATGGGCTACAAGACCATCGCCAAGCAGCTTGGTGAGAAGGTGACAACAGATGGTGCGATTATTCGCAAATGGAAGAAACGCAAAATAACTGTCAGTCTCCCTCGGTCTGGGTTTCCATGCAAGATCTCACCTCGTGGAGTTTCAATGATCATGAGAACGGTGAGGAATCAGCCCAGAACTACACGGGAGGATCTTGTTAATCTCAAGGCAGCTGGGACCATAGTCACCAAGAAAACAATTGGTAACACACTACGCCGTGAAGGACTGAAATCCTGCAGCCCCCGCAAGGTCCCCCTGCTCAAGAAAGCACATGTACAGGCCCGTCTGAAGTTTGCCAATGAACATCTGAATGATTCAGAGGAGAACTGGGTGAAAGTGTTGTGGTCAGATGAGACCAAAATCGAGCTCTTTGGCATCAACTCAACTCGCCGTGTTTGGAGGAGGAGGAATGACCCCAAGAACACCATCCCCACCATCAAACATGGAGGTGGAAACATTATGCTTTGGGGGTGTTTTTCTGCTAAGGGGACAGGACAACTGCACCACATCAAAGGGACGATGGATGGGGCCATGTACCGTCAAATCTTGGGTGAGAACCTCCTTCCTCCTTTTATACAAACCTTAACCTCCTTAATCCCATAGAAAATCTGTGGAGGGAGCTGAAGGTTCGAGTTGCCAAACGTCAGCCTCGAAACCTTAATGACTTGGAGAGGATCTGCAAAGAGGAGTGGGACACAATCCCTCCTGAGATGTGTGCAAACCTGGTGGCCAACTACAAGAAACGTCTGACCTCTGTGATTGCCAACAAGGGTTTTGCCACCAAGTACTAAGTCGAAGGGGTCAAATACTTATTTCACTCATTAACATGCAAATCAATTTAAAATTTTTTTGAAATGCGTTTTTCTGGATTTTTTTGTTGTTATTCTGTCTCTCACTGTTAAAATACACCTACCATTAAAATTATAGACTGATCATTTCTTTGTCAGTGGGCAAACGTACAAAATCAGCAGGGGATCAAATACTTTTTTCCCCCACTGTATATGTGTGTGTGTGTGTGTGTGTGTGTATATGTATGTGTGTGTGTGTGTGTGTGTGTGTGTGTGTGTATATATATATATATATATATATATATATGATAAGGTGACTGTGCACTGCTCTGGGTGTTATTTACAGGACTCCATTCAAATCAGTTATCCTCAGTTTTATAGATTAAGCCTTGCCTGATTTAAAGCAATACTTTTACCTACCCACCAATCACAAATGACAACACAGCTACTTGATGTGCCCTTTCATAAGGCATAGGTGTCTTAATTCTGTCAGTAGGAAACTTTGTATAAACCCATGACCTTAACCAAGAAAGTGTTGGGTTCAGAAAAATATTTTCAATGATGAAAAATGTGATTGCTATCAATCGGAATGATCTTTGATCCTACAGAGCTACAATGTTCAGAGACATAAACCCAGATAAAATCAAACGATTGACCCACCCATGAGTCCCTCCAGACTTTATGGCAGCTGTTTATTCATCAGAGATTTCCTGTGTTTACCCAGTGAGTGGAAAGATACTATTTTGGTCGTTTTGGGAAGTTGATTGACATGTGGTTATGATTTAAAATGTTACTTATGTCATTGAAATTAAATTCATTGTCTGCTAAAAATGGAAGACAAAAATAAAGCCATATTACCTTTTACTTAATCGAGGAAGCGGATATTTATTTGCTGTCAGTGACACAAACTCAGTGATTATGCATCAAGATAGAGCTGACTGATGAAGTTCAGTACATTTTGACTGAATTCTCCATGTATCGACTGCGTATTGCATGAGGTTGCATGAACACAGCCGTGACAGTGGCAGTTAGCTTAAGTCTGGTGTGATGGTCTAAAAACAAGTTAAGCGGCCATGACTTGCTCTTTGATTTTGCCCTTTCGGTGTATGCTTATAGCACCTCGTTAATTCCTCGCACTGCCTTCTTGCAGGCTGGCTCTTTAGACTGGGTGTTTCTGTCAGTGCTGGGGTGGCAGGCAGTTGCTCACCCCTCCAGGCAAGTGACTCACCTTGTTTTGAACTTCTCTCTAGTCCTTATTAGCTGAGTTCCGACTCTATTTTGTACATTCTCTCTTCTGATTCTGGAATTGTGCAATATTCACGGAGGTTCCTGTTTGGAATTTCATCAGGTAGTTAAGTTGTTTGATTTAGACTACACTGCTTTTCTTGTGTGTGTGTGTGTGTGTGTGTGTGTGTGTGTGTGTGTGTGTTTGTTATTTGGTGATGCTGGGATGTGCCTTGGGTTGAGTAGGACTCGATGCAGCATGTATGGACACAGCTGCTGAAATCCTAGAAGTACACTGGTGATTCAAGAAAGCTGCACTGGATATAAATCCTCAATGAGATGTTTTTTCTTCCGCAAAACAATCTTTAAATAAGTGGCAGTTAAGGAAATACAAATAGAAATCGCTTAAAGCTGATAATTCATGTTCTAACATGTTTGCCATCCACATTTCTCAGTGGTATTACACAAGATTAAAATACAGCACTTGTAGAGATGGGAGGCAACGCACTGTATGTTTTTTTTTTCTATAAAATCTTGAATGCTTATCTCAATGTGTGGATGTGCAATTAGAATAAGTCCCCTGATCTCTCAGTATCCAGGCACTCACAGAAGGCCCAATCTCAGGAGGGATGAGGAGAGTTATGTCCAGTGAATTTGGTTTCTGAAACTCTCTCTCTCTCTCTGTGTGTGTTGGCAGGCAGGTGGGGGGTGCTGTGCTATGGGATGGACGAAGCCCAGCAGGACCAGTACGAGGCTCAACTGAGGGAAGTCTTTGACAGTTTCGACGCCAGTGGCTCGGGTTCGCTGTGCCAGGCAGAGCTCTCGGCCCTGTGCCAGGCCCTGCATCTTGAGGACGTGGCACCCACGCTTCTGCACCCCCTGTTGCCGCAAGAAGACCATCACACTGGCAGGGTAAGGCCCAGCCACTGCCAGGGGAGTGGCAGAATAACCCCTGCATCCACAAACTGGCTTTCATTTTGGCACGAGTTCTTATAAACGTTTGCAAAGGCCTGCTGTTGGAAAAAAGTAAAATTTTGTATTCTTCATTATAAGTTTGCATATTATAATGTATTTACATGAAATTCAACAAACTAATTAAGCAGATTTTTCATGCTGAGATTACTGTGGGAGAGCAGTGTGTGTTTTATGGCTCTGTCTGGACAGCCAGTATCTGTGGTTCCCATGGAGGTCTCTCTGGAAACCCGGAGTCCTGTGTTTATAAATCACTGAGCGAGAGCGTGGCGGTCGGGCACACTTCATGCCCATGATTTGTACTTTGTCTTGTGTGAAGGGTGTGCTGAGCAGAACAGGCTTTTGTCTACTGCATTCCCAACCCACAAGCTACACAAAGAGCATTGCGCCTGATATGGACACACCGTGCTCTGTGGTCTTCACACTGTGTATTTAAGGCTTATGAAAGAGGTACAAGGCAAAGTACTATAGTGTATGTATAAGAGCAAAGTAGTAGCTGATGTAAAATCGCTATGCTTTTGTTTATTTTTGTTTTTAAATGTCTAAGTCAGGTTTCATCCCAGATGAGACTGTGAATGGTATTTCTAGACCGTTAGACCAGTTATTAAAGAAAAGCTACCAGTATTTCACTATTGTTATTTAATCAACTTTCATGGTTTCTGTTTCTGGAGTCTTCATATATTCAGTTCTTTGAATTGTCATTAGTCCTATATAATATCTCTTGAGTAAACAGCGCTTACTTCCTGTTAGTGGCCTGCCGAAATATGCTTGGAAGGAGTTCTGCAAGACTAAAAGCAATATGATGATTCATCACCACAGAATGCTTCTCTGTTTTCAAAGTCCCTGCAAAACTAGAGAGGGAAGTGTTTCTTGAAAGAAAATATTTGTGAACATATTATGTACTTTTAGGGCACTAAACGATCTCTGTATTTGGTTGCAGTTGCAGATTGGTTGTACCACAAACATCAAAATGAGAATAAAGTGTTTGTCTTGCATTTTGACACACTTGATTCTTGCCCTCCCCCCCACAGAACCTCTTACATTGAGGTCTCTTGAGCAGGGTCACATCCCCTCAGACTACTTATTAACTTTTCGCCGGCTCGTTTTAATGTTGTCAGCAACTCCGGTTCATGGTAATCAGCTTTGGGAAGGCATAGATGGAGGTGAAGCTATGTGTGGAGAAAGCCATCTGGTCAGAAGAGATGTGTTGAAGGTGTCTTTGGAGACATAAACCTCCGGATACACGTCCTCATGTTATAGTGGGCCGCTATTGCTACCTTAGAATAAATAATACTCCCTGAGGTAAAGGTACAGTCATCTTGACCAAACTTTCCCAGGCGGATCATGGCAGTGCCCCAGCTACAGCACCTCTTTGCTCTGAGCACCCATCTCCTCTGAGGAAGATCACGGCAGCTGTTCTCCAGCAGAAGTCCACACAGACCATTGTCTACCGGTTGCCGAGGGAGCCTCTCTCTCTGAAAATGAATTGTGTCCTGACTCTTCCCAGGTGTGGGTTACTAGGATTACCAGGCTAATTGTAATACACAAGCACCTCAGTCCGTGCTTTTAGCCTGCAGTGCGGATTAGCTGTGAGGGCTCTGGGCTTTTTAGCGGAGGGTTGTGGGTTGAATCCCAGGTGGGGGCCACTGCTGTTGTACCCTTGAGTAAGGTACTTTACCTTGATTGCTCTCGTAAAAACCCAGCTGTACAAATGGGTAATTGTATATAAGAATTATGAGATCTATTGTAATAATTGTAAGTCAACCTAATAAATATAATAATAATAATAGAATTGGTCTGGGGATGAGGTGAAATTACTCTCTCTTATAGGGTCCCTAGAGATATTGCTAATACTGTAATAGAATGGCAATCCTAGAAAACCAGTTCAGTGCTGAATGCTGCAGCATTCCTTTCTACACTCAGTAGGCATCAGTATTTTGGCCACTGTGGTTTGTTTTCATTTCTCAAGGGAAGCCTCGGTTGGACGAGCTCAACATGAGGTTTCATTCCCCCACATGGCAGTGCAGTCCTTGCTGCAGGCCGCCTGCATGTCTGTCCTTCAGATAATCACCGTCTCAGTCATGAACCACATTAATGTCCCAAGAGGAGGTCTGGGGGAACATCTGTGTTCTTGGAACAGAGGGGGATGCAGTGACGGAGCCGCCTCCTGCACAATAGGACCGCTTTCACTTGGGCCGAAGGAGCTCCTCGGCAGCAGCTACTCAGCACACACACACACACACTCCAGCTCTCGGAGTCACAATGTCACGTTCCACAAAGGCAATATGCATATGTATGATGTCAGAGCTGGCAGCTGCAGTACTCTGCTTTTCAGTGGGCTGAAAGAAATCCCCAGTGTGGGCCACACCCACTCCTGGGCTGGCCTCCATGCGGGGGGGAGGTTGGAGTAGATTGAAAGGTTAGGGGTCATCTCTCGAGTACCCTCGCCTCTGAGCTTCTGTCCAGTGCAGCAACCTTTGGTTCAGATATTCCCCCGTGGATGTGGGGGATCTCCTGTTAGCAACCTGTTGCTAAGGAATTCTCTGCTTATATTAGGAGATGGCACACTGCATAAATAACTTACTGAATTTTACTGTGTGTTGTTTAGTTTTTTCCCACTTGTTTTCACTGTTTCTAACTATAAGCAAAAGAACATCATGCTGACCTGATACCTGTCACTTAGTGTGGCTTGCTTTCACAAAGCACGCTAATTCAGAAATCCTCTTTCTTGTAGGTTACCTTTGAGCAGTTCAAGGACGCTCTGATCCTTCTTTTATCGAACACTTTAGAAGGACACTCGCCAAACCAAGAGGACTGCGTGGAAGCAGGTAAACATCTGAAATTGAGCTGATTGTAAACAGAACATATATTGTGTTCTTATAGGTAAGTGTGTCTTTAAATGTATGGTCAGTCTCTTGTGTTTTTGTGGTCTCCCAGGAGTTTTTGAATTAAAAAGCTCCTATCAATCCCAAACACACCAAGTCTGCTCCACTGCCCTCCATTTCTACAAAGACATGTTCAGGCCTGCTCTACTGGGCACTATGGTACTGTGTACAGAGGGCTGTGTGCTCAGATGTAGGGCTGCTTACTGATGTGTTTTCTGTAGAGAGCTGGGATTTTGTCTGTATTATTTATTTTAATAGTTTATAGGAAGCTTAATGAATGTTTTAAGATGAACGGGTTCTTTCAAATTTCAAATTCAGAGTGCTTTCAAATCATTTCGAAGGGGTGGTGTCAGAGGGGGATTTTGAAAAATAGGCATTACAGTCAAAAAGCCATCATCACCTTTTTGGCTCCATTGCATCTTGGGGAATATTTTCAAGCACATTTGCTGGATGAAGGCATTGAGAAAATGAGAAAGTAAATTGGCCTCACTCTTATACCGATCAGCCATAACATTATGACCACCTGCCTAATATTGTGTAGGTCCCCCTTTTGCCGCCAAAACAGCCCTGACTCCACTAGACCTCTGAAGGTGTGCTGTGGTATCTGGTACCAAGCAGATCCTTTAAGTCCTGTAAGTTGCGAGGTGGGGCCTCCATGGATCGGACTTGTTTGTCCAGCACATCCCACAGATGCTCGATTGGATTGAGATCTGGGGAATTTGGAGGCCAAGTCAACACCTTGAACTCGTGATTCATCAGACCAGGCCACCTTCTTCCATTGCTCCGTGGTCCAGTTCTGATGCTCACGTGCCCATTGTAGGCGCTTTTGGCAGTGGACAGGGGTCAGCATGGGCACCCTGACGGGTCTGCGGCTACACAGCCCCATACGCAACAAACTGCAATGCACTGTGTTTTCTGACACCTTTCTATCAGAACCAGCATTCACTTTTTCAGCAATCTGAGCTACAGTAGCTCGTCTGTTGGATCGGACCACACGGGCCAGCCTTCGCTACCCATGGGCATCAGTGAGCCTTGGCCGCCCATGACCCAGTCACCGGTTCACCACTTTTCCTTCCTTGAACCACTTTTAATGGGTACTGACCACTACAGACCGGGAACACCCCACAAGAGCTGCAGTTTTGGAGATGCTCTGACCCAGTCGTCTAGCCATCACAATGTGGCCCTTGTCAAAGTCGCTCAGATCCTTACATTTGCCAATTTTTCCTGCTTCTAACACATCAACTTTGAGGACAAATTGTTCACTTGCTGCCTAATATATCCCACCCACTGACAGGTGCCATGATAACGAGATTATCAGTGTTATTCACTTTACCTATCAGTGGTCAAAATGTTATGGCTGATCGGTGTATATACCTGACAGAAGCTCCCTCATAGCATGCTTAAATATAGCAAAGTTCTTTCATGAAGCAGAAAAGAAAAATCAATAATTAAACTATCTCTCACACCTCCGTTGTACATCTCTCTCTTCTCTGGCTTGTATCAGCCAGTACATTTCCAGTACAACACGCTCTTGGTCCGGGTTTGGAACAGAAACTGATGTAATGTGGCCTTACCTCACTCCTTGTGATCGCAGTTCATGGAGTATCCGGTACATTGATCCTCTCAGTCCTAAACGGGATTTGTTGACGTATGCATTTTTGTGTGCCAGCAAACAAGGCGTAATTTATAGGGCACAAGGAGGGGAGGTCAGAATGAAGGGAGGATATTGTGGAATTACCAGGACTGGGCCGAGAAGAGGGGGATTAAATACAGTGTCTTAAGAAGAATAATTATCTCTTTAATACTGGGTTCAAAATCCTGAACCGTGAGGGTTAATGACCAAGGTATTAATATAGCAGACTTTCTGAAATGATAATACAAATGGGCCTTTTCAACTTGTGGTTTATTTCAGGTTAGATTCTCAAACAAAATCCATGATCCCTCTATTGTTCCACAGACTGCACAGAGGTACACCCGAAATTTGTGAAGGATGGTAAACGTTATGGCCGGCGGTCCACTCCTGAATTTGCGGACTCGATCACGGGGTTCTCTGAGGTCATCGACACAGGAGACCAGCCTGCGGACACCCAAAATGCCACGGGGCAGAAGGACCAGGAGGTAATCTGAGTTGCACTACTCCTTGTGTGCTTGTGGTAGCGATATTTACATCAGCCACAAAGTACAAGAGCACAGAAGAAAGAATTAAAGCCATCGTAATGAGTTATAACACTGGAGGGGGAATGAATCTTCTTCTAGACGTGGGGAGATGCAAATTAAAGTATTTATAGAAAGTGTTTTTGACCCTGATCTTGCATCGCTATACATGATAAACACAGATGATTGGAATTCCAGTAATACTGTGCTGGATGCCGCATCGAAACAACCATGACGGTTTCTGTCTGTGTGTCTGTAAGCAAGAAGCCGTCTCAGTGGGAACGTTGACTCATAAGCCCATAAGCTGTATCTTACTGTCCAGCCATTCAAGGTTTCTCCTATTATCTCAGTGCTTTCTCGAAACACTCTTAGTTATTTCTGGGAAGGATTCCTTTGCCTCTTGCAGCTTTAACTAACAATAAAGAGGTGTTGAGACTTTTATATATGCATCTTATACCTGGAATTAGCGGTTGTCTAATTATCTTTCATACTAACCGAAGGCTGATGAGATATTATTCTTAGCTAATCAGCTTAAAAGTATGCAAGTCAGGTCTGAAAAGGAAAGCGCAGACACTCGCCCAATCCTCTGCTTCGCCTCGAAGGGCTCTCTTCATTGCATAACCTTGTCATGCCGTCTTTGTCTATTTATACGAGCAAGGCAGATAGTTGAATGCCATGAAAAGATTCCAGCATTGTGTGTAGAGAAAACAAATACCTCCATAAATGCAGGACATCACTGGCAAAGAAAAGAAGAAAGAGAAAAGCAAGTGAAAAATTCTCAACAATTGCTGTGTCCTGTATAACTCGGTGTAGTCAAAGTATACTGAAAGAGTCATACTGGAGTGGATTTAAAGCTGTCTGTGAGTGCCTCACTGTGTTTCTGTAGCAGGCTGACTGTCAGCCCCTCCTAAAGTATATATGTAACTTCCTGTATCTGGGAATGAAGTTTGAACTGAACTTCGGCCGTGGTGCGAATTTGGTTGTCATGGTGGCGTGTGTGTATTTCTTTCTGGTGAGGCAGGCTGGTGTTTTCGGTGGTGTTTACTGATGTGTGTCCTGCTCTCCGGACTAGACAATCCGTGTGTCTGAGGGGGGCATGCTTTGTACAGTACTGGAAGGCCAAGAGAGATTAGGTTTATACAGTGTGCAAAGACCCTAACCTCCCTATTCCCACTGGTTTACAAAATAAATTATATATCGGAGAGCATTATTTTGTGTATTTTAGCTTAATATTACATCAAAATTAATTTAAGTGATCAAAATAGATTACATTTTGGTTAGGTTAGATTAGGGTTAGAGTCCCAAGTAAACTTTTGCTTTTGTTAAGGTTAGGATAACTGTAGATTTATATGGGCCTAGTTACCCATACTGATATTGATGTCATATAATTGTTTATAGCATCAGGTCTCTCCTTTCGCCAGTACAATCACAGTTCACAATAAAGATTTCAGATGTTAGGTTAATTCAAATTCAATGTCCCTTCATTAAGTAAAAAATATTTTCAAGGTAGGTAAATAACCCATTAATGTAATAAAAGTAGGAACAACCACTTAACCTGCTGTGAAGCACTTCAGTTGTGTCAGGAACATATTCAGATTTAGATAAATGAGAGGTTTATTCCTATTTAATTATTTTACTTGTCTTGTGCAACACGTGCCAATTTAAATAGCCACCATATTTGTTAATAACAGAAGTCTGCTTCTTTGTCTCGCTGGGAGGGAGTGACTGGGGGAGTTCCTCAGCAGAGTGGCTTTGTGGGTAAATGTCAAACCCAGGTAAAACCCAAGACAAACATTCCAGGGCAGACAATGGAACGTGTCTTGAAATAATTCTAATTAGAGCCAGGCTGAACAATAACGGGGATGGTGTGGAGCAGATGGGCACAGGGATTGGGGATGGCGCTGTGAGGAGAGGGTGTAAGGAGGTCTGACAGATGAACAAAGAGTCCCCTCGCAGATGCCTGTACACAGTCTGCGGGTCAGAGGGGACTGCATGCCATCTGCTCAGCTGTAGGACTGAACTAAAGTGGGGCAATCCTTCCTGAAGTCTGTCTGAATACAATGGGCTTGTGCTGGATAACACATGGGGTCACCCTGCACCCCCGCTCCCCACTTTAGAAGGACTGAACAAAACAAAACTTAAATGCAAGAGAGAAAATGTCCATGACAATTTAATTTTCAATACAGTATAATTCTCCTCCAACATTTTGGTTCATTTCAGTATTGTAACTGAATGTTTAGTCCAATTAGTTTATTTAAAATAAACCATTATTCCTAAATATACAATAAATCCTTAATGTAGACTCCATGAATGGACTCTTATTTCAGAAAATCTATGATGGTGTAACATTAAAGACTCAATATTTGATATAGAAGTCATCTGTGAATATTAATTTTCAAAAATTATGTCTTAAAATATGCTGTATTATATTCAGTGTAAGATTCAGAGTTTCCAGTTTTGCTTGTGTTTCAAATTGGAGTTTCCCAGCAGATGATGACAGTGTTGTTGTTGTTGTTTTACAAGCTGTATATAATAAGAATGTCTAGGTTTATTAAAATCCCCATTCTACATTCTATTCCTTCAATAGAGCTGCAGCACTTCAAAGCCCTGTTTATATCCTGCTACATTGTCTTTGGCATTGGTGAGGGAGTGTGTGTGTGTGTGTGTGTGTGTGTGTGTGTGTGAGGGGAGTTGCATCAGCAGCATAACAATGCTGAGTTTTGGGGGATGCCTGGTGTTGTTTTGCACCCCCCATCAAGATGCATTAGCCCCTGGGTTTGATTCAGCACTTCACGGCTGCTTCTGCATGACCTTTGACCTGTGTGGGCCCGGTGCTATCACAAAGGCTCTGTTGTTCTTTGAGTTAACCCCCCCTCCAAAATAGTCTCAGCTGATGTGTGCTGGGTCGCTCTAAGAGGCGGGTGGGGGGGAGTCTCCATTGTGTCAATCTAAATGTCAGCTCACTTAGTAGGATAAGAAGTAACCCTTTCAGGCTCGTCCTAGTTTATTTATTTTCAGTAATTTGTCTGTAGGACCAATGCAATCACCCTGTAGCACAAATCATTGTACATGGGGAGATGATCTCTACTTTTACATATAAATTAAAGTCTTTATCAAGGCAATAGTAAAGATGATTACTTCAGTGTGCATTAAAATTATTCTCTCATTTTCTTTCCTTTAGATGCAATGATAATTTTACTCTAGACTCTGCCACAGAATAGCCTGTTTAGAACTACAAAATGAAATGTTTCATGACTTACAGAGTGCGTTATGCTAATGTAATCTTTTAAAGTGGAAAAGGGAATTTAATGGTCTGCTGGCGACAGTAATATTTACAAATTAACAGAGAATACTTGCATGCAGGTTTCCTTTTTAAGTAAAACAATTCAAAGTTGCTTGTGTCATTACATTTCTTTTTTAAATCTTTTTTTCTTGTCAGTGTGTTTAGCTGTGCTGTTGCTCGGTGCAGGTTTAGGGTTAATCTGTTACCATGGAAATGAAAGCGCTGAGCGGCTGGTGCTTATATGTAATCCTAATAGGGCCCTCCACAATCAAAACAACCAACTGAGGCTACAGTCTATTTCCTTGCATAGTAAATAATTTGACCCAGTCCAAATCACTCCCTGCTCTGTTGCTCGTTGCCGGCAGGCTGCCACTTGTGATTTGTGCATAAATCAGGGCCACTTAGGATGCAATGCAACCTTCACTGCAGATTTCTGTCTGCAGGGTGGAGCAAAAACTGGGAAAGATTGCTGCTGTCAGCACTCAGTGATCTGGTGATAGGGCCACATGTCCCGCTCTATTCTTTTCCAAGATCTAAGTCCAGAAAACACACCTCCTGTATGTTTTGTAATTGTTTGTGCTCTGAATCCCTACAAGAGAATTCCAGATCCTATGATTCAGTCAGATTCATAAAGCATTTTCGGCTATTAATTTGAGCAAACAAACAATTTCACTATTTTTTTTGATTAATGAGAAAATAACAAGTGTTATCTTAGAGTCGTGATACATATCTTATACATACACTCACCTAAAGGATTATTAGGAACACCTGTTCAATTTCTCATTAATGCAATTATCTAACCAACCAATCACATGGCAGTTGCTTCAATGCATTTAGGGGTGTGGTCCTGGTCAAGACAATCTCCTGAACTCCAAACTGAATGTCTGAATGGGAAAGAAAGGTGATTTAAGCAATTTTGAGCGTGGCATGGTTGTTGGTGCCAGACGGGCCGGTCTGAGTATTTCACAATCTGCTCAGTTACTGGGATTTTCACGCACAACCATTTCTAGGGTTTACAAAGAATGGTGTGAAAAGGGAAAAACATCCAGTATGCGGCAGTCCTGTGGGCGAAAATGCCTTGTTGATGCTAGAGGTCAGAGGAGAATGGGCCGACTGATTCAAGCTGATAGAAGAGCAACTTTGACTGAAATAACCACTCGTTACAACCGAGGTATGCAGCAAAGCATTTGTGAAGCCACAACACGTACAACCTTGAGGCGGATGGGCTACAACAGCAGAAGACCCCACCGGGTACCACTCATCTCCACTACAAATAGGAAAAAGAGGCTACAATTTGCACAAGCTCACCAAAATTGGACAGTTGAAGACTGGAAAAATGTTGCCTGGTCTGATGAGTCTCGATTTCTGTTGAGACATTCAGATGGTAGAGTCAGAATTTGGCGTAAACAGAATGAGAACATGGATCCATCATGCCTTGTTACCACTGTGCAGGCTGGTGGTGGTGGTGTAATGGTGTGGGGGATGTTTTCTTGGCACACTTTAGGCCCCTTAGTGCCAATTGGGCATCGTTTAAATGCCACGGCCTACCTGAGCATTGTTTCTGACCATGTCCATCCCTTTATGACCACCATGTACCCATCCTCTGATGGCTACTTCCAGCAGGATAATGCACCATGTCACAAAGGTCCAATCATTTCAAATTGGTTTCTTGAACATGACAATGAGTTCACTGTACTAAACTGGCCCCCACAGTCACCAGATCTCAACCCAATAGAGCATCTTTGGGATGTGGTGGAACGGGAGCTTCGTGCCCTAGATGTGCATCCCACAAATCTCCATCAACTGCAAGATGCTATCCTATCAATATGGGCCAACATTTCTAAAGAATGCTTTCAGCACCTTGTTGAATCAATGCCACGTAGAATTAAGGCAGTTCTGAAGGCGAAAGGGGGTCAAACACAGTATTAGTATGGTGTTCCTAATAATCCTTTAGGTGAGTGTATGGCCCACAGTATGGGATGTTTTGAGGGGCATTTTCATCTGCTCCAGTTTTCTGCTAATGTAGCCCATTCTCTGTCTCTCTCCTCAGCACCGGGACTATTCCACTCGCAGCATCGAGGAGTATGAAGCCGAAGGTATGAATAGATAGAGCAATAATAGACCTGATGATGTGATAGAACCTATATTTCAAGTAGTTAATTAGCTGGAGAAATCATAGTTAAAACATATCACCTATAGGAATTATTTCATTTACGTTTTCAAAGATTAGTTAGATGTTTTACAGATTCACTGGATTGTTTCCTTGCTTAACCCTGCTGTGGTACCATGGGGTCTCTGTCACCCCACCCTAATGGTACTGTCAACAACTTGTTTTATGGTACCAGAGCAGGGTTAAACTGAGATTAGTCCTCTGTCCTGTAGCGGTCTAGTGTTCTTCTGGTCAGACCACTGTTTTCCCAGGTTCTCTTCTTTCAGTCTGTAAACCACCTATGTTCTTGTCTCCGGTGTCCCTGCAGGTCAGTTGCACCTCTGGAACCCCGATGACCCATGCACGCCCCGCGGAGGGTTGACTCCGTCGCCAGACTGGCTTGAGGAGCGGCTGCAGGGAGTGTGTGAGGCGCTGGGGGTGTCCTGGGATGGCTGCGCCAGCTCCAAGGATCTGCTCTCTGTGTGTGAACAGCTGGACCTGGAGGTGAGCACAGCACCCCACATAACAGCTGCAGGAAAAAAATATGTTTTTAGTAATAATAGTGCAGATTGCATGTGTTATAATGGAGATGTAATTATGGGAATGTAGTCAAATTAGGATCATTAAGGGCAATTAATTTAAATACTGTCCACTGTTTTGATGCAGGTGATGGAAGATGTTGTTCAGAAGCTGGACAGTGATGGGGTGATGAGTGTGCAGGACTTTGTGTCCAGGGTCCTGAACCACAGCAAGCCCCCTACTCCCTCTGCCTCCACCCCTTACCGACAGCTCAAGAGACACCACTCCACACAGGTACTGACCCCTGCTCTCCAAACCCTTCGGTCACAGCCGTCTGCTCCAAATCTGCAAATGGACTGTTGTGTATTACTATGGAACTAAAAGCTGAAGGGGTTTTAGAGGGAGGTAATGCTGTCTAATGGTTAACATCCTCACCAGGTTTCTAAATTTTATACTGTGTTGTCTGTTAAGCCGTTTGATGAGAGTGGCAGGCGGACCGCCACCCCATCGGCGATGACCAGCACCATCGGCCTGCGTCTCTTCTCCTTCCTGGACGATGGCTCGGGCTACACTGCTGCCGAGCGTTTACTGGATGCCTGGCAGGTGGAGGGCATCGAGAACAGCCCAGAGATCCTGGAAGTAAGGCCGCTTCCCAATTACAAAGTTAATTATCTCACCTGGTTGATGATGAAACCAGTGTTGCCATTATTGAGACATCCTCCCTGAGATTATTAACCTGAATTAGCGTTAAGGTCTTATACCATATGCAGGTGGATGTGAATTGAAGCATTGACGTGTTCTTCTGGGGTGTGTGTGTTGCAGGCTCTGGATTTCAGTATGGAGGGGAAGGTGCACCTGAGCGAGCTGACCATTGCACTGGAGAACGAACTCCTCATCACCAAGAACGGCATTCACCAGGCTGTGCTGGCCAGCTTCAAGGCCGAGATCCGTCACCTACTGTGAGTGCCACCCACCCCGACCTGACAGACAGTTCTCCACACATGTACACACACATACATCTACACGCGCATGACAACGTCCATGATAAAATAATAATAATCTGTGCCTAAGAACCATATCCTGCTTTGTTTCTTGTTGAGGTTGAGGTTGGTGTTGGTGTGTGAGGCACCAACAGCGACTCTCCGCTGAACTGCACTGGTCTTGTTGTGTGCCTGTCTATCAGGGAGCGTGTGGACCGTGAGTTGCGTGAGAAGGAGAAACTACGCTCGGACCTGGAGAAGGCTGACAAGCTGAAGACCCAGATGGCCACCGAGGTGGATGAGCATCACTCTGCCATCGAGCGCCTGAATGACCACAACCTACGGTAACCCTGGCCTGCATTTCTCTGACCATTGAAGGACACTGTGTGCTAAGAGGCTTTCGATGCCTCCAGTAGAAGACTCTTGCACCATCTTTCATGCAGTCAGACCTCTGCTCGAGAGTGTTTTGAAAGAAAGCCCACATGAAAAGAAACAGACAGGAAGAAAGAATTGTTAAAGTGATACATAAAATTAAAAAATCTTATTCTCAGAGAGGCAATCAATTTAAGTCCTAAAGCCTTGTTCCAAATTTGTCATGGGTAGAGAGAGTGAAGGCATCCCTTGTACACTGTGTTACTGGCATTGTAAAATTGACATGGTAGAAAACACGATTGGGTGAAGAGGGTAATGGGGTTCTCTGTGATATCTATGGGTAGCAAACTGGAGCAGGAGCACAGGGACAGGCTGGCTGCGGTGCGGGCGGAGCTGACCCGAGACCTGGACCACATCCAGCAACAGGCCAGCTGCCAGCGGGCCGACCTGGAGAGGGAGGTGGAGAAGGTGAAGGAGGAGGAGGCCTTCCTGCGTGATCGCCTCTCGCTCACACTGAAGGTATGTTGAGCACAATAGAGAAGGTGCATATTGAAGTGGTGGGAGATCAGATGTCCATGATGTCACCTCACTCTGTACCTGTGCCTGCAGGAGAATGGGCGTCTGGAGGCGGAGCTGCTGGAGAACACAGAGAAGCTTGTGGAGAGTGAGAACCTGGTCAGCAAACTGCAGAGGAACCTGGACAACATTCTCAAAGAGAAGGTGGGTCTGCATTGATAGCACTTACACGGGTGCCATGCCACTAGCACTCTGGGAGAAAAGGTGGAGAACACAAACCCTCTTTATGTAGAAAGATCATCATTGTGTTAGATCCTAGGCAAATGATACGCACTGAGCTTTCGAATGAGAAAAAAATGTTGACACTATGCATCACTAATCACTGCCCCAAGAAGAAGGATCTAAGTGAATCTCACCCATGAGTAGCTGTCATAGTAAAATACCAGGGTTGTTTATTTTTCCTCTTCATAAAACATCACTTTCTATCTATCTATCTGGCGTCCCCTTCTGATGCCCTCCTTGTTGGTTTGTTCCCTCAGTTTGGTGATCTGGACCCGGGCAGCGCCGAGTTTTTCTTGCAGGAGGAGAGGCTGAAGAGCCTGCGCAGGGAGTACGAGGAGCAGTGCAGGGTGAGCAGAACAGCCCCTTGATCACAGATTTCATTAACAAGACTTGTGAATGTTTTGGTCATGTTTTTTTAACCGATAAAGCCCTTTACAAAACAGAGCATGTTTGCAGACCACAGCCCTCTTCTCACAGATAGAAGGTTATGGTGTCAAGACCCTTTGATTTTCTCCTCACAGTTCAGGCTAGGTTTTGCAGTGAGTGTGATGTCGGTGTGTGATGTTTGTGTGTGTGTGCCCAGGAGCTGCAGGACCGCATTGATGAGCTGCAGGTGGAGCTGGAGGAGTATCGCACCCTGGGCCGGACCACCAGGCCCTGCCTCAACCCCTCCCTGTCTGAGGAGTTTGACAACAAGAGCCCTGGCATCGAGTCTGACCTAGGTAACTTAACTGTAACTCTGCCCTCAGAATGAAAAGGCCTAGACCTACATCAAATCAAACATCTTGACCTACCAACAAATCATAATCAAATTACAAACTTGTACCTTATGGTGTTGTGATTTATAAGCAGTAGGAAGTAGCTTCTGCAAATACATTTTACCTTTATAGGGTACAGGTTCAAAGGTCTGTCAAAGTTTTGATTTGTGTCACCCCAAGTCTGCCTACTGCTCTGTCATGGAGCTTCTTGAATGCTTACACCCTTCCGGAAGACTCCTTTTGAAAAGTAGCTGTGTGGTCTCCCCCAGGTCTCGGATCTGAGGACTGCCCACCCTTCAACATGAGCCTGGAGGCAGAGATGCTGATGGAGCAGCTGAAGGACCAGCACCTGCAGGACGTGGAGATCCTCAGAGCAGAACTAGAGAGCAAGGTTAGGGGGGATGGACGCTACATCTATTGAAGAACTTTATTCAGATGTGCAAACGCATACAACCATCTCATTTTGTTGTTTTGTGTTTTTCCAGCCTAGACACTAAATGACTTAATTGGGCCAATCATTTTGTTTCTTTTACTGTGTAGGTCAACGAGTTCCAGCAGCAGTTGGGGGAGCTGAGGGCAGCACACGAGCAGGAGCAGAACCAACTGGCTCAGAGATGCAAGGAGGAGACGCAAGCTCTGCAGGAAAATTTGAGCCAGGCCCAGAGCCGAGTGACAGACCTGCAGGGGTGGCTGGATGCAGGCGAGACACAGCGAGAGAAGCTAGAGGAGTGCATTGCCACAGAGAGGGCCGAGCTGGAGAACCGGCACGTGAAGGAGGTCAGCGCCGTGAGGGAGGAGACCAGCTGCCTTCAGGCCCGCGTATGTCAGTTAGAGGAGCAGCTGAGAGATGCAGAGAGCGAGCGCAAGAGCATGGAGCAAACCCAGGCCTCCGAGAGGACGGAGCTGGAAAGGCTGCACTCCGAGGAGCGGGCCAAACTGGAACAACAACACGAGGAGGCACTCCAGGCACAGCTGGAGGCGGAGCGACAGAGGATGCTGGGGGAACAGGAGGAGCGGGAGCGGATGCTGACCGAGGAGTGGGAGAGGCAAAGGGCCTCGCTGGAGGAGAGGCACCGGGAGGCTGTGCAGGAGCTGAACACAAAACAGAGGGAGGAGAGAGAGAGGCTGACGGGCCTGCTGGACAAGCTCAGGCAGGACACCGCAGAGGAAAGGTAAGAGGGGGTTGGAGTTATACGCAAGTGGCAGTGGTAAGATTAGAAGAATATATTGGATTCCTAAATCCGTCGTTCCTTATCAGATCTATGATTTTGGAACAATTGAAACACATGGACTGTGCCAAATAGAGAATACTTCCAATAGTTCGACAGCTCACATTTAACCATAAAATACATGTTTGTAACAGATTTCTCATTCATATTCTAATTATCGAAAGTGGGTTAAAATTTACAATATGATACTTGGTTGGTTGTTTATCTAAAATACTGCGATGCTTTGATGGATTTCAATTATTTACCACCATACTGAGGGGAAAGGTATATTTTCTGATATTTAATTTTCTTTTGAGATACGTATTTAAAATGAGGGGAAATGTATATTCCTTTGTGAAGTGAAGGGCTGTTTATTGGTTTCCTGATCCAGTTGGATGTACATTACTCTCCACCATGAGAACTCTTGGTGATAATGTTTTGTTGATGGTTAACATGTGCAGGAAAGAACTGGAAAACCACTTTTCCCAGAGGATCAGGGAAGTGGAAGCTCGTTTCTCAGGAGACCAGGTAGCTGTGTTGGAACAGTTCAAGGTGGATGTATCCAAGCTGGAGGAACGCTATCAGAAGGAGCTCAAGGATCTCTCCGAGCAGCACTTGGAGGAGAAGGCCCAGTGGGAGTTTGAGAAGGAGGAGATCCTCCAGGAAGGCGAAGAAGAAAGGGAGCATCTCCGGGAAGAGCTGGAGCGAGAGAAGGAATCTGCGTCCCTGGAGTTTGCCAATGAAAGAGACTTGATGGAGAAGAGCTACAAGGAGCAGTTAGCTAAAAATCAGCAGCTCCAAAAAGAACTAGAAGATCACATTAGTACTGCTCAGTTTAAGGATACTGAGCTCCGCAAGCAGCTGTCTGATCTACATAAAGAGCTTCAAACCAACTTGGAGGCAAAGGATTATCTTCTGATCCAAGCAGAGAGGAAAGCTGAGGATCTGGACCTGCTGCTGCACCAGGCAGTGGAAGACTTTGAGCAGGAAAAGGTTGAGATGCAGGGTCAATTGACTGACCTTGAGGACAAGAACAAGAAGAATCTGACCCTGGTAGAGAAGCAAGTGGAGGAGAAAGAGGCTCTGGTGGCGGAAATCAGCCAGCTCACGGCTAAGATACAAGAGTTGGAGGCTGAGGCGGCTGAACTATCAAAACTTCGAGAGGACTTTGAAGAGTCCAAGAAGGAAAATGAAGAAGCTTTCTGCACAGTTTCACATCTCAAGAGAAGGATTGAAGAGCTTGAAGCTGAAACAGAATGGCTCACTAGCATGAAACAGGAAGATGAGAGAGATGCAGGAAATCTCAATGAAAGTATTATGACTCCTGGTGATGAGAGCACAGAATCTCAGGTCCCTGAGCTAAAAGACCTTCCTGATGACCTTGAAGCTGGTTTTCTTCAAGAGAAGCTCATCCAGCTGGAAAAGCAAGATGAACTGATTCCCCAACTTCTGGAAGAATGTGAACACAATGTAAGAGAGCATGACAGCTGCACTTGTGAGATGTTGGAATTATGTGAGAAAGTGAGCCAGTTGCAGGATCAGGCTTATATTACAGATGAGTTGCAGAGCCAGTTAGAATGTGTTAGCGAGCAAAACCTGGAGCTCAAAAAGCAGGTTTCCCAGCTTCAGGAAAGGACCGTTGAACTTCAAGATATATTGGAAGACAATAGCAAAAAGATTGCAACTGGAGAACAAGCAGAGAAAGAGAACAAGGCTCTCCGATTGGACATGTCTAAGATGATGGAATGGACCAAAGAGCTGGAGGACAAGGCTCTGCAGTTGATGGATCTTCAAAGCAGGTATGACGAATGCATCAGAGAAAAGAGCAGGTTAGAGGAGGGAAAAGTGCAGCTGGAGGGCAAAGTCCAAGATCTCGAGGAGAAGATGCAAGATATAGGAGACTTCCAGGACCAGCATGCCGGATTTGAAATGGAAATGGCCAGGATAACCGAAGAAAACTCCAAACTCTGCCTGCAGATCCAAGAGCTAAAGAAACAAGAAGAGGTGCTTAACAACCTCCGTCAGGACACGGAGAAGATTATGGAGGTAGCCGAATGGAAAGCCAAGAAGGAGACCTTTCATGAACTTAACTCGCAACTGGAAGCAAAGATCCAAGCCGTTTCAGAGCTGGAGGATAGCTGTGCTGTGTTTGAGAGGGAGAATACTGCTCTAAGGGACAATGTGACTGCACTCCAAGAGAAATCTAAAAAGTTAGAAGAAAAGATGCAAGCCCACAGGTAATGTACCAGTTGGCATGGCTGATTTTGGAAAATCCTGCTGCTTTACGCAAGTCCCAGCGCAACTAACCTTACGTTCCTGCTTGGCTGTTTAGTGCAACTGACCTTTTTTGGCGCCAGACGTAGACTAGTGCTTTTGCCACCCGGGGAGTCCTCTTTGCCATCGCTGTGACTGTATTACTGTGTTAGAAACAATCCTTCTTGTAGATGTGAAAAATCAAATAGGCTTGTATCTTCCTGGTATGCATGGATCTACTGTATGTGGACTAAGGAAAAAGGTTGCCAACGTTCGCTGCAATCGAGCTTTGGATATTAATGAATCTGTTGGGCCGTGACTAATATGCTGCTTTTACTTGCAAAACTATTTTTAAGTGTATAACCTATGTATGTTCAGATTCTCTGTCTAGTTCACATTAAGTCCCAGGAACCTCCACAGGCTGTATCCCGGAGACATACTTAAACAGTTGGTCGACGCACCAAAATATAATAATTAGAAACATGTTAAAATTATTTGCTTTTAATAATGCACCATCAGCCAGAGACTTAGCAGGCGGGGAGGGCTTCCTACCAACTGGGCAGCCCTTTTGTCAAAAAAGGCCTGGGGAGAACTCTGGATTCTGGGTGGGCCTCTACTAATATACATTCAACAGCAATTTTGGTTGGAGAGGAGGAGGAGCAAAAAACTGAATGCACACAAAAACCATGGCAACTTGGGGGTAAGGAACTGACACCTGCAATTTTAAGACCTGAATCATGACATGTCCCTACTGTAGAACTGAGGCTGGCCGTCTGGTAGAGGAGAATCTGATCCTGAAGAGGGAGATCTCCGCGCTCAAGGACGACAGGGACTTGTCCCAGGAGAAGCTGAAGGACCTGAGCGAGAGCCAGGGGGAGATGCAGTAAGGAGCTTTCATCCCTCCAGAGCATTTATGTGGCACATGCTCAGTAGAGGCAGACAACATTATCAGCTGATGGATCTATTGATTAACAGCTTATTATATCTGAAGAAATGCAATAGAAGTACCCATAATTTTGTTAAGACATTTCGATGAATAGATCAATATTAATCATTTCAACCCATTGTATATTAGTTTTCTATACTCTGACCCATGGAAAATTCAGTATCTTAATTAACAGTATTTTTCAGCACCTTCAGGATACAGAAAAATCTGTATGACTGTAATAGATGTTGTTTTTAAATGCCAAATTGGTTTCCATTATTTAACAGGCACAAAATCGAACACATTAGGAAGGAGAAGATGGCCGCTCAGAAGATGGCTGAGAACCTAAAGAAACAGGTGAAAACCAAAGTCAAGTCACATGTTGCTCCGATTTAATATCAAAAGTGTCACTGGTGACACCAGGACGTCTGTATTGAGTTATACGAATAGAATGCAATTTAATGGTCTTTTTTGGTACAAACTATTTTAACTCCTTGTGTCCCTGTGCTGTCCAGGTGTCGGAGCTGCGCAGCCGAGGGCAGCAGCTGGAGGATGAGAATGGGCTGCTGTCGCACAAGAACGCCCAGAACGCGGCCGATGTGCTGGAGCTCAACCGCCGGCTGTCCGAGCTGCTGCGGCAGCGGGAGAGGAAGGAGGGAGGCCGGCGTCATCACCTTCAGGGAGAGCTTGAGAGGGAGAGAGCGGCGCTGACCATGGAGCTGGCACAGGAAAGGAACAAGGTGAGCCTAAGGAAGCAGGTCAGCCTGGTGTGGGTCTCAGACATGTAGGAAAGAATAACTTGAAAACAAAACAAGAACTGACCATGTACATGGTGAACAACGTTTTCTAGTAGAGGTTTTCTCAGTCGTGTTGTCTCTCGGCAGATGGCAGCTCGTCTGTCAGGCCTGGAGAGTGAGTTGGCTGATGCCCAGCAGAGAAATACCCAAATGGAGCAGGAGAGGGCGCTGCTGAGTCAGAAGCTCACCACACTGAAGGAGCAGGTGAGTTCAGCACAAACTGAGCTGGAAACAGGCTTCATTTTCCGTAGGCTTAAACTACAGCATTGGAGCAGAGTATTAAGCATTCAGAGAAGCCAGGCAACAATATGTTTATCTGGTTTTCCATATATATTAGGCCAAAGTATTTGAAGCAACTGAACGTAACCTTCATGCAAAACTCTTCTGCCACCCTCATCACAAGTTACATCCAAATGAAAGGCACCAACTCTTCTGTTTTCCTGAGCAGGACACTGAAGTGAATGCCCAATGAGTCATTTTTCGAGCACGTAGGCTGATTTGTGCCATTGGCTTGGGCTGGGAAACTGAGGCTGTGTGTCTGTCTGTGCAGCTGTGCGCTGAGAGGGACCTCGGCACCGAACTCGCCGACGCAGTGCTGAGGAGCGAGAAGCTGCAGAAGGAGAAGGACACCCTGAGTGACGAGCTGAGCCGCTGTGTGGACAAGGTGCTGGACAGAGCCAAGACCTCCTTTCTGTGTCCGTTTAAATATGGCTAAGCTCGAGCATTTTCACTGTGGCATGTTGCATGACAGAAAGCTGATTGTGAGATTATAATATGTACCATGTACATACCAAGGTACTGTATGTGTAAAGTTGTTCTTTATTCTAATTTACGCCATCAATAGTCTAACTCCCCGGTTTATGTGCAGGTGGCGAAGCTGGGAGCTGTGGAGAGCCAGCTGTCTCATCTCCGGCATGAGCGCCAGGCCATGGAGCAGCAAGCCCAGGGTCTCAGGACGCAGCTCTGCGCCTCTCAAGAAAAGGTAGGTCTGCCCCATTTCATCATCTACTTTCGCTGTTTTCACTGAGAAATTCAGTGATGGTCGGATTAGGATAAGTTTCCTAACCTATTCAATTCTAAGGCACAACTGCTTAACCTATTATTATTATACACCGATCAGCCATAACATTATGACCACCTGCCTAACAGCCCTGACCCGTCGAGACATGGACTCTACTAGACCTCTGAAGTTGTGCTGTGGGATCTGGCACCAAGACGTTAGCAGCAGATCCTTTAAGTCCTGTAAGTTGCGAGGTGGGGCCTCCATGGATCGGACTTGTTTGGCCAGCACATCCCACAGATGCTCAATTGGATTGAGATCTGGGGAACTTGGAGGCCAAGCAACAGCTTGAACTCGTGATTCATCAGACCAGGCCACTTTCTTCCATTGCTCTGTGGTCCAGTTCTGATGCTCACGTGCCCATTGTAGGCGCTTTCGGCAGTGGACAGGGGTCAACATGGGCACCCTGACTGGTCTGCGGCTACGCAGCCCCATACGCAACAAACTGCGATGCACTGTGTGTTCTGACACCTTTCTATCAGAACCAGCATTAACTTTTTCAGCAATCTGAGCTACAGTAGCTCGTCTGTTGGATCGGACCACACGGGCCAGCCTTCGCTCCCCATGTGCATCAGTGAGCCTTGGCCGCCCATGACCCTGTCACCGGTTCACCGCTTTTCCTTCCTTGGACCACTTTTAATGGGTACTGACCACTGCAGACCGGGAACACCCCACAAGAGCTGCAGTTTTGGAGATGCTCTGACCCAGTCGTCTAGCCATCACAATTTGGCCCTTGTCAAAGTCGCTTAGATCCTTACACTGCCCATCTTTCCTGCTTCTAACACATCAACTTTGAGGACAAAATGTTCACTTCCTGCCTAATATATACCACCCACTGACAGGTGCCATGATAACGAGATTATCAGTGTTATTCACTTCACCTGTCAGTGGTCATAATGTTACGGCTGATCGGTGTATTTCTTAGCAGACTTTCAATTTTTACAATATATCACATTATTTTTACATTCCCATTTATACAGGTGTTTTTTTTTTCTATTCTGGAGCACTCTTGTATAGCCTTTCCGAACATTTCTTCAGGCTGTGCTGCTAGAATTCATATTGTCAAGCTCTGCTACGATCGAGTCGGTGTTGTGTGATGAAGTTGTGATCTTGTGCGGCAGGTCCAATCACTAGAAAACGCTCTACAGACCATCAACCTGCAGAGTGCCCGGCTGAAGTCAGACCTGCGTGTGATCCAGCAGGAGAAAGAGGCCCTCAAACAGGAAGTGATGTCACTGCACAAGCAGCTGCAGAACTCCAATGATAAGGTACAGTCCACACTGAGATCTTATACTCTGCATGTTTCACATCTTCCTTTTTGACTATCATCTCACATTGATATTGAGAACAGAAGTGTTTTCCTTTCAGCCTGCCTCTTCCAATTTGTTCCCTTTATTTCCCAGTTTGCCTCCCGTTTTGTTTCTTAGTTTGCTTTTCAGCACTCTGAGGCTTTTATGTCATCAAAGCAAACCAAACTGTAGTTGATTATTTTTGTTCTTCTTTTCCATTTCATTTGACAATGCTGTCATGTCTTACTGAATATGGTTCCCTCAAGGCCTGTCCTTTTTGAGTGATATCAACAAACCTCCCATGCTCAGTGCTATTAATTACTGTTTCTTGGAAGTAGGTCTTGACACACTGTATTCAAAGGGGTAACTCTGATATGATTACACACAGCACACAGTGTGCATGGTTTTCTTGACATGGCTTTCTGTGTGTTTGTGTGATCAGAACCAAGTCCTGGAGGTGGCGCTGAACTCCAGTGGGTTCCAGAACCAGCACAAGAAGCTGTTCTGGGATGAGCTGTCCCGGCTGGTGGAGCAGGAGCAGCAGCTGCTGAGGCTGGAGAACGAGCGACTGCAGCAGGAGGTGCAGACCACCAAAGGGGACCTCAACCACTCTCGGGACAAGGTGAGCAGGCTGGGCTGAGCCTCACCTCCGCAGAACCACAGCTGGGAGGGGGTCGGACACTTAGAAAAACAGTAGAGATTAGATGTATATGTACAATGTGACTTGATCAGCAACATTTTCAGTTAGGTTTAGAGTCCAGACTAGGGTTAGATCTTTGGGCAGCTTAAATCGAAAATTGAAAAATGCAAGTATATGGAGAAATAAAAAAATGGTTTCATAGGCCTTAAGGGTTTTAGATTGCTAGTGTGTCAGTCCTGGGGTTGGTAACCCTGAGCTCTGTCCCCTGTCCTCAGACTCGGCAGCTGGAGTCCACCATCCTGTCCCTGAAGCAGCAGAAGCAGCAGGGTCAGTCCAGCCTGGTGAAGGCCGTAGAGCAGGAGAAACTCAGCCTGAAGAGGGAGCTGGAGTCGCTGCGCAAGGAGCTGCTCATGGCCAACAGGAAGGTGAGCAGCCGCCTGTGTCCAGCTCGGTTTCTGAACGCGTGTGGTGGGAACTGTGAGGTGCAGGGAGTCATATAATGCACCTGTGCGCCATGAAAAACATGGTATACACCCTTGTGTGTTCCCAAAAGCGCCAATGCTGACATGGTCTTTCCCCGACCTTGTCCCTGCAGGCCAGTGATCAGAGCGAGGGCCAGAGGGAGCTGGACAGCCTGAGGCAGGAGAACGACAACCTGAAGACCCGGCAGGCCAGAATGGAGAGCCAACTGTTGGAGGTCAGTGTTTTTGCCATCCAGGCTGATGGGAAATCCAGAGACACCTGCCAACACCATTTTAGTATCCTCTACCCCTCTAGACCTCGCTGACTCCCTACTCTCTGCCTCTGTGTGCCCAGGCTCTGCAGGTGCAGTTGGGGGCCAGGGTGCCACGCGAGCAGTTGGTCCAGGCCCAGCACCGGCTGCTGCAGGCAGAGCGGCGAGGACAGCACCGAGGAGAGGAGTTGGCAGGAAGAGGCCCGGACATCAATCTGCAGCAGGTAGGAGTTTGCAGTGTTGTTTCTAGCCACTAGGGGGTGTGGAAGAATCTCTGGAAAGTGCCACCTAGACGTAGCAGAGATTTCACATGGGAAATGACTCTGACTCACTTCGCTTTGGTACTCTTTTCTCCCTAATTGAATTAAATGCTTAGCCAATCTTAGGCATATCCATAAAATGTGTTTTTTATAACAGTAGTGGTCAAACCTAGAGATCCAGCCTTCTGCATCCTCAATCATCTCACTTCTTGAATCTTGGTCTGTTCTCAACCTCATTTCACTCATTTTCCTCCACTGTGCCAGTCCTTGCCATTTAAGCATTGTGGTTCATTTCTCAGGTAGGTTCCCTGTAAGATCACTATAGTCTGGAGGAATAGGAAGGAATAGCCAGTGATACCTTATCTATTTAGATGACATCTCTCATTTGCTTAAAGGTGTAGTCAGAAACATTACTAAGCACAAATATCAGCGCCGAAGAAAATACATCTTGTCTTGTTTGGTTCTGCAGTTCTGCCTCTGAGATCAGTTTCTGTAATGAGATTCAGTGGAATGAGATGCATTTAATGTGAGCTTAATACATAACAGGTTCTCTAGCCTTTCCTAGCTGTGGCGTCTTCTAAGAAAATAAGCGTTACAGCGTATCATACTTTGTGCAACACATCAAGAGTCACGGAGAATACAGCCGTTTACAATTAAACACATCTGGACTGCCTATGTGTTCTGTCCACATTACAGCAGATGTATAAATATCATGTATAGATTTTGTCTCAGGAATATCAGTCGTTCAGAAGGATTTTAAAAGGTTTTGGAAACTTGAACCAGTGAATGCATACTGGTTTTGAGCAGTTTTCTGGAGCCTCAGTAGTTGGAATGGCTAATTTTAATATGTTGGATCCAACTTTTACAACCTCACTAAGTGTTTTTTTGGTTTTTTTTTTGCCGTGCATATTGGCTGCTCTTCCTGGTATTTTACTGTTAAGGGTATCTTTACTGTAACAGAATAAGTGTCCCGAACTGTGTCTATTGTTGTATTGATTTGCGGCCTCTGCAGTCTTGTTGACATGGTTTTGTATGAAGTTAAATGTTGCAGTCTATGTTTTGGCATTTCGTTTTAGAGTGTGAATGACAGAGACTTTCAAACATGTCACACGAGTGAGTGCCACTGTAAATATTCCAGACATCCATCCGACTTAATAAAACCTTTGTGAAAATAGGAGCGAGTCACAAACATTTTAATTGTTGCCAGAGTTCCAGGCTATATTCAATCAATGTATTTCCTGTCATAGGTAGGGGGCGCTTTGTCTGTTAGTGCTGATCTTTACTTACACTCTGGGTAGTTGCTACATCCGTGGCCGATGTGTCCCCTCCCTTTCACTCACCTCATCTTCACCCGCCCGACATCTCTTGTGGTGCTGCAGTAGTGTAGTTGTCCAGTGTCCCTTCACTGCTGCCATTCAAAGTCACTCACGGGTCACCTGGTACAAAGCTACAAATCACAAACCACACTATATCTGATCACAAAACTGCTTCACCCACCCCTTCACAGACATTTGTGATGGCTTCTGCTCTGGGCTGTGACGGTTGTAGAAGTGACTGTTAAACTGAGTCTTACTACAAGCTACAGAGGGACATGTGTAGAGTTGAGCTCCTTTATTGGGATTGGGCTGGGAGACTTCCTGCAGTCTTTGGGCCTGCTGAGTACAGACCGTTCTTTCTGGGAGTGGTGTCAGTTTCTTTCATTTCCCTGTTCTGTGGCGTTTCCTGCTTTCCCATGGGGCTGTGCTGTGCTGTGCTGTGCTGTGTCGTGTTGTGTTCTTCATGTGTTGGTGATTAACGGATTATAGCCCTCATTGGTCTACAGTGCAAAACACGCTGTTCCCTTCATTCAGCCAACCTAGACTGGGGTGGAAATAAGAGACTCATTACGTCACACAAGGAGCCGTTGCATGTCTTCAAGCTGCAGGCTCTTCTGCTGAAGTCCACATCAGAGGCTGGGAAATTCATGCCTTTCATCATCCTGTCTTTGCCTAGAAAGACAGAGTTTAAGAGTAGGACCATATTTTCAGTATTTCACAATTGAGAACAACAGCCTGCAGCTGGTAACCTCTGAAATGGATCCAGTGGAAGGGCAGCACAAGTCTTATTTCCATTCCGGTTACGGTGGTTTATTCATGGAAGTTAATAAGAAGAAATCTTTAAATTCCAAAGTTAGAGATGTAACTGAAACCAACAACAGCACAAGACAAAGCATGCTGGAAAGAGCTTTTTGAATAGCATGTTGAACCAGAGTAAATGTCTGCCCGGTGCTCAGTGTCTGACTTCAATTCAATTGAGTGCAATGGCGCTTTTCTACTGAAGTTACAGCACTGAGAGCTGAAGGTCCTGATTGAAAGACTATTCAAAAAGAAAAGGAATGGATAATGAAAATACCCTGCTTATAAGAAGGATGTTGTACTGGTAGTTCACTCTCTCCGAGACTGAATGGCCACCTGAGGCCACCATTTTGATGATGAGAGGCCACAGTCCAGCAGGCAATAGACTTATCTCCTAGTCAGCCTTATCCTGATGGCAGTATAGCAAATAATCAGTGCCACTCCTTGCATAGGACAGGCTTGATGTGACACTGCCTGTAAAAGCAATAGTGTGAGGTGCCTGTAGTGGATCCTGGGGACCTGCTGTCCTGCTAATTAATTACCTAATTGACCCCAGTCATCTGGCTCATTCATTATTTTAAACAGCTGGAGACATATTACATGATATAAGGCACTGGAATTCTTAATTTTGTTGTAAGCTAAACAATTTTAAAAAGGCAAATTTAAGCAAATGATTAGTTCAGTTAAGTTTTCATAGAAGTAACTGGGGGCTCGGCTGGAACACAAACCAGCAGGACAGTGGGGCCCGGGACCAGGGTTGAGAACCTCTGCTGTAGAGTGTGAACTGGTTCTGGCCTGTTCTTGGCCTGTCCTGCTCTGGCTGGTGCTGGTGTTGGCGATGGTGTTGGCATGTGGTGGCTGGCAGTAGCTTGAGCCTGGGTGAAGTGTCCCTGCCTTCTCTCTCCAGGGCGCGATACCGGAGCAGCGGGCCGCGCACGCAGACACCTACCGGAGGATCGGCAGACTGTGAAAGCCAGGCAAATAAATGCCAACCCCCTCCCCTCCCCTCCCTACCCCACACCCATCCCCTCGTATCCCCTCTTCAAAGCGGTATAAGCTAATTTAACCTCAACACCGTGCACCGCAGGGCCGCAGGGAGCCGGCTGAGGTGAATCTCCCAGGGTGCAGTGTGGCAGAGAGCCCTATCCTCTGAAGCAATGGGAATGCAGAGGCATGGGGGCCAAGGATCCCATTAAACAAGCTTGCGGGGGGAAGTTGTTTGCAAGGAACAGGAGGTGGGGGCATCAGTGTGGACGCATAGTGTACTGATTAACAATGCAGGACAGGTGTCAGAGGAACAATACAGGAGAACTAAGCGGTTAAGAGGAAGGGGTCATGTGTCAAAACCTGATCTTCATGTACACTCACCTAAAGGATTATTAGGAACACCATACTAATACTGTGTTTGACCCCCTTTCGCCTTCAGAACTGCCTTAATTCTACGTGGCATTGATTCAACAAGGTGCTGAAAGCATTCTTTAGAAATGTTGGCCCATATTGATAGGATAGCATCTTGCAGTTGATGGAGATTTGTGGGATGCACATCCAGGGCACGAAGCTCCCGTTCCACCACATCCCAAAGATGCTCTATTGGGTTGAGATCTGGTGACTGTGGGGGCCAGTTTAGTACAGTGAACTCATTGTCATGTTCAAGAAACCAATTTGAAATGATTCGACCTTTGTGACATGGTGCATTATCCTGCTGGAAGTAGCCATCAGAGGATGGGTACATGGTGGTCATAAAGGGATGGACATGGTCAGAAACAATGCTCAGGTAGGCCGTGGCATTTAAACGATGCCCAATTGGCACTAAGGGGCCTAAAGTGTGCCAAGAAAACATCCCCCACACCATTACACCACCACCACCAGCCTGCACAGTGGTAACAAGGCATGATGGATCCGTGTTCTCATTCTGTTTACGCCAAATTCTGACTCTACCATCTGAATGTCTCAACAGAAATCGAGACTCATCAGACCAGGCAACATTTTTCCAGTCTTCAACTGTCCAATTTTGGTGAGCTTGTGCAAATTGTAGCCTCTTTTTCCTATTTGTAGTGGAGATGAGTGGTACCCGGTGGGGTCTTCTGCTGTTGTAGCCCATCCGCCTCAAGGTTGTACGTGTTGTGGCTTCACAAATGCTTTGCTGCATACCTCGGTTGTAACGAGTGTTTATTTCAGTCAAAGTTGCTCTTCTATCAGCTTGAATCAGTCGGCCCATTCTCCTCTGACCTCTAGCATCAACAAGGCATTTTCGCCCACAGGACTGCCGCATACTGGATGTTTTTCCCTTTTCACACCATTCTTTGTAAACCCTAGAAATGGTTGTGCGTGAAAATCCCAGTAACTGAGCAGATTGTGAAATACTCAGAGCGGCCCGTCTGGCACCAACAACCATGCCACGCTCAAAATTGCTTAAATCACCTTTCTTTCCCATTCAGACATTCAGTTTGGAGTTCAGGAGATTGTCTTGACCAGGACCACACCCCTAAATGGATTGAAGCAACTGCCATGTGATTGGTTGGTTAGATAATTGCATTAATGAGAAATTGAACAGGTGTTCCTAATAATCCTTTAGGTGAGTGTATATTTGAATGTATATATCTGTGTGTATATACACTATTTCTTTACGATAAGAATACCTTAACGAGGTACGATATTTTTTTAATTTACAGCACTGATTATTTATTTACATAGGTGCTATGTAAAGATGCTGAAATGAAGAACAAAAGCCAAAAAAATCACATCTTACCTCGGCTTGATCGGTCACTCCTGTTAAATTAACAATGCTTTACTGGGTCTGTCTGACGGACCAGTCTTTGCCTCCACCTTCCTTCCTGGCCGGCTGTGCTCCCAGTGCCATAGCATTAAAATGAACGGTCTCTTTAACCAATGGGGCAGAAAAACTCTAAAAGCGTGACTAAAATATATATATATATTTATATATATATATCAAACTCGCAGTCCAGGCCATTTGTTAATTGCCAGACTTTGTTCCAGCTCATACTTTCATTACTTAATTGTATTTAAATAATTGAAGCTGCTGCTGAAATGCATTTAAATAATGAGGGCTTAGATTGAACAAAGATTGGAAATGGACTGACCTGTCTCTGCTCCAGGTTTCTCCATTTAATGTCAGTCAGTATTGTGAATGATTGTGATGCCGTCCTTTTATTGTATAATTAGGAAATGTTTTCAACTTTTAACTCTGATTCTTAATGACACAATGACACAATTGCAGACCACTAGCTAAAACACTACTGACAAACCACAACATTTAAAAAGCTATACAGATTTGTGCAACGACCATTGTAATGCTACCAGGAGAGGGCATTGTTGTTTTACACTTTCCCTGGGGACTACATTCCCGGCCTGCTGCAATGCACACCAAATACTTCATGATAACGTCTTAAAATGATAGCCGTAGCTGTGAATAATGCTCAAAGCACTCCTTTTATACAGTATTTTTGTACTTTTTGGCACTTACGATAGGAGTAGAAACAGACCGAGTATATATGGTGACTTTCTGCTCATCTCACTGTAAGGTTTCTTCTGATAACTCACATACCTTTGTATCCTTCTGAACTGGACTGCAGAGTGACCCAAAATCATAAAAATTGGGCCTTATTCTAGCTTGAAAATGTTCTTTTTCTATTTATTTTGTTTTTTATTTTGTTTTTGCACTTCTACTGTTAACAAAGAAACCAAAGTAGAGCTGTCTATTTATTAGACTGCAGAAAATGTTTTGTCCTCTAAGCTGAAAAGCACAAACTTGTTTCAAACCTCACAGGGCTGCAAATATTGATTTATCTGAAACTGAACAAAATGTTATTTATTCGTGCACTATTGTTTTATTCTAATTCTGCTAGGGTTGCTTTCGCTTCTGTATTATGTTTGGGGGGGGGGTTCTCCTTCAAAAATGTTTATTTTAATATTCCTTTCTGTTAAGTATGTACAGCATTCTCTTTGTACCTTCAGTTATGGTTTAAATTGCACTACCTACCAAAATAGGAAAATACACACACACTAAAATGAATGTTCTGCTTACAATAAGTGTATATAAAACTTCATTGAAACCATTATATGATTAATCCATAGAAGAAAATAAAATGAATGGATCATATTAACATAGAGCTTAAAAACAATTATAATCAAATTGGGCAATCAAGAAACAACAACATTTAGAGATTGGACAGTTAGCAAAAATAAGTGAATTTGTAATTACATGACAACATCATTCATGATGTGAATCAATGGCACAGGAGATCCAACTTCAAAACTTTAACCACTTAGACAAATTCAGCAAACATGGCTGTCACAGTAGACTAGAAAGAGAAGTCTGCTATGAATCATCCTGCTGTATCTTACAGAATAAACAGACCTAGACTTTCACAGCAAAGCATTGTGTATTCTTTTATGTTATTTTTATTATATTTTTACTTACTACTGCTTTGTGAATTTTGTTTCTGTTCCTCTTATTTATTCCTGTGAATTGTGATTATTTATTTATTTATTTTCCTAGATTTGCATACCTCATTTGTTATTTTTTTTTAATTTCCCTATGATTGCTTGGGGAGGGAGGTGGGGAGGGACATTTAATTTTATATTTGTTTTATATGATTTGTTTTTCTTTTGGAGTATTTATCTTGTTTTCCTGTACTGTCTGCTATGTCTAACGGCAAAGATGGATATTGTAAGGAGAATATATCCGAATAAACTGTAGGACTTTTAAGATGGCGTAGTGTTGCATTTGATTCTCATTTATTCTTGGCACAGCTTAATTTACATAACTTCATTGAGGTTGTAATACTCTTTATTGTTTGTTAAACCATTTCTTGCAAACCTTTGTCAAACTGAACATAATGGATTTTGGCAACTTGTTCCTTCAAGGCAGCTGGGGTGAAGTCGTGATTTTTCTGCCCAATATTTAAGGTTTTTGCACATCAATGTGCCTTCCTTGGTTCTCCATTTCTTTCATTGGTATTGGTATGAGTTAAAGCATATATCTGGCTTTCATGATGAGATAAAAATGTAAGGTATTGAATCCTTATCCATCAATTAATTTAAGATGGAATATATCTGTTGTATTTGTTCCTCTCCCTTTTTTAAGATCACTGAACAATCATCTGTCCATCAAAGCCTCCACACTCATATGTAATAATTCATACACCTTAGTAATGGAATGTGATATAGCCAGCTTCCCTGGATAGTACAAGCATTTATACACTTAGAATGATGGGACTTAATAGAGCCGTCTTCTTGCCAAACCTTCAACATACATTTTTCTGTAATTCTCATTGTGGAAATATGTTGGGAGGTTAAATACTGTCTCGGTCAGCCGGTTTGAAATTGTCCAACTGTAGACTCCAATCCATCATGAGTAATGCAGCACGGTGTGTGCGAGATGGAATTGAAACTGCTCTGTGTGTGAAAGGGCATGGCACAACACGTTGATGTTGACTTGGTTCCTCCTACAACAAAGAAACCAGGTGCAAACCAGCTGTACCTCTGGCAGCTTGTCCGGCACTTATCTGCAGTCTGTATCCAATGGGATGAGAACAAAATTCATGAAATAGCAGGGTACTCAAAGAGAGCACCGCTAAATTCACCTCTGATAACTTGAGTCTCCGAATCTGCTGAGGATGCAAAGTTGTGTTCCGCTGTGTTGAATCGGCAACGCATCTGTGCTACTGTCTTTGATAGCTAACCTGTTTCACAAACTCTTTACCGTAACTCAATCTGCTTTAACAATCTGCTCTAGACTGTAAACAAAATGGAAACTAATCTTTTACTGTAGCTTGTGTTTGTTAAAAGCTACATTCAAAGAGACACTCAGAATGATGCCATTGTACTCCAAGCATTATTTCCTTATAACTGGTCCTGGATAGCCAGCAAAAGTGCTCGATGTCTTATGTCCATGGAAGTAAATGTGCCGCCCATATTCTCCCATTTTGATGGCATGTCCGTTGTGGGTGTTGCAGGGGGAACAGGAGGTGATGCTGCTCAAGATGGAGGAGCGCATGAGGGATGTGGAGCAGAAACTCCGCAACATCAAACTGCTGCTTCAGGAGAAAGTGGTCCAGCTGAAGGACCAGGTAAGAAAGGGCCCTGAGCAGAGCCAGGTTGCCATCTCTGTTCTCTCCTGGCATTAGATATTGAACTGTGAAAATGAGCAGTAAATACAATGTGAAAGGTTCAGGTCTCCAAAAACGGACAGGGTGGAGATCTTGTAGTTAGTTGACCATTTGATCTTGTGGGGTCTTTCTTCAAGCTGCCTCTTCTATCTCTACCTCTCCAGCTCCAGAAGAATGCCAAGGCTGACGAGATGATCAAGGACCTATATGTGGAGAACTCGCAGCTACTCAAGGCCCTGGAGATGACGGAGCAACGGCAGAAGGTGGCCGAGAAGAAGAATTACCTCCTGGAGGAGAAGATCTCGAGCCTCAACAAGATCGTGAGGGACCTGAGCCCCTCGCCATTGACTGCTGTGCCCTACCACTTCACACGCTCCTAACGCCTCCCAGAGCCGTCCTTTCTGAGCGCGCCGACACATACCTCAAAGCCCTGCCAATCTCATCCAAAAAGCCACCTCATCACAGCACCCCTGCCAATGTCTTTGCTTCTTCCTAATCCCACCAAGTTCTTCCACCCACTTTGTCCATCTTGTTGAATCTGCTTGAGCAAAACTATGCACAAAAGTGCCACCCATGACCCTTATCGTGGGTCGACAATCTGGTCTTTGGTGGTTATCAACTTTTCTATCATGCCATCACTTATGGTTGTAGTCCCAAACCCTCTGTTGTGTGGAACATCTAGTTTAGTGATTCATGCATCTCAGAACTCGGGATTAAGTGGATTTAGTGATAACACTATCATGTTTTAATGTTTATGATGGTAAGAAACAAAAAAGACCGGTTGGATTCATGTGTGACAAATAACTTGAAAAGAAAAGTATAAATATCCAATTAGGTCTTAATTCTCCGCCTTTTTTAAATGAACATAGCTGTTGGTGCAACAATTCTAAAGGGAAACGTTTTTTAAGCTTTAAGCCACCATTTGAAATGTTATTTTACTTTGAGGTGTGGTAAAAGTGAAGTCAATATTGCCCAGTGTTCACAAACTATCTGAGTAAATACAAGATATCTACAATGTAATTGAAGGTGTCTTGTGAACATAGAAAACCAGTTACAATAGTTTTCCAATTGGGTAGGAGTTCTTATAACATAAACCACATGAATTATGCTTTTAACTGAAAGTGTTGCTTTATACTCCAGAGGTGCACTTGATACTGTCTAAAGAAATCAGTATTTTGACTGAAACTACCAGAGACTTGACACTGCCTCTCATTGTGCAAGTACTGTAACTGCTTTAAAAAAAAAAAGAATCCTTTCTTAACTTTACTTCCCTGGATTCCTGGGACACGTCGTTATTTGAGGTAAAATGAGAATTTGTGAAATGTAACATGACTTAACTCCTGAGAAGGACACTACCTGAAGCCGTTAATGCTTACCGTCTCATTGCCACTAAAATATATTTTTGTACAACGCTGCTGAAATTTCTGCTTGTCTGTGTATCTGTGAATACCTTATATAATATATTATGGTTTATTGTAAGCTTTAAATTCAGATGTATATGAGGTCTTACATGGAAATTGAACATACCAAGCTTGTCCATATCCAAAAGTGTCCAATGTCTGCTATGGAGTTGCTCCTCAGCTCCAGTCAGAAGCTGCACTTGCCGGCAATATTTTTCCATCTGTGACCTGTGATGTTAAATATATGCTTTCTGTCTCCAAGACATCCATTACATTTAGATTAGCTTTGGCCCAAGATCATCTGACACCTCGCAAAGATTTCATACATCATTTTATGGCAGACGGTCTCCATGGTTACACAACACTGATATAATCTAAAGTGATTTGAATTTAATCCGAAATGTCTGTGTTGTTAGGAATGTGTTTTTGGGACATGCAAAGGAAGTCAGTGTCATAAAAAAAGATGACACTGCTATTAGGATCAGCGGCTGTGAAAGCCATTTCAGGGGAGGGTTTGTCATCAAACTAATGGAAAGCATATACGTTAGATAGCACCTTCATTCTCAACTAAGTAGCCTGGCAATTCCAGCAGGCTGTGGGACTGAAGAGACGCACATTTGCACTATGTTACTATGTTGTGTCAATATATACATAGATATTTTTAAGGAACACTACTTTATATGATAATATCCTAATGAAGTGCTTGAAGCTGTTTTATGTCTGGGTGTGTGTGGACATAAGCAGCTGTGAGAGACTGTGAATAAGTGGATGTATGAGTACACCTGCCAAGAGGAACAGGTTAAGCACATTCTGTTTAGCCTGAAATTAAAAAGTATTTTGCTTATGTATTGCTGTGTTTGTGTCTTTACCCTGAGGACCCTTGTGAAACAAAGTGTGCAGGACCAGGGGAGTGTTTACACCCAACAAGGAAATTAAAAACACTGCATGTGTCACCTGCTGACACGACCTCTGTAAAGGTGAAAGACAAATGTATAGATGCATACATACAATTATCTGATTTTAGAGTTCTTTAGCTTTGAAACCAGAGGATTTAGGCATCCTTCCTCTTGCACCACTCACATGATAGTAGAACAGAAGCAATATAACTGGTTCCTACAAATATGGCACTGACAGTTAATTTATAAAAAGCGTTACGCGCCCCAGTTTGTTTTCCTTTTGCTGCTCCGATCTAGTCTGACATATATTGGTTTACACAAAATGAAGAGAATAGCCTACTAACAATAAACACGATCTGGAATACTCCACTACCAAGTTTACAAGCGAAAGGCACTAGGTTTCTTTATTTAGCACACCGGGCGGGGGGAACCTAAAACTGGATTTATTTGTTTCTCCCACTGGGTTTGGCTTGTCCTGCTGGAGGAAGTTTTTGGAGGAGAGATCTGTCTTTGGGGAAATCAAACATCTTGGGTCCCCATCTGTCATCACTGTGTCCTCTGTGCAGGGACATGATCGCTCACCTCCTTATCTGGATGTCAGCTGGTGTTTGGGAGGAAGAGGCGTAACGCAGCACAGGGACGGGTCTCCTTTCCCAAGGCCAAAACAATGTGCTATATTTCCCCTGAGCACTGCCTGAACGCTGTTTATCTTCTCTGTGTGCTAACATGTAAGGAGTGTTGTCCAAGTCCATCATGGTTCTCCAGACCAGGAAAAACAAACTATTCTCTACAGGTGGCTACTGGAGGAATTTAATATCTGTAGAATTATTTTACATACATTCACTCCAAACTTTGAAAAATGACTTTGCGCTTTCAGTCTCTGAACACCTTCAGTGCTTTTAATTATTTTTCCGTCTCATAACTTGGCAATTGACTTGCCTTGAGTTAAGTTGAATTAAGCAAGACAGGAGACGAATGTTGTACGTAACAAGAAAGTGTGAATATCGACATTACATGGTGTTTTTTTTTCTACATGCATACTGAAAATCAACAGGTGTCTGGCACTGGTACAGGTAACAAAAGGAAACAGACCAGAATTTACCTAAAACAATTGACTGTTGGATGAAGATATCACCTTCACCTTGTTTATTTAATATATAAAACAATTGGATTCCTTTACAATGTAATATCTTACTAATAAATCAAACTGGATTTTTTTTTCCAAAGCAGAAGAAGAGAAGAGAAGTATCCTGAGCAACAATCAAATTGTGCAGCTTTGCAAGATTGATGAATCTCTATGATCAGAAATGTACAAAAATGTAAAACAAGAATTGGCATTATTCCCTAATTTAACGTTATGACTCACTGGAAAGACGAGAAACTGCAACATTAACAAGTTTTTCTTTTACCACAGAACCTATAATCAAACCAGATGTTCCATCTCTAACTCTAAACACTAAACGCATGTGCACTATATCATAAGCTTTAGTACCAGAAGAAGAAAAAAAGAAAAATCGTGACCGATGTGCAATAGTCTGTGTGCAACCTTTCTAGCAGTGGTTGAAATACTGTAAGTAACCTACTTTAGTTTCTGAGCTCAGTCCATGTTTATTATTACCATGTGCCATACTTTGCATCAAGTCATCAGGCATTCTTAATTCGAAAATCTGGAATCTATTTAATTTTGGAATGAATTGAGGTTATACTTTTCTGTCTCTTGGATTCAGTGCCGGAGAGGGAAGAAAGTACTGTACCGGAGTTGTATGGCACTTTCCATAACTCAGTTAAAATGTTAATTTCGGAATATATTTCTAATATTGGTGTGGTATTGTATCACTTAAAATTGCATCCTTGTTTTGATTTGTGTTCAAAAATATTGCCCCACGAATACCCCACAAAAAGCATTTTGCTATACATTCAATAATTATATATATATATTACATATTACTGGGTATATTATTGAGTTGATGTACCATGGTAAAACATGGCAATATGCAGTAGTGTAGCATGATAACAACATGGTATAAATGTGGTAAAATTGTGTAAAAGCTGCTGCAATTGCGTTGATAAATCGTGTAGTATAGGACTGACAGAGGCTTTTGCATTTATAACTGACAACATCTGTAACATCTGGAATGTGACATCTCTCCCTATAAGTAATGCTTATAATTGTGTGTAACATTTGAAACGCTTTTAGGAGGACAGATCACACAGAGGAGAGCATCAGCTCCGCCCTGCGTTTAGGCCAGGCTGTACAGCGGCAGTGCATGGGAACTGCTCCCCCGGCCTCAGGGCCCCGCAGCGGAGGGCAAGCGCGTCACCGCTCCCAGCAGCCTCTGCGCCCTGGAGGGAGCCTCTGAGGAGCAGGCAAGTCTGCGAGTGGAGTGGAGCGGACTGGGACCGGGGCACGAACAACAGGCAGGCAGGCGGAAAAAAAAACTGCTGGTGCCCTATTACTGGGTACAGCATTAAAATGTAGCGCAGTGTTCACGTAAAATCACTTCAAGCGTGCCTCCACCACTGGCCCGGGCTGTCCGGAGCGCATTATTTGGCAGGGAGAACTGAACCGACGCCTCTGCCCGGACGAACCACGGAAAAATGCCCCTTGTCCGCTTCGAGCTCGTATACCGCGGTGTGGACGTCTTTCCCAGGGGCTCCGGGGTGGTTTCGTGGCGTTGAGGTGCCCCCTGAGCCTGCGAGTTATGCTTTCCAGAAAGAAGAGTAAAAACGAAGCGTCCAAACCCGCCGAGGTGCACGGGAAGTACGTGAAGAAGGAGACGTCGCCCCTGCTGAGAAGTGAGTGTCTTTATTATGGCATGTGTTACTGTGTGCCCTGGTCTCACTCACAGGGACACGTACAGGTTTGTGCTACAGAGTTTGCAAACGCAACTTTGCACACACCCAAGACGTTGCTCCCAAGTTATGAACACCTTTTAATAGCTGTATTTAACTCGGCCGATGACCCAGACCGCAGTGTCCCTTCTTGGGGAGGGTTTAGCGACACAGGAATCAGCTGGCTGTGTCTCCATCATCTTTTTAAAATAGTTTGGGATCCCAGAGGGCCAGCAGAAGGGAGCAGAGCTCAGTTCCCATAGGAGACACTGAACAGACAGTCAGTAGTAAACAAGCAAGCAACACACAGTGGCTTTAGAAAAGTGCCCAATGAAAAATAGTCATTCATATTATTTTATTTGCAGTTTGAACTGCTGATCAGTGTTTATTGTAAATCGGATATATTCTTAACTTCAGTTCACAATTGAATTCAAAATGAATAACATGCATTTTAACACATTGTATTAGATGACTGAACAGCTTTTTGTGCTTTTTACTTTAAAAGTAGTGCTTTGGATTTAATTGCTATTCCTTCTGTTTCAGGTCATTATTAAAGATGTAGGCTACACTTTTTAAAACCTATACTTGCTCTTATAAATTCAGTTCTCAGGTTACTTCAGAGGGTATAACTGGTGTCAAGATGAAAGCTGTGAATGTCCTTTGAAGTTGCTCTTTAATGTTGAGAGGGTACAAAGAAATGATGCAGTGTTTTACAAGTATAAGAGGTGTCTTTTCATTTTGTTTTTATCGGAGTCTTTTTACTACAGAATTGCTCAAACATTTCAGTGATGTCAGTATAACAGATTTTGTGTGTGGATGAATGATGTCACCGGCCCCACATTCAGATCTTAATACCTGACTGGCACTGCCTGTGCGCTCTTTATATTTCTTAGCTACATACGGTAGGCACTTATTGAAGGAAACAAGTTAGTCATGTGTAACCTAGGCATCCAAAACCATATATTTTCTGTCTGGATATTAAAGTTGAGTAATTTAGTAGACTGCATTGGAACAGTTCACCAAATTGTGACTCAGTGGACTCGCTCCTAAGATCATCGGACCAGTTAACAGGACACACTGAAGCAAGTCATTTTCATGATTGTCCCCTTACCAGATCTGAAGATGTGTGTCTTAGTCTTAGTCTTTTAGTGCTATTGAGACATTAGATTTAGGTATCCAAAGAGTTATAGGTGTCTAAAACAAGTTTTCCAGATGCATAGGTAAAGATAACTCTTCAGTTCCTTCAAGAAATTACTCAATGAAACTCGGGTAGTGATGGGCGAACACCCTTTGTACATCCCTTTATATCAGTGAAATTGCCTAGTTTAAACAGTAATGGAAACTATTCTTTCAAGAATAGTTTCAAACATACCAGAAAGCCACGATGATTTGGCTTTATGCATATTTTCAATTTAAATTACTTTTACTTTAAAAATAATCTCTATATATGCATGTTTTGACAAACATGTTCCTTCAATTACATATTGTGGACAACTGGTTTGTTGATCCATTGGCTTGACCCCCCAGGTCATTTGCTATTCAAACCAGGCACATTTGACTGTACTAGCTGAAACTATTTGACTAGTAATTACTTTACTCAACCAACAGGAATTCCTAGCCTGCCTTCTGTATCACGATCCATCACTTACATTCTAGATCCAGTTGAAGCTCCAAGTCTGCCAATTAGTTATATTTTTTTAAATGTTTTAAGTCATTTAGCAGACAATACATTCAGCACTATCTTATTGAAGATGTAATTGACTTCTCTAATTTCTTTGGCTAGCCTTCTTCTGCAGTTTAAACACAAAACCAAACTTTGGGCATAGTGTTTCACCTGATTGTTAATCATATGTGCAGTTCTACACAAGTGATTTCATATTTCCTATTGTAATCTACTTTGCATTTGTCTTGTCTCATGGACTTTTAAGAGTTTTTAGTTTTAGTTTTTAAGAAGCTATTTGCCAAGTCCGAACACAGCCTGTTTGAAGTAGTTTGTGATGTATTCTTGGGGAGTTGTCCCCCATTGCCCTTTTTCTTTTTCCTGTTTTGGCCCGACTGGAATAGTCAGGCATTTATTTTACTAATTCATGAATGCCAAATTAAATCAAGACTTTGTCAACGAAACAAAATATTGTTATAAAGTGAAACTGAGTTTTGGATGCTGTACTAGTTCTTGGTAAACTTTGTATAATATGATAATTATGCAAAAGAACATGTGGAAGTCTGCATAATGTGATTTCCCTAGTCCTCTTAATCAGCAGTGCTTCTGTCTTCTCTCCTCTTGCAGACTTGATGCCCTCGTTCATACGGCATGGGCCAACCATCCCTAGACGAGCAGAGATCCCTCTCCCGGAGCCGGGGCCCTCTGGGTACCCTGTGGGGCCCAGTGAGCCGGTAGTCTCCAGGAACAAGAGTTTCCTGCGCACTCCTGTGCAGCGTCCCCCCCACGAGATAGCTCGACGAGAGAGCCATCGCCTGTCTGCACCCCCCTACCTGCCACGCAGCCTGGGAGACCTGCCGCGGGAGTATGGCGGCTCCTCACAGTCCTTCCTCACGGAGGTGAACCCTGTGGCGGAGAACGGAGAAGCCAGCGGCGGTGCCCGCTACTACTACCCCCCTGACCCATACTATGAAGGGCAGCAGCGACGGCGGCATGTGCCAGACCGCTTTCATGAGGACTTTAGATACTATGAACATAATAGCGACCCTTTCCAAAGAGGGCCCCCTCCCCCTCAGTCCCAAGGCAGACACCCAGCTGGTAAGCATAAGCATGTTGTCCTTGTGTCTGCGTTACAGTAGTTTGTAGTTTGTAGTTTGTTCTGTTTGTAGGTCCATCTCCTCATTATTTTGTATTTGTTCTGTTAGTATTGTTATGCTAAATGTATCAAAATACTCATGTGTTGCAGTACTTCTCATCATTAGGCTGAAGAAGAATGTTAATTGGTTCTTGTGGCACAGTATATATTGTTAGCTTTTAGAGAGAAGTCATTATCAGTCACCCAGTGGCGTTACCCCAGTCAAGGCTGCTAAGTTGTTAAGGCCAGGTGACAAACTAGCCCAGGCTTGCACACACCAAGTGACACATCACACATTTTTCTGACAAGAAAGGTATTTTCTTATATTTGTAACTGCACAAATTATACATACATATATAATTAATTCAATGACATGCAAAAAATGCTTTTCTTTATCAACATAGATCCCATTTAGCATTTTTTAGACCAAGATTGTGATTTACCAAACAAGTCTTATTTTCTCTATACAGTATTTCGTCATTTTACATCATTTTGTATTTAAACTATAAGATGTTTTTTTTTTTTTTTCTTCCATTTGTGTGGATATATTGCATTCCTTTTATAGGTAGCTTTGTAAAAGGCTAGCATTTCTACTGTGATTTCATGAGAAAGTTATGTCTCTTAAAGCAAAATCTACCAACCGGAAGGTACAGAAACTCTCCTTAGACTCCCTTTTATATCAGTTGAAGTCCGTGCAGTGATTCTGGCATCACAAAAGCCCTAGAGACCTCCACACATGGAAACTATTGAAAAGTGTAAAAATGATTCTCATCATGTGATGCTGTCCCTTTTCTCTTTCTCTCTAACTGTAGTACAGTGTAATATTGTTTAACATGCCTCTCATTGCAACATAGAAATAAAATGACTTTCTCCAGCTGCTCAGATGCATATTGCTTAAGGAATCTGTGCTTACAGCTTTAAGAAAGCCTGGAATCACACAGAGAGTGTGTTTTGATTAGATTTGTGGCTCGGTGTGCATTACTGCACTGTTTACTATAGTGATGCAGCCTTTAGCATATTGTATAAACCCACACACACACTTTTGACTACTGCTACAGTAAATCTATCATTTGTTTGGTACATCTACTAATTTCTGACAACATTAAAATGTATATTGAGATGGGGGACTGAATGAAGTATTACACCCATAATTGGAAAGCTGTGCAAATATTAAACATTTAAAATGCCTTTAAACATCCCTCGTTAACGTTTTGACCCTCTAGCAAGGCCTGTTTTGGACAGTCCAAACATCTATACAAAGTTTAAGTACAAAACATAAATTTAACAGCATGGTGATCAGCAACAATAAAACCTCTTCATAAATATTGTAAAGCAAACTGTAGTTCCTGTTTATTCAATTTCATAATAGAGCAAACAAGGTTAAATAATATATAGCCTACATTTTCTATTGGAATGTTTCAGAAATATTTATTTGCAGTTGTAGATCATTGATGCAGTGGAGCTTTTGTTTGGGAAGCTTCACTTAGTTGCTACACATGCAATTTGGTTTCTTGAACACTGAGACTAAACATTCAATTACTGTAGGAGATGGGGAGGATATAGGCGGCTTTGAATGCTGTTGGAATGTGGGTTATTCTAGCCATGAAGACTGTGGTTTTCTGTGCCACTCGTATGGGGGCTCTTCTTAACGTCTTGGTTCAGTTTTTTTTTTTCTGCTGTCATCAGTATGATTCTTTGTGCAGCAGTATTTGAGATTCTTGAATGTTTACTTTATCAGTTCAAAGCATGCACAGAAATTCTGTAAGGACACATTTTGTGTTTTTAATAATTGTACCTTTATGCCTTTATGACCTGTGTAGCCTTGATTTCTTACCTTTGTACGAAGGTTGGGTTTACCTGCGATCTGACAATGTGTCTTTGACTGTGAGTGGTCAGATTAAAAATACAATAACGATTGCCTCAGGGCAGGCAGTATTGCTGATGTTCTGAATGAAACTAGGTGGTTTCCAGTTTATCAGTGTCTGGAAGGGAGACATTCGACATGGTGAAATAAATTCATTGCCCTGCGAAGTCAAGATTTTCATATCTCTCTGTGCAGTCCATACTTAGCCCTTTTTAGTTGTCTGAAGTTATTGGTTTACAAAGCTATTTTAAATATAGGCCATTTAAAAG